>NC_062264.1:10623067-11823067 GCF_916048215.2 Malus sylvestris
GGGCTTATGCACTCCACTCGTTACCACTAAACGACGAAGCCAGGAGCGGAATGAGGGACTTGAACCCTCAACCTCAGCCTTGGCAATTCTATGCTCTACCATTAGGCTATTTCCGCCAGCTACGTTAGTGGCGAAGCACTACTGAGCAATTCACGCATCACTTGATACGGACGACTTCTGTTTTTCCGCCGGCCTCCCACTCTTGACTTCCGATCGGGCTACGAGCATGAGTAGGTAGGCGGCTAGGGGGGTTTGGGCTGGGAAGGAAGGCCCCCCTTTTTTTCTTCGCGCCAGATGAGATGATGATTAGTGGGTCAGTGTGTGCTCTTGATCACAATCATTAAATTAAAGGGAAGGGGCTGCCCTTTCAATCAATCTTCGGCCGCTCAGTGCTACTATTGGTGCGAGTTGTAAGGAGTCTTGGTCTCGAGCCGAGCTGGGGCGTGATTTAATTCTCGTAACGGGAGTGAGTGCGCCGCAAGACCAGACAAGTGACTCCTTCGCCTCGCAGCGGCGACATCTGTCTTTTAGGTTAAGTCATTTCCTAAGATGGCTCCTCCTATTCTACGATAATCTAAGCAGCAGCTCCACGAGTCCGCTCGGAACCAGTCGATTCCTGAGCCTCTCCCCTCTCGGTTGGCGTTTGCCAGCCACTAGAGCAAGTAAGAGAACCTACAGTGAATGCACTTAAAGAACCGCAGATTTTGACCTGATTGTACACCTTTGTGTCTGGCTATGTATATGAATGTGCATAAAGAAGGGACGGGGCATCTCTCTCCCTTTTTATTAAATTTTTTTTTGGGGGGGAGAGGGAATAAGATGCAGCGGCACCTCACGAACTTCTTCTGGGGCAGCACCATCTTGTGGGCGCGAGTGTTTAGATGCACGTGTTTTGCCTGCGCAGTTAAGAGAAAAATTGTCCCCAAGGTAGTTTACTTGCTTACTTTAAAGAGTAAGGGAATAGGGGGGGACGAATTTGCCCTTTCTCCAATAGAGTACTTATGCAAGGCATGACTCTATCGACAGACTCGATCACAAGCAGGGGTCCTTCAATCGATCTATCTACATAAGGATAGCTCATTCAATCTCCCCCCATTTAGTAGGGCAGGTCTTCGGGCGAGGAAAGATCTATCTTTATTGATAGGGCCATACGCGAAAGCCTAAGATCAACTCCATTTACCGGAGCAAGGATTTTAGCCATGCCCCCTAGCTCATGTGGAAAGTCCGGGCTGTATGATAAAATAGAGGATCTAGGAAGTGAGCTAGGCCACCCGCCGGATCAGGGTTTCCATCCGAACTAGTGCCTTAAGCAGGAAGGAAGTTTCATTTAGTGGTATCGTATATAAGATCGTGGCTGCTTTTAGGAGTGATCTTGCCCTCTTTCAACAAACTTGCTTGCTATCCCAGTGCGTCTATCCTTAGTTTTCGTGTCTAGCTTGCTTGCTCACTTCCAGAACTGATCTAACTAGAAAGAAAATCTCTAACTGGTCCTAGAAAAAGTATTCCAATTACTGGCTTACAGGGCACTCTCCATGGCTAGAAGAGGGTTCCGGAAAGCCATTTGTTTCTTTCAGCACACCTTTGTCCTCGGTACCAGCGAGGTGTCAGTACGACGAGAAAACCCTATTCATGGTTGGTTGACCCCTTCTTACTCCCTTCCTTGGCTACTTAGAAAACACCCTTTAGCATAAGAGCCCTTGAAGAGGGACTGCATCTCGATCCGCTACTGCTACTCAAATTCTTTCTGCAGCTGGCGGTGCTGGTAGTCCTGATGCAGGGTAGCCGGGATACACAGGTAAGGGGGCGAAAGCAGTTCATCAAGTTCAGAATTCGAGATCTGTCCTTCCGCTTGCAAAGACGAGAATGGAATCCAGATCAGAGTAGATTCAATACAATAGAAGGGCTGAAAGAATGAAGAAATTCGTTGAAAAAAAGCCGACTACTTCAGAGATAGGATGATCACTAGCCCTCTTCTCTTTACCTCCTTCACTGGATTCCATACGGATTCCCCAGATCTGCCCTTCTACGTCCTCTCTTCTGAAAGATTCGGTGCATCGCCAGTTCCATCCCACTCCCATGCACTTCCCTTTCGAAAGATTGACGGGATTCTATCAAATTATCCGTTTTCGCCCCGATGCGGAAAGAAGTAAAATCAAAAGAAAGAAGAGTGGAAAACGGGTTATACTCTTTCATGTTCCCCTAGAGTTTTTAACTTCTACCGATCTGAGTTATATAGCTAGTGCGGTCGCCTAGCATGTTGATAAGTTTCGTTTACTGCATCCAATAAAAGAATCCGATGAGTGTGCGGATGGGAATTGGATTACCATTCACGCTGAATTTGAGTGGACTCCTACAAGGTGTAAGGCGTGTGAGGGTTTTGGGCATTCAATTTCCTCATGTAGTCAATTGAAACCTTCTCTAAGCAAGTAAACCCGGCCATCATTTAACAGCTGGGTCTCTAGTCTTTCTCATGTATTCACTTTCTGCGAAATAGATCAACTACTGGGGACTATAGAGCACAACAGGCCCCTGTATGTCACAGGCACAAGTGATGGTGCAAAAGTTAACCGCATCCAGCTTGATTGACCCTGTGGGTTTTTAGTTAACCTGATGACGCTCAGGACACTCTGGAGCCAGGCTATAGACGTCCAGCACTTGGCCCCTGGAAAAAGAATAAAAAAAAAAGCTTAAATCAACACAGTCAACAAGCTCTTGGATTAATTATCTCCCCCCGAATCTTATGAACTGGCTTGAGGATAATCCTTGTGGTTCTGGAGCTCATGTTGTCGGTAAGCGACGAGCGACTAAGAGCTCTTTCTCTCTCTCTTGTCGGTAAGCGGTGGGCGGCAGATCGTCGGAGGTTGCCCTTCCTGATGGTAATTTCTTACTTCATTGGGGCTCTTTTGATTCCGCAGTGATGAACATGTCTCTGAGATACTTTTTTTTTCTGCAGCTTGGGAGAGGATCAACATTGGTCGTCCTCTTTTCAGCACAGATCCTCCTCCTCCTGCTGGTCTATTCCCCATTGGTCGAAAGTGGGCATACAGACTGGTGAAAGTCGGAGTAGAGCATGTAGCTCACTTTTTCAGAGGCAAGACCGGGTCGCGTCCCGACAGGTATTTCCTTTCTTATTTCCTTGTTAATTCTGTAGAGATTGAAAGAAACAGCATCATGACTTCCTGCTCTTCTCTTTTCAGGTGACTTGGCTTCCCTACCCCTTTCTTCGTCTTCAGATTTCTACCTCGAGTACCTTCCCTTGGCTGCTCCTTGACTACCATAAAGACAAAGCATTGGAACGGATATAGGTGGGCGACTTACGTACTATGTTGAACTTGACTCACTTTTCTCAGATTCTTCTTCGAACCCTGCTTGAACCACTAGAACAGTTCTGTGCATAGACTACTTGAAGCCTCCGCCTTGCCCATTGTCTCCTCTGTCCGAGCATCTGAGTCAACAGGATCGTATTCTGCAGAATCCATGGCTAAATCTTAACTCGAAGTTAACCCTGTTGAGGTTCTTTCCATCTCCATTTTCACCGATCCTTAGGTATGGTTGACTTGACTGATTAGGCTCACGGGCCTTAGCTTAGATTGGACAAGTAAACTTCCCTTAATAAAGGACATAGGCTCACCGATCGAAACCACTTTGACTGAGAGTGAAGGGGAAACCCCTAAAAGATGAACAAAGCGAGCTGAGCTGCCCATGCTTTACCCATCTGACCCGCTCCCTACTTCTCTACTTCGCGGGACTAACCAAAGAGACGAGGAACTTGCACCGAAGAACAACAATATGGTCTACCGGACTGAGACCGACAGACTGCTATCAAGCGGGAGAGAAGGTTGCTCCAGATGAGAGTTGGTCGTGTATATTGCTTTCTCGCCTAACTACAATTAAGATTCACTACCTCTTCTATCAATATAGCTAGTAGAAAGCCTATTCCTTTCCGAAACTGTACGGTACGATTACGATGGTGGATTACTTATTCCGATCTACATCTCCTCGTGCTCGCCTCTGCCTTGCCTGCGGATGATGCCTTTCACCACTTCTTCCTACTCATATTCAAT
Organism: Malus sylvestris; assembly: GCF_916048215.2. NCBI lineage: Eukaryota > Viridiplantae > Streptophyta > Magnoliopsida > Rosales > Rosaceae > Malus > Malus sylvestris. The sequence continues at coordinate 10,627,132 of NC_062264.1, forward strand.
ATTCTTTTTTGGCTCTTACTTTCTTTTGAGCCGAGACTGTCTTTGTTGAGCTCTACGCCTTTGCCTTTGCCCACAAATTGCGCCTAGAACAGGGGAAAAAAAGAACATAATTACATTATCCCTTCGACGACTGAGCCGGGGCTTGCCCCTTTCATTTCACATGGAATTGATCGCCTATTTAAAGTAATATAATATTCCATATTACCCTCGCTGACAACGTACCTATCTTAGAAATTCCTCCTATATTTACTGGATCTTGGGTAACTTAGACTGAGATTGGAACTTGATTTGATCATTCGTTCCTCATTCTTAACGAGATGAGCTCATTCATTCATTGCGCTTAGTTACCTTAATTCATTCCTCCACGGAGAGAGGCTCTATGAAAGAAGAGAATACGGAGCAACCTTCGCCTGAGACGGGGCTTCCTTAGAGTGGACAGAGACTGTGATCCTAGCTTTCTGACTGGGAGCTCCTAGTAAAGAGAAAGAGATAGTTATGCCATTTTGACGATATTTCATGTACGCTTCGCTTACCTTTCACTCCTGAACCCACCTTCGTCTTCCTGGAGAGGAGTTTGTTTTATAACTATATTGGGTAGCCCGCTTTTCAATTGAATCAACATCAATAGGACCGTGCCCAGCATAAGATTCTTCTTCTGCGTCTAATCCCTTTTATAATCTTTCAGTTTCTGCCCCCATAACTGATACAGGTGAGCGGCGTACCTAGCCTGTCACACTACGGACCTCTCGTTCTTGCCTGGTGAACCCCAATCTTCATCTCCTCTTCCCCTTCTGTTCAATCCCCGTGGTGAACACAACACTAGAAAAGTCAGCAATCGGGTCTTTCGTAGAAATCCCTGCCTGAATGAACACTGCTATCTCGCCTTCTGATCTTTCTTAAGAGATTTTCCTAATTTCTTTCCTACTTCTGTCTATTCGCTTCTACCGGGAGGATTTCCCTGATTGGCTCTCTTGCCTGGAATGACTTCCCTCAGTCCCGTCCCTACTTCTTCTCATGCCACTAATTGATTTCCACTTCTGAACTCCCACGTATTCAATCGATTCTATTTCATGGCTCGCTGGTCGGAGAGAGTCCACTTCTTCCATTGATTGGGACTTGACTACTTCAGGTGGATCCGATCCTCTTCTTTCTATTTAGGGTGGATCCCTTTCTATTGATTGCAGCTCGTGAGCAAACTACCTATCTATATTACCATTCTAACCTGTCTTTGCTGAACCATTGTAATATGGAATATTACCCTAGCTCACAGGTTATCCTTCTTAATTACATCATCCCTAACTCACAGGTTATCCTTCTATGATACATTGGATTTATTGGATTCGAAGTTCGGTTCGACTGAGCGAGCTTTCTTTTCACTTGGGCTTCGAAGAAAAAGAAAGCTTAATAGAGATTCTCCTCTTCGGATGGAGTAAGAGGCTCCTACTACAATATTACATATTGCCTACTTTACGGGTTACGGGTGAGCTACGAGCAGGCTTGATACCACTCCTTTGGACCCTTCGGACTCCAGCGCTTAGAAGAATCCTTATTAAACTCTTATTACATAGATCCTTCCCTTGAGCAACAAGCAAATTCCCTGACTAAAGAAAGAACTGAGACTAAAAAAAAATATTATACCAACGCTTCCCTTTTTCTTTGTAAGTAAACTTCCATCTTCTAAAGGGAGAGTAAACTCACCTTAGCAGTTTGATTATCCATTTTATTCCCCTGAGATTGAAGTTGCTACTGTACCTGTCTTTGAAGAATGCTTCGAACCCGGCCTAAACGCTTCCTGAGACTCAACCCTACTTCGGCTTCGAGGGACTTCCCTTGTGCTGACTTCTCTCACGTCAGACTGATGCCGGCTTTCTCAAATCAATCGGTAGAAATTCAAAAACCAATTGGATCAAATCAAGATCCCTTGGCCAATGTCATTAGGGTCTCTAAAGGAGAATGCCCTATCGGGCTTTCACGCAGCAGGTTCGGAAGATCGGGCTTGAAAAGTCGCACGATGGCTTTGACTCGCCTTTGGAAAGATGACTTCGAAAGCTCAAGCTTTCCGTTCTCCTATCCTATGATGGCACTCCAAAATAGGGTTCTTTTGAGCCCTGAGAAAGTATGAGTCGCCGTAGTGTGAGAAGTGGAATGATTGGAGAGTGTGAGAAGTTGGCAATTTTGAGTCTCTTTCTTAGATGTGTATATGCGGGTGGGGTGCCACCAAAGGTTTGGAACCCTGTCTCCCTCCCTAGCTAATTGAATACCAGCTTCCTTTTCTATTAGTATTATATGTAACTTCCTTGTCCTATTAGTATGCATGGGACTGTAGGTTGCTTTCTTTGATCTTATCTGCTCACGAATGGTCTGCTTAAGCCAATAAGATCGAAAAGGCTATCTCCGAGTGGCTAAAAATAGTGCGGCATTTTCCTTCAAGCAGGAAGGATGCAAAGTAATCCAAGGGAAAGCTAGACCTCGAGTGAGGAAAGACGGGAGCCACTCTAGTGACCTTTGAAAAGGGTCCGTACTAACCTTACCAGTTATTACTGCCTAGTGCCCAAACTGATTAGAGAGTTGTTGAATAAGCAAATCGGCTGTTTACAGTTACAGCAAACAGGAAAGAAGAGCAGTCGTGTGGAAGGTCTTTCTTCGGCCTTTGCTTCCTCTTCTTAGCCTAGCCGCTTCCAGGCTTCCAGGTAAGGAGAAATAAGTGAACCCTAGCGGGGGAAGAAAAAAGGAACTGAATATAACAATAACAAGCAAGACCAAGGTATATGACCAAAAAGGCCTTGTCACGAGCTGGAGTCGAACCAGCACCTCTGGTAAATGAATACAATCCCAGCGAACTACCATTTATTCTAATCGTGACTTTGTTCACCCAGTTCGTCATGCACAAGAAAAGCAAAACTAACATGACTACATCCGGTCGCGTTTCCGCTAAAACACTATAATCCCCACCCTCCTTACTAAATTAAATGACTGGTTAGTCATCCTCGTTAGCTTTTTTAACAATATCCGAAATGCGTTTAATCATTTCTGATTTTGGAACATTAATTACATGCTCATCGACATGCGGTGATCTTTCGCTTTTTTCATTTTTAATAAAAAAATGAAAAACCATAGATTTTTAAAAAAATTAATCATATGGACTTTTTCTTACTATATGAAATCCACACTTTGACACCTAAGATTCCGTAACGAGTAGATACTTTTGCAGGAGCATGTCTAACTACCTGCATCCACAAGACACTGAATTAGCCTAAAGATGGGTGCATCTTTTTGCTATCTCTCACGACCTTTCGGTCCCCTCACTGGAAAATTGGAAGGTCACAAACCGCCCTCTACAGTTGCAAATGTGAAACGGTGGACCCGTGACTATGAAAAATGACTGCTCAATCGAGATTTGAGTCGCCTTGGAGTAAAGCCACATACTCAACAACGTCTCTGTCTGAACTGTGGAATCCCTAAATCGAAACATACTAGAATAACTTCAAACACTGGATCCGCAGATCTACGTGTATTCAAAAATTCTGGTCTTCTTCAATTTCAATCAGGTTCTCAAACCAATCAGGGAACTTCCTTCCAAAGACCAAACCATTAAATCCCACACTATAAAATTTCTGGCGGAACCTTCCGCAGAAAAACCACGCTGAATTTTTTCGATATTTTTAAACTTTTTGTTTCAAAGCGGCGAAACCTCGAGATACTTTTCACTTGTGCGAGTCTGAGACCTTACTTCTGCGACTACTCGACTTTTGTGAGTTCTTATCCCGACAAAATCTCCTTAACTTAAAGTCTCCTCTATCTCAGAGTCTATTCTAAAAAAAAAAATTTTTTTTTATATTATATTTAGATTTTTTGTTTTTATTAGAAGAGAGAAAGGGTACGCTCTCTAGAAGATTTGCTCGGGGCTGTTCACTTTCACTTGGTCGCCTGGTATCTTGAAACCTCTTTACTTTCGGGGGCAGGAGTGGAAACGTCTGAGAGAGCGCTTCGCGAAAGAATCGTGTGGCGCAGTGAAAGGTTTCCCATTGGGGTTTCTGGCCCCCCTGGTCTTCACCTAATTGTGGAAGAGGGGAGGTGAGTTGAGCATCCACTCTCTCTCGCGCCTTTCTTTCAGCTTGTTCCTGTTCGTCTATTCGGGACGGGCAGGCAGCCCACATACATGAAGAGAAGAAGAAAAAAGGGGGGGTTACTTGCTTAGTGCTTGCGCTAAGCAAGGCGGTCGAAGAAGGCCACAAGTAGAAGCAACCGATGCTTTGGTCATTCAATTGACTCCTTGCTGCCAGTCCGTGCTTGCTGTCATGCTGGCAAAAGCAGGGGTTTCGGTCGGTTTTACCTACTATTAGATTTGAACCAATGACTCTCGCCGTATGAAAGCGATACTCTAACCGCTAAGTCAAGTAGGTCAAGCTGATTCAAGTCAGAGAAAATAGACCCATATAAGAGAAAGTCGCGCAACCTGAATTCCCCTTACTATACAGGAGGGCAGAGCGCAAAGAAAGAGAAAGCGTTATCACTATACGAAATGAAGCAGCGGCTAGCACGCTAAGATCAACCACTTGGAGAACGCGAAGCCTTTTTTTCTCGGTCGTCCTTCTCTAGGTACAAAAAGGAATTTACGGGATATCTCCAAAATTCGATGTACTTCTTCAAGTGTGGGACACATCTCATGTTTGCCGAATCTAAAAACCATCGTATTTGCATCCCAACACTTCACTGCGGCTATGATCGGATCCCAGTGTTGGTTCACTTTTTATCCTCCACCAAATCTTCTGAGCTCCAGTTCTCAATGATGTTAAGCAGCTCTTGATCGCAGCAATCATGCCTTCGAAGGTACGCTTTTTTCATTCAACTGTGCTTGAAAGAGAGAGGATATGATATAAGGTAAGCCCCAATTCCACTGAAAGATTCAATTCAGTCAGCTTGGCTTTTTCTCTAGTTTGCCTTTTTGTCTACCTTCTTTAGTCAATGTCGCATTTCGAGTGCTTGGTTAGATCTCCTAATGGAGAAGATACGGTGAATCAATCAGTATTAGCTAAGGAAAGCATTCGGGAAGAGAGGAAATCTGTCTTTATAGGAAATTTATCTTTATAGGGAATATGTACCCTTTGTTTGGGTCTGAAAGTACAAGACTAGCTGGACCCGAACTAACTAATCGCTAAGAGCTCGTCCCGAGTGCTAAGTACGGCATTCAGTAAGAAGTAAGCCAAGTTCAGTGATCCTTGAGAATAAACTATCAGGCGGAGGAAAGAACTGATGACTCACATCCCACAACACAAGAAGGATGGAAAGTTGTGGAATTGATCGAAGTTAGCCAAGTTCTCTTAGCCATTACGTTAGGGTGACTCGAGAAAGCTTGAAAGAATAAGATACGTAGAGCGTGAACCAAGGTTCATAGGCGGATCAAAGTCGAATCTTGCAGATCCTAGTTCGCTTTCTAATCGCTTTCGAGACCAGTCTTCAATGGCATGAAGCTTTAGTGGCATAGAATTGGCTGCCTGATCAGACAGATGAAAGGAGAACTATCTGGTGAGGCATCTGGATTTGATTCGAGTCGGTTAAAGCTTGAAAGGGAGTTCGTGGCCTACTAGGAGTTCTGTTTTCTGAGGACTCATAGAACACCTTATTAATCTTAATTCAACTGTCCTTTCAAGCAAGAGTTGTCTTAAATCAATGAATGAGAAGGAAGAGAGTGAATAGGGCACATGAAATGAAGTCATCCAGGTTCGGAGCGGGAAGCATGCATTCAGGCTGTGAGGGAAAGTGATTATCTTAGCTTTAGTCAGCTTGGCTTGAATAAAGCTTTGGTTTCAGGAAAGTAGGGAGTCAGAGCTTTCCGTCATTCAGCAGTGGAATAGTTCCATGGTATTGATCATCCAACCATTGATTGGAATTTCTATCGTGATAAACCGTGATTTGAGCCTATCTATAGCTATAACAGTGTGATTCTATAAGCTAAGCAGATGAGGAGATTCAACAAAGAACCTAACCGTCCTCTCTGATTGACTTCATCAGGAGATCCCTATGGTCTGGTTCACCTTCCCTCTTTCCTTGAAACCGTCGGATCGATATGGTTCATTCCTGGGCTATGCTCTTTCAACAATTGACAGAAGAGGGGGACGGACAAGGATGATCAGACTGTTTGGTTCGGTTCGTCAGAGGTATGGGCATAGAGAATCTGACTATGGAGAGGGAAGTGATTCTCATCTCAAACCATAGAGACAGAGCATTATCGTATGGGGAAAGAGTATGAACGAAAAAATTGCTTGTAGAGATGAATCACATTCCTTTCTGAAATACTATAATATATGTGAGTCGTCTATCTTCACAGCTGGAAATGCGCTCCGAAGGGAATAGCTTTCTCCATTGAATCAGTCTAATGTGGAAATGGAAAGATGTGAAATTCATTCATCAATCTTGTGTTCTTCTGTGTAGCGTACGGTGTCTCGTGCCAAGTGAAAGGAAAGCTGAGCTTGCTCCAAACCATGAGATCCAAGAGAGTGCCCGGTCATCATCATTCCACTCCTTTCTTGGTCTACTTCAGTTACAACTTGATCTACGGTGCGATCAGACCAAGTACGAGATTGGATCGAGAAAGCAGGAAGGTCAGCCCTTGATTGTTAGATAGATACCGACAGAATATCATAGTTAACAGCTTCTTGATTGCATCCGTGAAAGTTCGAGATTGATGGTTCGAGTTAGCAGGTAGTTCCGGAATAGATAGACAAGAGTGCTTTGTCTCCTCCCCTTTATCTGAAAAGTAGGTGGCTGCTGATGAGCTTCGATAGCCAGTCACCCCGCCCAAGGAATAGAAATAGATTTGTTTTCGTCAGCTCGTTAGCTCGTCATTGGGTCCAGTGAGGCGGATTCCTTTATTTACTATACATATCATATTAACACTCGATGCTTCGCCATGGGGATAACGCCTAGATAGGTGGGGGAGATGCAGCCACAAAGCATGGATTTTGGTCCGATTCATTGAGATCACCAGCCTCGGAAGATAGATATGCAGATGAGCTTTTCCCGTGGTCCGCGGAGGCTGGAATGCATGGAAATGAAGGAATAGGTGCCCTTAGCCCGGTATTCCACCCACTTGAGGGTATGGAAGAAGAGAAAGAGCAGAAGAGCTACGAATAGGATCACTTGGAGCTAGGTGCTTCTCCTGTAGCTGGCTAGTACCTCCTCTATTCCATTTCTCTGTCCTAACCCCCCTGCAAAACCAAAATATCCATTGCTCTCCTGTCCTGGGACGAGGAACGGAATGCATGTTGCTACCTTTTTAGCATCCTCTCGAAAAGTAGGTTGCCATCGGCCAGCATCATAAGCGGGAAGGAATGCAATCTCTTTTTTCCCCGAGTGAGAAGGCGGCGAGAAAACCATTCCTTTCTCCAGTGAAGGGTCCAATCGAACCCACCTGTGCTCGAATCCAAACCCCGTCCAGATGTTTCATCCTTTCCCAGTGGCAAAGAAAGAATCCCCATTTCCAGTACTTGTAAAGAACGAAACCCCTCGAAAAGGAATTCTATCTACTGGTAGCTAAGGAATCGTATGAGAGAAAAGACTGCAAGGTACATCTGGGTTTTAGGGAATAATAATTGTGATCTAGTACTGTTGTTCTGGTTTGAGTTTAGGGAGACGGGTGGGCGGTGCGCGGATTCCGTTTAGGCGAGCGGCAGTGAGGGGAAAGGGGAGTAAGCAAGCTTTAAGAGATAGGGGGATGGGAGCAAAATATGCATTGGTTGTTTCGGAATAGGTTGAGGACGTATGTGAAAGTACGAACACTTTTGCTTTTTCATACGATTTGTAAGACGCTAGTACTGATTCAAAGTACTCCTCATCATTTATTTTTGTCCACCACTATACTATATATAGTTCAAAAAATTTAATGGGCTTGATCCCGGACCCCTGGGGACAAAGAAAGCGGGAGAGACTCGCGTAGTGAGAGAGACTAAGAAAGAGCTAGTTCGGGAGTGCAAAAGGCGGACCACCGGTCAATAGCAAGAGGTAAGGGCACCGGTAACAGAGGACTGAGGCGAGCGTAGTGAGGAGGTTTGCCGAGAAAGAAGGTGCACAGGAAGGTGTCAGGTTGGTGTGGCGTAGTGGAAGCAGAGCAAGAAGGGTGTCAGCTAGGCAATGGTCGTTCGTGATACTGTTCCCTTTGTTTGATCCGCAGTTCCAGCTACAGAGCCAGAGAGAAAGATGTGGGCGTTCATTCAGGCTTCGCTAAGTAAGCAGCTGTCAGACACCGCCTTTAGATATAAATAAAGAGGGCTAATGAGTATAAAGTGAGTGACAAGACCAGACTCAAAAGTGCTAAGTTGTTCATATGCGACCTCCTATCTTTTAGCGCAAGTCTCCGTTGACCAGCGAGACGACGACGATCGTTTTGAGGCCGCAAAGCTCGTTCCCTATTATTGTCATTTCAAAGCGCCTCGGAGCTAGTCATTTCTCATCAGCCGAGGAAGGAAGCATCCGCTTCAAATAGAGTAGTATATCGATCGAAGTCACAGTAAGATGGAAAGAAAGCTAAAAAAAATGGTCTGAGCTATTCAGAGCCCAATTGGGCTCGGGTTGGAACCAAAGACATCCCAGCCGTAGCTGGGTGTGTTCGTTGGAGAAGACGATCGGCGCTGTCGCTTCAGGTGGCTGTGTTTTGGGATGACAATGCTCGGGGCGAGTTTGTGGGTTAATGTGGACCATGAATAAGAATGGAGATAGAGAAATCTCAACGTTCTAACAAAACCCTAGAAATTTGAAAATTACGACGAAATTCGAGGGAATCTCGGTCGAGGACGAATTTTAGGTTGTCAATTACGTTGACCCGTGAGCGAGAATTGGCTGCAGGCCAACTTGCAATGGTGGAGACTCCATGGAAGGTGTCAGGGTTTCTGGATTTCAAACCTGGAGCCCTCGGCTCTAGCTTGGGTCTCGCGGCTCGACACAGCTCAGTCATACAAGCTGTAGGCTTCGAAAAACCCAGCATTTGCCGATTTCAATTTTTGTTTTTCTTTTTTTCAATTTTTTTTTTCAATTCAATCCGAATATTTTAATGCATGGACATATATTTGATGCAATTCATGGCAATATCAAATTCTCATAATTCAACAATTATGAATATAATGCATACACAATTTATGTAGAATCTAAAATTCGAAAAACATAAAGTTAGGTCAATCATTATGGTGAATGTTCATGCTATCTGGACTGCAAAAATATCGAGATAAAAACCGTTGTTTTGGAAGAACCTGACTGCATGATGATATGGATGAACTGGTTTGATGTAGAAAAAACTTCAACGTCAGATTCCTAAGCGCAGCAGTAGGAGCGTACTGATAACGTGTTGTAACCTATTTTATTTTACTAAGGGTAGAGGGTCGGCGGCAAGGAGATATGTGTTTGTAGAATTGTAAGAGAATATGTGTGTGTTATTCCCTCCTACGTAGTGCCTTTATTTATAGTAATAAGACAGAGAAGAATTCCTTCATCCCCAAGGAATACAAGTTCATATAGGAAAGAATAACTAGAATCAAATCTAATCTATGATTTACACAATCATACTTAAACTACGGAAGTTTATAACAAAAATTACTTTATTGTCCATAATTTTATTTTGTAATAGACGACAAAAATGTCATTTTATCCTCTTTTGATTGACAAAAAGTGTTTCATTAATATGTAGTTTAAATTAAAAAAAATTATGATTTTTCATTTTAATTTACCAATTAATCACAAACTAATATCACAAAACTCCTAAAACCTCATAGATGCATATGATGTTATAATAATTCATTTCAATTTTTCTAAAGAAGCTTTTTATTCCTAAAATAAAAGTCATTTAAAAATTCTAAAAACACAGCAAACATCCTTTTAACATATAATTATGAGATATGATACATGCATGCACATAAAATATAAATATAACGTACCAATAATTTGGTACATTATTGGTATGTTATGTATCCTATTTGGGTACGTATTAATATTTTGGTAAGTTGATTTATCCTAGTTTTGGTACGTATTAGTATTTTGGTAAGTTGATTTATCCTAATTTTGGCACGTTGATTTAGTAAATACCAAGCTAGTGGTACCAAGTTAGTGGTATGTTGATTTATCCGAATTTTGGCATGTCCAAAGCTATTGGGATGTATGTGTAACAACAAGTAGGATATCTTTTTCATATTATTGGAAGGCTTATTATATTAACATCTCATAAATTGTTGAATAAACCTCACATACTTAATACACCTTATATTTGTTTTTTTAATTAAAAATTATCTTAATACACCCCACTTACTTTCCTATAATACCCATACACCCCACATTCTTAGTATACACCTTACATTTTCTATATGCACCCCGTATTTTATATACACCCCACATTTCTCAAATCTTATAAAGCTTTTAATTTGGACAAATAATGCCGACTAAAATTTTGACAAAAGATATCACTTGGGATTTAAAAGCATATGTGGGTTGTTTTCAATTTCACCATTAAAACCTATGTCGTCTGTTTTTAATATTTTGTGGTAATTTTAGGTGTTTAATTCTTCATGCAATCTCTGTGATCCCTAAAAGATGAATACAAACATAGAAGCTTGAATAACGCATCAAAAGCAAGATTGAATAATTATTGATGTCGTCATTCCGAAACATCGATTTTGTTTCATTCGTTAAAAATAATTTTTCTCAATCAATATGTTTGTAGTTTCATTGGTTAGAGTTTTGTTCAACAATGGAGGGTCGGAGGTGTTTTGATAGTTGATGAAGATAAATAATATGTTAAAAGTGATTTGGGGTGTATATAGATTTTTTATTTTATTTTTTAAACCTTATAAGGTCAAAATTTCTATTGCATAGTAAGATAAATAAGATATTTAATATTAAATTTTAATGTGAGGTGCATTCAATATTTTGTGGGGTGCTAATATAAAAAGCCGTATTGGAATATGGACTCATATTTTATAAAAAAAATAGGAAAATGAAAAAAAAAATTGCTAGTTCACGCATGCAATTGCAATGAATTGGTACATTTGATTACTATAATATGAGTACATTTGGTTTTATAGTATATTTTATTCCTTGGTACATTTAGTATTTAACCATATCAAAATTTAATACGTTTATTTTCAAATGTACCATAACTTTAATCATACGTTTTTTTTGTATTTATACCTAAAATTTATTAAAAAAAATTAAAGAAGTTTTCGTGGAAAAGTATTAGTGAGACTGAAATATGCTCTCCTAAGGTCTTCATTTTGAGGACCTATGAGGCCCAAATGTATATTAGTCACAATATTACATTAGTTTAGGTCCATAGGTTTAAAATATTTGACTACATTTAGGCCTTACAGGTTCTCAAAATGAGAACCTTAATAAGACTAATTCTAACCCCATAACAAAAATAAACGTATTTAATTATCTCTTCATTTTATTTTGTTTTGTTGAAAATGAGGGATTAGTTAAATTAATTAATACTAACAGAGAATGACACGAATTAAAAATTCTAAATTGTAGGCAATTAGTTGCTAGTTTGTTTAATTGAATATATATTAAATAAATAAAAAAAGCTGAGGTGACAATTGATCAAAGTATCTAATCAAATTTTAAAAATGGAAAGATGTATAGTATAAAAAAAAAAGGTGTAGTGAATTCTAATTTCCTCATTTATGTTTTTGATAAAAGAAGAAAAATGAATTTCATTAATGATAAACCTTTTTTTTTTCTTTTCCAAATTAACGATATGATATATTTATACTAAATGTATACAAATTAAGAAGAAATTTATTCGAACTTGGTTCTAAAAAGAAGCACACCGCTCTAATCAACTTAGCGACACACACTTGCAGACTTTGAAAGTTAGTTTTAATGGAAAAGCACTTTAAAATGTTTATTTCCTTGTACAAATAACAAATTTAGATCACAACAAATGACCGTATGAGATTTGAGTGCTTGACTACTTCTACTCAAGCACTATGTATAGGCCCGATTTTCGACTGGATTAGATCGAAAACACATGTTTTCATTTCAATCTAAAAGGTTTCAGAAATGAATATCAATTCCAATTTCACAAATGAAATATTGAAATTTCGTAACTTCATTCTGAATTCAGAACCTTCGAAATCAGATTAATTATAGGAGTTGTATACCTCCATATCCATGGACACCATATCTATTAGGGGTGCAACTAAGGCAGGTTGGGCAGGTTGGAAGTTCAATACAATCCTAACCCAACTTTTACAATTCGGGCTTGGGTTCGGGTTGGGTTTCATTCAGGTTCATTTGGGCTTGGGTTTAATTGGGTTAGAGTTTACTTGGGTTGGGTTCGTGTTGCCCAACTTTTTCATGTTTAATCTTGTGACAACTTAGTTTCCAATAATTCCTAAAAAAATTAAGCCAAATAGCTTCAAAGCTAGCCAACTTTAATTTCATAAATCAATCTACTATAAAAGCTTTAGGGTTTAGAAACTACGAATATGAGTTGACTAATCAAAATCTCTTATTCCCTAAAAGCTTAAGTAATTATAAAAGGATAATTTATTAAAAAAAATATTAGAAAGGGCGTTGGTTTTTGGACTTGGCTCATTTGGGTGTAGTAGGAGCATTAATTGATATGGGTTACAATCTGGTTAGATTGAGTTTGGTTAGTCGGGTTTGGTTGGGTTCGGAATGGACAGGCAAATGATTAATCCAACTCAACCCAATCAATGAACGGATTGAAATTGGGCTGGGTTTGGACGGGTTATAACTAAAAAAAACCCACTCGTTCGGGTTTAAAGTCAGGTTGGACATTGACGGGTTCGGATTGGCCCAACCCAAGTTGCACCCATAATATATATTGAACCAATTTTAAGCCGAAAAGTTTCAAAATATTACGTCTGATTCAAAAGTTCCTATCCAAGTTGTATCTGGAAATGTACACTTCCAAAAATCTAAAACATGGGAGATGGAACCTTTTGATGTAGCGGATAAAATTGGATAAACAGACTAAATCAGCATATGCTCAATTTGAGAGCATGTTCCAAAAGGGCCTAACGAATTTCTAACTGGAATTAGAAGATCTCTATCTCTTTTAATTGATTCATTTATCCTATTGTAGTATTTAAGAAAATGGACTCATCTGAAAACACCTTAAGATGATCATCTCATGGCTATTGAGAATGAATGAACTCAGATGGTTTATTTCTTAATCTTTCTGACTTATTCCTACAGAACCAAGGTAAAAAGGATTGGTAAAAATAAATCATTCACAATCCCTTCTACTGGTGGTGGGTGGTTGAAGGGTGGGGACAAGTCAGAAAACCTAATAGTTCCTCCCTAGCGCAAGGAAGTTTCAATTTATGCTCCTACCTATAATATGGATATACCAAGAAAGATGTAAGGTCTAATGAGGATATTATGAAGTATTTACTCATAGATGGGGCAAGCTCTTCTATTCTGGTTCATGGCTTGTCTTGACCATATAATGTTAATGCAGGATCCTTTTCGCCCCTAGAAACAATGCAGACCCAAGAGGAGGCCCATGTAACGCCCAAAGAGAGAAGAGTAGGTCAAGGCTAAGTGTTAGGCATGTTGTGGTAGGCTTAGTGATAGGCATATTGTGCTATGCTGAGTGTTAAGCATGTTGTGCTAGGATGGTGCTAGGCGGAGACCGCAACCATGGTGCTAATCAGACGTGCTAGGCAAAAATGCTAGGTAAAGGTGCTAGGCATGCAGAGTGCTCCATGGATAACCAGTTCCTCGAGTCCTTTACGGACGACCACTACATGAAGGCACGTTGATCAAGACTAGATATTTATTAGATTAAATATTTGTTAGTCTAGATATAAATTAACTGGATGGGAGGATGCCATGTCACTTCTATTTGAGACCAACCATTAGGAAGGTGGGGTTTGCCTATACAAAGAGGCCCTTAGAGTAAGTCACCCCTAAAAAAATACGCTAGCACCCAGCCTATTTAATCCAATCAGTGAACAGTAATAGACTTCAATGAACAGTAATAGGCCAAATGCATCTCCACCCCTAACAAAATATAGCCTATTCAATTTTATTAAATATTATTATTTTTTATTATAAAATAATAAAAAAAATTATTTTTAATGTTCATCACCGGATTTCCAACTCTACCATCAAAATTCCACCACCATACACACACTTCCCAAAATCTTAGATAAACCCAGTTGAATTCAACCCCAAATTTCCCAAACCCCTCTCCAAGTTTTCATTTTTTCACCCAAAAATCCATGTTTTGATCCTAATTTTCCCTCGTTTCCTTCGTTTTCCTTCATTTTCCCAAAAAATTCCTCACGCCCCCAATGGCCGCGGCGCTCAGATCCAAGCCCTCCAGAGACACGGCGTTGTTCGCTATCTCCCAATTCAGGTACTTCATCTTCAACTACATGCACACTGGCCGGGTGGCCAGCTCTCACTATGCCCACCCCACCAAAAGCAACGACTTGTTCATGAACACTCCCTACCACTTCACTTCCTTCAAGCTGGTGTTGCTTAGCGACAACTTTGTTGAAAAGGGTTCGCAAATTTTCAATCTCCGGTGTTGTTGTGGCAACTGAGTTCGAGTGCTTAGTGGTGAACGCCCCCACATCCAACAATGTTGCGTCTGCCGAGCACGGGATTGCTCACGTCAAATGGCCCCGCTGTTGGGAATGTCGATTCTGGGTTGGTCTCTTGCCTGGCTTGGGCTGGGTGTCAGCCTATTAGGCTGGGGTGGAGTGATTTGGTTGGGGGCCAGCCTGCTTTGGGTGCTGGGTGCCGGGCAATCCACTCCCGATGGACTTGCTCTTATGTAAAGAACGGGGGTTGGACCATTCCATCTGGGGAGGACTCCTAAGTTGACTCGGTCATAACACAAATATTTATATACAGACTAAAGTGGATGTAGTCCAATTTTGGGAGGTGAACCACATATATTGTGTATCATTTATTTCATAGCTTTGGTCTCAAGCCCTTCATGGGTTATTTGTTTAGTTTGTTAACCTTACAATTTTGAGCGTTTAACATATAATTCAGGAGATTTTTCTATTCATTCGACAATAATGATTTAAAAGGATCCCCCCCCCTTTTTTTTTTTTTTTTTGTTTCTAGTGATGCTTTTGTTTTCACTAGCATTTTTATTTACATTAGGAAATTAAAGTATTAATTTAATTGATGTTAAGAACCCACGGTTTTATTTTATACATTCTATAGAGTTTCAGCAATTCTGACAAGAACAAAAGTTTCAGACTTGATATGGGACGACTTATGTTGTTGCTAAAGCAATAACCATAATCCATTATCTATATAATATTTCGAAGAACTCGCATTAACAAGACATAAAAATGGACATTTAAGCTGTTCGGGCAAACACCGAGAATTATAAGATACATGGGGTGTTATGTTTGTTTGGTCATTTGTTTAGTAAGCCCGACAGAAGACAGCAAACAATTGGAGTTTGCCAGATAAATATCACCACAACTGTATATACATTAAACAGAACTGCTATTGTAAGTTAGGGTTGAACCCTACTACTCTGAGTTGGTCTTAACCGAAGCTGCAGCAACAGTCGAGACCATGGAGTCCACGCCACAGATGTTTCGGCCCCTGCAGATTTTGTAGAATCCACTCTCTCCCCAGTTCTCTCCCCATGAGTTCTTGATAATCCAGTATGGCTTCTCCTTCAATCTGATGGGAGAATACCCAGCTGCACCATAACCTACGAGTAACACTCCGTGATCCAACCGCTTTGAGCATATGTAGGGGCATGACACTCCACCAACATATGTTTGCATGAACACCGCATTAATAGCCACTGCATTCGAGCAATGTAAAATTGTTAGCACCAGCCAATCCTATTAGAGCTTATACCACATTTGAGAAGAAGCAACGCTCTCAAGGGAGATACAAATAACAAATAATTTTTTTAACAGAAACAAAGGAAGAATCAAAATCACATATTTTTAAAGGTAATTACCAGCAAGAGGGCCATTTTTGACAAGGTTTGCAGCAATTTGGTCTTCATCAAGGGAGATGACGCTGAAATTGGAAACTGATGCAGCAATTTTGCTCTTGTCAAATTTGCAGGTTCCACGATCAGTACCAGTGTATGGATAATCCTCTTCCTTCATTAGTCCACCAGCTTTGAGTGTGTACTCAAAGGCACTGTTCATGAGTCCACCGTTGCACCCGGAGTCACATGAACCTGCCTCCTCTGGATCACACTGCACAATGTTCAGAAAGAACGCGTAAGAAACAGCAAATCAAGGGAAACATCATTTTGTAGGAGTCATCATAGAATGACTGCAAAAGTCGAGCAGTTCTATTGCTAAAAAAGAACTTGATAACACCATTCGACATGCATTGCTAATGTATTGTCAAAGATTAACAACTGAATTGCAACACACTTAGAATGAAAATGGCGCTTCATGAGTGGCAGCGCAAACATGTCATCGGCGCTCATTAAAAACAAGAACCAATTCTGTTCCAAATCTTTCTACACAACAAGCAAATAACAATCACTTAACCTTTTATATAACCAGAACCCGGCATCAATTCTGATTTACTAATTAACATCCGTAACCACACCTTATACAAAACAGCAGAGATAACAATCACAACACACAGACCATTTCTCCTGCAACTTATAAACTATGTCCACGATTTTCACTAATTCCTTACAAGTTCCGACCATTTCCATTTTCCTTTTGACATGTCTGGAGAATTAGGAACATGTAAACACAGAGGGTAATGTTATAAATGCAAGCAAAAAGTTCAAGTTTGTGTCTTTCAGCACTGACAGACAAACACAGACAAAGACAAAGTAGAAATTGAGGAAGATAACTATTTATCCTCGTCCAGATTACATGTGGGCATCACCACATACACACATCATTTGAACAAAACAATTGTAACAAACATTCTGAGACAACTGCCAATCAAATTAAACAATTCAACCAATCCAAATCCCCAAAATATATACAAATCAACAAAACCAGAAAAGAGCAAGAAAAGGTCAAACCTCATGATCGCAATCGACAAGCTGCTGCTCGCTGAGGCTCACAAGCTCTCCAGTTGCTAGAAAGTGTGCACCTTCCAACGCTCCTGTAGTACTGAAACTCCAGCAGGATCCGCACGAACCCTAATTTCCAAAAAAAAAACCCCTAAATTTCCCAATCATTAAACAAATACCTTATAATTAAATTACCAAAAAATTACTATTTTTGGAAATTAAATCAATAAAATACCTGATTTTTCACGGCGGTGACAGCTCCATGCTCTCTCCAATCAAAATCCTCAGGCAGATTCTCTGTCGGGAGAATCGGAGCCTCGGTTGCGTCGGTGGGCAGCTTCAACCCTCTGAGACCGAGTTGACTTTTCCGGAACTCGGCGGGTGTCATATCGGAGAACCGAGTCACGCCGTGCTGAGCCGACGGGTCGAGTCGCTGGTGGCGCGCGGCGCGGCGGAGGTTGGCCTTGAACACGTCGAACCTGTAGTCGTGCTCCTCCTTGCTGGCGTACGATTTGCCGTATTTGTGCTTGAAGAGTGAGAAGTGGTGCTCCGCTCCGAGAGCGTCGTGGTGGTGGTGGTGGGACTCATCGCCGCCGTCCACCACTTGCCTGATCAGAGGATCTGCACCGTCCGATTGCGCACGCGAGACGATCAGGAGAGAGAAGGTGACGAGGAGAGAGAGAATGCGTTCCATTGTTGAACAGCAGAGGCTGATTGGTAGCTCTGAGCCTCAAGAGTTTGGTGTGCATTATAAAGTCGACGAAGACCTCGGAGGGGTTTAATCCTGTACTTTTGGGTTTAGGTTCAAATATATCACAGCCTTTAAAAAGTTCATTGCGGTTAAATCGACGGTTTTGATGTGCGGCAATTGATCAATTGTAGGAGTGCGGTGTAGGAGATACTTTTGGGGGCGTTTGCTTACGGGAGTGGGTAATGTGCGGGCGAATCGGAAGGAGGCACGTGGCGAGGGTGGAGTGTTGGAGTTGAATGGTAGTTGGATAATGTCATTGCTTGTTCGGTTTTGAAATTTGATTGGAAGGATGGATATTGTGTTTGCTTTGTTTTGTTTTCGTGTTGGCGAAAATAACAAGAAACATATTAAGGCAAAGATGTGTAATCGAATTAGAATTTAGGAAGATTTCAAAAGAATTTTTTAGTGGTAAATTTGATAGGATTTATATAATTTAAATGGACTTTTGACGATGGAGGTTTTTTTTTTTTTTTTTTTTGGTGAATTTTGATGTATTTCCATAGACTTTTTTGTTATGCATTCAAATAAATTTCTTATGCAAGTGACCCTTTACTGCAATAGTGGAAATGTGTTGAGTTCTTACATGAAGGTGAGGGTTCAAATTTCGTTGGCGACTAATCTAACAAAATTTATAGTTTGACAAAAAAAAAAATCTTATATTTTAAGGACAAACCCGTCTTAAAAATTATTATCTATTTTACAGTTTTGTGAAAACAATTTCAAAGGCATTTTAGTCATTTTAAATTTAAAGTGGGTGTTTGGAGGTGGTTTATAATAAATAATACAACTTGATTTCATGAGCACGTAGGCAGAAACGACGTTTATTCGAAGTAAGAACAAAGAATTTAGAAGTGTTTTTAAGTTGCAAGGCATTTTGGTCTTTTTGACCAAGATTTAATATAAATAGAAAGTTTACTTCAAAAATCATAAAACTGTTGTAAAATCGACGATAGTTGCAGTGGATTAAATGAAATAAGACACAAAATTTACGAGGTTCCTCTACAGTCAGTGTGACTGGAGTACGTCCTCGGGGCAGCAGTAGTGTTTTCATTATAATTTGGAATAATAGGAGTACAAAGATAACTCTCTCTATTATCTCCTCTCCTCTTTCTCTCTTTTCTCTCTTCCTCTCTTCCTTCCTATCTCTCCTGTGAGTCTCTCACTTCTCTCTTAGTTTTGTTGTGTTCCATAAGACTTGCTTTTATAGAAGCAAGTCACAAGCAACATAGTGAAAAGCAAATTAGTGGCCAGCCATCTAGTCACCTTTACAACACTCCCCATTGGATAACCACAAGTCTTCAATTGACTCGTTAAAATCTTGATCTGTTTTGAATGCTCCCCCTGATGAATATCTCCCCCGGATTTCAAATCATTAGGCTGATCGTTGATCATCCTGCTTCAGTCTCTTAGCGAGAAGAGTTGCCGAAATAGATGCTTTACTTGTTGTTAACTTTCCACAAGCCTGTTCTTAAACTGGGTTGGAGGGCCTTCTGCTAAACTTACCCCAAAGATCTGAATTTACTCCTTTTATCTAGAGCGGAATTTGATTCAAGGGTGGTGGACACTTGATCTTGAATCGGACTTGTGATTTCTTAAAGGGCTTCGAGGTTTGATCTTGAATGAAATTGGACCATGAGGAGCTTCACGTGGCAAGTGATCTTCGGTTTTTTCGGGGATGAATCAGCACGTGTTTGTTGCGTTTGTCTCCACATACTTCAATGTATTATTTTCACTTGCCTTACTTGCTCCCATTGTTTAAGTAGTATTTTCCCTGGTTTTCCCCCATGCATGTGTGGCATATTCTCCTGCAGTATTTGCCTTCTGATGCAGGAGTGGAATGCAACCCTTGCACTTGGATGGTTCATCACTTCTTGGTGACTGGAGACCCAGCTTCAACAACAGTTGAAGATGGCTACACGACAGCAATACTAGGTAAGCAATCAAGAAAGGTTCCAGGCAGTCAGTTCCTTACCAGGAGTTTGAGTGGAGGTTCCGACATATTGCTTTCTTTATCTTTGTCTTTGCAAGTAAGAACAAGGACAAAGGAAAGGACAGAGAGATTGCATGATATGAGATACTCTTGCTTTCGTCCCTGAAGATATGAGATACTCTTACTCTGGTGTGACTTGTTTTGAAGAGGTATTATCGGAGAGGAAGAAAACTGAGTATTTCGAGATGCTTTGTTGAAGATGTATTCTCAGAGATGAGAAAGAGTTAGGTATTCTTGCAGGTCTGCCTTGTTATGGAGAACGGATATCGACATATATAGAGATTTTTCAATAACAAGTAGTGGTGCTGTGCCTTTACTCTTGTCAGCAACTGTGGTGTAATTAGAACAGTAAGATTTACAACTTTGTCAGAGATCTTTGAGAAAGTTGCACGTGATTTGACAAAATTGCACTCGATATAAAAAAAAGCTGAGATTACGTCTGAAAAATGCCAACGAACTTTATTCAGGAAAATCTGGCTTTTGAAATTCGGAGAACGGTGCCTCTTCGATCTTTGAACGAGTGGTTCTGTTGCCTCTTCTTTTATAGAGACATAAATTGTGTTCAAGAGTATGCTCAGAAAGTTGCTGCTTGTAGAAATTTCTTCCTTCCTGCACTTCTGAAATTTTACTTGACCTTTTTTTTTCCTTCATCATTTCTGAAAATGACTTACCCATCTAACATTTGCTTAGATTTGAGTCTTAGGAGTGATACAGACGAGCAGCGTCAGGATAATATATGGCGCCCGTCCTTCTTATCTTCTAATGGTCCTCTTACGGTTGGGACTCTATGATGAAGAATAATATAACCGCTACTATGGTAGCTAGGAATCTTCTCACTCCAAAGGATAACAGGATCCTTTCAAAACGGTCTGATGAGTCGGCCGTTCAAGACTCTTTGGCTCTTAGTGTTCAGTGTGCGGGCTCTATATTCAATATAGGCCAACACCTACTTGCTCAAACTCGCCAAGTTGAATCATTGATGGCTGAGGTGGCAAGTCTTAAACAAGAGATCAAAGGGCTCAAGCACGAGAATAGAGTGTTACATGTGCTTGCAAATAATTACTCGACGAGCATGAAAAAGCTCCACCAGTTGCAAGAATCCGAAAGTTGGATTCAAAGTGATCACCAGAGGTTCGTTGCTAGATTTCAAAAGCAACTGATGTCTTCCCCTTCTGGTGTTTTGCCAAGTACCGGGGTGCCACATAATCAATCTCCAGTGCCTCCCCTTTCTAGGATACTTCCGAGTACTGAGGCTTCACATGAGCAACCTTTGTGAAGGCTCTATCCTGTTTGTTTGTTTTAACTCATGTGTACGCACATATCTGTAATTTCTTGGCGATATTAATAGATAAGCTTTATTTCATTCAGTTGTGCCAAATACAACAAAGCATATACTTCACTAAGATGTGGTACTTTTGGACCAAACATTAATTTATCTTTACCCTCACAAAGATAAATGATCATTCTTAGTGTCTACATCATTTGAGTATTCAACTCATAATCTTCAATCCATATGGTTCTTTAATATCATAAACATCATGGATAAGATTCGTATTGGTAGATTGTTCGATCTGCAGCTCGATACAATATTTCTCTCAACAATTTATAATCTTTCTTGACTCTTCAGGAGTCTCAATTTAATAGCATCAACTTCTTGCAAGAGATTTTAGTATGTTGCAACAATATCATCATGATAGTACTCACTAAGGCAATTTATGTAATCCATTGGTATTGAATACATATTTTATGTTTTACCCTTCCGAGGTTTACTTTAAGCAATTTGAATCATTCAAGGATTTTCTACACTTCATGATACATTTTCCTTTGGAATTTATACAGAGCAATTTGCTCCCATGTATACTTGAGAGATTTACTTATGGAGATATGATGTGGGCAACTCACAACCCTTCGTATATAATTCTCCATTCATATGAACTTGTTTACAAGAGTATAAGTTCAGGTTTCAATACCTTGTGTCATATCATGTAAGTGTATTTCACTATATTACAAATGCCCAATGTAACCTCATTGGTTCAACATCTTTTGGCTATTTGTATTATATTCAAGTATATAGGTCCATTTTTCTATGTTCTTACAAAATTGTAATGGAATTGCCTTTCTCCATTTTGGCCAATAAATTTTGTTGACGAAAAAAAACGGGACTCAATATCAACATAGCTCATTGATGAATTTAGTAGCTACTTATAAAAACCAAAATTACCATTGGTTATCATTAATCTATGATCCCATATTCTCATGTGCATACGCATGCATAAAAGCTTTTTATTTCTTTGGATATCCATTGCCTCTTCAAAGGTATTACACTATCTCTTCTAGGATAATCGTAATTTAGAGAATGCGGATCATAACCTCTTCTTGAGCGTTATAGAGCTTGGGTTTTAATCTCCACTTCCTAGAGTTGAGTCATTGGAACCTATATGTCTATCATGCTTCATGCATGAGACATCAATATTCCCATGTCCACGAATCGTCCTTTCTGGGACGTGTATCCATGCGGTGACTGTCATGCTTCTGGCATGCAACAGTTATGCTTCAGGAATACAATAGTTTAGTAGTGCCATATTCTTCTTCTTTCGAATGAATGAACCTTTTGAGTCTAAGGGTCTGCCACGCTTCAGGCGTGCAACAGATAAATCATTTACTGCATCATAATTTTGTCCAACAGGGACATCAATTCTTGTAGGCACATTTGCAGCAAGTGTATCACTTTCGTTGCATCATTCAATTATTCTTACTTCATTTTCTCATTGATTGCTTCGTGAATCATAAGACAAATTCTCTTTGTTCTTCTGGAACGGTCTTTTCTCATCATTATTCTGGAATGATATTTTCTCATCGTTCTTTTGGAATGATATTTTCTCCCCCCTAACGGCGGGAAAATTGTCTTATCAAAATGACAATCCGCAAACCATGAGGTAAACATATCCCTAGTCAAGGGTTCTAAATATTGAATGATAGATGGTGATTAACATCAATGCCCAATCAGCGATGATGCCTTATTTCAGTACGTTGTGGCAGTGCAATAGGCATATAGATAACACAACCCAAAACTAGTAAATGTGTAATGTTTGGCTGATGCCTAAATACGAGTTGTATTGAGAAATATCGATGGTTGGTAACTGGTCTCAACCAAACTTAATAGTGAATTATGTAAAATGACATGTCCCCATGTCAAAACTGGCAATTTCGTTTTCATGAGTAGAGCACGGGTAATCAATTTCATCCTCTTAATAAATACTTATGCTAAACCATTTTGAGTATGGACATAAGGAACTTCTGGTCCTTATTAAATAGTCTATAGACTGGTCCTTATTAAATAGTCTGTAGAATGAGACTCTTATGTCCTTTATTACAATTAAGTTGAGGCACTGCGGCACTTCAAACTTACGGTACTCATCAAGGAATTTCATGTCCTGATCTTCAAAATCAAGGGACTTCATACCTGATCTTTTTGCGTGATGAAACTTCCAATCATTTTATATGATGAGGATCAAGAAACTTCAGGTTCTGATCTGATCAAGGAAGTATGGGCCCTATATATACTTATCGTAACAAAAGCTAAGTACAATAAATAAATTAAAGCAATAGGTGG
This sequence comes from Malus sylvestris, assembly GCF_916048215.2. Taxonomy (NCBI): domain Eukaryota; kingdom Viridiplantae; phylum Streptophyta; class Magnoliopsida; order Rosales; family Rosaceae; genus Malus; species Malus sylvestris. The sequence continues at coordinate 10,650,482 of NC_062264.1, forward strand.
TAAATCCAGCCATAGTAAATAAATTGCATTTAAGTAAATAAAGCTTGTGACAAGGGCTTTAATTCAGCACCATTCACATAAATCAAAACTTAAAGCAGTATGCGGTAAAACCGTCCATGGTAAATAAATTGCTTTAAAGTAAATAGAACTTGTGAAAGGATTTTAAACCAACACCATTCACATAAATCAAAACTTAAAGCAGTAGGCGGTAAAACCATCCATGATAAATAAATTGCTTTAAAGTAAATAGAACTTGTGAAAGGATTTTAAACCAACACCATTCACATAAATCAAAACTTAAAGCAGTAGGCGGTAAAACCGTCCGTGATAAATAAATTGCTTTAAAGTAAATAGAACTTGTGAAAGTGTTTTAAGCCAACACCATTCACATAAATAACAAAGAAATATATATATTTTTCTTTTCAGAATGGTGGTTCCAGAAATCTTTGGAAAAATGTTGTGGGTACTTTGTGTATTATTTCCCTCAGAATCCTATTCACACACATGCGCACACCCAATATTAATAATGATCACATGCACCATTCAAAGCCTTTTGGCTTTTTCCCCTTTTTGTTTTATTATATTCCTCCCTTCACTTCTGTCGGGGCACCCATCCAAATTGTGCTTATTTTATTTTATTTTTTTTTCTTTTCAGAGTGGTGCAGATGCATCATTAGAAATCTTTGTCCAAAAATTCCACTTTTCCAATTCTTTTTCACACGGTGCTTGAAATACCATTCCATAATCGCTCATTCCTTTTTCTTATTTGTCTGTCTGTACTAGTCTCAAACCCAGGGCCATCTGGGTTGTTGTGGAGGTCACACAGAGCCAATTCAATCTTATAAGGCTACCAGAGATTAACGTTGTTCTTGCATGACCCAGAGAGCATGACGTCGCAAAGCAATAACTTCCCTATAGGGACATAGATGACAGCTGAGTTGATGGAGGTACAAGAGAGGGAGGCTTATGTGGAGTCAGTCCTGCCATCATCATCTCAGACAACCAAGTATTCATGGAGTTCTCGAGATCCATAAAAAACGATGCGATTTGGGTTTCTAAGTCTGATGAGATTCTTCTGGATCTCTGGAAACTAGTTGTCAAGTACGAGTTTTCTCATCTCATGACGACTTCAGGTCGTTGTAAATTTCAATTCTCACTGGAATTTGGTGGGACGCTTCAGGCGCAGTGGGAAAGACAGAAAATGGACATACCTTTTATTCTGTGATATTTTGGCTAACAAAGGTGAGAGGTAGGTAATACTTCACCGGATTTATGGCGTTGTGCTTTCCACTAATATGAGAGATTCTCGTGTTGATAACGTGTTGTAAAATCGACGGTGGGTGCAGTGGAATAAATGAAACAAGACATAAAATTTACGAGGTTCCTCTACAGTCAGTGTGACTGGAGTACGTCCTCGGGGCAGCAGTAGTGCTTTCATTATAGTTTGGAATAATAGGAGTACAATGATAACTCTCTCTAGTATCTCATCTCCCCTTTCTCTCTTTTCTCTCTTATTCTCTTCCTTTATATCTCTCCCATGAGTCTCTCACTTCTCTCTTAGTTATGTTGTGTTCCATATGACTTGCTTTTATAGAAGCAAGTCACAAGCAACATAGTGAAAAGCAAATTAGTGGCCAGCCATCTAGTCACTTTTACAACAAAAACCTAGCTTTCCAAAAACGAAACGTTTTAGGCTTTAGCCAAGGTTTTATCTAATAGGTTGGAATTGGGTAACAAGTCAACCTGCGGGTCACTAACCAGACCCAGCCGTAAATTTCAATTCCTACCACCAACAACAACGAGGCTGTTGGCTTTGGATTCATATCATCGATCCCAGTTGATCCCCTTCACCCTATTACCACTGCAGATGACATAATTTAGCTGGTAAACACTGGACACCCTAAAACCTTATGTTACGTAATCGTCATTTCCGGCAAAGAACGTGGTGGGGCACCACTTGTGTTGTGTAATCCTCGTCCCCGTGAGAAAAACCCATCTTTCATATCAATCATCGGACCTTCAACAATGGTGCGATAAGCCTCAAAAGTTTTGGGCATCGAGGCTTTGCCAGCCACTTCTTAAGGTCAGCACATGTATATTTTTCTTCTCCATGTTGAGATGTGCCCATATGTAAAATTTGATAGGATTTGGAGTTGGACAGAAAACTGAGTTTTCGTTCATAAAAAAATCACCGCACGAGACGATGCGTGGGAAAAATTCAAATGATCTGGATTTTAGATAGCGAGATATTGTCGATGCCTTGAGCCCATATCCAATATCGGTTTATTGAAACTCAATGCGATGGTTCAATTATTTAAATTTTGAGTTAATTGTACCATCATTCGATTTTAGTAATTAACGACAATCTGAATGTTGGATTTTTGTGAAATTGGAATAGGCTATTCTTGAGGCTTGATGGAGCTTAGTTGGCTCATCACCTTGATATGTCTTTCTTAGTTGACGTTTGTCTCGTTTACATACAAGTAGCATTGTGCCTTATTTTGCGTGTCAATCTTGATAAGATTCAAGTGGAGTTTCATGTACAATATTAGGTTCTATCAGAGCATTGTCGGCTCATCACGAACATGTGACGTCTTAGTGACGTGCACATCATTTTGCATGACGATTCAATTGTGTTGATTCTGGAAGTGCATAGGACTCAAGGTGTGTGATTTTAATATTATATGATAAACTATTTTGTATATTAAAATTCTTGTGTTATATACTTTGTGGATGTAGCATGGATTTATAATTGTTTTGTTACACAATCATCGATCTACTTTGTGAAATGTATATTTATATGCATGTTTGAAAGGCTTGTGAACTGAGAAGGCTAGTAGAGGACTAGTATCCTGAAATACCTTCTCTTTGATTTCATGTGTGGATCTTAAATCTCTAGGGACTTACCTTTCTTTTTTATTCATTGAGTGCGTCTGGCATCCTGCTAATACTCTATGTATGAATGCCATTAAGTACGTTAGGATCCAAACATTCTATTCGGTTCCATTGAGTGTGTCTAGAACCGTTCATCACATGGTTCTATAGAGTGCATCTGGAAGCCTATTTCCTATCTTGTGTGCCCTTTCTATCCAACTCCATGAGTACGTCTAGAATGTGGAACGTTGTGCTTTGTTATACAAAGGATTTGTGAAATATACGAGATAGGAAATAGAATTTGTGAGTGAGGTTACCTTTTATATACAAAGGATTTGTGAAATATTTTACACCTGGATTGACTTTTTAATCACATATGTCGTTTTACTGTCACTCAAATAAGCCTTGTAGCTTATTCGGATTTTTGCTTTGCCTGGTGCACAGTCCCTACGGTGCATGTAGGATTGTTTTCTTACACGGTACTAGTAGTGGTTAATGAAGAGGATTTCAAGAGGTGTAGCTGGTGTATGCAGTGCACTAGATAGTGGGGTTTGATACCCTTCTTTTAATTCCGTTTCCACTAAATATTTGGTGTATATTATGTATGCGTCCCAGTTCACTCTATATGTTATTATACCACTACTTTCTGCTGCCACATGTCGATCCTGAAAGTATCTTAGGGTGTGACACCCAAGCTGTCACCATCCCTGCTTCTATGGAGCTTGAACTCTAGGGAAGCATGCAAGCTTTCGCGGCTATGGAGCTCTGCATGGAGAGAAAGGGTATGGAAGGGAGGAGAATCTAATGAAATCTTTGGGAGAGGGTGGATTGTTCATAGCGTTCAACATGTATATTTTCTATTATAAAATCCACCAAAATCTACAATTTAATAATATCCTATCAAAATGTAACTTTCTACTACACCTAGATTTGATACACTTACTTAAGGCCCATTAAAATTCTAATTGCCTACTCTAGAATTTTAAAATCCTAATCGCAAATATTTTTGTAAAGAGGTTTGTTTTTTTTTTATGCCAACAATTGATTATGACAAAAATCGTTTACATCTGTGATTAAATTACGTTTGCGAGACGTACAATAATAAATTTGCGCACATCAACGATGGATGATGAATTGTTTACATAATGTTCTTCTAATTTTTCTTTTTTGTTTGAGTACTTATTTTGAATTTAACCAAACTATATGGATACAACTAAATTGCAATTTTTTTTTGACAAATAATAGAATAACTTATATTAAATTCATCTAAACTAAAGGGAGGAGGATTCGAACCCGTGACTTCGAGTATATGAGCAGATGTTCTTAAAGAACTGAGCTATAAGCCACCTGCAATTACAATTTTTAAGTTACAAGTACTTAAGTGAAAATTGAGCTAAACCATAATAATTGACATGTGTAGGCGAGCGACTGATGGAAATGGATTGGGATTTCTATGTGTAGTAAATCTGCATAACATGTTTATTTTGGTACAGAATCTGCTTAACATGCTTAAGTTGTAGTTTTACGATATTGAGTTCTGAAACAGTTAGGCTTGTTTGTTTGCACAATCCTCAGGTGTGGGTTTTATCATAAAAGGTATCGATGTTAGTTAGAGTAGGATAATTCTATTTAAAGTATTTTCTCTCTTCCCTCTTGGAAGATGTGGGACAACTAGAGGTTCCAACACTTGAAATCCACATCGGCTACCATGTGGAGCTAGTAGGGGCTCACCCATGGTGTGGGGCCAAACGGGGACCCACCCAAACACATGGCGGTATGGGCCTGTGCCTTGGTTCTGATACGATGTGGAATTTTTTAGGTCGACAGGCTGATAACCCACTCCAACAACACCGATACTGTCTCCACTTAACCACCTGCACAATCCTTAGGTGTGAGATTTTATCACAAAAGATCTCGATGTTAGTTAGAGTAGGGTAATTCTATTTAAAGTGTTTTCTCTCTTCCCTCCTGGCCGATGTGGGACAACTAGAGTTTCCAACAGGTGGGCTATCAAGAATGGCAAAACATAGTCTGTATATTGCTTGCAATCCAGCAGGTTTTTGGTGTGCAAGTTACAAATATATTTATTGTTACACAACAAACATTTTCTAGCTGTCATTCTACATTTTTGGACTTGGTTTTATAAAATAAGTTTGGAAGCATTCAAAGCTAATTATTTTGTTATCTGGGAAAAGATAATGACAACTTACCTTTTTAGATCTTGTGACTTGAGGGGAGAGAGAGAGAACGATAAAAACATTACACCTATTTATGTTAAGGAGGCCTTACTACAATGGAACTGCTCTAAGTGCTAATATGGCTGGAAATGGCTACGTGACAAAGCTGTCAGACATGAGGCACAAATGGATCACTATTTGTGCTGCCTCCTTGAGCACGAAACATCCGATTGTGCTCTTTCAGCAAAGGACATGTCCATAGAGGACACACATGCAATTTTAGTTAGGGGATCTTTTGATATGAGTCCAAAGTAATTAAAAATTAAATTTATTTCAAAATTCAAAAGTCAAAAGTCAAAAGTCATTAAAAATTGGACTCATTTCAAAAGTAGACCTATTAAATTGAACTTATTTAAAATTTTTCCTTTTAGTTAATACACTATTGCTATTGTTCTATGGGCACATCTTAAATCTTATAGGCACAAATAACTTTTTGTGCGTCTTGACCATATTTTTTGTAATGGATCGTTCGTTAATTTGTAGGTTTGCTTTGTACTTTCAATTCTTACATGTATGAAAGTTTGTGGTCATCGAATAAGTCATAGATTTATGCGGAGGACACTCTCATACTAAAGCTTCTGTCGCGTCGCCCCCAAATTAATATGCTATATATAGCTCAAGACTTGTTTTTGCTTTTGCTTGTCCAGTGTTTGTTTTTTTTGGGTCAAATCCATTGTTTGTTTTCTTTTTCTTTGGTCAAATCCAATGTTTGTTTGTTTTTTTTTTTTTATTCAAGTCCAATGTTTGTTTTGGACATGCATAACATGTAAATATATAACCAATCAAAGAAGCTGGTTTATGGGACGAATTAAAACTTGGCCCTTGTTGATGTCATTTTTTGAGCTAAACTTAAATGAGAGGGTAAATCATGCAAACACAAGAACAATTTTTGGAGAGTAAAAATGTCTTAGGATGAGAGGGTGAGCTATAGGGTCATGCATGATTCTTCCTTGCACATTATTTTTTTATGAGTGAGGGGTTGAAATTTAACTAAATGTTAGATTTTAACGGTTATTTATCCATTTTTGGGTTTTCTAGATGGGTTAAGTGAAGCCAAATTGTAACACAACATATAGTAAGGACAAATTTCTATCTCTTCCTATGAACACTTCTTGCCATGCAAAAGCAAATTACTGTTCAAGATCCATTAGTATGTCGTGACTTTAAAAGGCACCTGGAAAAACATGATAAAACCTTAGTTGTTTAATCTTGACTCAATTAAATTAAAATTTCTTTAAATTCTATCAAACTTTAAAGTTCCTCGTTCAAACTCATGCAACCCTTTGGAGACGAAATCATCGGCATGGCTGTGGTCCAATCTCCAGATTTAATCTTACGTCATCCTCTCGAGTCACATTTCACTCCTTGCAATAAACAAGGAGTCGGACTCCATAGATTCGAAAGATATTTTAATAAGCCTGAAATAGGGAGTGGTACACCAACATATTATTATACATATGGATGAATACTTAAAAAATAAAAATAAAAATTTAACCACTCCAAATAAGGATATGAATCCTAATGTACATCCACTTGCATGCAGTAAAATGTCGGAACCTAAATTTCTAATTTGTGTTTTCAATAAACCAAAGCTTAATACCAATTTATAAACATAATAGTCATTAGGAAGAATTTGTTATGAGTAGTGAGCGGTTGTTGGATTTAGTCCAATTTCTTTATTTTTCAACTTTAATTAATTATTTTTATTTATGCATTTTTACTGAAATTTTTAATTCGAAAATCTAACAACTTTCATGAAAAATAGTTAAAAGAAAATTTATATATCATTATATATGATATCTATACCATAGGTTGTTAAATAACTTTTAATATGTGATAGAGTTATCTTCAAAAATAAATAAAAACTAATCTACCTCTATGAAAAGTTCAAATTTTTTATGTTCCGTACATTTAACAATCCATACTAGTATGTATGATGATATAAATATATAATACAACATATATTAGTTAACATGTGATGGAGTTGGAAGAAAAAGTTGATACAAATGAGAAACAATATTTAATTCTAAAATCAAGTAAAAGATAAACCTATAATAAGGGATAATAAATTTATCACAATCTAATAAAAGGATAAAAAAAATTATGTAGATATTCAGTGAATGGATCTGACTCAACAAAGTGGATTGAATCCATAGTGACTCACAAAATTGAACTTATATCAAGTTTACCCTTATGGTTTTTAACCCAATCACTTCAACCATTAGCTCAATTGTCCTAAACCTAATTTATGTTTTTATATCCCTTTTATTAGACAATTTAAGAATACCGAATTATGCTAGTGGTGGATTGTCATGGTAATTAGTATCTTTCTCTTCAACATGTTGTGTCTCGGGATTAGACATTTGCTCCCCTTAATGTAATACAACAACAACAACAACAAAGCCTTTTCCCACTAAGTGGGGTCGGCTATATGAATCCTAGAATGCCATTGCGCTCGGTTTTGTATCATATCCTCCGTTAGATCCAAGTACTCTAAGTTTTTTCTTAGGGTCTCTTCCAAAGTTTTCCTAGGTTTTCCTCTACCCCTTCAGCTTTGAACCTCTGTCCCGTAGTCATATCTTCGAACCGGAGCGTCAGTAGACCTTCTTTGCACATGTCCAAACCACCGTAACCGATTTTCTCTCATCTTTCCTTCAATTTCGGCTACTCCTACTTTACCTCGGATATCCTCATTCCCAATCTTATCCTTTCTCGTGTGCCCACACATCCCACGAAGCATCCTCATCTCCGCTACACCCATTTTGTGTACGTGTTGATGTTTCACCGCCCAACATTTTGTGCCATACAGCATCACTGGACTTATTGCCGTCCTATAAAATTTTCCCTTGAGCTTCAGTGGCCTAGGACGGTCACACAACACGCCGGATGCACTCTTCCACTTCATCCATCCAGCTTGTATTCTATGGTTGAGATCTCCATTTAATTCTCCGTTCTTTTGTAAGATTGATCCTAGGTAGCGAAAACGGTCGCTTTTTGTGATCTTCGCTAGATTGCTCCGGTCATTAGTGTGGATAAGTATATAAATGGATAGAGACAGGAAAGCAAACACAAGATGTACGTGGTTCACTCAGATTGGCTACGTCCACGGAATAGAGTTCTCATTAATTGTGAAGGGTTTACACAAGTACATAGGTTCAAGCTCTCCTTTAGTGAGTACAAGTGAATGATTTAGTACAAATGACATTAGGAAATATTGTGGGAGAATGATCTCGTAATCACGAAACTTCTAAGTACCGAAGTGTGGTATCGTCTTCACTTGCCTTATCTGTCTCATAGGTAGATGTGGCATCTTCTCTGGAAGTACTCTTCCTCCATCCAGGGGTGGTATCTTTAACTGGTGGAGATGCACAAGGTAATGTATCAATTTCACTTGAAGCTTACTTGTAGTTTCAGGCTTGGTCAAGCGCGATACAAACCATGTAGTAGGAGTCCCCCAAGTCGTCGAGCTAGGGGATCTGCTGAAAGAGGTGACAGACAAGGTAAGCAATCAGAGCTCCAAGCAATCGGTCTCAGATCAGAAGTTTGATTTCGAGTTCCTGCTGATTGTTCTCATTCTCCCTATCTTGCAGGCAGCATGAAGGATAAAGAGAAGAAAAATGAGAAGAGATGATATGGGATACTTTTGCTTTTGAAGAAGTAACTTTCCACAGGCTTATGCTTGAACTGGGCTGGAGGGTTTTCTGGTTTCCTCCAGAGTATAAGGCCGACTGAAGAATTTGAGGGTCAAAACAAGTCCATCAAATCTAGAGTACGTTCGACCCTGCTGATATGGGATACTTTTACTTTTGACAGAGTAGTGGATGTATCGGCACGTGTGCTGTTACGCTTGTCTCCACATGTTTCCTTGTATCCTTCTCACGTGCCCTATCTGTTCCTCAGACAAATGCGGTATCTTCCCTGGAAGCATAAGATGTTGAAGATGAGTACTCGAGAGCAATGTCAGGTAAGTAATCAGGTAAGGGGTTCCAAGCAGTCAGTTCCTGACTGGAAGCTTGATTCCAAGTGCTGACTGATTGCTCTCTTTCTCCTTGTCTTGCAGGTAAGAACAAGGCCAAAGGAAAAGACAGGGAAAAAGCATGATATGGGATATTCTTGCTTTTAACCCTAATGATATGAGATATTCTTGCTCTGGTATAGCTTGTTTGCAGAGGTATTATCGGGGGGAAAGAAAGCTGAATATTTCGAAAGGCTTCGTTGGGAGTGCCCTCTTAGATATGAGGAAGGGTTGAGCATTTTTGCAGGTCTGCCTGTCCGTTGGGGATAGAGGTCGACATATATAGGAGTCTCCCTAACAACAAGTAGTAATGTTATTCCTTTACCCTGCTTGGTCATATCATGGTATTGGGAGCTGCCAGCTTCACATGTTTTAACTCTGTCAGAGCACTTTGAAAAAGTGGTTTGTGGTATCTAGAAAGCTGATGTTACATGTGAAGATTACAGACAAGCTTTATCCAAGGAGATCTGGCTCTCGAAGTTGAGAAAGTGGTGCCTCTTCGGTTTTCGAACAAGCAATCCTGTCAGGGATCTGGCTCTCGAGATTCGGAGAACGATGCCTCTTCGATTTTTGAGAAAGCAATCCTGCTGGGAGTCTGGCTCTCGAGATTCGGAGAGCGGTGTCTCTTTGATTTTTGAGAAAGTAATCATGTTAGGAGTCTGGCTCTCGAGATTCGGAGGACGGTGCTTCTTCGATTTTGGAGCAAGCAATCTTGTTGGGAGTGTTTTCTCGAATGTGAGTAAAGGTTGGGCATGTTTGCTAGTCTACCTTGCCACGGAGCACAGAGGTTGACACACAGGGACTTTCCAATTATCCAGCAGTGGTACTGTTCCTTTACCATTGTGGGTAATAATATGGTAGCTAGACCTTCAAAATTTATGTGTCTAAACTTTGTTAGTGCTATTTCTTTGCTATTCTTTTACCCTTCTTTGACAAAGTTATCTGTAGTACCCATGAGCTAATGTTGAGTGTGGGGAGTGGATGATTGAACAGTAAGATTCATGTGCTTTCTACTTCACCAGAAATCTTCGACATAATGCCTATAATTTTCGCAAAGCTGAGTGTGCGTGTCACAGGTGCTGACAAGGCTGAAAAAGTAGGTGCCTCTTCGATTTCTGAGATCGGCCCTCGTGGTCTCTGAGCAGCCCAGCTTTTGAGAAAGCAAACGCCTCTTCGGTTTCTGAGCAGGTGCCTCTTCGATTTCTGAAGCTCCGTCGAGTGCAGATTTTTATAAAGGCTGGCATTAAGTTCCAAAGCACACTTGAATCTCCACCAGTAGAAGCTCTATTCTTGCACTTCTAAGATCTTGATTTGTCCGACCTCTTCTCTCTTCAACACCTTTGAAAATGTTTGGCCCCTCCGACTGTCGTTTTGACTTGAACCTTGTTGAAGAGGCAGCCACGCCTTCTCCAGACAACATATGGCGCCCATCATTCATCTCCCATACTGGTCCTCTTACCGTTGGGGATTCCGTGATGAAGAATGATATGACCGCTGCGGTGGTGGCCAGGAACCTTCTCACTCCCAAAGATAACAGACTACTTTCCAAACGGTCTGATGAGTTGGCTGTTAAGGATTCTCTGGCTCTCAGTGTTCAGTGTGCAGGTTCTGTGTCTAATATGGCCCAACGCCTATTTGCTCGAACCCGCCGAGTTGAATCATTGGCGGCTGAAGTGATAAGTCTCAAACAGAAGATTAGAGGGCTCAAGCATGAGAATAAACAGTTGCACCGGCTCGCACATGACTATGCTACAAACATGAAGAGGAAGCTTGACCAGATGAATGAATCTGATGGTCAGGTTTTACTTGATCATCAGAGGTTTGTGGGTTTGTTCCAAAGACATTTATTGTCTTCGTCTTCTGAGGCTGTACCGCGTAATGAAGCTTCAAATGATCAACCTCTGATGCCTCCTCCTTCTAGGGTTCTGTCCAGTACTGAGGCTCCGAATGATCCCCCTCCGGTGCCTTCTCTTTCTGGGGCTCTACCGACTGCTGAGATTTCTCCTAAGCAACCTTTGTGAAGGCTCCCTCTTGTTTGTTTATTTTGACTCATGTATATGTACATATTTGTAACTTATCGGGGATATCAATAAATAAGCTTTGCTTCATTTCAACGTATTGTGTTAAATACACCAAAGTCTTCTTCGCTAAGTTCTTTGAATTTTCTTTTGTTGAAGCTTGTATGTTGAAGCTTTGTGAGTGGAGCATGTAGGTTGAGGTAGTGTTCCCTTAATTTCCCGAGTGAGGAAAACTTCTCGGTTGGAGACTTGGAAAATCCAAGTCACTGAGTGGGGTCGGCTATATGAATCTTAGAACGCCATTGTGCTCGGTCTTGTGTCATGTCCTCCGTTAGATCCAAGTACTCTAAGTCTTTTCTTAAAGTCTTTTCCAAAGTTTTCCTAGGTCTTCCTCTACCCCTTCGGCCCTGAACCTCTGTCCCGTAGTCGCATCTTCTAATCGGAGCGTCAGTAGGTCTTCTTTGCACACGTCCAAACCACCGTAACTGATTTTCTCTCATCTTTCCTTCAATTTCGGCTACTCCTACTTTACCCCGGATATCCTCATTCCTAATCTTATCCTTTCTCGTGTGCCCACACATCCAACGAAGCATCCTCATCTCCGCTACACCCATTTTGTGTACGTGTTGATGCTTCACCGCCCAACATTCTGTGCCATACAGCATCGCCGGCCTTATTGCCGTCCTATAAAATTTTCCCTTGAGCTTCAGTGGCATACGGCGGTCACACAACACGCCGGATGCACTCTTCAACTTCATCCATCCAGCTTATATTCTATGGTTGAGATCTCCATCTAATTCTCCATTCTTTTGCAAGATAGATCCTAGGTAACGAAAACGATCGCTCTTTGATATTTCTTGATCTCCGATCCTCACCCCTAACTCGTTTTGGCCTCCATTTGCACTGAACTTGCACTCCATATATTCTGTCTTTGATCGGCTTAGGCGAAGACCTTTAGATTCCAACACTTATCAGGTTAAGCTTTGCATTTACCCATTCATGAGTTTCATCTATCAACACTATATCGTCTGCGAAAAGCATACACTAAGGAATATCATCTTGAATATGTCCTGTTAACTCATCCATTACCAACGCAAAAAGGTAAGGACTTAAGGATGAGCCTTGATGTAATCCTACAGTTATGGGAAAGCTTTAATGTAATATTAAAAGAAAATACAATACAAAATTTGAGCACATCACTACTCTTTTTTCTTGAAAAATATTATTTTCAGGCGTTAATTAATGCTAAAAATTTCCTGAGGAAAAAAACCCATGGTAATATTTAATCGATCCGTTGTTTTTTGTCCCAAATAAATATGACAAGAATTGTTTGCATTACGTTCTAAAACGTAGCACACCTTTGAAGAGGAGCCCACGTTATATTTTGATTACTCTAAGAATAAGATATTAAGATCGATTGTGTTTCTTCACACTGGACTCTCCTGAATGCGATCAACTTGATAAGAACTTTATTTCCCTAGAAGGATAAGAACACCTGTTGAAAAAGATACACACAGCTAAAAACCTTTCAACATTAAACACGTGATCAATCAGAATAAAACTTTGAATATTCTTTATTTTTGTTAATTAATTAGTTTTTCATGTCTATATATAGAAGAGGAGGAGTCTGCCGTTCTCATATGTTTCTGAGTTTGTTTTATATATGTTTGTGAGTTTGGTTTAGAGTTTTGAGGTGCTCTGAATAATATAACGATGTGGAAGATGGCGGTTCTTGTAGTATTTGGTCTGCTATTGAGCTTGGCAATGGTGTGTAATGGAGGTATTACAAGCACTTTTGTGAGGAAAACTGAGAGTACTGTCGATATGCCTTATGAAAGTGATGCCTTCCAAATTCCTCCGGGCGACAATGCACCTCAACAGGTAAAATTTCCTTCCCTCTCTCTCTCTTGAACCCTTTTACGAACCTTAATTTTTTTCTTGAGTACAAGCGATATTCTACACTAATCTACACTAAAAAGAGGAAGGTTTGAACCCCAGAAGCAATGGGTTAAAGAGGAAGGCCCTAACCACAAGGACAATCCACCACACGAACATTATAATTTTGTTTTTGAATATTTATGTCCTTGTTTCATAAATTTGATGAAATTGATTAAATAGGTTCACTCTCCATATTTTTAATTTTGTCCAATTGTATGATTTTTGTGTGGTTTTGAATATTTAAGGTTCACATAACACAAGGAGATCAAGAGGGGACGGCAATGATTGTGTCATGGATCACTCCGGATGAACCAGGTTCTAGCGTAGTGCTTTTTTGGAGCGATAAGCATAAGACAAAGAAGGCAGAGGGCAAAGCCAAACAATATAAATACCATGATTATACTTCTGGTTACATTCACCACTGCACCATCAGAAAATTAGAGGTAAAATTTTCACTAACCTGTCATGTATTTTCTTTTATTTTATTTTTCAACCTTGCAGTTAAGTTCTTTTGCATTCAAATTTGGATCAATTTTCTCGTCTTTTTTTTTTTCTGAAATATTATTGTTACAAGCAGTGTAAATATTAATTTTATAAAGTTATATTTTCATCTCATTATATTTTCTTTTTGCAGCACAATACCAAATATTACTACAAGATTGGAATTGGCCAAGCTGAGAGGACATTTTGGTTTGTAACTCCTCCTGCAGTTGGGCCAGATGCCCCTTACATATTTGGTCTTCTTGGTAAGTAATGTTTTTTACCACAACAGATGGTTTACGTTTTTGCTTTGTGATGTAAATTGTGGGACTGACTAGAATCACCATCTGCCAAATGTGGAAATTGTTGTTTAATTCTGAAACTCACTAATTAATTAAAATTGGGTTTAATTATTTGCAGGGGATTTAGGTCAAACCTTTGATTCAAACAAGACACTTGCTCATTACGAATCAAACCCATTGAAAGGCCAAACAGTTTTGTGTCTTGGTGACCTATCTTATGCTGATAACCATCCAAATCATGACCAAGTTAAGTGGGATACGTTTGGAAGGTTCATTGAGAGAAGTGCGGCTTATCAACCTTGGATTCATACTGCAGGAAATCATGAGATTGATTATGCACCAGAAATTGTAAGCATCTCATATAATTCGCCTTTTCATAATGCACATATTTTTGTTATGATGAATGGATTTAATTGAACATCTCGTACTTGTACGAGAAATTGCAAGGGTTAGGGTTTGGGGTTAGGGAGTGCTCAATTTTTCTGACAGAAGATTGCAATTTTTGTTGCAGGGTGAAACAAAACCCTTCAAGCCTTACAAGCACCGGTATACCACTCCGTTTAAAGCATCGGGGAGTACTGCTCCTTTCTGGTACTCAGTCAAGATAGCTTCAGCACACATCATAGTCTTGTCTTCATACTCATCATACGGTATGGAATTCTAAATTATTTTTTACATTAGTACTGGTTGCTTGAATTTGCAATGATATCCTTGTTATATTTTTTAGTCAATTATAACTTCGTAGTGAAATCTTCTGAATAATTTCTCTTTATCAAATTGAGTGCTTCAACAATTTAGTTTAACACAAATTATAATTTACTTTTTTTTTCCTTAAGGTAAATACACTCCTCAGTATAAATGGCTGGAGCAGGAGCTACCAAAAGTTAACCGGGATGAGACACCATGGCTGATTGTTTTAGTGCATTCCCCATGGTACAATAGCTACAACTATCACTATATGGAAGGGGAAACCATGAGAGTCCAATTCGAGTCCTGGTTTGTTCAGCACAAGGTCGATGTGGTATTTGCTGGCCATGTCCATGCCTACGAACGATCTGTAAGTTCTCGATACACAGAGTCTGGCGGTGCTATCTACATAAATAAAATTTAAACCACTCGTATTTATCTTCCTTTTTACAAGTGAGACCACTCGTATTTATCTTCCTTTTTACAAGTGATGTGTATGTGCTATGTAATGCAGGAGCGTGTATCAAATATTGCAAATAACCTCGAAAATGGTAAATGCTCCCCGGTGAAAGATCAATCTGCACCTGTCTACATTACAATTGGCGATGGAGGAAACATTGAAGGCTTAGCAACCAAGTAAGTATGCATGCATTTGTAGTCTTTTTAAGATATATTCAACGGCTTCCTATTTGGTTTGCTCTATGAACTCCATGTTTTTTTTATTATTGTCGTGCAGTATGAGAGACCCACAGCCAGATTACTCAGCTTACAGAGAGGCCAGTTTTGGTCATGCCATTTTTGACATCAAGAACCGAACTCATGCCTACTATAGCTGGCACCGGAATGATGATGGAGCTGCAGTCAAAGCAGATTCTATGTGGTTTTTCAACAGATATCATCATCCTGTTGATGACTCCACAAGTTCCCAATCTTGATCGATCATGCAATGTTAGAGAACTTTTAGATTGTCGATGTTGAATAGTTTCAATATTTTCTTCATGTACTTTTTACATCATTTCCTCCTTCTCCTTCGGATTTAGGCAGGCTTAAGGTTGATAAATATAAATGTTTATGGTTTGTTTTTTTTTTTTTTTTTTTGCTCACTTTACGATTCAGATTTTGTGTTATGAATTGAATTAGACATCCGCAAAGCGGTATATGTGCTCTAAGACCATCTCCAAAAGAGATGTCAAATTTTAAACATAAAATTTGAATTTGACAGCCTATGTTGTACTTTGACATAAAAATTTTAAACTTGGAATATTGCTACATAAAAAGTTCCGCTTACAATAATATTGATGCATACAACCTTCCTTCTATTCACAATTTCGTGTCAATAAAAAAAAAAAAAGAGGATATAAAATTTGAGACTTCTTTCAACATTGGATTGAGTGAAGTATGACTCAATCGTTAGTCAACAGATAACTTGAAGCCTACCTCTGTTGATCTTGCCATGTAGGCTTAAGGTTAGTTCACATAATGTTTTTGTAAATATGTTTACATAATTTTAATTTTGAGGTGACAGTTTAAATTTTGGTGCAGGAGCACATCCGTTTTAATCACAACATGATTGTGCCCGCACTTGCGATTCGTAGAAAATGTTACAGGGGTCAAAAGCATCGAAACAACTGAGAAAATAAGTTGCAATTTGACCTTCAGCTTAATTACGAGAAACTAATACTACAGAATATGTTGTAAACTTTTGCATGTTGTGCAATTAGGTGTGAACTGTGGCGAAGCCATGATTTGCCGAGAGGAGGGGCAAAATTCAAAAGAGTGCAAGGTTCAATCGAAGCAGTTGCTTTCATATTGGAGAGTGCAAAGTTTTGAGTTAATATTCATAACAGAATACAATCTCTTTACCAAAGCAGTTGTAAGCGGTAATTAATATACAAGCCATGTAAGAAGCTTAAATTGGTTATGATTAGATTCTAAAAAACGTTAGACGCTAATCAAGCAATGGACTAGGGCCTAGCAACTAGGCGCCTAGGCAAGATTTAGGCGGGAGCTTAGATGAATTTAAATGAATTTCTTTTATCGTAAAACATACATTAAACAATATTTACATTATTTTTTAAAAATTAATACAATATTTATAGATAATGTGAAAATTTAAGATAAATAAGGGTCTTAAAAAGAGGGAAAAAAATACGTACAAGAATAATAAATAAATAAATAAAAGAGAGAAATGGGTTAACTAGGGGTGGGCACGGGCCGGGCCGGGCCCAAATTTATAGGAACCGGACCGTATCCGTTGTAAATAGTAACGGGGTGGGTCGAGCCGGGTCCACAGGTCCCTGTCTCTCTTGCTCATCTCTCCCAATCCCAAATCAAGGTCTCTATCTCTCGACTCCGATCAACGACGATATTGTCAAACACCACCTAGATGCTCCAAAGTCTAAACTCCACAACAAATTCAGAAAAAAAAGAAAAAAAAACCTCATCTCAGATTTCCCACCATACTTGTAGGTTAATGAAAACCCATAGGCTAGGCTAGTAGGAAGAACTAGTTGCTGCATGTACTCCTTCCATCCAAGTTTAATAGCTGCTACACCTTTATCCACTGATTAAACATAACCAGAGTAAGGAATGGAAATTCCTAGTCAATAATAAAAGAGACATTTTTCAAGCAAAACATTGAAACAAAGTACGGAGAAGAGAAATTACAGCAAAAGGCAACGATACCTGCAGATTAATGAAAACTGATGTGAAAATTATGTTGACACTCAAATTAAACCCTCTTTTTATCAATTGTAGCAATGTATGTAAGTAGGGATCGTTCTAGACCGGGGATTAGGAGGGATTGCAAAATCACTTGGAATTGACTCAACTACGTAAAAACAAGTTTAAAATACTAAACTAGACTCAAAGAATGCAAAACTAAATTCTAAAACACCAAAACAAACCAAAAAGACTCAAAACAGCCCCAAAACACTCAAAACTGCCTTAAAAACACAATCTGGCAGTTTTGAACACTAGACACAAAATTGGACGAAAATTGGTTTTAACTTAACCTAAGACACTTAAAAACACAAACTAAACACTTACTAACTAATTTTGACACTTTAAAACAAAGGGGGATTGGTTTTGGACGAATTTAAAAACAAAACAAACTTTGTAAATTAAAACAGTTTTGAAAACGAATTTGATTTAAATGAATGGATGGAAGGCTAGCTAAGGGGTTAATCTCCATACATGTTATACTTGCATTCAAAACGATTTCCAATTGCTTTTCAATAACCCATGAATTCTCAACGCCCCAAGTTAATTAGGTCCGCTTAAATTAACCTTCAGATTTTCCTAACGTTATTGAATTGGATGATTGCATACGACAACCCAAAACATTCCCCACAAGTCCCCTACATGATTGCATAATAGAGATACAAGCAAGAATCATTAAGTTCTATGAAAACTATAAGCATTGACGAAGCACTTGTTACTATGATTGCATGAAACTTATGCCAAGAATTTACTTAACGCGATTGAGATCATCAACCTTTACTACTTGTGAATATAATTCCATAACGATTAGGTGAAATTTCCTTATATCCTAGCATTCAATTTATGCATGATAATTAAGCGTGCACTCTCAACCAACACACACAAATCAATGTAATTCACATAGATAAGTAAATTGAATTCACAACTTATGAAACGCAATTAGAAGTAATCAAATTATAACGCAAGCATAAACATGTATTTCGAATCCCCCCCTAGCCAAGGGGGGGTTTAGTTCCTCATACTAGCAAAGCAACGATACATAAGTTTAGAAATTAAAATCAAAGGAAAGAAAACACCTAGAATGCTCCAATGTGGCAGCAAGTGCATCCAAGAATCCTCCTTCCTCCTTGCTGCGGCAGAGAACTTTAGACAGGTTTTTGGGGTTATTTGTGGTGTAGAATGGATGGAAAATGGTATGGAAGGCTTTAGGGTTGATGGGTGGTGCGGCTAGGGTTGTTTTTAGGCAGAAATTTGGGAGAATGGTGGTGGAAGGGTGCGGCAAGAGTGTAGAGAGGGTTGGACGAATTTCTGGAGTGAATTGTGAATTTGAGAGGTGGTGATCTGATTTAGGGGTTAATATGAGTATATATAGGCACTTAAAACCCTAGGGTAATCAGATATGGACTTGGATAACCCAAATCCACAAGGAAATAGGTCTAAACAATCAGATTTTGCAAAGGAAAAGGGATAAGGGTGCGGCAGCAATAGGATAAGGTGATAAGGTTTCTAGAATGCCTTGCAAGGCAAGGAATTAGGGTATCTAGAAGCTAGGGTGCGGCACCAATGTAGGGATTAAGGATAGGGCTTCTAGAAAGCCCCAAAACTGATAGGAATTGCATGAAACCCACGGCAAGGATGGAAACTTTCTAGAAACTTCTCATTTGTGTCCTACAACACTTAGGAGTCCTTCTAGCATTAGGAAAACATGTCTCAATCCTCTCTTGACTTGGAATTCTTCTCCTACTTCATCTTGGAAACCTTTCCTTCTTGGACTTGGAAATCTTCTTTGTAGCTACAACTTGATGCCATTTGGATTTAACTTTCCTACTTCATCTTGGAAACCTTGTTTGAGTAGGAATCTTCATTCTTCTAGGAATCCATCTTCAACTAGGAATCCCTCGTGGATTAGGAATCCTTCTTTTAATTAGGCGCTTTCCTACTTCGACTAGGAAACCTTTTTCAAGTAGGATACATCATCTTCAAATCTTCAATTTCGTCCATCCTCTTGGCTCCAAGCATATGTTGTCCATTCCAAGCTCTAAATTGCTCCAAAAGGCTCCAAAATGCATCCTTTTGCATACTTTGCCCTTAGAACCTGAAAACACATAAAACTAGCTTAAAAGACTACTTTACTAAGGAAAAACACTATAAAAGCACAAGAACAAGCTAAACTAAGGCGCATAAATATGCTCCTATAAAAAACCCAGCAAAATCTATAATTAATACAAAGTTATTAATCTCCTCAAACCATACCTGCAGATTAATGAAAACCCAGATGGTCCTAGGTTTCCTGAACTTCTTCCAGGAAACGACGTCATCAGAGTACAAGACACCAACGTGGATCTTCCCGAATTCGACCTGGAACTTGTACCCCTGGGTGCTCCCAAATCGAACCCTGCCCATACCAATACATTGGAGTTGATGCAATTGGTTTCTATTCCCAACCAGAGTCGTCCTAGCCTTATCAATCAAATCCTTCAAAACCCAAAACCCAAAAAACAAAATTAAAAACTAAGGGCCTATTTGGTATCCTACTAAAAAAAAAAAATTATAATTCTTAAAACCAACTTGGATGAACTTCTCTCAAGAACAATTTTTTTTACAACCTAAAAACTTGTTTGGTATCTAACCTGGAAACTATTTTAAATCTTCAAGGATTTAGGCTATATAACCCAAAAACTTGTCTGTATAAAACCATTATGTGGCAGTGGCTGAGGGAGGATATTAAGGTTGGGTCTGTAAGATTATTTGAGTATCAATGAAATCCCATCCGTTGACTTACACGACAATCAACTTGGTAACAAGTTGATTCTCGGCCAAATATGTGGGAGTCCTGATATGAATGAGATTTGAAGTCTTAATCACATGCAACTAATTAGGAGGCCTCATTTGGTAAGACTTATATATCATGTTAAGAAACATAATTGATATCATAAGCTATGGGATATTCCTGACTATTCGATGATAGGCAGATTAGTAGGAAACCCTAGTGATATAAATATGGATGTTTCTGCACACATAGTATGCGTTCTTCTCGAGTGCTGTTTACCCTATTCATCAGTAAAGAACATTCTGATTGTGTGTGGAGAAAACTTCCTTACCCTATAACCTTAGCATCATGTCTGCTGCTTCAGGTTAGTACTATATGGTTTTATACATTCATGCTGATAACTGTGATCTTATGTACTGTTGTGTTTTTTTCCCTTATTTCTAACAGGGTCGAAATTCGAGAAGCGACCCGAAAAATACTCACCAAGACCCAATATCTTGATGACTTGATTTGGAACTCTCAATTTCACACTTCATACTATGAGGTCATATTGTCTTCAGATGGGTTTTGTTCACATATATGGTGGTGGGTTGCTAATTTCAAATGTTGCCATTGAAATTAAGCAAATTGAGTTTGAAATAAAGCTTTGGTAATGGTGGAGAGGTGAGGTTGGGACTTGCGGGTGATTAGAGTGAGAGGACAGTAGGTTAGGGATGGTAGGAAGAAAATATCTAAGTCGCCGGAAAGATCCATGTCATGGTCTCTGGAACATCTCTCTCAGTCGTTGGAAACATATCTCTGATCACCGCCAATTACTCTCAGTTGATGTTTGGTGTCCCTGGCCTCGACACCAAGGTCCTGCAGATGTCGCGAAGAAGTAAAAAAAAAGTAAAAACAAACTTTTGTTGTTCTCAGATTTTAGGCTAGTTTTTTAGTTATTTTTTAGTTCAAGTTTTGCAAAACAGGCTTACCAAACAAATTTTTGTGAATTGAGCAACTGTTTTTGAGTTAAAAACCTTGAACTCAAATAGAATACCAAACAAGCTCTAAAGTTTCCCAATTTTATCTAAAAAAAAATTGAAAATTACCTGTTTGGCCGAAAGAAGTTCGTGGCACTGATATTCCAAAGTCGACAATTCTTATTGAATCTTCTCTATCCTCGAAACCAGCTTCATCAGGTTCATATTATTTGGGTAGATTTGCTGGAACTCCCTCTCAAGCCGGTGCTGGACCACCATTGGAGGTTGGGGGACGACTGGCGGAGAGTGACGGAGGGGAGGGGACGACGCACGCTTGACAGCGAGAGAGAATGAGTTCGAGGTCCAGTCTCCAGTGACAAAGTTGAGGACTTGAGACGAGAGAGAGAACCTAAGGTAAAACTAACGGTTCAGATTGAATGGTAGCTTACTCTTCAATCTCGTTCGTCCATTGTAATTACAAATGGGTCGGTCAGGGTACCTGTTTTTCTACACTTCTGGAACCAGCCCGCCCTTAAATTTTCAAAGGCCAGCCCCACCCAACCCCTCCCCGCCTCGTTTCTCTTTTTAAAAATTAGGAATTGGCCCATACCACCCCGACCCACGGTTCCTATACCCGTTTGGCCACCCCTAGGGTTAACAAACCACAAAAAAAAGGTGGGGTCATAGGAGAAAAAAAAAGGGAGAATACTTGGGTACTCACTGGGAGTGCCCAATATACTGATTTTTTATTATGTAGAACAATTAAATAATGACACATGTCCATTTAACATATAACCACTCATCTTTTATTCTTCTAGCCAAACATGTGTTATTCTGCTATCCAAACACATGTATTCTTCCTTAGTGAAACACTACCCAGCCGTCCATCCCAATCCACCATCTTTTCCCACCACCACTAACGAGAGTAGCCCAATCTACCATCCTTTAAACACACTGATCCATCTCCTTCCTTCCTCCCTTGATTTGGTGCTACCATCACAAATCTACCATGGTTGTTGTCAGACCCATCCCTGTCCTTTCTCCACCCACTCGCCTCTCCTCATTGGAGAGTGCTCCTAGGCATGTTTTCGGACGAAGGGAGGGGCGGCCGCCACTCCTCGCCCTAACGTAGCTTCGCCACTAGGTGTGAATACCATAAACATAGTACGCCAATAGTCGTTCAGTATCTTGACATTAGAAAGATCTATTTCACCCAAAAGAAGATGATGACATGGTCCTTGGTTCAGAAGTATCATATCTTAGTGCAATAAGTCGTTTATTGTATTTAGCAAAATGTACTAGACATGATATAGTTTTTTCAGCCAACTTGGTAGCAAAATATAGCTATCCTCCAACAATTCAACATTGGAAGGGCATAAAAGATGTTTTAAAATGTCTTCGTGAGACAAGGGCCTACTTTACTTCAAGAAACTACAAATGGCTAGAATCTTGTTGGATATAAAGATGTTGATTTTCTCTCCGATTTGCATAAAGCCCGCTCACAAACTGTATATGTGTTCACGTATAAGAATACTGCAATCTCATGGCCTTAGTGCATTGTATATGATTACACCAACTTACAAATAAGTCAGATTGAAGATTGCAGAAATCAGGGGGAGCATCCATGACATATGCATGTTGTACTTTTTTTTTCCTTCGACTTGGATTTTTTTCATTGGTTTTTTTAACAAGATTTTAACGAGGCAACAAAACGGCACTCAACACTATATAATGATCCAAGCAAAGTTGTGCCATTTTTCCCTTGCCATGATATTTCCCTCTGAATATTTTCCTGGCAAGGTTTTAAGAATACAACTGATATGGATATGTGTGCATCCAAGGTGGAGAATGGTGAAATTTGGTGTGAATGCCACACATAGAAATGCATAAAGAAGCAAAGATGCATGCAACCACAATTGACTTTGGTGAACGAATTAAAGACTTTAGGTAGAAAAGTTTTAGGAAGATGAAATAGTAAATTGGATGAGGAATTTTACCATTCCACATTTACTCCTTACTGGTGTAAGACATCCCTATATAAAGGGACCCTTGCAAATGTAAAGACTCCCATTTTCTCTAATTCGTACCAAGAAATCTATATTCTTGCACTTATTGAAAATTCTTAGCAACTGCTCTCTTTTCTGCCTATTTATAACATTGCATCCAATGTACATTGTATTAATGACGTTCTTTCTTAGAATAATTGGTCAACACTCATGACACAAGTACAAATTTTAATTTTCAACTTTAGCGTTGTCGTACAGTATACATGACTTTTTAGTGTTCAGATTTACCCGTTAAGTTCCCTGGCCCTTCAGTCGACATCCAACAGCTATATTCAACTATTTCCATCGTATGAACGGTAGTGTGTACATGGCTCTATTATCCGCATAGAGCTATGGATATTCCCCTCATTTTATGATAATAACTTTTCTTTGTTAGTAAATAATTATTGTATTGTGTATATATAGATCAAATGCTTGTCCTATGCTTAAAAGATACATGTGGGTTTGTGGGGTTATGGGGTCCTCTGCTAATCTGAGCAAGATGGGTGTGCTGGATTTAGCTTCTTCAAGGGCAGCAGCAGCCACTGTTGTTAGTGCTGGGTTTGGTCTTGAGCTTTGGAGTGGTGTGCAATGGAGGCAAAACAAGTAATTTTTTTAGGAAAGTTGAGAAGAGTCGACATGCCTTTTGATAATGATGTCTTCAAATTCCCTCCAAGCTATAATGCACCTCAAGAAGTATGATCTCTCTCTCTCTCTAGAATTATGATAGTTTGTGTCATTCATTAATTTATACAATGCTTATTTACCTGGACTTTTTTGTTTTAAGATATGATAATTAACCTTTTTGTCTCCCTTACACACCCTTTTTTTAATCATGTATGTTTCTATTTGATTTATTTAATTTGATGACTAGAAACAGAGTAGCAGGTAAGAGAAAAAAAAGGTGTAATCATCATTTCTCTTATGTTTTTATATCGGGGATGCAACTATTACTGCACTGACTGTTATTTCACTACAAATAGAGGGGGGGGTGTCATTTCTATGGATGAGTTTTCAAAGTGTTTATGTAGAATTATAATTGTATTGATTTCATTGATCTCACAAAGGTACTTACATATACAAGTCAAGTGACTTGGAGTACAAGTAATCCTAGGTCCACTAGAATTTACAAAACCTAGCCTATTAGAATCCATCTGGATTCTCCTACACTGACATTGTAAGTAGTTGTTAGTAGACTAAACTTTTAAGTAGTTGTGTGAAATGTGTGCCTTTTTTATTTAAGGTTCATATAACACAAGGATACCAACTGGGAAAGGCTGCGATTGTGTCATGGGTTACTGTGGATGAACCCGGTTCCGGTACTGTGCTTTACTGGAGTGCAAACAGCAAGAAAAAGAAGGCTGACGACAAAGTTACAACCTATAAATTCTACAATTACACTTCCTGTTACTTTCAAATTTATAGGATGTGGATATTGAGAGATCTAAACCAGTCACAAGTTAGTTACAACAGTAAATAGTTAATTGTGGTATTTGTGTAATTAGGTGTAGAAGATAAAGGTACTGATGTAATGAGCCTCTGTGGCTATATATATTCTGGTGTACTGACAATTAAAGTTAATCAATGAAAATATCCCTTTCAACATTTTCTACATGGTTTCATCGCCAACCGCCTCCCGGCATTCCTCGATCCTTCATTTCTTCCACTCAATTTCTCTAATTTCTGTTCAATTTGATCGGAGTTCTTCGTTGATTTGGTTTTCTGATCACTTTTCTTGATCGGAACTGGCATCTTTGAGTCGGTGATATCTGAATTTTCTTCTTCTCACCGATTTCATTTCTCGATCAATCTCTCATGTCTTGATTGATTTTCTGCTCTATGTCTTGATTGATTTCTTGATCGATTTTCTGCTCTCTGTCTTGATCGATTTTCTGCTCTCTGTCTTGATTGATTTTCGGCTCTCTATCTTGCTGTTGTTTATCATGGCTTCCCCCTCTCACTCGTCATCTCCGATTAACTCACTGCCATTACCAAACCCTAATTTTTCTGCAAATTCTCAACCTCAGAACTCGTATATGTCTCTTACGATTCAAAATATTGGTAGCATGGTGCCAATCAAACTCAAACGCACCAATTATCTCCCATGGCGTGCGTTATTTGCTCCGATTTTGCGCCAGTACAAACTTCTTGGTCTCATCAACGGTACTGAGCCATGTCCGGCTCCACTTCTTCCTGATTGATCTCTGAATCCAGCTTTTGAGTAGTGGTTTGAAAAAGATCAAAATCTCTTGATCTGGCTTAACTCGACCCTATCTGAAGATCTCATTCCTTTCACTGTAGGTGTTTCTACATCTCGAGAGCTTTGGCAGAAGCTTAAACAACGTTTTGGTGGAGTTTTTGAAGCTCATGTCCACCAGCTTCGCTCTCGTCTTCAGTCAATCCAAAAAGGCTCTCAATCGATCTCGGAATATCTACAACAAATCAAGGAAATTTCAGATTCTCTCAATGAGGCCGGCGCCCCTATATCTGATCGTGATCTAATTGCTGCAATGCTTCACGGTCTTCTTGATGAATTCGAGTCCTTTATTGACTCTATCATGCTGCGTTTGTCTTCTACTTCTCTTGATGAATTACATGGTCTGTTGCTGACAAAAGAGATTTCCATGGCTCGTCGCAAGCAACCTCTATCCACCGCTGCTACTGAGCCCTTTCAGGCGTTCTCTGTCCAATCTCAAGCACCTTTACTGCCGACGCCTTCTTCACAGGCCTTTACTGCATATAGTCAGCCTCTTCAATCTTCTTTCCGTTACAATTCTAATCGAGGCAGAAACAATCGTAATGTTTTAAGAGGCAATCGTTTTTTTCGTCCTCATCGTGGACACCACACTGGCTCTTATCGTAATGGTCCATCTCGTGCCCCTGCTTCAGCCTCTCGGTCCACCACTCAAGGCTATTCATCTACTCATAAGAATACATGTCAAATCTGTGGCTCCACCAGTCACGAAGCTATTGATTGTTTTGACAGAATGAATCCTGAGATCTTTGGACGCGTGCCACTAGCCAAACTTGCAGCTCTTTGTGCTCACTACTCGTCAAAACCATCCCCATCTTGGTTGTTAGACTCTGGGGCCACATCCCATATTACCAATGACATTGCCAATCTCTCAGTTGCCTCTCCCTACACTGGTGAAGACAAAGTATATATAGAAGATGGTAAAGGTCTATCTATTCACAATATTGGTACCTCTTCTTTAAATACATCTCATACTTCCTTTAAGTTGAGTAATGTATTACATGTACCTGCTATGAAACACAACTTATTATCTGCCTACCAATTTTTAAAATATAATAATTGTGCCTTGACTCTTGACCCTGATGGATCTACTGTAAAGGATCGTGTTTAAGGGAAAACGCTTTTGCGAGGACAAGTTAAAGATGGTTTCTATCCTCTTCAAGGCTCTGGTCATCCCCCTTTTTCATCACCCTCGGCCTTCATCAGTGTCAAAGCTCATGTACAGATTTGGCATCGAAGATTGGGTCATCCATCTTCTTTTATCTTTCGCAAGGTTCTTTCAAGCAATAAACTTGTAGTGCAAGGCAAGACTATTGTTGATCTCTTCTGTTCCGATTGTGCTTTAGCTAAAAATCACAAGCTTCCTTTTGGATCTGCTCGTTCTACAACTACTCAAAGCCTCCAATTGTTACACTATGATCTTTGGGGTCCTGCCCCCATCACTTCACCTAGTGGTTTTAAGTACTACTTGTTACTAGTGGATGATTACAGTCGATATAGTTGGTTCTTTCCATTAAAGGCTAAATCTGATGCTTATTCTACTTTCATTGTATTCAAACAATATGTGGAAAATCTTCTTGGCAATAAAATCAAAGTTGTGCATTCAGATTCTGGTGGTGAATTCATTGGTGCAATGTTTCGGTCTTTTCTTCATACTCATGGTATTGTTCATCAATTACCATGCCCTCACACCTTTGAACAAAATGGCTGTGCTGAAAGAAAGCACCGACACATTGTGGAAACTGCCAGAACATTACTTGTTGCCTCTAATACTCCCCAACTCTATTGGGTAGAAGCTTTCTCCACGGCTGTGTACCTTAGTAATAGATTACCAATCTCTGGACTTTCTAAATCTCCTTGGGAATTGCTCTTTTACAGGCCACCCGATTACTTCCGTCTTAAAGTTTTTGGCTGTAGATGTTTCCCGTAACTCAAACCTTATACTCATTCCAAGCTGGATGCTAAAAGCAAAAGTTGTGTTTTTCTGGGTTACAGTTTACAACACAAGGGATATCGATGCCTTGACCCAGTCACTAGTCGTATCTACATTTCTCGACATGTCCAGTTTGATGAAGCCACATATCATTTTCAGTCTCCTCCCACCAGTCCAGCTATTTCTTCGGAATCTGTTTCAACTCCCAAGGATCTACAATTCACTGTTCCTCACAGCATTGGTGTTTCTTCTGGCTCTTCAGTTCCAGATTCGAGTTCCCACTTTGGTTCTTCTCAAGGTCCCATTCCTGCAACTACTGCCTCCCTTACAGAATCTCCACATCCACCATCTCCACAGGCTGCACCAATTATTTCTCTGCCCCCTACCAACACTCATCCTATGATCACTCGTTCTAAAGCTGGTATCTTCAAGCCCAAAGTATATGCAACTACAAAACATCATTTTCCATCTGATCTTGATTTTGTTCCAAATACATATTTGCAAGCCTCTAAACATGCTCACTGGAGATCTACCATGCAAGATGAGTTCAATGCCTTACAATTAACAGGGATGTGGACACTTGTTCCTCCATCTTCATCCTACAATGTTGTTGGTTGCAAGTGGGTTTTCCGCATAAAGAAGAAACCTGATGGTATTGTTGAACGATTTAAAGCTCGTTTGGTTGCCAATGGGTATCATCAGCAAGAAGGAATTGATTTTCAAGAAACCTTCAGTCCTATAGCTAAATCAGTCATAATTCGTGTCATTTTGTCACTGGATGTGCAATTCAATTGGTTTTTAAATCAATTAGACATCAGTAATGCCTTTCTTCATGGTGATTTAAAGGAGGATGTATACATGCAGCAGCCTCCAGGTTTCACTGATCTCAGTATGCCCCATCATGTCTGCAAATTACGGAAATCCCTTTATGGTCTCAAACAAGCACCTCGTTCTTGGTTTGACAAACTGTTTCAAGCTCTTCTTCAGCTTGGTTTTAGGTAATCTTCCTTCGATGCTTCCTTATTTGTTCTTCACAGTATCACTCTTGTCCTGGTACTTGTGTATGTCGATGACATATTAATCACTGGACCTGACTCTTCCCTCTGAACTCTATTCATTCAAAAACTAAGTGTTATTTTTTGCTGTCAAAGACTTGGGTCCCTTGCACTATTTCCTGGGATTAGAGGTTCAGCGATCATCCATAGGTCTCTTCCTTCATCAAACCAAGTATTTACTGGATCTTCTCAGCAAAACCAATATGGCTAGTGCAAAGCCTTGCTGCACTCCACTTGGATCTAATAAATTGGATCACACTGGTCCTCTTTTGTCCAATCCAACTGAGTATCGTTCTATTGTAGGTGGTTTACAATATTTGACATGGACACGTCCTGATATTTCCTTTGCTGTGAATCAAATCTGTCAGTTCATGCAATCTCCTAGAGACCAACACATGCAAGCTGCAAAACGTGTTCTTCGTTATCTCAAGGGTTCTGTGTCTGAAGGACTATGGTTTAAAAAGGGTGCCACTACTCTCACAACCTTCTCAGATGCAGACTGGGCTGGCTGTCCTTTTGATAGGCGTTCCACCAGTGGTTACACTGTCTTTCTGGGATCCAATCTTATCAGTTGGAGTGCCAAGAAACAAGCTACTGTGGCACGATCATCAACGGAAGCCGAATATCTTTCTCTTGCCCACACTGTCGCTGAACTGACTTAGATATGCAAAATCTTCCGTGACATTGGTTTCCCCCTTTCTCAGGTTCCTACCCTTTGGTGTGACAATATTTCAGCCATCTCCCTTGCTTCTAATCTGGTATTCCATGCCCGAACTAAACATGTGGAGATCGACTATCATTATATTCGCGAGTTGGTTTTGGCTAATCTCATCAAGGTCCATTTTGTTTGCAGTCAGGATCAGTTAGCCGACATTCACACCAAATCTCTTTCCAAAAGTCGATTTCAGTTTCTTAAATCCAAGCTTCCTCTTTGTTCCTCAGTTGATCCCAAGCTCAGCTTGAGGGGGTGTATTGAGAGATCTAAACCAGTCACAAGTTAGTTACAACAGTAAATAGTTAATTGTGGTATTTGTGTAATTAGGTGTAGAAGATAAGGGTACTGATGTAATGAGCCTCTGTGGCTATATATATTCTGGTGTACTGACAATTAAAGTTAATCAATGAAAATATCCCTTTCAACATTTTCTACAGTGGACTCCATGAAAGATATACTCGGGTTTTGGAACTTGCCGATTGAATTGATAAGTATAACTTGCAACTTATATTATGATCTGATAATATGTAGTCTTGTGCAGTTCAATACCAAATACTACTATGTGGTTCGAATTGACCATATCGAGCGGCAGTTCTGGTTTATAACTCCTCCTGAAGTTGGTCCGGACACCTCTTACACATTTCGACTCATAGGTGAGTGTTTCGTATTAGAATAGGATGCATCATAAAGTGACGTGGCTACTTAGATTTGGTTCAACTTTTGGAATTGGGATTGAAAGAAAATTGTATGCTATTGACTAGCTAGAGGTTGTTGCAATGAGCCACCATTCATCTCGAAAGATGGGAAACCAAATTGTAGTTCTTTATCCTATGAAACTTGTACTCCTGTTTATATGCAACTCCGTAAATTGAAAAAGAGTGCCTTAACTCGGGAACTGAATAATGACGAGGCTCAACTGTGAGTGTTTTGCAATGTAAATTGTTGGGCTCTGGTGTATTTGCTTACATCTAATATCATTTGCAGGGGATCTGGGATAGAGCTATGATTCAAATAAGATGCTTATTCATTACGAGTTCAACCCGCAGAAAGGGTAAGCAGTATTGTTTGTTGGGGACCTCTCTTATGCAGATAACTACCCAAATCATGACAATGTCAGGTGGGATACTTGGGGAAAATTCGCCGAGAGAATAGTTGCAACCTTGGATATGGACTGCAGGAAACCATGAAATCGATTTTGCCCCAGAAATCGTAAGTCTCTCGTAACGCATTAGGTTTCTCTGGAAATTGATCTTATTATTTGTCATTTATCATGCTTAGATAAGATCATCTGTTTTTGCAAGTTTGTTATTTAGTGTAATGATCCTTTGCTGCTCATGTTATTTATAAATTATACAACTCCCAAAAAAAACTCATTGAGTGAAGTAATTTTCTTAAGAAGATTGCACTTTTGTTGCAGGGTGAAACCAAACCTTTTAAGCCTTATAGTCACCGGTATCATGTCCCATATGAAGTATCTGGGAGTACTTCCCCCTTTTGGTATTAGATCAAGAGAGCTTCGGCATACATCATGGTCTTGTCTTCTTATTCGAACTATGGTAAGAATGGGCATACACACACACACGTAGGTTTTTCTCTTAATATATTTAAAACACGCACAAGGTTTATGCACATATGTAGCAGAAAAATGAAAAGCTATAGCAGTTTCAAAATTGTCTCTCTGGATGTGAAACGAATAACTATGGCATCTGTATAGTTTTTATAATTGTCACAATGATATAAGTAGATAAAGTCATATGCCTCCTCTTTTGCACCATGTTACATGTACCGCAAATCATAGTTATTCATCTCTGCAAAGGACACCACGTAAATTGTTTTGAATAACCTAGTGATATATTGTAGTTTATT
Source organism: Malus sylvestris (assembly GCF_916048215.2). NCBI lineage: Eukaryota > Viridiplantae > Streptophyta > Magnoliopsida > Rosales > Rosaceae > Malus > Malus sylvestris. The sequence continues at coordinate 10,681,351 of NC_062264.1, forward strand.
TTCAAACGATAGAATTATGCTTACGAAACTATACTTTATAATAAGTAGATGTCTCCATAGATCTAGGTGTCTCCATAGATCTAGATGTCTCCATAGAGCTAGAGAGACCATCTGTACGAGTTCTAGAGCAATTTCATTTAAAACGTCATTCTTTTATCGTAAGGTAAATACACCCCTCAGTACGAATGGCTCAAGGAGGAACTACCGAAGGTTATAATAGGAGTGAGACACCATGGTTGATTGGTTTAATGCATTCCCCATGGTATAACAGCTACAACTATCACTATATGGAAGGAGAAACCATGAGTGATGTTTGGCCATGGTTTGTGACGTACAAAGTCGACGTGTACGGTATTTGCTGGAAGTGTCCATGTGTATGAACGATTTGTAAGTTCTTATATACATGTCCATATCTATTACAGAGTTTAGTTTCTCAGTTATTTGATGTGGTGATATCTATTTTTAGTTGTACAACAAAGTATTAAATTCAATTAAACGACCAGCTTTATCAAACATTTTAATCTTTTGATAGAATATAGGAAATCCATTTAACGACAAGTATACTGCTGAAATTTCTGTCTCTAATACAACTTTCCGTCTACCAACCTCCATTCACAGTGGTGATTCCAATATGCTAGCACTTGATAAGTGATTTCTGTACAACACAGGAACGTGTATCCAATGTTGCATACAACATCGTAAATGGCATTTGCAAACCTGTGAAAGATCAGTATGCACCAGTGTACACTACCATTGGTGATGGAGGAAATCTTGAAGGCTTAGCGACCAAGTAAGTGTATCAGTATGCTTGATATATTGGTGTTTATGTTAGTGTAATGATATTTTTGATAAGCTTCTATGAAAACTTGATGATGATTTGGGAATTTCGGCAATGGTAGAGATAGAGAGAATTGGAGAGAGTGATGTATTGTTTGCAATATTCCTTACAACAAACATGTGAGATTGTTACCGTTAGAATAGGAAGAGGAAGGGAGATCTTTCACTTAACTACAACAAAACAAATGTCAGCCCTTAATTGCTATCACTCTATGAGATGATGCCACTTGTTCTAATCTATCACTTAAGCTAGACACAAGCAAGTGCAGCCATATGGACTATGATCTAACTGCTCTAATTTAAACTAAGAACAAATATTAAAATACTCTTTCGATCTTGTTTCTTTGCCTCCAAGTATCGGCTGGAGGGTTATACTCCAACACTTCCTTGTAACCCTTTAGTCGATTTGACTCCAAGTAATTCTCTCAGATAAACAAATCGATCTTTAGGTAAAGCTTTAGTAAGAATGTTAGCAATCTGGTCCTCTATCTTGTAGTACACCAACTCAATCTCTTTAGCTTGAATTGCTTCCCTAATGAAACGAAACTTCTTGTTGATATGCCTTGTCTTTTGGTGAAAGACAAGATTCTTTGCCATAGAAATGGCTGATGTATTGTCACACATGATTTGAGTTCCTTCCACTTGTTTTTCTCCAAAATCTTCGAGAACAAATCTCAGCCATTTTGCTTGAGATGTAGCTTCAGCAGCACTTACATATTTTGTTTCAGCTGTAGATAATGCCCTTGTCCTTTGCTTAATTAATGCCCATGAAAATACTTCTAATCACAACGTGAATGCATAGCCTGAAGTACACGTCATCCTCACTTCTAGCCGAGTCACTATCACAGCATCCAATCAAAGTAGTGGCTTTTCACTTTTCAAAAACAATTCCAAAATCAATTATTCCCTGAATATATCTCAACACTCTCTTTGTTGTTCCCATGTGTTTCTTTGTGGGATTATGCATGAATCTTGCTAGCAAGCTTGCATCAAACATTATGTCAGGTCTGGTTGCTGTTAAATATAATAAGCTTCTAACAAGTTTTCTGTATTCTCCCTCATCTGCAGCTTTACTGTCATCAACCTTACTCAGTTTCTCAATCATTACAAGTGTAGTAGCTACAATTTTGCAATCTTTCAACCCAAACTTTTCAATCAACTTCATTGCATACTTCTTTTGATGTATGAAAATATTTCCTTTAGTTTGTACTACACCCACTCCAAGAAAGTGATGTAACAGACCCGCGTTAGTCATCTCATAGTGCTTAATCATGTCACTTTTGAACTCTTCAAGCATTTGTGGACAGCTACTAGTATATACAATATCATCTACATATAAAGAGACAATAATGATACCTAAGTTTTCACTTGTTTTAACATACAGAGTTGCTTCACTTGAACTTTTCTTAAATCCAGCATTGTTGAAGTAAGCATAAATCTCATCATACCAGGCCTTTGGTGCTTGCTTCAAACCATATAGTTGTGAGAGTTTAGAGAGAGGTTTAGTAAGAAAGTTAGAAAGAGAGAAGAAATAAAATTGTGAATTGTATTACTCTGAATAATATTATACTTGGTATATATATACCATCATTTACATATATGCTCACTACCTATCTTACTAGCTAAGTAAAGTATAACAAACTTCTCACAACTCTAGCAACTTTACTTAAACATCATTTTACACTACTACCCTTAATATCCCCCCTCAAACTAAGCTGAGGCAATCGAAGTGAGAGTTTGTCAAGGAGAAGAAGAAACCGATCCTTGGATAAAGCTTTAGTACATATATCTGCAGTTTGATCCTGTGTACAGACAAAATGCACAGTGATGGAATTGGCCAAAACTTTCTCTCTAATAAAGTGATAGTCAATCTCCACATGCTTGGTTCGAGCATGAAATAAAGGATTCTTAGCAAGAGATATAGCAGATATGTTATCACACCAAAGTTTAGGAGGGCACGGAATTGGAAGACCAATATCAACTAATAGGTTGCAGATCCAAGTTAACTCAGCAGCAGTATTAGCTAAAGAACGATAATCCGCTTCAGTTGAGGATCGAGCAATAGTGGGTTTCTTCTTAGTACTCCAACTGATAAGAGAATTACCCAGAAAAATACATAAACCACATGTGGATCGTCGATCAATAGTGCAACCAACCCAATCGGCATCTGAGAAACTATTAATACTGAGAGGTGCATAGCATTTTTTAAACCAAAGACCAAGAGTAATAGAGCCCTTCAAATATATAAGAATACGCTTGACAGCCTGAAGATGTGATTCTCGGGGAGTTTGCATGAACTGACAGACGAGATTAACTGCAAAGGACAAATCTGGTCGAGACCAGGTTAAGTATTGAAGGCCTCCAACTAAGGATTTGTATTATTCAGGATTGGACAGTAAGGGAGAAGAATGATCCAATTTAGAAGTAGGTTTAGCACCATCCATATGTGCCTTCTTGAGAAGATCCAGAATGGATTTAGTTTGATTGATAAAGATTCCCTTGGATGATTGCTTGACTTTAATACCAAGAAAATAATGTAGGAATCCCAATTCCTTGACAGGAAATAAACCACAGAGTTGAGAAATCACAAATTGACAAGCTGCAGAATCAGGTCCAGTGACAAGAATATCATCCACATATACCAAGACATAGACCACTGAATCACTGTTCTTAACAAATAAAGAATGATCATTGTTGGATCCAGAGAATCCAAGAGACTGTAATGCAGTTGTTAACTTGGCATACCAGGCTCGAGGAGCTTGTTTGAGACTATACAGTGACTTATGCAATTGACAGACATGATGGGGTTGAGTAAGAACCTCAAACCCTGGAGGTTGACTTATGAAGACAGACTCAGTGAGTGTGCCATGCAGAAAGGCATTACTCACATCCAACTGATTTATAGACCAATCAAATGTAGCTGCAAGGGTTAAGAGAATGCAGATGGTGACTGGTTTAGCAACCGGACTAAATGTTTCATTGTAATCCAAGCCCTGTTGTTGATGAAAGCCTTTGGCAACCAGATAGACTTTGTACTTGTCCACTGAGCCATCAGGTTTCCGTTTAATACGAAAAACCCATTTACAACCTACTAAATTCTGAGAGGAAGTAGGAGGAACCAAAGACCAGGTACCGGTTTGAAGAAGAACATTGAACTCTTCCTGCATAGCTTGTCTCCAGTGTAAGTGTTTAAAGGCTTGAAGATATGTGGAAGGTGTGTAATCAAGAGATATATGGAAGGAAATTGGATGCTTGGTTGCTAGAAGAGCCTTCGGTTTAAAAATACCAGATTTTGATCTAGTGGTCATAGGATGAATATTAGGTAGAGGAGGAGGAGAAGGGGGAGGTAAGGAATCTGAAGGAAAAGAAAAAGATGAAGGAGCTAAGGGAATGGAAGTAGAGATAAGTAAAGAGGGTGAAGAAGAAGGATGAGATGAATGAGTAAATGTTAATAAGGTTGGGATGGAGGGGGAATTGAGAAGAGATTGAACTGGAGAAGAATGACTGACAGGAGATGGAGAAGAATGAAATGGAAATGTGGTTTCATCAAAGATAACATGACGAGAAATATAAATTTGCCCAGTTTGAGCATCCAAACAACGGTAACCCTTATTATTAAGGCTATATCCCAAAAATACACAAGCTTTGCTTCTCGGATCAAGTTTAGAGGAAGTATAAGGTTGGAGCCAAGGAAAACACCTACAACCGAAAATTTCAGAGTTGTGTAATCTGGTGGTTTATGAAACAATATTTCCCAATGAGAGAGTTTACTACCACTAGGCATGCGATTGATGAGATAAAGAGTTGTGGATAAGGATTCAACCCAATAAGAATGAGGGACTTGAGATACTGTAAGAAGAGTCTGAGCAGTTTCGACTAAATGCCGGTGCTTTCTTTCAGCACATCCGTTTTGTTCTGGAGTATGAGGGCAGCTCAGTTGATGAGAGATCCCATGTGTCTTCAAGAAATCAGAAAAGTGATGATTAACAAATTCTCCACCAGAATCATATCGCAGAGTAATAACCTTGAAGCCCAAGAGATTTTCAACCACAAATTTGAAGTTAACAAAAGTACTGAAAACTTCAGACTTATACTTCAATGGAAAGAACCAAGAATACTTGGAAAAATCATCAACCAATAGAAGATAATACCAAAATCCATTAACAGAAGAAATGGGCGCATGACCCCATACATCAGTATGCAACAACTCAAGAGGCTTAGTTGTTGTACAAGGAACATAGGTAAATGGTTTTCGAGAACATTTGCCTAAAGCACAACTAGAGCATACAAATTTATTAATGTTATCTGAACAAGAGATACGAGACTGAGAGCCTAGTTTATTTAAAATCTTGAATGAGGGATGGCCTAAGCGTTGATGCCAGATTCCCTGAAAAGCTTTAGTACTGGTCACATAAGCTTGATGATTATCTGCAACAGAAGGTGCAAGAAAACGATATAAGCCAGCTTTGACAGGGCCCTTAAAAAGCTCATTCCCCGAAATAAGATCCTTCACAAGGAAGTGAAAAGGATATAGATGAATGAAGCACCAGTTATCAACGATAAAGCGATTTGCAGAAATCAAATCTTGTTTCAGATCAGGAACATGCAACACATTGTGCAAATCAAATGTATGAGTAGAAGTAGGAAGATAAGAAGAACCAAACTGAGTGATAGGCAAACCTTTGCCATCGCCAATATAAACTTGATCAGGACCACTGTAGGGTTCATGACTTTGAAGATTTGTATACGAGTTGGTCATATGAGAACTGGCACCGGTATCAAGAAGCCATGTTGGAGCAGTGGAAGCAGTATTAGCATGAAACGCTGTCTGTGAAGGCTTGGTACCATAGTTAGGATTCAGACGATGCGGACAATCAATGGCCTCATGATCAGAGTGACGGCAAATTTGACAGGAATTTCTTCTGTTGAAATTGTGGAAATTTGGTCTTGAGCCACAATTATTCTTCTGTTGACCTTAGCGAGAGAAATTTTGACCTTGGCGAGAGAAATTCTGAGAATTTCTAGGACTAGAAAAATTCCGATCGATGCCACGGCCATGGGAAGAAACATAGTACGCCTGAGAGGTAGAATCACCAGGTGGTGTAGGAAGAATGCCAACAGAGGAATGATACACTTAAAATGGCACCGATGAAGAAACCTTATTGCGATTTGCCAATTGAATCTCCTTACTAAGCAGTAAGCCATGTAACTCATCAACAGTAGTGGAACCAAGACGAAATTGAATTGTGTTAACAAAGGCATCATATTCAGGCGGTAATCCATGAAGAATAACATATATGAGTTCCGAATCATCAATCGAAGCACCAGCAGTCGCAAGTGCATCCGTAATTTCTTCAATTTGTTGAAGATAAGCAGCCGCAGTGGAGTCACCTTTGGTAATCGTGCAAAGATGGGAGCGCAATTCATGAATGTGTAATTGCGACGCTGTAACAAGACGAGACTCCAGTTTTTCCCACAGATCTCGAGCAGAGGTAACACCAACAGTGTAGGGAATCAGAGAATCCGAGAGTGTCGAGTTGATCCAGATTAGAATGTTTTGATCGTTCTCAAACCATGTGACATATTGAGGTTCACGGTCGAAGTGCAATTTCCTGAATAATCCAAAAGATGTGTGGGCGGCGCCACCATAGATCTATCAATGAGGCTAGTGAGATTATACCAGCAAAAAAACGGTGCAAATAAAGCACTCCAGGTGATCCAATTTGTAGTTGTCAGTTTAATCGGAACCAGCGAACCAATATTCTGAATTGTGATCGAAGAACTGACCGAATTAGGGCATGAATTTAGGGCCGAAAAATCTGCAGGAGATGGCTGTGAGGTAGAATCAGATGGAGACGAAGAAGATACCGCCATTGTTGTTAGCGACAATAAGCAAAAGGAGAGAACACAGAGGACACAGAGAGACGAATGATCATCGGAGGTCGTTAAACACCGGTGAGTGATACCATGTGAGAGTTTAGAGAAAGGTTTAGTAAGAAAGTTAGAGAAAGAGAGAGAAGAAATAAAATTGTGAATTGTATTACTCTGAATAATATTACACTTGGTATATATATACCATCATTTACATATATGTTCACTACCTATCTTACTAGCTAAGTAAAGTATAACAAACTTCTCACAACTCTAGCAACTTTACTTAAACATCATTTTACACTACTACCCTTAATAATAGTATCTTATTCAACTTATACACCTTGGTTTCTTCAATTTCCTTCACAAAACCTTGTGGTTGCTGATGCGAAAATTAACTTAACACACAAATTTAACCCTCTTTTGACAACTGTAGTATAATTATAAGTAGGGATCGTTCTGGACCGGGGATTAGGAGGGCTTGCTAATAACCTCTAAACTGACTCAAAAATATAAAACTAAACTTAAAAATACCTCACAAGACTCACAAGACTCAAAGCAAACTTAAAATACTCAAAACAGTTTAAAACAACTAAATAAACTTAAACTAGACACTAGGAATGACTTTGGACGAAAATTGACTTTTACTTGAATCAAAACATTTAAAAACACAAATTAAAACATATTCTAACTAACTAGACACACTAAAGTAAAGGGGGATTGAGTTTTGGACGAAGTTGAAACAAACAAACAAGTATGAAAAACTAGACAGGTTGTAAAACAAATTTGAAAAATAAAATGATGGATGGGATAGCTAGAGGCTTTTTCTCCACACATGACATGTATGCAAATAATTCGATTTCCAGTTACTACTTCATTGAATTATGAATGACAATGCCCCAAATTAACCGTGACATCACTAGTTAACTCTCAGATTTTCCTTGTTTTATTGGATTGGATGACATCATTCGACAACCCGAAACATTCTTCAAAAGTTCCCTACATGACATCATAATAGAGATACTATCAAAGATCATTACGTTTAATGAAAATCATAAGCATTGACAAAGCACTTGCAACTATGACATCATGTCACTCATGCTAGGAATTGAACTTAACGCGATCGTTTATAAGCGACCTTCACTACATGTGAATATAAGTTTGTAACAATTATGTGAAACTTCCTTATATTCTAGCAACGGATTTATGCATGCCAATTAAGTGTCGACCCTTAATTAACAAATACAAATAAGTTATCAATCAAATAGTTAAGCCAATTGCATTCACAATTTAAGAGTTCATAACTGGAATTTATCAAATTATATTGCACACATAATCATGGCTTTGAAATCACCCATAGCCAAGAGGGGTTTAGCCACTCATATTTACAACAAAATGAAAGGAAATGAATTTAAACATTAGAAACAAAAGAAAGAAAACACCTAAACGCTCAAACGATCCAAGTTGGACAGCAAGCACATCCAAGCACTTTCCTTCCCTTCCTTTGCTACGACACAAGGTGTTGGTGAGTGTTTGAAGGTTTGTTTGTATGGAGGAATGGATGTGAAGTTGAATGGATGTGTAAAATGGGGTAATGATGCAAAGCATGGGTAAAATGGAGTGGTGTTGAAATGATTCAAAGGTGAAAGTGAATTGATGATTAATGCAAGAATTAAACATGGATGGAGTGCATGGTAAATGTTTGTTATGGTACAAGGAACCCGTAATTTGTGTCCTAAAATGCATGTGAAACCTTCAATGTTGCTGGAACTTAGGGACATTTAGTATTTAGGAAAGATCAAACCAAAATAGGAAATCTTGGCTTAACTTTCCTACTTCAAGTAGGAATCCTCATCTTTAGGTCTTCAATTTCGTCCATTCCTTTAGTTCCAAGCATGTGATATTTATTCCAAGCCCAAAATTGCTCCAAAAGGCTCCAAAATGCACATTTTTGCATACTTTGTCCTTAGAACCTGAAATTGCACAAAAATGACTTTAAACACTAAGGAATAATAACATAAATGCCTGAGAACAAGCTAACTCAGTCGCATAAATATACTCCTATCAGTTGCTCAACATAGACTTCTTCCTTCAAGACCCCACTTAGAAAGGTTGACTTAACATCCAGTTGATATTGATTCCATTTCTTATGTGTAGCAAGTGCATCAAGGTTCTTATAGTATCCAATCTTGCCACAGGAGCAAAAATCTCATTGTAGTCAATTCCAGGTTTCAGTGAGTAACATTTGGCTACTAATTTGGCTATATTTTTCTGTATTAAGTCATCCAGATTAAGTTTGGTTTAGTAAAAGGTTAGAAGTGAGTGTAGGATTATAACCCTCCAGCTGATGCTTAGAGGCAAAAAACAAGTTTAAAAGAGATTTTAATATTTGTTCTTAGTTTAAATTAAAGTCGTTAGATCATAGTCCATATGGATGCAGTTGCTTGTATCTAGCTTAAGTGATAGATTATGACAAGTGGCATCATCTCATAGGGTGATAGCAACTAAGGGATGAGATTTGTTTTGTTGTAGTTTAGTGAAGGATCTCCCTTGCTCTTCCTATTCTAATTGTAACAACCTTACATGTTTGTTGTGAGGAATATTGCAATCAATACATCACTCTCTCCAATTCTATCTCAATCTCTCCCATTGCGGAAATTCCATGATCATCATCAAGCTTTCATAGAAGCTTATAAAAAATATCATTACACCAACATGGTATCAAAGCCAAGGTTACGGCCCGTGCAAGCCAAAATGCTTGTCACCAGGAAGTGTGGAATTGGAAACAAGCCTGGACTCTTAAAATAGAGTCGGCCTCTGAGTTCCTAAGAAGCACTTTCAGTAAAGATTGAAAACAAGTCTGAACTCCATTGGAGCCAACCTCTAAGTTCAATTGCCGATGCGTAGATCTCCACGTGTGAACCACTAAATAGAGTTCCACGTGTAGGGGCGTGTTGGCAATCCCACATTGGTGGGTGCGAAGAAAAAGAATGAGTTTAAATATGATTACTCTATTCTAACTAATACCGATGCCTTTTGTGATAATACCCCACATCTGGCGGATTGGGTAAGTGGTAATTACCAAGTTGGGGACAATATCGGTGTTGTTAGATTGAACCCCCAGGCCCGTCGATCCAAAAATTCCAACAATTTATGACTCATCGTCTTTCTATTTATTAACACCATCATTAATCTGTGAACCTTTACTTTTTGTATTGCAGCATGACAGAACCACAGCCAGATTACTCAGCTTATAGAGAGGCTAGTTTTGGTCATGCTACTTTCGACATCAAAAATCGAACCCATGCCTACTATAGTTGGCTCCGTAGTCAAGATGGATATGTGGTAAAAGCCGATTCTATGTGGTTTTTCAATAAATTCTAACGCCCTGTAGATGATTCCACAACTGCCGAATAATGACAGAGAAGCAAATAAAAATTATGTTATTGTTCTTTTGAATAAACTCCAAAATGTATTAGCAAATAAAAGATCAATACTTTCTTCAGCCTTATGTTTTGTATAAATGCTTAAAGTTGAAATTTGAATCTCATAATTCTGTGTCGTTTTGATAGGCTTTTGAACAATAACAAAATATAAATTTTGCTACATTATTGAAAGAGAAGGTTCTAAACCCATCAGAACAGCAAGACAAAAAGTTAGTATGATTTACAATCTTAAATGAAAGAGGGTTATTTGACAAAAGTGAAAAACAAACACTACTATAAACGAAGAACGATTTTAGATTCTGATTTTATTCATTCTTTTAGTTTCATTCTCCCCTTATTCATTCCTCTTTTTCCTCATATAGTTTTCTCATATCTCAAATACAAAAATTAAAAATTAAAACAAAATGATTGTTAAACAGGCCTAAACATCTTTAGACTCGACTAGTAATTTTTCCCTTAAAAACGTATTATTTTTCAAAACCCTTTTACAACATTTACATATCGGTTGAAAGAGAAATTTTTTATGTTACAACTTACAAGCCACATAAACACGTGATGTTATTAATTAAATATTTTACTACATTCTAATTACCCAGATCCGTTTCAAATTGTCTCTAATTATATATCTAGCATTCCACTTAGTACTACAATCTAGTGGTATTCCTCTTCACTAGTAAGTGAGAGGTATTGGGTTATCTTCTAAAAGATGAATTTGAACCACATTATTGCAGCTCACTGTGATAATATCGTTTATTCAAATAAAAAAAACATAATAATAATAATAATAATTGTAGCTCCAGCCTAGCGTAGGGAAAGATGCTAAATTACTAGCGGCAACAAGCACCCTTAGTGTTTAGATACAGAAACAAATGTAAACGACGAACTATAAATGGATTAATAACATCATGCGACAATGTGATATTCACACTACATAAGATTACACATGGCAAAGTTAGAGAAAAATAAACAAACAACATTATTCCTATTCCTACGTGGAGAGAAAAAGAAGACCACAAAAAAAAAAAAAAAAACTAGTAAACTAATTTTTTAGATAAATCTTGATTCATTATTATAAGCTCCTCTCAGTTAATGACTACAGAAAAGATAAAAGTAGCATCCATCCATCGAAGGATAACTAGTAATTATTTAAAATGCAAAACAAAACAAGTTAAGACTCCTAATCTCTGCATTAATCTTTACTACTTTGTTCTCTTAGCAGTTGTTGAAAGCTTCCTCCAAATCAACTACCTGGGGAAAGCCAATTCCATTAATATATGCTGTTTTTGAAGGTCGAGACTTTTGTGGGGTTATTATGTCTATGGTGGCTCATTTTGATTTGATTTTACATCAAATGGATGTAAAAACAGCGTTCTTGAATGGGGACTTGGAAGAGTGTATTTACGTGCGACAACCAGAAAGTTTCAAGAAGGGAGAAGGAAGAAACCTAGTGTGCAAACTTAACAAATCTTTATATGATTTGAAGCAAGCATCACAACAATGGTACTTGAAATTTCATAGAATTGTGAAAAAACATGGCTTCATCGACAACCCTTTAGACAATTGCATCTATCTAAGGTTCAGTAGGAGCAATTTTATCATCCTAGTTCTCTATGTGGATGATATATTGCTTGCCACGAATAGTCATAGTTTGTTGGATGACACAAAAACCTTTTTGCAGAAGCACTTTGAAATGAAGGACTTAGGCGAAACGACTTATGTTTTGGGCATTGAGATCAAAAGGGATAGAAGGAGAGGCTTGCTGGGATTGTCACAAAGAGCATATATAGAGAAAGTGTTAAAAAGGTTTAACATGTCATCGTGTGGAACTACTGAAATACCTATATCAAAGGGTGATAAATTGAGTAAACTGCAATGCCCATAAACAAATTTAGAGATGAAGGCTATGGAAGACAAATTATACGCATCTTTGGTGGGAAGTTTAATGTATGCACAGGTGTGCACGAGGCCTGACTTGGCCTTTACCATTTCTGTGCTCGGGAAGTTTCAATTCAATGCTGGATAAGCTCATTGGAATGCTACCAAAAGGGTTTTGAGATACCTTCAGAGAACCAAGGATCATATGTTGGTGTATAGAAGAATCGAGAGTTTGGTTTTGGAAGGATACAGTGATTTAGATTTTGCAGGTTGTCCAAATGATATGAAATCGACTACAAGTTATGTTTTCTTAATGGCATGTGGTGTAGTTCCCTGGAAAAGTGTGAAATAAGGAATTGCGGCAGCATCAACAATGGTTGCAGAATATTTATCAGTCTGTGAAACAGTGAATCAAGCTATTTGGTTGAAGAATTCATACTTGGACTTTAAGTCATGGATTTTATATTAAGACCTATACAGATTTTCTGTGATAATAATGCAGCTATATTCTTTACTAAGAATAACAAGAGGTCTAATGCAACAAGGAACTTGGATATAAAGTATCTCATTACTTGAGATAAGGTGATGACTGGTATTTGGAGACTGGATTCATGATTGTTGATCCGTTAAATAAAGTAGTTCCCACCATTGTTTTCAAGAAGCATGTCACTGGCATGGAAGTCTTGGCTAATTTTGATGCAGCGAATTAGTGGGAGCCATGCAACATGTTTAATTTTTATGTTATTTTCATATTTACTAGTAGTTTTTGAAGGATAAGTTTTGAGTATTAATGGTGAAGTTAGTTTTGAGTATTAATGATGAAGTTTTCTTAGCTAATAAAGAACAATGTTGAAAGGTTGTTCAGGTTCCCTTAAAGAGTTCAGCAGCTAGCTATGATAATGCATGAATGTGTTTTTGCATGCTGTTTTATGTTTTTATTCATTATAAAGTGTTAGACAACCTGAGGGCTTCATATAGAAACACATGAATCGTTTTCGATTCTAAATGGGACCAAATGTTTGACATATTTAATACATGTTCAGTTGTGTCTTACATGTCATATATCTTGTTGGAGTTTTATGTGTTGATAAGCTTTACTGTAAGTAATTATGGGGACGGTAATCTTTAGTGTAATGAAATGCTTAACAATGACAAAGACTAGTAAACTAAGAAGTGTCGAATAATCTCATGGCCAATACAGATTCTTTCCAACTCAAGTATTATTATACAACTTTACAAAGTATTTGCTCTAGTGGGACAATGTAAGTCTATTTGAGAGCAAACACTTTTATGATTTGTATAAAGACTTTTGGAACGACAATGAGATTGGGATTGACACATGTGGTAGACTTTTCAGGAGTTGTATTACTTTGATATTCAAGTCATAAACATTCTTAGATAAACTAGAACGCTTCTAGCTGATTTATGCATAAGTGATTTTCGATGATAAGGTTTATCTTTGATAAGGTTTTCTTGATGGGAGGACTCCTAATCGAAGACCATCGCATACAGTATATAATTGAGGTCCCTGCACTCTATTTAAATATGCAAGTTTACAGAAATACTTAGCCACATTGAGTGAGCCTTGTTTTCGGTTAATGCAGAGTTGCAGAAGAACTTTAGTTCATTCCCTTAGTTCCTGAGACGATGTCTTCTACAGGTTAGTGGTTAGATTGATATTGAGTCAGTCCTTGTATATAACTTAAGGGTACATCTAACACCTATTAGAGCAGCAAGCTACAATTCCACTTATCAATCATCAACCACAAAACCCTTGCCACCCACAGTGACTCCCTCTGCAACCTTCAACCCAAAATCATAGCAAGCCTTGAACTTACTGCATCTTGGAAGGCAAAGCAGCCTTCCCTGCTGTTTTTGCAACAGTTTTCCCTGCCCCTTTCAGGCTAGTGTCCTTTGAACCTCAAACAAAAAACAAAAACAAAAATGCAAAAAATGTAGCATGAAAGCTAGGCCCAAGAAACAAATATGAAATAACAGCCTAAAGCATGTCCATAGTCAATTAATCTGGGCCCAAGTGTTAGGCTACTCATTTTCAACCAGCAACAAAGGCATGTGGGCATAATAACAAAGGTACTTGGGTTGCAATGTACAAGAGGAGGAGAAAAGAATTTGCGAAATCTTTTATTCAACAACTCAAGAAGATTGAGGCACCTCATCCAGCAACTCTCCTCGTCCGGAGATTTAGGGGACTCCCATTATATGCTACTACACTTTGGTACTTAGAAATTTTATGATTACTCAGTGACTTGGATTTTGCAAAGCCCCAACCGAGAAGTTTTCCTCACTCGGGAACTTAGGGAGCACTGTTTGTACCATACTTGACCAATCCCGAACCTTCCAAGCACTAGTCAATTTCATACCTACAAGGACCCACTGACGGGTTCATGTTGAGGCACCCATGTCAAAACGCAAGAGTCTCCCTCCAACCAGGAGGTCAATCACAGCACGACACATGTCAGCGCCATAATAAAGCTTATAGAGTCCCACATCAACCACGGACAAAAGCTAGAGACTCTCCTCAACTATAAAAAAAGATCATTCCCCTACAATTAATCCATAATTCGTAATTGTACTTAAACTAGTCATTCCACTAATGATGATTATGCTTAAACTTATGTATTTGTGTAAACCCTTCATTATTAATGAGAACTCATCTACTTTGTGGAAGTAGCCATACGTAGGGTGAACCACATACATCTTGTATTTGCTTCACTATCTCTATCTCTTTACATATTATCATCACTAAGTGATCGAAGTAACCGAGCAAAGGTCACGAACTTGACACTTTACGTTAGTCTCATCGATTTTGTGCATCAACAAGTTGTTTATTGTATTTAGCACAATGTATTAGACCAGATATAGTTTTTTCAGTCAACTCGTTAACAAGACATAGCTATGCTCCCAACAATTCAACATTGGAAGGAAATCCAAGATGTTCTACGATATCTTTGGGGGACATAGGCATACTCTACTTCGAAAAACTCATACATAACCAGACTTTGGTTGGATGTGTAGATCTTGGTTTTCTCTCTGATCCGTATAAAGCCCGCTCATAAACTAGATTTGTTCACTTATGAGAATATTGCAATCTCATGGCCCTAGTGCATTCTAGAAGCTAGTGCACTGTATCAAATTATGCCAACTTAGCAATCAATCAAATTGAAGATTGTAGAAATCAAGGGGAGATACTCATCAAAATGAGCATCCATAACACATGCGTGTTGTTTTTTTTTTTTTTCCATCTACTAGGATTTTTCCCGCTGGGGTTTTTTTAGCAAGATTTTAATGAGACAACAAAAGCGCACTCAACACTATATCAATGATCCAAGCAAAGTTGTACCCCTTCTTCTTTACTTCGATTTTCTCATTGGTTTTTTTCGTAACAAGGTTTTAAAAAGACAACCAATATTGATATGTGGCCATCTATGGAGGAGTGGTGAAATCTGGTGTGAATGCCACATACAGAAGTGCATGAAGAAGCAAAGAAGCATACAACCATAATTGACTTTGGCATCATCAATTAAAGACTTTAATGGGATAGTTTTAGGATGATGAAATAGTAAATTGGATGACGACTGTAACTCATACCATTTACTCCCTACAGGTGTAAGACATCCCAATATAAGGGGACCTTTTTGCAAATGTAAAGATTCCCATGTTCTACCATCTCAATAAACAATTTGTATCGAGAAATCCATGTTTTTGCACTCATTGAATATTCTTAGCAAAAGGTTCTCTCCTTTCTGCCTATTTAATACATAGATGGGAATTCTCTCCCCTCCTTTTTTCCCTCCTCTCCTCTCACTGTTTTTTTTTTTTTTTTCCTTCTTCTCTCTCTACAAGATGAAATCTTGAGCATTCAAATAGGAGAAGGGATGGAAGGGAATAGAAGAAAAGAGGGGAGAGAATCTTTTCTTAATAACATTGCATCTAATGCGTATTAGTGACGTTTTTTCTTAGAATGATTGTTCTATACTCATGAGACAAGTGAAAAGTTTAATTGTCAACTTTGGCATGAGATGTAATAACGTATAGTATGCATGACTTTCTAGTGTTCAGATCTACCGATTTAATTCCTGGGCCCTTCAGTAAACATCCAACAGCTATATTCTACTAGTTCCGCCGTGTGAACGGTAGTGTGTACATGACTCACTTGTCCAGATTCTTTTGCGTACTTGTCCAACAATGACAAAGAACTTGTCTGTGAAACCAAGCACATAGTATTTTATCTTTGTTTTTTACCTCCTCTCTTTTCTCTCTCCGTATTCTCCCTAGTCAACGTTTTATTTCCCCCAAAAATTGCTTTTCCATAAATTCCCCGGAGCAACACGCAATTGCTAGAAGTGAAATCCAGGCAAAACCCAACTTGCCTTAAGCTTTCAACAGTTGACCTGCAATCTTTGTTATCCGCATAGAGCTATGGATATTCCCCTCATTTTATGATAATAATGTTTTCTATATTAGCAAATAATTATTGAATTGTATATATATATATATATATAGACCAAATGTCGGTCGTATGCTCAAAAGGGTACATGTGGGTTTGTGGGGTTTGAGGGTCCTCTGCTAATCTGAGCAAGATGGGTGTGCTGGATTTAGCTTCTTCAAGGACAGCAGCAGCCGCTGTTGTAGTGCTGGGTTTGGTCTTGAGCTTTGGAGTGGTGTGCAATGGAGGCAAAACAAGTAGTTTTGTGAGGAAAGTTGAGAAGACTATGGACATGCCTCTTGACAGTGATGTCTTCAAAGTCCCTCCTGGCTATAATGCACCGCAACAAGTATGATCTCTCTCTCTCTCTCTCTCTCTCTAGAATTATGAGGCTTTTAGTCAATGGTAGCTCAATTTAAAATACCTGCCATGGAAGAGCTTTGTTAAATTTAGTTATTTCTTTATGCCTTTCTTGTTTAATTTGTGTCTTTCATTAATTTATACATTGTTTATGTACTTGGACTTACTAAACTTTAAGTAGTTGTATGAAATGTGTGCCCTTTTGACTTAAGGTTCATATAACACAAGGAGACCAACTGGGAAAGGCAGTGATCGTTTCATGGGTTACTGTGGATGAACCCGGTTCCAGTAGTGTGCTTTACTGGAGTGCAAACAGCAAGAAAAACAAGGCCGAGGGCAAAATTACAACCTATAAATTCTACAATTACACTTCCGGTTACATTCACCACACCACTGTCAGAAATTTAATGGTAAGTTTTGATATGCCTTGAGGTTTCTTTTTACTTCAAATTCTATAGGATGTGGACACTCCATGTAAGATATACCCAGGTTTCGGAATTTGCCGATTGAATTGATAAGTATAACTTGCAACTTGTATTATGATCTGATGATATATATTCTTGTGCAGTTCAATACCAAATACTACTATGTGATTGGAATTGGCCATACCGAGCGGCAGTTCTGGTTTATAACTCCTCCTGAAGTTGGTCCGGACACCTCTTACACATTTGGACTCATAGGTGAGTGTTTCCTATCAGAATAGGATGCATCATAAAGTGACGTAGCTACTTAGATTTGGTTCAGATTTTGGGAGTGTGATTGAAAGAAAATTGTATGCTATTGACTAGCTAGGGGTTGTTGCAATGAGCCACCATACATCTCGAAAGATGGGAAACCAAATTATAATTCTTTATCTTATAAAACTTGTACTCCTGTTTATGTGCAACTTCGTAAATTGAAAGAGAGTGCCTTAACTCGGGAACTGAATAATGACGAGGCTCAACTGTCAGTGTTTTGCGATGTAAATTCCTGGGCTCTGGTCTATTTGCTTATATCTAATATCATTTGCAGGGGATCTGGGACAGAGCTATGATTCAAATAAGACGCTTACTCATTACGAGTTAAACCCGCAGAAAGGACAAGCAGTATTGTTTGTTGGGGACCTCTCTTATGCAGATAACTACCCAAATCATGACAATGTCAGGTGGGATACTTGGGGAAGATTCGTCGAGAGAAGTGTTGCTTATCAACCTTGGATATGGACTGCAGGAAACCATGAAATCGATTTTGCCCCAGAAATCGTAAGCCTCTCATAACTCGTTAGGTTTCTCTGGAAATTGATTGTATTATTTGTCATTTCTCGCGCTTAGATAAGATCATCTGTTTTTGCCAGTTTGTTATTTAGTGTATTGATACTTTGCTGTCATGTTGTTTATAAATTATACAAGTCCCAAAAATAGTCATCGCGTGAAGTAATTTTCTAAAGATGATTGGCACTTTTGTTGCAGGGTGAAACCAAACCTTTTAAGCCTTACAGTCACCGGTATCATGTCCCCTATAAAGCATCTGGGAGTACTTCCCCCTTTTGGTATTCGATCAAGAGAGCTTCGGCATACATCATAGTCTTGTCTTCTTATTCGGCATATGGTAAGAATGGGCATACACACACACACACATAGGGTTTTCTCTCAATACATTTAAAAGACACTGCACATATGTCGCAGAAAAATGAAAAGCTTGAAAAGTTAGCTGTATAGTTTTTATAATTGTCGTAATGAGATAAATAGATGAACTCATAAGACTCCTCTTTTGCACCATGTTATATGTCCCGTAAATCAAAGTTAATTCATCTCTAAAAAGGACACCATGTAAATCGTTTTGAATATCAGTACTGTTGCTCAAATTTGCAAATATAACCTAGTGATAAATTGTAGTGACTCGCTGTATTTCAAACGATAGAATTATGCTTCCAAAACCATCCGTTACACTAAATAGATGATCTCCAGAGAGCTAGTGAGGCCATCTGTACAAAGTTTGTTAAATTGAGTTCTAGAACAATTTCATTTAACGCATCATTCTCTTATTTTAAGGTAAATACACCCCTCAGTACAAATGGCTCGAGGAGGAACTACCGAAGGTTAATAGGAGTGAAACACCATGGTTGATTGTTTTAATGCATTCTCCATGGTACAACAGCTACAACTATCACTATATGGAAGGAGAAACCATGAGAGTGATGTATGAGCCATGGTTTGTGAAGTACAAAGTCGACGTGGTATTTGCTGGTCATGTCCATGCATATGAACGATCTGTAAGTTCTTGATATACATGTCTGTATTAACGAGTTTAGTTTCTCAATTACTTGACGTGGTGATATCTGCATAGAACTGGAGATTATACCTAAAACATTTGTCACTACTCTCTATTTTTAGTTTGTACAACGAAGTTTTAAATTCAATGAAACATCATCTTTATCAAACATTTTAATCTTTCGATAAAATATAGGAAATCCATTTAAGGACAAGTATACTGCAGAAATTTCTGTCACTAATACAACCTTCTACTAACCTCCGTTCACAGTGATGATTCAATATGTCAGTACTAAATAACTGATTTCTGTACAACACAGGAACGTGTATCCAATGTTGCATACAACATCGTAAATGGCATTTGCAAACCTGTGAAAGATCAATATGCACCAGTGTACATTACGATTGGTGATGGAGGAAATCTTGAAGGCTTAGCGACAAAGTAAGTATATCAGTATGCTTGATATATTGTTGCATGACAATCGTCTTTCTATTTGTGAACATGCTTAATCTGCGAACCATTTCTTTTTGTGTTGCAGTATGACAGAACCACAGCCAGATTACTCAGCTTATAGAGAGGCCAGTTTTGGTCATGCTACTTTAGACATCAAGAATCGAACCCATGCCTACTATAGTTGGCACCGTAATCAAGATGGATATGCAGTAAAAGCAGATTCTATGTGGTTTTTCAATAGATTCTATCACCCTGTAGATGATTCCACAACTGCTGAATAATAACAGAGAAGCAAATAAACATTCTCTTATTGTTCTTTTGAATAAATTCCCAAATGTATTATCAAATAGAAGATTCAATACTTTCTTCAACCTTATGTTTTGGATACATGCTTGAAGTTGAAATTTGAATCTCATAATTCTGTGTCATTTTGATAGGCTTTTGAACAATAACAGCATACAAATTTTGCTACATTATTAGAAAGAGAAGGTTCTAAACCCATCAGAACAGCACAAGACAAAAAGCTAGTGTGATTTACAACCTTAAATGAAAGAAAGTAATTTCACAAAGGTGAAAAAACAAAGACTACTAAAAACCAAAAACTATTTTAGATTCTGTTTTCAATCGTTCTCTTAGTTTAATTCATCCCCTTATTCATTCCTCTTTTCCTCGTAGTTTTCTCATATCTCAAACATAAAAACTAAAAACTAAAAATGACATGATTGTTAAACGAACCTAGATATTTCAAACTCAACTAGTAAAACTTTTTCCCTTAAAAAAACGTATTATTATATTTCAAGCCCCTTTTACACCATTTACATATCGGTTGAAAGAGAAATTTTTTTATGTTACAACTTACAAGCCACATAAATACATGATGGTACTAATTTATATATTATACTATATTCTAATTACCCAGATCAGTTTCAAACTATACTCTAATAGCTCTAGCTTAGCGTAGGGAAAGACGCTAAATTACTAGCGGCAACAAGCACCCTTAACGTTTAGGCACGGAAGTAAATGTAAGCGATGAAATATAAATGGATTAATAACATCACATGATGGTGTGATGTTCACACTATATAAGATTACATATGAAAAAAGTTGAGATAAATAAACGAACAAGGTCATTCATATTCATGGAGAAAAAAAGATGACCATAAAAATAGTTTGCTATACCAAGTATGACTATTTCTTAGATTTACCAAACTAATATGGGAAACAATAAAGGAATTGATCTCCGACAATGCCATACCTCTGTCAACATGGCGAGCGTCATCCTGGCGAAGGTCATCGAGTACTGCAGGAAGCAACGTGAAGACGAGGGGGCTGCTGCTGATGGAGATCGATGAGTTCATGATGAAGATCGACCAGAACACTCTCTTTGACTTAATATTGGCTGCAAACTATCTCAACATGAAGGGCCGGCTTGATCTGAGGTGTCAGACAGTGGCAGACATGATCAAGGGGAAGACACCTGAAAAGATGTTAGGACCACATTGTTGGAGGGCCTATTAGCTCTTCGTTCAGCCCATACTTGTAGCCCACAACTATGTTTGCTCAAGCCCAGCCTGCTTTGGAGATAGGGTTTCCCTTTCAGTTGAGATATAAATAAATGTAATGTACCCAGTGAAGGCATGATGAATGAAATATGTCTCCTTCTTTTTCGAATTCCTTTACTCTTTCATTTTCTTTCTCCTGCATTGTTCCTTTGATTTTTAGTTTTATGTGTCTGAGACCGATTGGCCGTACCAATTGGTATCAGAGCCCTTCGATGGGCAAAACCACCCCTTCCCCCAGTTCTGATCCTGACGCCGTTGCAGCGGCGTATGACGTTCGCAATGACCACCTCCGCACCCAGGTCGACAACATCTCTGATTCCGTCTCAGCTTTGGAAAACCAGCAAACATCCTTCCAACAATCTCTCGACCAAATGAAAGATTCAAATGTAGCTTTTCAACACACCATCACCTCCCAGTTCACAGCTTTCCAATCCTTGCTGTTGGACAAACTACGCTCCCTTAAATCCGCCCTCCCAGTACCTCCAACCACCACAACACCATTGACAACCACCCTACCCTTTCCCGCACCATCTTTTAAACCCATCTTTCCGATCCCTCTTTCCTCCACCGACTATATCCTACATGGATTTAGGGTTTTCCCACCCACTCGTTTTGACCCCACTTCCCTCTTCCATCCCTTTAACCCGGCCCATTACATCCCCTCATACCATCACACCGAGGCCCATTTCCTCTCACCCGTACCAGGCTTCTTCAAATTTTTCTCCACACCCATCCACCCCAATTTCATCATTTTCCCACTCCTTCAATGTCGCACCCACCCCTCCTTCTACTATCCCCACCCTTCTACCCCATTCTTTCTAACACCCACATTCATCTTTCATTTCCCCCAACCCTCTTTCTCCTCTTACCTATCCACCCCACCCCTTGCCCTCATCCGCTCCATTTTCTCCCCACACTCAACTACACATCACACCCAACCCCCATCCCCAACCCTCTCACTTTAGAACAATCAAAATGGAGTTACCACGTTTTAATGGAGATGACCCTTATGGGTGGCTGGCCATGGCCGAGCGATACTTGGATTATTATAAGGTTCCCCCAAATCAATGGGTTTTGGTGGCAGCCTGTAACTTTGGGGTCGATTCATCGATTTGGATGCAAGGGTTTGAACAACGGTATGGTCGAGATAATTGGAGTCTCTTTGTTGACCTTTTGCTTCAACGTTTTGGGGGTGACGATCAAGCAAACATTGAATCTCAGCTTACTCACATTCAACAAAAAGGCACCGTAGATGACTACATCGTGGAATTCACCAAACTGTCCTGTAGGGTGATTGATTGGACAGAAAATCAATTGAAACATGTGTTCCTTGAGGGATTACGAGACAACATCTGTCACGATGTCCTAGCTCTCGAACCCGACTCTTTCCACCAAGCCCAAAAGCCAGCCAAAATATTTGAGACCAAAAACCAATCCAAACGTTATATACGTCCTCCTTTCTCTCGTTCTTTCCAATCCCCATCCTTCTCGAGACCACCCATTTCTACCACGACACCTCTTACCACAACCCCTCCCCAACACCCCCACCACCCCACACAACCTTTCAAACGTTTAAACCCAATAGAAGTCAAAGATAAAATTCGAAAGAAAGAATGCTTTCACTACTCCGAGCCTTATGCCCCTGGCCACAAATGCAAACATCCAATGATAGTCTTGTTAGACATTGACACCCCCAAGGATGATTCCCCTGAATTTCATGATTGTAATCCCGAGGAGGATAACCCCATTGATCCCTCTTGTCATATGCTCGAGCTTTTCTCAATCCCGAACCTTGGATTTGGTCAGCCTATGTGCCTACATAGCTCTATCGACTCCAAACAAATCACAGTTCTCATTAACTCAGGGTCTGCCTGCAACCTTTTAAGCATCGATATTGCATAGCAATTAGGGTTGGAAATTAAACATATTAACCCCATACCTTTCACCACGGCTTCTCACAAAAAGGTCACCACCACCATGCGAGTTCACAATATGGTCGTAACCTTGCAGGATTATACTCTCGTGAGTTCCTTTCTCTACTCACAATCCCGGGATACGATTTAGTGTTGGGAGCCGAGTGGCTAGAATCCCTAGGCTTTATCGGTTGGCATTTTAAGAACAAAACAATGCTTTTCACAACACAAGGCCACACTTACACCCTCCATATAGCCCAACAAACTTTTCACCCGTGCCACTCCACCCAACTCCCTCATCCGATAATAATCCACCCCCCCAACCCAATTTCCCCACCGACACACCGTTTTCCCCACCTCTAATACCCACCCTGCAATTCTTTCCCTCTTATCTCAATACAAACACCTTTTTTCCCTCCCTCACGATCTCTCACCACCCAAACAAGTCAACCACAAGATCCCATTGTTCCCAGATACACCACCTATCAATGTACGACCATATCGATACCCTCATTCACAGAAGGCAAAAATTGAAAGGCAAGTGCAAGAACTCCTCTCCTCCAGTGTCATTCACAACAGCAACAGCCTATTTTCTTCCCCATTCCTCTTGGTAAAAAAGAAAGATGAGTTTGAAAGATGAGTCATGGCGCCTTTGCATCAATTATAGAGATCTTAACGCTGCTACCATCAAGGATCGTTTCCCAATTCCGGTAGTGGATGAACTCTTGGATGAATTACACGGTGCTTGCATTTTCTCCAAACTCGACCTCCGTTCCAGTTACCACCAAATCCGCATGTGCATAGAGGACATAGCTAAGACTGCCTTTCGTACACATGACGGTCACTTCGAATTCTTGGTAATGCCTTTTGGTTTGTCTAATGCTCCTTTTACTTTTCAAGCTCTTATGAACTCCATTTTTCGTCCGTACTTGCGTAAGTTTGTCTTAGTATTTTTTGATGATATATTGGTATATAGCCCATCTTTGAATACTCACCTCTACCATTTAGAGACTGTTTTTCAAGTTCTTTCCACCAACAACCTAAAAGTGAAGCTCAGCAAATTCTCTTTTGGCCAACACCAAATAGATTATTTGGGACATTCCATTTCGGGCAATGGTGTATCAGTTGATGCTTCAAAAATCCAGGCAATCAATGACTGGCCCCAACTGACATCAATCAAAAGCCTTCAGGGATTCTTGGGATTCACAGGTTATTATCGAAAGTTTGTCAAGCACTACGGTTTGATAGCTAAACCAATTACCACCATGCTCCAGCACGGCAACTTTGAATGGACTCCCGACTTTATTGCATCCTTCACCAAGCTCAAGCAGGCTTTGGCATCCACTCCAATTCTTGCCCTTCCTGACTTCAACAAATAGTTCGTAGTCGAAACAGATGCTTCAGGTGTGGGCCTCGGCACCGTGTTAACCCAGGACGGACATCTCATTGCTTACCTTAGCAAGGCTTTATCAGGCCGCAACCTTGCTTTTTCCACATACGACAAAGAGATGTTAGCCATTGTTTTTGCAGTTCAGCATTGGAGACCATATCTATTGGGACACCACTTTCGAATCGTCACAGACCACAAACCAATCAAATATTTTCTTGAGTAGCGTATCACTACACCTCAACAACAAAAATGGCTGGTCAAACTCCTTGGCTACAATTATTTAGTGGAATTTCGGCAAGGCTCTCAAAATACAATTCCATATGCTCTTTCACGCAAAGAATAGTTGTGCCACTTATGGGCATTTCTTCTCGTATTTTTTATTGCATCCCTGAGTTCAAGCAATTTTATACCACAGATTCCCAAGTCATACGTATATGGCCTGCGTTACTTAAATCACCAGACACAACTATCAGCGGCATCTTCATTCTTAATGACATCCTCCACTACAAAGGTTGAGTCTTCGTGCCCTCATCTTCACAGTGGCGTCCCAAATTACTGGAGGAGTTTCACTCCACTTTAAACAGAGGCCAGTCTGGTTTTCTTCGGACTTACAACAGAATCTCAAGAAACTTCATTTGGCCCGGCATCCGCAAAGACGTCAAAACCTTTGTCACCCATTGCCAAGAATGTCAACGCCAAAAATATGAGACAATACATCCATCGGGTCTCTTACAACCACTTCCTATCCCAAATGGCATCTGGCAAGACATTGTCATGGATTTTGTTAAAGGGCTGCCATCTTCAAATGGGTACACGGCAATATCGGTGGTCGTCGATCATTTCACCAAATACAGTCATTTTGTCCCACTCAAACATCCATATACCTCAGCTTCCATTGCCAAAATATTTATCAAGGAGATCTTCCGTCTACATGGCATGCCCAAGTCCATCGTGTCCGACCAAGACCCAACATTTCTCAGTCACTTTTGGCAAGAATTCTTCAAGCACCAAGGTAACAAACTATGTCATAGCTCTGCATATCACCCCCAATCGGATGGTCAATCGAAAGCTCTCAATAAAACTCTCGAACATTACCTCCGTTGTTTTTCGACAGATAAACCATCCAAGTGGTCATCTCTTCTTCCCTGGGCCGAATGGTGGTACAACACCACTTTACAGGCAGCCATCAAGATGTCCCCCTTCCAAGCCCTGTACGGGGTTCCCCCTCCGACCATTCACACTTACCTCTCAGGAACCATTGCCGTGCACTCTGTTGATGTGGCTTTACAGGACCGCGATGGATTACTCCACCTTTTACGGGCTAACTTACACCTTGCTCAGAATCGCATGAAACAAATCTATGACAAGGGCCTAACAGAGCGTGAATTCATGGTGGGTGATTGGGTCTTCCTCAAGCTGCAACCATATCGCCAACAATCGGTTTCCCAGCGCCAATCCAACAAGCTTGCACCTAAGTTCTATGGCCTATTCCAAATACAGGAGCGTATCAACACTGTGGCGTACAAACTCAACCTCCACAGCACTTCCAAGATACATCCGATTTTCCACATCTCCTTTCTCAAGAAAAAGATTGGTGACAACATTCACCCAAACCTGACTCTTCCGCCGATTAATTCTACTAGGCTTCTCTAATGGCAACCTGACCAAATACTCGATAGAGGCATGTTCAAGAGAAAGAATGCAGCAGTTACCAAATGGCTCATCAAATGGACCGGACTTCCCATCGAAGATGCTACCTGGGAAGTCGCCAACGACATCATCACTCATTATCCTAACTTCCAAGCCTGAGGACAGGCCTTTTTTTCTAGCGGGGGGGAGGAGTTGTTAGGACCACATTGTTGGAGGGCCTATTAGCTCTTCGTTCAGCCCATACTTGTAGCCTACAACTATGTTTGCTCAGGCCCAGCCTGCTTTGGAGATAAGGTTTCCCTTTCAGTTGAGATATAAATAAATGTAATGTACCCAGTAAGGGCATGATGAATGAAATCTGTCTCCTTCTTTTTCGAATTCCTTTACTCTTTCCTTTTCTTTCTCCTGCACTGTTCCTTTGATTGTTAGTTTTCTGTGTCTGAGACCGATTGGCCGTACCAAAAGATCGCAAGACCTCCAACATCAAGAACGATTGCGCTCCTGAGGAAGAAAATGAGGTTCGTAGGTATTGGTGTATAAATGTATTTGTTGTGTTGGTTTATTATATGTAAGTTGTAAGATTGAATGTGAGCCTTTGGATCGTATTCCATATGGCATCTAGATTAGATTGTAATAAGTCATAGCTCATGACAAGTGTAAGCATCTTACATCATGACTTAAAAAAATGAATGGTTGTGATTGATTTGTAATGATGTGAGAGAGTGAGTGTGTTACTCACTCCTCTAACGGTTATATGCTCTCCGAGTTCTTTGCTTGGAAGAGTGAGTGGAATACAATATACCTTTGAAGCTTCCATGGCTCTCTAAATTCTTCCTCTCTATACATTTCTATTCTCATTGTTAAGAAGAAATCTCAATCCAGAAATCAAACACTAACATGGCCTCAGAACCAGGTTGGATCTTCATCTGGGCGTGAAATTGTGACGTGGTTGACAGTAACTGAACTCGGTGGAGAATCGGGTCTTACTACGACTAAAGAAAGCTCTGAAAATTTTTGGATTACTCGATAACAAGTCTAATATGGCTAAATCGAGTGGTGCTGACCTTCGAGCACCAGTTTTCAATGGTGAAAACTTTGATTTCAGGCAGATAAAGATGAAGACTATATTCAGATCTCACGATCTGTGGGATATGGTTGAGAAAGGGTACAGCCCTCCGACGAAGAGAGAAGAAGAGCTCACTGCAACTGAGCTTAACTATCTAAAGGAGAACATAGTCAAGGATGCTAAGGCTCTTGGGATTATTCAATGAGCTGTGTCAGATGAGATTTTCCCAAGGATCGCCATACTGGAGACGGCAAAGGAGGCCTGGGATATACTGAAGCAAGAGTTATTGGAGACAAACAAGTGCGATTTGTGAAACTTCAAAGTTTAAGGCTTGATTTTGAATATACTCGAATGGGTGAGCATGAAGCATTCTTTGTGTACCTTGTGCGATTATTTGATCTTATTACACAAATGAAAAGTTATGGTGAAGATATTGGAAATCAGAGAATTGTGCAGAAGTTCTTGATTAGTCTTCCTAGATCCTATGATAGTATTGTAGCTGTGATAGAAAATACTAGGGATTTGGAGACAGTTGATGTGCAGGATGTAGTTGTTACTCTAAAAGGGTATGAACAAAGAATTAAAAGGCATTCTGAAAGCAGTACTGAGAAAGCTTTTGCTAGCTTAAGTATAGCTCCTAGGAAGAACAATTATAATGCAAATCAAAACTTCAAACCCACAAAAAATTGGAAGACAAAGGGTAAGAAGTAGGATAACGAACCTATGCATTAGCAAGGGAAACTTGCACCTTTTGATAGAGCTAAGAATCCCTGTAAATATTGTGACAAATTACATTTTGGGGAGTGTTGGTTCAAGGGGAAACCACAGTGCCATAATTGTGATAAGCCAGGGTATTTTGCCAAGGATTGCAGATCTAAGAAAGCAACTCAACAGGCAAATTATGCTGGTCCAGTGGAGAATACTCCAACTATGTTCTATGTGTGTATGGCAGCCGCTATGAAGAAGAATGAAGACACTTGGTATATTGGCAGTAGTTGTAGTAACCACATAACAGGGAGAGAAGATCTACTAGTGAATATAGATAAGAATGTCACTGCCAAAGTTGAGATGGGCACAGGGCAATTGGTTAACATGGTTGGAAAGGGTGAATTACTGGTTGAAACTAAGTAAGGCAAAAGGAACATAAAGGAAATAATGTTAGTACCTGACTTGAAAGAAAAATTGTTAAGTGTAGGACAGATGATGGAGCATGGGTACTATCTTGTATTTGGAGGAATTGAGGTCAGAATCTATGATGATTTCACATGCTCAAATCTAGTTGTTAAGGTTCCGATGAAAGGAAATCGAAGCTTTCCCTTAAAGTTGTAACCAGGAATCCAAGTTGCCATGAGAGCTAATGTTGGACAATCTGCTGAGATATGGCATAGAAGATTAGGACACTTGAACATGAATGCTCTAATGCAGCTACAAGAGCATAAGATGGTAACTGGTCTGCCTGAGCTAAAAGTGAACACCACAGTGTGTGAGGGATGTGCACTTGGCAAGCATTCTAGAGATGTTTTTCCTAAAGAAACAAAGTGGAGAGCTGCCTTACCTCTGGAATTGATTCACACTGACATGTGTGGACCAATGCAAACACCTACCAAAGCTAGAAACAAGTACTTTATCACCTTCACAGACAATTGTACCAGAATGGGATGGGTCTATTTGCTGAGGAGTAAATCTGTAACATTTGGTGTGTTCAAGAAATTCAAAGTAACTGTTGAACTACAAAGTGGGTACAAATTGAAAAAATTAAGAAGTGACAGGGGAGGAGAGTACACTTCCCTTGAATTTTCTCAGTTTTGTGAAGATCTTGGTTTGGAAAGACAGCTCACAGTGGCCTATTCTCCTTAACATAATGGTGTAGCAAATAGGAGAAATAGGACCATTGTAGAAATGGCTAAATGCATGATGTTGGAAAAGGGTATTCCATTTGAGTTTTGGGCAGAAGCAGTTAACATTGCAGTCTATATTCTCAATAGATGCCCTACCAAAGCTCTGAATAAGAAGACTCTATTTGAAGCCTATAGGGGAAGGAAGCCTGGAGTGAAACACTTAAAAGTGTTTGGATCTCTATGCTACGCACAAGTTCCATCACAGTTGAGACAGAAACTGAATGTAACAAGTGTCCAATGCATTTTTCTTGGTTATGGAACCTGTGAGAAGGGTTACAAGTTGTTTAATCCTAAAACTAATAAGATTGTCATCTCTAGAGATGTAATCTTTAATGAGGATTCTTATTGGGACTGGAAATCATGTGCTAAGAAGAATCTGTCCAATTCAGTCTCAAATGAAGTATATGAAGATGAAGGGAGTGATGTTGAAAGTGCAAGGAATGATGAAGAATTGGAATGCATAGAATCATTACAGGAGCAACAAGAACTAGTTATTGCTTCGCCTCCAAGTCAAGGGGAACAAGTGAGTCACACTGGACCACAAGAGTATGATCACATACCTCTTAGGTTCAGAAGCTTGAGTGAAGTGTATGAGAGGTGCAATTTCTGTGTAATAGAACCTGAGTGTTTTGAAAAAGCATCAGGAGATGAAGCTTGGAGAAGAGCTATGTCCACAGAGATTGAAATGATAGAAAAGAATGGCACATGAGAGTTAGTTAATAAACCATTTGATAAACCAGTAATAGGTGTCAAATGGGTCTATAAGACAAAGCTTAATCTAGATGGCTCAGTGCAGAAGAACAAGGCAAGGTTAGTGGCAAAGGGCTACTCTCAGAAGCCTGGAAATTGTTCCAATTAGATGTCAAATCGGCATTTCTAAATGGTACACTACATGAGGAAGTATATGTTGATCAACCATAGGGATTTGAAGTCCAAGGGCAAGAAGACAAAGTTTACAGACTGAAAAAAGCCTTATATGGTCTGAAACAAGCTACCAAAGCTTGGTATGATGAGATAGATGCATACTTCAACAAGTCTGGCTTCAAGAAAAGTCAAAGTGAAGCTACATTGTATACAAAATTCAGTAATGCAGGTGTGCTTATTGTGTCTCTGTATGTAGATGATATTATCTACACAGGGAACTCTGATGAAATGATTTGAAAGTTTAAGATGGATATGATGAAACAGTATGAGATGTCAAATTTGGGAATGCTGCACCATTTCCTTGGTTTAGGCATAATTCAAACTAATAAGTGCATATTTATCCATCAGAAGAAATATGCCAAGTCATTACTTGAGAAGTTTGTTTTAAAAGACTGTAAAACTGTGAAGACTCCACTTGCAATTAATGAGAAGCTATCTAAGGTTGATGGAAGTGAGGATGTTGATGAAGACTTGTATAGAAAAATGGTTGGTAGTTTGTTATACCTAACAACTACTAGACCAGATTTAATGTATGCATCATGTTTATTGGTAAGATTTATGCATAAGCCCACTAGGAAGCACATTGGGACAGTTAAAAGAGTCTTGAGATATGTACAAGGAACATTGGATTTCGGAATTGAGTATGTGAAGTGTTGGAAAATATTAGGATTTTGGTTTAGTTGAATGTTTGGTTTTCTGGGCTTAGCCCGTTAGAATTAGTTTTTGTTAGATATTAGGGTTAGGTTATTATAAATAGGGTGCTTTGTTATTCATTAGAGATAAAATTATTCACAATGTAGTCTCTTAGGGTTTTGTAGCCGTTTCGGCATTCTCAATTAGTTTAATAATATTTCTATTATTTTGTTAGTCTTGTTCGTTGCGCACTCTGATATTCAACTTGGTAGGTAAAGAAGCTGTGTTAATAGGTTACTGTGACAGTGATTGGGCAGAAAGCTTGGATGATATGAAGAGTACCTCGGGCTATGCATTCAGCTTTGGCTCAAGGATATTTTCTTGGGCTTCTGTCAAGCAATGCAGTGTGGCTCTATCCACTGCAGAAGCTGAATATATAAGTGTTGCAGAAGCTACAACACAAGCAATGTGGCTAAGGTTTGTGTTATTTGATTTTGGAGATGAACAAGTGGAGGCTACACCTCTACTCTGTGACAACACTTCTACAATAGCCATGTCCAAGAATCCAGTGTTCCATCAGAAAACAAGGCATATCAACAGGAAATATCATTTCATAAGGGATGCTATTCAAGATGGCACCATTGAATTGAACTACTGCAGAACAGATGAGCAATTGGCAGACATTATTACCAAGGCTCTTCCTAAGGATCAGTTTGAGTAATTGAGAGCTGCATTTAGAGTAAAATCAGCAAAACATTTAGAAGGGAGTATTGGTGTATAAATGTATTTGTTGTGTTGGTTTATTATATGCATGTTGTAAGATTGAATGTAAGCCTTTGGATCATATTTCATATGGCATCTAGATTAGATTGTAATGAGTCATAGCTCATGACAAGTGTAAGCATCTTACATCATGACTTAAAAAAATGAATGGTTGTGATTGATTTGTAAAGATGTGAGAGAGTGAGTGTGTTACTCACTCCTCTAACGGTTATATGCTCTTCGAGTTCTTTGCTTGGAAGAATGAGTGGAATACAATATACCTTTGAAGCTTCTGTTTATACCATATTTAGGGCCTCGTATTTAGATCTCGTACAAATACTCGGAGGACTTAAATGTAATTATGTAATAAAGGAAGGGGCAAATATGTAATAAGTGAGGAGTCCTTATTCTATAAAAGGACCCCTCACCCTCGCAATTAGAGAGGCCATTTCTAAGGCCAATTCCTAGGCCCTTTCATCCCATCTCAACGCTCTCACTCTCAGAGCTCTCTCTCCCTCAGATAAATACATAATCAGTGTGGACGTAGCCCAAACCTTAGGGTGAACCATGATACATTCACGGTCGGATTTACGTTGTTCCAAGATCTCCGGTTTTGTGCATCAACATTTGGCGCCGTCTGTGGGAATCGACACAAAAAACTATGTCGGTTCTCTTTCATTTTTTCACCTCCGCCGTGAATCTGCAAAATCACAAAAACCCAAACAGAAAAGATCCAAATCTCAAACACTCATCAGCTCTTTCTCTCTTCTCTATCTCATCCGAAATCACAGAACAAAGGGTAAGAAGGAAAGATGGCTTCTTTTCCAAAATCCCTAAATTCTGAAATATGGATTTCGATCCTCTGCCTTGTTGTAGTGGCGTTCCTCCTCCCTCTCCCCTCCGGCGGAACTCCGTCGTCTAGCATTTACGACCAACTGCAGAAACAGGGCCTGCCGATTGGCCTCCTCCCCAAGGGCATCACCGACTATTCTCTCAAGGCCACCACCAAAGAATTCCGAGTGTTGCTGGAGAGAATTCTCTGATTTCGTGGAAAACGGGGATGGCGGCGCCGTTAACGGATGGAGGCAGAGGACTAGTGGTTCTGTCGAATTATGTCAACAAGGTGGAATCGTCATCGGTCAATGGCTGCTTGGCAATTCGGAAGGAGCTCGATGCGCTCCACCGACTGGCCATGACCTTCGCCACCGGAAAAAAGAACTGATATTCGGTCACCACTCGAGCACTACCATTTTTTGAGATTGATTTACAAGCACCACTTCAATGCCGAAGACGAGGTAATCTTTCCAACTCTTGATATACGCATGAAGAATGTAGCACAAATGTACTCGCTTGAGCATAAGGGCGAAACAAATCTTTTTTATATCTATTTGAGCTGCTAAGTTCAAATGCGAAAAATGATGAAAATTTCCCAAGAGAGCTAGCGTCTCGTACAGGAGCCATACAAACATCAGTTAGCCAACACCTGGCAAAGGAGGAAGAACAGGTCCTTCCTATGCTCATTGAGAAATTTTCAGTTGAAAAGCAGGCAGCTCTTGTCTGGCAGTTTCTGTGCAGCATTTCTGTGAATATGATGGTCGAGTTCCTTCCATGGCTTTCATCATCTGTTTCACCTGATGAACATCAGGATTTGCGAAAATGCTTAAGAAAGATTATTCCAGAGAAAAAGCTTGTGAAGAGGCAGAAAGAAAACGCAGCAGAGAAAAAGCTTGTGAAGAGGTTGAAATCAAAAGCAGAAAAGCAGAAAGAAAAGTACTCTGATGGGATTTTTACAGCTGGAGTACACCAGCTTGTGTTCAAACAGCAGAAAAAGAAAAAAGATGAGTGAGAATGGATGGGCACGACCAGGCTGTCCAAGAAAAGCAAGTGGAGTTAGCCTTCCAGTTTCGCCAAGAGACAGAGACAGAGACGCAGTGGAAAGCAAAAGGAAAAGAGTAAAAGAGAAAGAAATGGAGTGGGAAAAGCAAAGCAGAAAAACAAAAGCAAGGAATAAACACCCCACCAAAATGATATGGTTCACTTTCCTTATTTTTGAATGATGTAATTTATTTTTCGTATCTTTCGGAGATATTTGTATGAACCCCATCAGAGGGTAAAAAAAAATAAAATGGCAAGCCCAAAATAGCTCCAACCAGGTCATCAAAAGTACGCCCAGTACTCCACAATTATTCAGCAACCCGTCGCTATTACCACCAACCAGGTGATCAAAGTACGCCCAGTACTCCAAAATTATTCGGCAACCTGCCGCTATTACCACCAACCAGGTGATGAAATGTACAACCCGTACTCTAATATCATTTGGCAACTAGCCATTCATGCCACCAACCAGGTGATGAAATGTACAACCCGTACTCTCCTTCATGCCACCAACCAGGTGATCAAAAGTATGCCCAGTACTCCAAATTATACATGAGCACTACTCATGTCATTCATACATAAACATTCATGAGCATCACTCATGACCATCATTCATGTCAACATTCATGAGCATCACTCATGTTAACATTCATGAGCATCACTCATGACAATATCCATGAGCATCACTCATTTCAATCAACATAAACATTCATGAGCATCACTCATGTCAATCAGAAGCTTCATTTACAGAGCTCTAGCTTTAAAGCTTCACCTACAAAGCTTCAGTGCAGGGTATACAAATACCACCTCCGAACAACCGCCACTTCGGCCCATAAATGATTTCAATTTGAAGTCTCCAGCCAACAGACTCTATTGACCGAAGACTTGGGGGACTACATTATGTACCATATATTGGGCCTCAACTAGGCCTCATGAAAAATACTCGGGGGACTTAACCCATTATTTATGCACTAAGGAGCGAGCCCTTATTTAATAAAATGGACTCCCACACCTTCATTAGAAAGCAACGACGCCAGCTGAGCAACCGCCTCGCCGCGAGCATCACTCCTAACCCATCACTTATGTATTGAGGAGCGAGCCCTTATTTTATAAAAGGGACTTCCTCATCATCATTAAAGAGCATCGTCGCCAGCTGAGCAACCGTCTCGCCGCGAGCATCACTCCTAAACCCATCACTTATGTATTGAGGAGCGAGCCCTTATACTATAAAAAGGACTCTCTCACCTTCAAACGCCATAAGCCAAGCCAACCAAGGCAACATAAGCCACAAGCAGAGCAGCCTCGCAACATGTGCTACTTCTAGTTGAGCATCATTTCAGATTGGGCACCGCCTCATATCGAGCATCAATTCTAGACGACATCTAGTTAATTTGGCCCACACATGGACTGAATTTCAAATTTCCAGCCAAAAGACTTTCTTGACTGAAGACTTGGGGGACTACTGTTTATACCATATTTAAGGCCTCGTATTTAGATCTCGTACAAATATTCGGAAGACTTAAATGTAATTATGTAATAAAGGAAGGGGCAAATATGTAATAAGTGAGGAGTCCTTATTCTATAAAAAGACCTCTCACCCTCACAATTAGGGAGGCCATTTCTGAGGCCAATTCCTAGGCCCTTTCATCCCCTCTCAACGCTCTCTCTCAGAGCTCTTTGTCCCTCAGATAAATACATAATCAGTGTGGACGTAACCCAAACCTTGGGGGTGAACCATGATACATCTTGTGTCATTTACATTTCATGCAGATTCACGGTCGGATTTACGTTGTTCCAAGATCTTCAGTTTTGTGTATCAACAGCTTCCATGGCTCTCT
Source organism: Malus sylvestris (assembly GCF_916048215.2). Classification (NCBI taxonomy): domain Eukaryota; kingdom Viridiplantae; phylum Streptophyta; class Magnoliopsida; order Rosales; family Rosaceae; genus Malus; species Malus sylvestris. The sequence continues at coordinate 10,716,401 of NC_062264.1, forward strand.
AAATTCTTCCTCTCTGTACATTTCTATTCTCATTGTTAAGAAGAAATCTCAATTCAGAAATCAAACACTAATAGTAGGGAGGAGAGCCAGTGGGATTTCAAGTTAATTGGAGAATTACAATCAAGGAGTTTCTCACCATGTTTTTTTTTTTTTTTCGTTTTAGCATGGTATATAGGAATGTACTTGATGGATATATAGGGTTCTTCATATTATTATTCATCTGCTTAATTGAACGTAGGGCTTACTGTTAGTTCACTAGCGGAGCCACACCAAAGGCTACGGTGGGCTGTAGTCTAGGAGAGTGTGGCAATATGTATGTACTTTAGTGTATAGTCTAATATAATAGACATAAAAAGTGCAATAAGAATTATTTTTTTAATGAAACTAGCCCAATGAGTATTTAGCACAACAAAAAGTATAAAAATTACCATGAAAATTGTGATGTCATTTTGTTCAAGATTATCCAGCTTTGATTCAATGGGCTTTATGTTATTTTCAATTATTTATTTTAAATTTATTTTAAGATTGCCTTTACTTCTACTTTCATGGTTTTGTTTTGTGTTAGTTGCGTAGTTGTAATTGAGATAGTCCATGTATTAAGTTTTCTATATTTTTCTTGTGTTTGCATCTAAATATATGTGAAATCGGATGATTTATTATAATTTTTGCAATTTGCAATTGTGAAACCAAGCAAATTTTAAAGCATACAAATGCTAAAGTTAAACTTAAATTTTAGCATACAATATGTGTGTAGCAAAAAATATATCATTTGATTTTAGGGTAGGTTTTTTAGCTAGCCCACCTATAAAAAAAATTCTGGCTCCGCCCTTGTGTTAGTTTTCGATGATTGGTCATACATATACATATACATATATATATATATATATGTATGTATGTATGTATGTATGTATGTATGTATGTATGAAACCAATTACATAAATCTTGATTCATTATTATAAGCTCCTCTTAGCTAACGATTACAGAAAAGATAAATTAGCATCCATCCATCGAAGGATAACTAGTAATTATTTAAAATGCAAAACAAAACAAGTTAAGACTCCTAATCTCAGCATTAATCTTTACTACTTTGTTCTCTTAGCAGTTGTTGAAAGTTTTCTCCAAATCAACTACAGGGGGGAAAGCCAATTCCATTGCTGCTTTTGAAGGTCGGGACTTTTTTGGGACTGGCTGGCATCGCAGATTCTCTGGTCACATTAATCTAGCCTCTTTAGCTGTGTGTGTTGTTGAAGTTGATCGGCTTCACTGAGGTTAAATCCATCTTGATGACAAAAATCAGCTAAAATTATACCTATACTAAAACCCCAACGACATTGTACTGTTCACGGACAGTGCGCGGACCAAAATGCCCCTCAAGTTGGTCTTCAGCCATTCCTTTTTGTCTTTTTTGTACAGTAAAATCCCGATTTTGACCTCATTTTGTGCTATTTGCCGGTTATGCATGGCTTGGACTTTGTTTCCGTGCCTGGGTTTTGTGTTTTCTAGGAAAGATGATTTACTTTTTTTATTCTACACGTATGTCTATCTGACTTGCTTTTGGTTGGTAGTTGTGCTCTTTGACCCTGTTCTTAGTTTTCTAACGTTGCACGCAAGATTTATGGCACAAAAACAGATAAAAATGATAAAGTAATGGGTTGTTGGACAAAAAAATAAGATTAAAAAATGTCAGGAGTTAAGCCCAAGCAGATGATTTGTAGCACAAAAAAGAATAAAAAATTATAAAAAATTTGTTAGAGAGTAAAAAAATTGATTAAAAATGTGAAAAGCTGGTTTTGGTGGGTTTGATTTTTGTTTTTAAATATTTTCTTCTTTTAGCATACCCATGTATAGCTGTTGGGAAAAGCAAAAAAAAAATTTTTTTAAATGTGATTAAAACAGGGCCACGTGGGTTGTGGCACAACCAACAATAAAAATTTATACCTTCTTAATTTTTTAAATTCATGTATAGCTGGTGGATGGACTGCAAAAATAATAAAAAATATGATGCACAATAAATTTAACGGGGCCTCTCTTATACCACATGTTGGTCATCGTGAGGTTTGTTATATATATATATATATATATATATATATATATATATATATATATCATTATATTTACTAAAACTCAGTTGATGATGACACTGTTCAGAAATAGTAAAAGGGCGGAAATGCCCCTCGATTTTTGCTTTGTTTCTCTTGCTGTTTCTACATTTGTGCAGTCGAATGACTGTTGTACCCATTCACTCCACGCGTCTATCATCCAGTCACCCTCTATTTGGGTTGTCTTCTGAATTTTTTGTCTTCTGAATTTTCTGTTTGTTTCCTTATTTTGTTTGACTGTTGCTCTTCCTGTGTACCCATGTATAGCTGTTGGGAAAACAAAAAAAATAATCAAAAAATGTGATTAAAACAGGGCCACGTCGTTTGTGGCACAACTAACAATAAAAATTTATATCTTCTTAATTTTTTAAACCCATTAATAGTTGTTGGGAAAACAAAAAAAAATATTAAAAAATTATGATTAAAACAGGGCCAGTTTGTGGCACAACTAACAATAAAAATTTATGCTTTCTTTATTTTTTCAACCCAGGGGTAGCAGGTGGGAAGACATAAAAAAATATTAAAAAATGTGATGCACAGTGAATTTAACGGGCCTCTCTCATACCACGTGTTGGTCATCGCGAGATTTGCTTCTCACCCTATACCCACCCTGCTTTTCGTTCCGTTTCCCATACCCATTTCTGCTTTTATATTGTTTTTCGATACTAAAACTCAAACGCCCGTTTACTATTCACGGACAGTGGAGTGGCGAAAATGCCCTCCGTTTGGTTTGTTTCCAGTTGTGTTTTGCCTTGATTGAATAGTAAAAAGCCGGTTTTACCCTCCTTTCCCACGCTTTCATCGTCTCTGTTCTCGAACCTGTACACCAGCGGTGTAATGGCTTAAATGCCCCTTTGTGTCTTCTTTGTTTTCCTTTTGTTTTTCGTTATTCTCTGATTCTCGGTACAGTGGAAGGATGAGATTGTCCCATCCACGTGTTGATGATCGTCGATTGCACTGGCGAAGCTACGGCAGAGCAAGGAGGGGCGGCCGCCCCTCCGGTCGTCGGAATTCAACACTGAGAACAAGAATCCGCCCCTTTGCAATCGCTGCTTTTGTGCTTGAAGAGCACCAGGAAATAATCAGAAAACCACAAATTCTGAGGAGTAGGAATTTAAAGCCCTGAAAATGACGACTTACAGAGGAGATTTGGTTGCCTATCTTCTCCGATTAGGAGGAAAACCAGAAGATGAGGGTGTTAATATTGCAAGGGAAACACGATCGTCTTTTGCTTTTGACTTTTTAGCCAAAATTGGTACTGTATTTGTTGTGATATATCAAAACTGCCGCTGGACCTGATACCCGGCCCAGTAGGTACTACACCCTAATGCTCAATCATGAAAAATGATCCCGATCAAAGATTTGATATATTAACTAGTAGTATAGTCACACATAAAAGATAACATCATCAACAATTTTTACAACCTTTGTTTTTTCTTTTTGTCTTCATTCTCTTGTTTATATTACTTAATTTTTATTACTTCATTGAATGCAAATGCTAGAAAAAAATAAAAGAAAACTAATAAAAAGAGTTTGAAAACTTTGAGTTTTAACGATAAAGATAAAATAAAGGGTAAGGTGAATAGTACCAGGATTGACCTTTTAGTATAAAAATGTGGTTTTTCGTTAAAATGAACAAATACCGAGAGATTTTTGTTAAAGTTCCAAAAAAAACGAAGGATTGAAAGGTAAAAAATGACACTGTGAATATTATTTCCCATATATTAGAGAAAAATAATATGAAAACTGAGAGGTGCTAAGACTATAAATTAGTGTATAAGCTTCTTACATTGGATTTAGTGTTACCAGTTACAACTGATTCAGTGGAGATAGCGTTTTCGCCCCTCTGCCTGACAATTTCTGGCTTCGCCACTGGTCGATTGGTTCTTTTGGCTTCTCTGTTTATCTTTTCTTTTCGTCTTTTAATTCCCGTTTGGTCTTTCTCTGTCTCTCTCAAACCTTTTTTTCTTTCACTTTCCGTTTTCTGCTTTCCCTTTGGTCTTCTCTGTACCTCGCAAACTTTTTTTTCTTTCACTCTCCGTTTTCTGCTTTCGTTGTTGAGGAATCTATGTTTTGTCGCTGGCCGCCGTCGCCTCAAGTTGTTCTGAAAATTTAGCTTCCTCAAAGATATAAAACGGTGTGAGTTTTTTCAAATTTTTACTTTTCCTGCTGTTATGGGTTTTTGTGACGGATTGAATAAGACAGAGTTTGGCTTATGTGCAGTCTTAGTGTCTGCAATTTTGTTGTTGCCATTTCTTTTTTGTGGTCGTTAGCTTCGTGATTTCATTGTTGTAGCTATTGCTATTAGTGATGGTGGCCGAGTTGTACGTTTCTTGATGGTAAAGTCTCCATGTCTTCCTTTCAGACCATGGGTGAATAAATTGTGGATCGTTTATAGTTTTTGTCATTTTTTTCTTTTCGTAGTTTTGTGGGAGTTTATGATCTGTCGTTGAAATTCCTTTTTGATAGGCTAAATGGAAAGCGTGCGCCCAACTCCTGTTAATCAATTAAGAAGGCATCCCCAACTGCTGGAAAACCGGATGGTACCCCTTCAAAAAAAACCTAGGTCATTATATTTTAACCTTCGTTTTTTATTATTTTGCTAAAAAAAATTTACAACACGGATTTAACTGCCATCTAACTCTTAATATCATTTTTTTCTCCCTAGGTTGGTTTCTTGAAAGGGAACAATACAGCAACAGAAGTTGACCTCCACCGCTAAAAAATGATGATAGTTTTTTGTTGACATGTTTGAAACAATATCTATGTTATATCCATGTTATGTAAATATGTTTCTGATATAAACTTCATAACATTTTTGGCCTGTACATAAACCAGCATTTCCCCATTTTTTGTATCCCAATGCTGGTTATGGTTGAAAAGTAGTTCCAGGTACTAAGATCCAACATATGCCAGGAATATTTTTTGTGTATGTAAACAACCAACTGGTAACCTTTTTTTATCTACATTGTACAAAATAAAGATTTCGTTTGTAAGCCTATTGGAACCTGTGTGTTTTCAATGGTGTTTATATTTTGTGATGTTATTTTTACATCTTCTGGTCATGCTGCCAACTATACTTTGAGTTGAGACCTACAATCTTTTTCGATTGGCATACAACCGAACTTCTGGTAAGCCTTTTTATCTCCGTGTGGCCCATTTCTTTATTTATTCTTCTTCTTATTTCAATGTTTGATTTATAGATAAACTTTATGTTTAAATTTTCTTTTTTGACTGCAGATTTTGTCTCCACAATCAGATGCTACATGTCACCGTCTCACCTCATTCTTCTTCGCTTTTAGCAACTTCCAGCATTCCAATTTCCTCTTTTGTTCAAGGTATATAATCTATTGAAACATTTAGTTTTTAATATATTAACCATTTTGCAATATCTATATTCTGTTAGTTTTCTTACTGCCTACCTTTTTCTTCCTATTTTTTTCATTTTCCATCCATTTCTATTTGACTTTTATACAACCCATAATCCTCAGTTTCTAATCTTTCATTGCATATATTTGATTACCCAATGTATATCCAACCGGTTTAATCTTTAAATTGTTTAATGTTAACTCCAACATTTTATTTTCATTCTCTAATTGTTTTGATTTTACTTTTGGCTTCCAATCTGCATTCATTCACATTAAGTTTTTGTAACAACTTTGTCTCAACCACTTTCTTGAAAGGTTCCCTTTGGAGACATTAAATGCTAATTTTTCTCAAGTGGATGCATTAGGAGCAGACTTAATTACAGTTGAAACATATAAAACCTTTAACCATACCATAAGTATCATGTTAGACAATAAATGTGTATGAAGATTGAAATCACATAATCTTTCATATAGTTTTCAATCCCGCAGCAACGCGCGGGTACAAATCCTAGTGTATACTACTATACGAAAAACAAATGCACTCGAAGGCGTCCAAGACAAAGTACGTAGCCAAGGAAATTTAAGGTGGTTTTGTTGAGATCAATATTAAGGCCTATGTTTATACTAGTGTTTTCATCGGCTAGGTTTTCCTTTCCCAAAACCAAAAAAGGAATATACCTGAATCGTTAATAATATATTACTCTGTTACCCATAAATCTAATTTAACCTTAAAATGGAAAATTGATTAGGGAGCAATTTTTTGGATTAGGGGGATATTCTAAAAAAAAAAAATTGTACAAAAGTATATTTACATTAAGAGGAGGAGGGGGGGGGGGAATTGGGATCGAGCTAGCCATCTATAATATTCGAACTTAAAACTTCTCACTTACAAATTAAGTGTAATATCACTAAACTGTTGTTCTAAACAAAATACTTATAATTTTATATATAAGTTGTTAGCTTCCTGTTCTTTCATCTTTACTTTCTCGAACCCATTTCAACTTAATCCGAATTTTAATCTGATCAAGCAGTTAGGTATTAGGTAAATATCCCATAAACTCCAACCGGACCTTGTTAATGATTATCAATATCATCTTACTTTGTTGGGTTGACGTCTTGTCCGCCTAGATCCAACACAAACTCAAGCTTGAATTTTAGCCCGAATTTTGCACGTGCCTAGAAATTGATCCTGGGATGACAGTACGCAAAACATTTGACTGCAATTGGGTGATAAATATAATATAAGATCCTATATAAGAAAATAATCTATGAAAATGTTTAAAGTAAACTGCCATTCAATATCTTGGTGAGTTGTTTACTTAAATATTTCTCTGCCATCTCGAATTTCCTCTGTTCAAATCAGGTTTAGAATTGATGATCAACTTAACCCCAGTGATCCGTAAACATTGAGAAAGATAACCCGATATAAAGTATTGTCAAATTTGTTTAAAGGCATTTATTTGTGTGCTTAAGGTCCGTGGTTAAAAAATGTAAAGCAAACTTTTAATGTTGGATTTTGTTTGTAATTACAAATATAAAGTATTTAGCTTTTTATACAAATAAACGCTCTTAACCATTTGAATTATAATTTGCAATTTAGGATTGTGATTCCAAGTCTCAATTTGGACAAAATTTGTAGTGCAACCGAAATTATATCCTCTTGAGCTTATCACTTTTCATGTGACTAAATAGCATATAAAAGTATACAACCGACCGCATCTAAGTTTCTCTCCTCAAGTTAAAACACCTCCTCCCACAATAACAGCAAGTGATGTTTAAGATGGTTTGTGTTTGTAACTTGTCCATGCTGCCTTTTCAATTTCTAATGTGAACCTTTATTTCCTCCAGTTACCCTAAACTTTATAAATAATCAATTACTTTCTCTACGTGTGTGTGTATATATATATATATATATATATTTTTTTTTTTAACAAACGATATTATTTACACTAAGAAAATGGGATGAATTACTTTTCTAATATTAGATTACTCAGCATGCATCCAAATTTCATTCAAATTAATAGAGTACTTGTCATGTGGACCCTAATTCCCCCTCATTTGAAGTTAAATACGACCTCTAGCCATATTAAAACTCACTACCGAGAATTCAATTCTCGATCAAACAAATTTAATATATCGACTCATCTTAGTGTGGCAGAAAGACATGTTTACTATCTTAAAAATGGGAACGGGGACCGGAATCGGGCAATATTAACCGTTCAATTCGGTGCAATTCTATTTAAATTTATTTTTGAAATTGTATGGTTCGGTTCAACGACTCTTGTTAGGTTCATGTCAGTTCATGGTTCCGAATAATAAATCATTTGAATCTTGCAAAACATGTATTTAGAGCACATAAAAAAGGTAAAGAATTTTTTTAGTAAAAGTTAGTAATTGAATCACACAACGAGGAACATGCATGACCAATCATAAAGAATGATGAACTACAATAGAAGTTTAAAGATTCAATGGCACCAAAACTTTACAAAGTTAAAGAATATTATTCATATCAACAATTCACAAAACACAAACACATTGCTAACAATTTAAAACTCTACGAATTAAATGTTAACTGTGATTAACGAATAAAAAAGAACTCAATTTGGTCGCTGTTTCTTTTGTTTTTGATCCAGCAGCATAAACGCGGTAAGCTAAAAATCTCTCAAAAGTCAAACGGTCCCTCCTTCCTCAGTTACCCAAGTTCTGAATCCAAACACTAAACCCAGATGGCGGAAAAAAGCGGCGACGGCGACGGCAGCGGTGGGGGTGACGGTGCTCCAGCAGAGGAGGAGAAGAAGAAGAATAATCATGCTGATGGTGGTGTTCCACCAGAGAAAGAGAAGAATGGAGATCCAGAACTGCTGATCTGCTTGCTTCAACCTGCTCCCGCCGACTCCGATCCTGACTACATCGGCATCCGTCGCCTTCTCCTCTCTCGCAAGCCCCAGTCCCCATTTCATCGCCGCCTAGTATTCTCCTCCTCCTCCATCTTCTCTACTCAACAATTTGCATAATTCAATTGTTCATTTCATTCATTCAATCACACTGTTATTGCTTCTGATTGTTGAAGGATTGGAGATGCAATGGAAAAGGGTACGTCGCGTTTCGAAATTACATCCGTCGGCCAAGGAATTGGGAGAGTACGCAGACTCCGAGCCTCCAGACCACTCCCGGGAACAGGTCGGCGATCAATTCATATCAAAGCTTTTGCTAATCTCTCGAAATGTTATGAAATTGAAAGTTAATTTTCTGATTAGTGAGTGTTTAGTATGTTTTCTTAAATTCGTAATGTATGCTGACATCAGGGTAATTTACTGCTTCATGCATCAGTGGGCGATGGATTCCACCTCCAAGTCCGCGGTCCCTTTTGTATGATGTCGAAGGCTGGAGTCCTGGCAGAGTATGCAATGCATTTCAATCCAATTTCCATTTCGTTATGGGTTTTTGTTAATACTATATAGTATGCATTTGTTGCTCACTCTAATTGATTTCCGTTAATTGAACGTGGACATGTAATTTTTTAGCTTTTAAGCTGTAAAGCCGATTACCCTTGAACACAAAGCGAAAATTTGTCATTTGTACGTTCTTTCCTGGATTTTTCCTTTTTGTTTTTTTGTTATAGGCTCATACTTTTATATTATTCATTTTATTTTAGGACGTCCAGAGTGGCAGTCAACCTTCACCTCGCAGAAGTTTTGGCTCCAGTATAAGTGATAGTGACCGCCCACGTCCTCAACGGGCAGAACCTGCATACTCATTCGTAGGAATGCAGTGCATCTTTGATCAGTGCAAAGCCTCTGGTAACTTGTTTTCCTTTGAGAACTAGACTAGATGGACCCCCTTAATGTGTTATTAAGCTGAGAGCCAATGCGACTTTTAAAAAGGTTGAAAGTTGAAACCTAATTGGTTTTTATGTACAGTCACGGTTTTGAAGTTTGGACACATGAGTTCTGATCTGCTTGCATATGGAGCATCAGATGGAACCTTGACAGTATGCACTGTTTCTGATCCACCTTCAATCCTCAAGCAGCTGCATGGTCACTCCAAAGATGTTACAGGTTCGATTGACTGGTATTGTTACTGTTGTCTTTTCTTCTGTTTTTGCAATGATATATTTATAGCCACGTTGCCTAAATAATAAGTAAACTCTCACAGTCAAAGATTTCGATTTTATTGTTCCATGACATTTAGAAAACTGAAGAGCTAGGTTGCAATTTGCTCCAAGTAAACACATTGGTACCACCAAAATTCCTTTTTTGTTTAGTCAATCAGCTTCCGGTAGTAAATTAGTAGGTTATATTCTTAGTGGTTCTAATGATTAAAATGTAAAAGAAACATGATATGCAACAGATGTGAACATCAAATCCATAATTTATACCAGATGCAAATCTCTTTAGCTTCTCTTTCTATGAAGCACTTTTCTCTCTGGAATTATCATGTTTCTGAAATTCTGGTTCATTTTTCAGACTTCGATTTTTCATCAAACAATCAATACATTGCATCCTCATCAATGGATAAAACTGTACGAGTGTGGGAGATTTCAAAAGGCCTTTGCATTCGAGTAATATATGGAGTGTCTCCACAACTATGTATTCGTTTCCACCCTGTAAGTGTGCACAGAGATTAAGAAAGTTCGGCCCCTCGAAATTGTCGACATCTTTTTCCTATATTGGTTATCTTACTATAAATGCATGTTTAAAGTGTTTTTTGTCTCATCAGTGCAAGTCATTGATTCAAAGAAGTACTAGTTTCAGCATAGGATACCTGTCAGGCTTTTTGGTTGCGCTTCTACCAGATTCTCAAAGAAGATTATTTTCACTAGCCTTGACCCTCATTTGCAATAACGTTCCCTTTTAAACCTTCATAGATTAATTTAATATTGCCTTTCCCTTTACCTATATGTGGATGACTAAAACTGTCAAATGGTCATCACACATAGAGGAAAAGGCATCATTAAATGAGTCTTTGACTGCATTTTGAGCTCTTAATAAAACATTATTCCCTATAAAAAAGATCTGTGGATGACTACAGTGCATAGTGAAAATTATTTACCCTTTTTTTTGTACATGATAATATACTGCCGTTTAAGGGTTTTTTGTTTTGTTTTTTTTTTTTCTGTTATCTTCTCTGTGCAGGTAAATAACAACTTTCTTTCAGTTGGCAATGCAGACAAAGAAGTCACGGTAATGACTGCATACCTGATGTTCATTATTTTTATTCACTGTTGAAATCCTGAAACACATTCTATAACTCACATTGATGTAAAGTGCATGAGGTACAGGTATTTGAGTCATATTGTCATATATTATCTATTCATTTAGACTGAATTTTGGCACCATCACATGATACTTGTTCTGTTAATCATCAGTTCATCTGAACGCAAGTAATCAGAAAAGAAGGCCCAACTGCGTGCCTATTTTCTTGCTGGTGTATCTTGTGTAAGAAATGGTTGCTGGGGAAGGTGCCGACCATGTGTTCCTTATTTGTCCCGTTGCTTGAAATTTGTGACAGTTTATTCTCAGAGGTTGGGGTGAGATGGATTATTCCAAGTGATTATTCTTCCCTACTTTGTGAAGGATAAAGTATTGGGGACAGCCGTACAGGAAGAAAGCTAAAGTGTCACGAGTTGTATAGTATTCTTATATGTTATGGTGATAGCAGTTATTTGGGTTATTTGGTTGGAGAAAAATGAGAGGATATTCGAAATATAAGGGGGTTGGTGTGGAAGTGCTTCTGGAGCAAGTCAGATTTTGGGAATTAGGATAGAACTTGTGGAATTTTCTTTTTCTGCTATTTATTTAGATTGGTAGGCAGTGTGTGGATTCATCTGAGCTAGGATGATTATGATATACATTAAAATTTGTGTTTTGTAACAGCATGTGGTCTTGTGGTTCAATGGTCCTGCAGCCATATATATAAATTGTCTTTCTTTTAGCTTAAAAAATACCTTGGATCTCAAATTAATATGAATATGGATTCATACTTTATAACTAAAGATCTTACTGCTCTTGAGAAGATGAACACTGCACCATTTATCGTATGCATTGCATTACAATCATAATGGAACATCTCATTGGACATCCCCACACAAAAAGTTTTTATTGCAACTTTGATTTGTGTTTATCTTTTTCCAAAACATGAGGGAGCCAATTCTTTGTATTCCAGTAATGTTATAGGGTTGCAAAGATATCATCAATTTAATTGATTGTATTTAATTGGTGGAACATCTACATCTATATTTCAGGTTTTCAATTTCAGCACTGGAAGGGTCATTCATAAAATATTCTTTGACAGTGAGGTTACCTCCATGGATTATGCTCACACTGGACAGCTCATTTTCTGTGGTGATGCGGCGGTGTGTTATTGCATATATTCATTTACAGTTCTCTTCCAATGAGCTGCATATCCTTTTACTCAAATACTCCATGGGATAATTTGTTACAGGGGTGTATATATTCTGTAAGTATGAATTCTCACACAGGAATGTTGTCTCGCTCTCATCGTCACCGAAGTAGCACAAGGCGAAAATCTCCAGTCACAACTGTGCAGTACCGAAGTTTTTCTCTGTTGGCTCGAGGCCCTGTCTTGCTTACGTGTACTCAAGATGGAAGTTTATCTTTCTTCAGGTTTGGCCACTGAACCTGCCTTGTACTTTTGTTGTATATTTAAACCACTGATAGTGAGGTTGGTATGTTGTAGTGTTGCTCTGGACATACAGGGTTATTTGACTCTCCGTTGCTCACTGAAACTAAATCCACGAATATACAGCATCCGGGCTTCCTTCTGTCCTCTGCTTTCCCTTGAAAAAGGAGAATATATAGGTTTGCATGCCAATATCAATGTTACCACATACTTCATTACTACTTTTCTCAATGTGTTTGCTGACAGTCATACTGTTACAATGCCTAGTTTCCGGAAGTGAGGATTCAAATGTCTACTTCTATGATTTAACTCGGCCAAAGCATACTTGTGTAAACAAGCTACAGGTTCATCTTTATTTTTACACAAGACTTTACTCTTTCCTATGGTATGAAATTGGACCCTAAAGACCAAAATATATCCGACTGCAGGGTCATCGATTTCCGGTTATTGGTGTTGCTTGGAACCATGGAGAGAACTTGTTAGCATCATCTGATTTCTACGGAACGGTTATTGTATGGAAGAGATCAAAGACAGGTTAAAACAAACATATACAGAGAGATTCAAGTTTCAACGTCACACGCGCGATTCCGGACTTTATAATTCTTCCATTTTCCCCCAAAAATGGTTTAAACGTTATGAAATCTCGTATAATGTATCATTAACTGTATCCAACAGATAAGGGATAGAGTGGCATACTTGTACAGGTGTTTGTATCCTTTTTGCCAAATTAACATGATGCCACCAAATTGTTTTGAATCAAGAGACCTATGCAAATGACATGTACGTTTGTAGTTGAGAGAATAAAGCTTAGTTTTCTTCTTATAAACAAGATCTTAAGTTCTGATAAGAAAGTGATTTCCGCACGCTCTTTTCACCAAACAAACTCTTATTTATTTTTTGGCTCTAGATTGAATAAATGAAAGGAGAATTAAGAGACATGTATAAATATCGATGTCCGAAAATCATTTTTCTTATGATAAGCTTATGAATGTCCAGTGTGGTTCTTGCAATAGCCCTTTCTGGACTTGAGTCCTCACGGAGGCCGATCCTTAAATGCTGCTTTTTTTATCCAAGTTTTGGCCTCCACAGTTTCCATTAGTCCTAAGATGAAGTCCCTTAATTTGTGACAGTGATCCAAAATTTGTGAAGTATATGGGGTTTAATTTCTATTGTAAAAGGAAAAACATGTTTGCACACAATAACATTTTTCCTTTAAACATTCCAAATATTAGAATACAGCCTCTGTGACTTGCAATAAACAATATAATTATTGTAGGCCTATTTTAGTTAGGGGAAATGAAGAAGGTGTGACACATGGAAAAAAGAGAGAAAAGATCAAGAGGCACTTAATAGTACATATAGCCGGCTTCCTTACCATACAAGTAATACAAGATTCAATAAGAAAGATCTTAAACATAACCCTAAACACAATATACTAACTAAATTAGAACTGCAACACTTCCCTTTGAGTATGTAAATACTCAATTAGATGGAGCATTAGGTCTCCATGGATGATGTAGAAGTGGTTGATGAAGTAGTCTCGTCTAGTCGGCAGAATGAGTAAACGCAAGTCTCAAATAGGGAATGCATATAGGAAATAACTCTCGCAAAACCTGGCTATGGTAAAATCCAAGGGGTGACAAAACACACAGTCCAGGGAGAAAAGTGAGTTAACATAATATGTCAAACTTAAATGCCTTCAGGATGCAAGTAGGACGTACACTAGGGTATGACCAGCCCATAATAGATGCCTCGTCAAAACCTCGTTAGGCAACAAAAATTCAAGAGGACAAAATGATCCTGATCATACGGAAAAGAGTACATTAAGGTCAAATGAGTATAATTCAGGATACTCTCCTTGAGTTTGACAAAACTCCCCTAGAGAACTACAAACGTTGTAACTCATACAATGTACACATACTAATTCCTTGAACAAGCTTCTGAAAGATAGACTTTGGCAGTGACTTCATGAAGAGCTTATCAAGGTTGTCTTAAGAGCAGATCTGCTTGACTTCAATCTTTTGATGCTCTTGTTGCTGATGTGAAAAGGAAAACTTCGTTGCAACATGCTTTGTATTGTCTCCTTTGCCGTAAGATGAAGCTTCACATCTTGGACCCATTTGAGTTAGTTTCTGCTAGAGACTTGCATAGCAATAAGGTTGAGTTCTTAAGATTCTACACATTGTTGTAACGAAGGGAAAAGCTTTATCAGGTTTTCATGAGAGTTTTATTTTATGAAAACTACAGGTTTCAATGACACTTCTTCGATTTGATTTCAACTTTAATGAATTTTCGATTCATTGGGTATCTGCAAGCAAATACAATATATACTATACAACAACTATAGTGAATTTCAGTGGGTTCGGATCCTTTGTCTCATTATTTATAGTAAACATAGCGGACTTCCTTATCTTATTAAGGTCCAATAGGAAAGATCTAGAACATAATTCGAAACATAATCTACTGATATTTACACAATGACACTTCTAATTAAATTAGAGTTGCAACAATAATGAGTTTGTGATAAAAATTACAGAAGATTGTCCAATTATTTGGACAAAATTCTGGACAAGTTTTACAATACTATAATACCGTCAAATTCCTCTAAACTAAATTACGAGGAGAATGATTCGAAATTAAGAGCAAAAAATAGAGCATAAAAGCAGTGAATTTGCCTAGTCTGCGAAAGAGTGATACAATTTAATTGCGAAGTTAGATAGATTCTTGGTATCATAATTTCTAAACCAACGTGGATTTCCACCCATTAAATTGGTCTCAATGGAGGCTAAGACTTAAGAAATCAACAATCATGGTGACATAGCTAGGAGATTGCGTGTCGAAGGGAGGAGTCCAATGACTGTCTACTGCACAGTCCAAGAGTGACAAGGGAAAGCTGCTACGCCTATTGTTTCTTAATCCCAGTTTTATCGGGAGAAGCATTTGTTATACTCATAGTCATTTACTAATTTGTATTCCTTGTAAATCTTGTCGTACAAACCAAATCATATATGGATTAGTCTTGTATATATACTTCTTTTAAATATCAGAGTGCTCCCAAATCTTGTATGGCTTCATATCATACAAATTCATGAATTTCGTGATAAGAACTGATTAATAAAAAGTCCAAATTAAAAGAAACAAAAAAGAAAGAAATTAGCACAAGAAAGCGCGAGGGTTTCGGTCTTGATGTTGTTATGAAACATTCAAATTCGCATACTATACAAATTGTGGCCATGTTTTGGAATGTTTGAAAATTTTGAGAGTAATAGGTACTTAATCCTAGATTCATTTTAATTTTTTTTTTTAATTTTTATTTAGGGTATGTATTTTTGTCAGTATGTTGCGTCTAGCAACTAGAATCTGTATATAAAATAAAGCTGCACTTATTTCCAACATCCGTTGTAGTCTAGTTGGTCAGGATACTCGGCTCTCACCCGAGAGACCCGGGTTCAAGTCCCGGCAACGGAATATCCTTTTTTAGCTTTTTAATAATATCTGTTTGTGAGACCCGGGTTCAAGTCCCGGCAACGGAATATCCTTTTTTAGCTTTTTAATAATATCTGTTTGTTTGATAGGCCTCGGGTGTTCCCATTCTTTTCTTTTTTTTTGGATAATATCAAATTTTTCATAATAAGACTTGGACGACTATCCCTACCCTCGGTAATTTTCCATCTTTGTTTTAAAAAAATTAGGCAATTTTACATAACTTCGTGTAATCAAGTAAACTTTGAAGAAGGGTTTGGTCCGAGAAAGTCGGAACTAAGGTAGGGTTTATGTGCATGCAACCCTAGAAGGGTGACAGCGGCAGGTTCTAGAGACGGCGACGACTGGTCCTGGTAGCGAGAGAGAAAGAAGGCAGGGTCGTTGTGGGGCGAGGCCTTGATGGAGGATCTGAATACTGGCGGAATGTTGGAAGAGTTAGGGCAATCCTTGGAAGATAAACTTCAGTTGACAAACAAGGAGAAAGCTGGAGTGGTGATCGAGAGGAAGGATGTAGAAGAGGCTCTAACTGGCTTCCATTATATGTTACTATCAGAGGTTCTAACTGATAGGGTAGTCCATGGGGAAGCCTTCGTGGATCGTTTTACTTCATTGTGGAGGGGGAAGGAGGGTGTCTCCATTAGGGACATCGAGGATCATCAGTTTCTGGTGAGATTTGTAGCTCAACGCGATATGCAACGGGTGCTTGAGTCGGATTTTCCTTGGACGTTCCAAGATGATTTTGTGCTGGTGGGTGATTGTACAAATAGGAGGGAGGCACGATGGGGCGCTTTTTCATTGGGAGACTTGTGGCTTCAGATACATATGGTGTCGCCGCTGAGTATGACGGTTGTGGTTGTTACGGTAATTGGAGGAAAGAATGGTACGGTGATTATGGTGGATAACTCGGCAAGTAAGGAGTTCATTGGCAAGTTTGGGTACATATTCGTCTTAATTTACGGGAACCATTGATCTGAGGGATGATGGTCATGTTCCCGGATGAAGGGCGATTATGGGTCCAATTTCAATACGAAGGATTGCCAAATTATTGTTTCTACTGTGGGATGCTTGGACATGTGAGTCGAGCGTGTAAAACACATAGGTTGTGTGGGATGCAAGGCATAGGGGAGGAAGGAGAATCACAGCCATCAGGGAGTAATTTGTTGTATGAAGATCTGAAGGCTAGCAGTGTCACGCCCCGAACCCGGGGTCAATAGGAAAAATAACTCCGAATCCGAAACGTGAGATAAAAGCTAACTAATTAAAATAAAACTGAAATAACGGAGTGAAAAATAAAATTCTTCTTATTTAAAATAACTCAATAATTCTTTACAAGGCTAAAATAAAGAAATACAAAATTCTATCCTCACACTTAATCCGATCTCATCCCGTCTACCCTCTTAGATTGTTTAGTTCGTAAACCTGCATAACAATAGAGGGGTGAGCTTCAACAGCTCAGTAGGGACATAACCTTATCACAGTAAATTGACAATATTAAATTAAGTGTCATAAAATCATGTAATCAAGTACCAAATTATTATCATCAACAATGCATGAGTGCGATACAATACTCTTCATCTCTACCCGTTAATTCATGTAATAAAACACGCGAACCTGCACGTCCCATACCGTGCATTTTACCTCTGCAGTGGTGGTTCGAATGTTTTAATATACAAATTAACCCCCTGTAACTCAATCATCCCAATTTCCCCTTTTGTTAGTCATCTTGCTCAAACTCTTCGTCGCCAGTCCCGAATTACCCTTAAAGAATCTGTGCACTGTGGGCTCACCTGAGACCTGGTACCTGCTAAGAGTTTGACTCAACTACACAAAAGATCATTTCCATTACCCTCTTTCCAAATTCCTTTCTCACCTACAAAGTTCCAACCACTTCTGACACATGAGTGATGCACAAGCAACGTTATTACATTTTTCACATGTCACAATATATCTCCATGTCACAATATATATCTCAACGAATAACATTCCAGTAGTACTAACAAGTAAACAACCAACTGAAGCAATCATCCAAACAATGTCCAACCACATTAATCAACCAGCACAAATATAGTACTTCATGAAATTTAATAGAATCAATATCTGTAAAGGTCTGCCGTATTTCCCCTACCTGGATTCCAAAGCATTGCTCCGATATATTAACACAAGAAACCACAACTGTGATAAGCTCCTATTCACAAGTATAAGAAAATTACCAAATGCCTTATGTGAACTTTAATACTAATCAACACACTTAAAACTCATCAGTTCCACGGTACTCAATTCAAAAGTCATTTGGTTGATTATAATGCTGTACAAAATAGTTTCTTATATAGCAAACATGTATAGTGCTTATTCAAAAGTCTTTTGCCTTCTAAACCATTCAAGTAATATGTATAAATTAAACTACATAAAACCATTTACCAACATGCTTATTCATTTAACAACAGACATGCATCCATACATATACATATATATGCAGTACATGCTTCGACTCTTCTCTTTGCAATAGAGCAGCATCCAAGTCTCCTAAAGTTAAGTGCCTTTCCAAGAATAGGAATGAATATGGTATTGTTATGTCACATGCGAAATACAGAACATAAAAGGCTATCACTAAAGAACAATATGAATAGAAAGACTTTTCTATAAAACTAAATCAGCAGTATGAACGAATTCAAATACATACGCATAACGATGCCCAGCAGCCCCTTTTTGGTTTAGATACAAACATTTATAATTTATTAATAACATACAGTGATATGAGACAAATAACTAAGAGGAAAACCTAGAAAGGAAAACTCTTTAAACCTGAGAAAGAGTAGACCCCGATAGAAAACGTTTCATCTCGCCAGCGAAGAAAACCGAAGCAATAACATTCTATTTATAGGAGAAGGAAGTCGGCACAGAGGAAGGTGAGATCAGACCAAGCAAACTTACACCGCCTCAAAGCTATCGATAGGAATGATGTAAAAGCCCTTTAATTGGCTATGGTTTTGGTCCAATTAGAATAGAACAAACAGCTTAATAAAATAATGTAAAAGGAAAGAAGATGAATAATATGAATATATAGTTCAAATACTACCGTAATGGTGTACTGAACTTATTTGGTTCAAAATAACAGTAAATTAGAGTATGGAAAAATGAAATAAAGGAATTAACAGTAAATAAGAAGTAATACAAATTTTTTTTTTTTTGAAATTAATAAGTATACACAACACATAATTATATATGATTATTTTTTAAAATACAGGTCCTCACAATCTACCCTCCTTAAAAGAAATTTCGTCCTCGAAATTTGTAAGACCTTACTCAATATATAATAGTAGTTGAAGAAAACTAAGAGAATATCCAACCAGAGTGGTTGCATAGAGATTACCCTTCCGTTTCAAGTGGATTGCAATTCTCTATGTATTTTGCCTTCCAACTCTAGAAATTATTCCCTTTACATATAGTTTTAACATTGTAAAGTCCACTGAATAGTAAAACGGATATATGCCAAAACATAAGTTTTCTTTTCAAGCAACAATAAAATTGAACATAACCCTTCAATTAAAAACGTAAGGGCCATATTTGGAGCGAAATCATTTTCTTCTGTACTAACAAAATTATTTTCAAAAACCAATTACTCACACAATTAACACGAAACCAAAAGCTCAATCCCAAAGCTCAACTCACAATCCCAACACTAGTTGCCTCAATCTCAGGAAAAACCCTGGTACGTAACAAGCGGTCTAACCAAACCCCAACACCACTAATTGGATTTGAGTGGATCGATTTCCTTGATCTAAATGTAGTTTCCAAACGAAATAGTACTTCAAGTAGTATTCCTAATGGCTTCCTAGTATAACAACATTCAGAAATGTGACCCATCACTCAGCTCCATTATTTAATTCTTTTATTCTCACCACACGACATTCGTGACTTCGTTTTACTCATCATATAGCCTAAAGCTATATAGGAATGAGAATTAGTGGTCTCATCACACAACCGTAAGTCATGTAGGAATGAAGTTCTTTGTCAAATTCATCACATAGCCCAAAGCTATGTAGGAATGAGATTAATCAAACTTATCACACAACCAATAATTGTGTAGGAATAAAGTTCAATAGATTCATCACACAACCAGAAGTTGTGTAGGAATGAAATATAATATACTCATCACACAATCCAAAATTGTGTAGGAATGACATTTAAGTAGTTCATCATACAACCCCAGTTGTATAGGAATGAATCACCATGTATATAATACCAACTCGTGTAGGAATGAGAATGTCACTTAACTATTACCTTTCTGAGTAGGAGTGAGTCACATGTGAGTTGGCTTCCTCTCCGTAACATAATCGAACTAATAAATATTTCAATAAATCCAAACCTTAATTTTAAACTCCTGTCTAAGAAAGTCTCTTGCATCAAAGTTCTAAGACATCCCCCATCTTATAAATTTAGGACTAATTCTTTTCTGAAAGAGATGTGGTGTTTGCAAAACTATGCAAACATAGAATTACTCCTCAGTCATCTAATGGACCCTAACAGAAACTTGTGCTCCAATCACCACCATAGAATTAATCCATGAAAATTGAATGAATAACAGGGATCACATGTAAATTTGTTTCTTCACTGAAACTTTATCGAATAAATGACTACTTCCAGTAGTCCAAACTCTGACTTTGAACCTACGTTTAAGAGAGTCACTTGTATCTCAAACAACCTTTAACTCTTAATTCTAAGACAATCTTCAACCAAAAACTTCAAGATAGTCCATCTCATAAGAGAGGTGATGTTTGCGAACCAAGCAAACAGATTAGTACGAGTATTCATACACTTTATCTCAAGATATGGTTTAGTTGGTAACCACCACCATAGGATTCATGAGATCATTGAACACCATGCACTACCTAAAGACAATGATGTAATCTCGTACTCCAGCTAATTGGTTGAATCCCAACGAACTAACATGACGAAAACAAGGGTGTACAACAGTAATAAATTAAAATCCTTAAACTTCTCCTCAATCACAACCTCAGCTCGTCTATCACCTGTCTTGCCAAATAACACCTGCCTTGCCAAATAACTCTTCTGTAAAATAATAGATGAGGGGTGAGCAACAACCACTGTCACTCAGTGAGTAGAATATTATATAATATGCCAGTCAAGCTTGCCATTTTAATCACACTATAAAATAGGATAATAATATCAAAGCTTTAGCCACATAATTCCATATCACATCATCCCTTTACGTGTCCATTATATCCTTCATAAATTGTAACTCACCACGTTACTCCTAATGGCCATCTGCTCTAATGTCCCTGTGTGCAGTTTACATTTATCCCTCGAATTAATGCAACACTAAAGTTCTCATGCTCCATGAACATGTCCAAATAATCCACATATCACCATATTAATAATTCCAAAAGCATTTCAACAAATCCAACATGCTTGACTTAAAATAGATAGAGATTTATAAATAGATAAAACCCACAATAGTTCGTGGTTTTCATTTATCAGAAAATAAGAATACTTTGAAACACATTACATAAACCACTCACCTCGATAATCCAAGCTTTGGCAAGACAACCCAACTAACATCTCCGCACACCTCAAACTAGCTTTCCCCTTTTCTTTTCTTTCTAAGCTCTCACTCTAACGTATATATTAAGTATGTATGTATGTATATCCAACATATATAATCATTTCCAGCACTAAATACATGCTTTACTTCATATATAATTGAAACCATATATAGCAGAAAGGTATGTAGCTTGATAACTAACATGGAAGCTCACAAATCCATGACAGATAAACTATTATATAAAATTAAAAACAACATGATGGATAGACATGAAAATAGCTATAGAAAATGTAAGGGAAAACTGGGGATATGTCATAAACTTATCAAGGGTATTATGTCAAAATAGATTTTCTTTTTAAAATGAATCAGTTGATAGATCAATTGATATCACACAACCCTTTTAGCTTTCGTATGAAAACTGTCAACACAAATATGCAGTGCATAAAACCAAATGGATTAAGATGTGGAAAGAAACATTTGTACAAATTAAGTTGTCAATCACAATACTGCATAACATTAACAACATATTAAGAAAGTCATAGTATAGCCACTAACAAAATACAGGGAATATGAAAATAATTACCAAAGCTTTGTGAGCTACAGGCTTACGACATATGTATTCATGATTGTTTCATGATTTAGATGCCATAGATTTCGATGAAACCTCTCTCTTTGTTTCTGAGTTTAGTATGCAGTTGAAACCCTGGTCTTTATTTATACTAGGGGAAATGCGAGAGTGAAATGGATAGACTTACCAGAACCGAATAAGATGAGCAACGTGTAAAGCCAAATCGCTTTGGGTTTAGTGGTGTGACACCTATTCCACCTTGCGGCAAACCCATTCTAGCTTCCAACTTGATTAGCACGAACTCAAGCTAACAGATAGCTTACTGACTCATTTGAATGCAGCAGGGGTCAACTACTTAAGTAGGTAAAATATCACGCAGATTGCCAGCTTTTGCTTTTACAATCATCTCAACATTTCAATTCCATTCTAAACGTCTATCACTCGGCAGTTAGGAAAGCTATAGTATAGTTGGACACACTGGTGAAGAAAACACTAACCAATTAAAGAATATTTTTTTTTTTTTTAATACGGATCTTCCACTTCTACTGAGTAGTCACAACACAAGTAATATGTACCACATAAGCCAAATAAAATTTCAACATATCACAGCAGTAAAGCAAACAATGACACTTTACTTCCAACTACGTTAAGACCTAACAACCCATATTACTACCCCCTAACTAGACCTACTAGTCTCTCAGTCAAATGAATTCAAGTCCAAACAAAAGACTTGACAAAACTAATACCACAAAACAGAAATGCTCTAGCTCTTTTAGTTCAACTGACTATTTAATTGGTAACACAACTTTCCCAAGGGTGTCTAATCCCTATGCTCTGATACCATTCTGTCACGCCCCGAACCCGGGGTCAATAGGAAAAATAACTCCGAATCCGAAACGTGAGATAAAAGCTAACTAATTAAAATAAAACTGAAATAACGGAGTGAAAAATAAAATTCTTCTTATTTAAAATAACTCAATAATTCTTTACAAGGCTAAAATAAAGAAATACAAAATTCTATCCTCACACTTAATCCGATCTCATCCCGTCTACCCTCTTAGATTGTTTAGTTCGTAAACCTGCATAACAATAGAGGGGTGAGCTTCAACAGCTCAGTAGGGACATAACCTTATCACAGTAAATTGACAATATTAAATTAAGTGTCATAAAATCATGTAATCAAGTACCAAATTATTATCATCAACAATGCATGAGTGCGATACAATACTCTTCATCTCTACCCGTTAATTCATGTAATAAAACACGCGGACCTGCACGTCCCATACCGTGCATTTTACCTCTGCAGTGGTGGTTCGAATGTTTTAATATACAAATTAACCCCCTGTAACTCAATCATCCCAATTTCCCCTTTTGTTAGTCATCTTGCTCAAACTCTTCGTCGCCAGTCCCGAATTACCCTTAAAGAATCTGTGCACTGTGGGCTCACCTGAGACCTGGTACCTGCTAAGAGTTTGACTCAACTACACAAAAGATCATTTCCATTACCCTCTTTCCAAATTCCTTTCTCACCTACAAAGTTCCAACCACTTCTGACACATGAGTGATGCACAAGCAACGTTATTACATCTTTCACATGTCACAATATATCTCCATGTCACAATATATATCTCAATGAATAACATTCCAGTAGTACTAACAAGTAAACAACCAACTGAAGCAATCATCCAAACAATGTCCAACCACATTAATCAACCAGCACAAATATAGTACTTCACGAAATTTAATAGAATCAATATCTGTAAAGGTCTGCCGTATTTCCCCTACCTGGATTCCAAAGCATTGCTCCGATATATTAACACAAGAAACCACAACTGTGATAAGCTCCTATTCACAAGTATAAGAAAATTACCAAATGCCTTATGTGAACTTTAATACTAATCAACACACTTAAAACTCATCAGTTCCACGGTACTCAATTCAAAAGTCATTTGGTTGATTATAATGCTGTACAAAATAGTTTCTTATATAGCAAACATGTATAGTGCTTATTCAAAAGTCTTTTGCCTTCTAAACCATTCAAGTAATATGTATAAATTAAACTACATAAAACCATTTACCAACATGCTTATTCATTTAACAACAGACATGCATCCATACATATACATATATATGCAGTACATGCTTCGACTCTTCTCTTTGCAATAGAGCAGCATCCAAGTCTCCTAAAGTTAAGTGCCTTTCCAAGAATAGGAATGAATATGGTATTGTTATGTCACATGCGAAATACAGAACATAAAAGGCTATCACTAAAGAACAATATGAATAGAAAGACTTTTCTATAAAACTAAATCAGCAGTATGAACGAATTCAAATACATACGCATAACGATGCCCAGCAACCCCTTTTTGGTTTAGATACAAACATTTATAATTTATTAATAACATACAGTGATATGAGACAAATAACTAAGAGGAAAACCTAGAAAGGAAAACTCTTTAAACCTGAGAGAGAGTAGACCCCGATAGAAAACGTTTCATCTCGCCAGCGAAGAAAACCGAAGCAATAACATTCTATTTATAGGAGAAGGAAGTCGGCACAGAGGAAGGTGAGATCAGACCAAGCAAACTTACACCGCCTCAAAGCTATCGATAGGAATGATGTAAAAGCCCTTTAATTGGCTATGGTTTTGGTCCAATTAGAATAGAACAAACAGCTTAATAAAATAATGTAAAAGGAAAGAAGATGAATAATATGAATATATAGTTCAAATACTACCGTAATGGTGTACTGAACTTATTTGGTTCAAAATAACAGTAAATTAGAGTATGGAAAAATGAAATAAAGGAATTAACAATTAAATAAGAAGTAATACAAATTTTTTTTTTTTTGAAATTAATAAGTATACACAACACATAATTATATATGATTATTTTTTAAAATACAGGTTCTCACAAGCAGGGATTTGCGAGGTAACGCGATTCGTTCACCATTCCGTAGGTCGAAAAGTCAAAATAAGGGAAAGGATAACTGGCGAACTATAAAGTCACGAGAAAAGGGGAAGTGGAGTCTGGAGAGAATGCATGGGGAGATGGGTCTACGTAGCACGGAGGGAAAGGGTAAGAAGGTGACAAGGAATGGAGGAAGTACATCGGGAAGGGGATGGGGGATTTGGAGAACACTGCTTCATCCATGGTGAAACAAAATACATATGCTAGAAGGGATGAAGAGGACAATGAGACTAGGAATGATGATATAGTTCAACATCAAGTAGCTGAAGAATTAGCTCAAAAGGCACGGGAGAGAGCTTTTGATGCGAGGCTTATTTGAAGGGGAAAGGTTATTCAGCCTAGGACCGAGAATGTGGTGTTATTTGATTTTACAGAACCAGTAGGGCGACTGGATAGGGATGTGGAAAGGAGGAATATGGGTTTGCAGGTGGATCTCAATGATCCAATTCATATGGAAAATGATGGAGGCATGGTAGAGGTGCGAAAAAGGGGTGGATGTCAGTGAGAATCAGAATATTGAGGTGAATGATACTGAGACCATAAGGACAGTTATGGGGGGGTACCCAGGATTCGGATCCGTTTGAATTGGGGTCTATTATTGCTGCAGTGAGTAGGGAGAATACGAGACAGAAATGAAATGGAAGAGGAAGTAACAGAGTGGGAAGGGGTGGATGGCAGTATTCAGAATAAACGAGCGTTTATTTCCACTAAGGCGGAGGAAACCAGCCGTGAGGGGTCTCTACGGGCGCCATGAAAACATTATGTTTGAACTGTCAAAGAATTGAGGGGTCCTTGACAGTTGATGCTCTAGTGGAGTAGGTACAACTTCACAACCCCGGGTTAGTGATTCTACTTGAGACAAAAAATAAAAGTGATCGATATAAATATTTACTTAAAGTGTTATGGATGGACTTTATGCAACCGGCTAAACGAATGGGTATTGGAGGGTGTTTATGTGTTTTTTGGAGAGACGAGGTGGGTATATCTAACATCGTTTGGAAGAGTTTTTTTTTTATAGAATTGGGTTTTGGTGGTGATTCGATTCATTCGGATTAGAGGATGTTAGCAGTATATGCCAGTACGAATGACAAGCGTAGAAAAACTCAATGGTGGGAACTTAGTACGCGGATTAGTAACTCACAGGGAAAATGTACCGTGATCGGTGATTTTAATGATATAGTGGATAACGAAAAGAAGGAAGGCGATAATTATCGCTCTATGACTAGCACGAGGGACTTTCGTGATTTCCTGGCGATAAATGAACTTCTGGATTTGGGTTTTGAAGGCTATCCTTTTACATAGAGGAATAAACGTGATGATGGGTTGATTCAACAACGACTTGATAGAGGTGTGGCGACGTCAGGTTGGATGGATTTGTTTCCTAGGGTGAAAATTAACCATGTGGTGTTGGAGGGCTCGAACCATTCTATGTTAATTCTTTCCTCGGATGGAACTATTATGAAAGGGCCCACTTGGTTTATCTATGATTCAAGATAGGAGAAGAGTTCGAAATGTCGAGATATTATTATGGAGGCGTGGAAGGAACTGGTATAAGGCTCTTTGGCATTTAAAGTGAGCGAGAAATTGAAGGGTACTCGGCACCAACTAGTTGCTTGGAAAAAGGCTATGAAGCCGAATTCGAAACGGAGAATAGAGGAACTTAAAGGTGAGATAAAGAGGGGGATTGTTGACCCATATGTGCGGCAAGAGGATATTAAGGAGAATGAAAAAGAGCTTACATTGAAGAATACTATTGGAAGGTCAAATCACAAAATACATGGCTCTGTGAAGGTGACAAATTACTAAATTTTTTCATGCTCAAATGGTACAAAATGAGGAGCAATAGGCTACAGGGGTTGGAAGATTCTGCGGGAGAATGGCGGAAAGATTAGGCATGTATGCAAGACATTGCGGTTAATTATTTCACGGCCTTGTTTCAGTCAAGGAGCTCACGACAAGGAGGGGAGGTTGTGGCATGTGTGGAGGCTAAGGTGAATAACCGGGATAATGAGGAGCTTATCAAGCCTTTCTTGGAGGAGGAAATTCAGGAAGCTGTGTTTCAAATTCCGGCAACCAAGTCACCTAGTTCGGATGGGTTTACGATTGGATTTTTTCAGGACCATTGGGAGGTGGTGAGTAGGGATATTATACAAATGGTGCATGCCTTTTATCATTCGGGACAGTTGCTTCAGAAGATTAATCATACACATATTGTATTAATCTCGAAGGTGAAGGTTCCGTGGCGGATGACGGAATTGAGGCCGATTTCTTTATGTAATGCTGTCTATAAGATTATTACCAAGGTGTTGACAAGGAGATTAAAAAAAGTGATGGACCGGGTTATTAGTTTTAATCAGTCGGCATTTGTACCGGGACGGCAAATTCATGATAATATTCTGGTGGTTCATGAAATATTGCATTCTTTAAAGCAAGGGGTGGATGGTCGAATGGCGATTAAATTGGATATGGCGAAAGTGTATGATCGGGTGGAATGGGTTTTTTTATTGACGTTATGGGGAAGTTGGGGTTTCATCTCAAATTTTGTGATTGGATTCGAGAATACATTTCTACGGTGTCATATATTGTCATGGTGAACAGGGTCCCATCAGGGTATTTCCAACCAGAGAGAGGGCTTCGACAAGGAGACCCAATGTCGCCATTTTTGTTTCTCCTATGTGTGGAAGCCTTTTCGGCATATATTCGAAAGCATGAAGCGAAGGGATGGATTGGTGGGGTGCGAGTGGCAGCGAATGCAACGCCTATCAGTCACTTGTTTTTTACGGATGATTCGGTGATATTCCGTAAATCAGTTGAGACGGAGGCATGACAGGTAGTTAAGATACTGGAGGATTATGGGAAGGTCTCCGGACAAATTATTAATTTGGAGAAAAGCTCTATCTTTTTTAGGAAGGGTTGTCCAAAGAAGAAAAAACAACCAAATTGTTACAAGAATGAACATCCAAGCCAAAGATGGGTTCAACACTTGTAAGGAAATAGAGCGAGTTATAACTCAATTCTGGTGGAGAAGGCAGTTGAAGACTATGGGGTGTCATTAGGTGGCATGGGATAAAATGACAATGAGTAAGAGGGTTAGAGGCTTGAGTGTTCGTGATCTTATTGGTTTTAATTTGGCTATGCTCGCCAAAATCAGCTGAAGGATTTTGAAAAGTCGGATTCGATGCTTGGGATGGTGCTTCGAGATAAATATTTTCCCAACTCTTCTTTCCTTGAGGCAAATAAACAATCTAAATCGTCTTGGAGATGGAAAGGAATCCTATTGGGGCAGCAAGTTTTGAACTAAGGGCTTCATTGGCGAGTGGGTGATGGTGAATCAATTCAGGTGGCGAGTGATCCGTGGATTCCGAAGCCTCATTCTTTTAAACCAATGATGCGACAGGGGGCCCCTAATGAGAAGGTGTGTGACTTAATTTCTCCAGACATGCAAGGGTGGAAAATGGAGGTGGTTGGGGCATTCGTGGAACGGGAAGACATGGAATTGATTCAGACTATTCTAATTAATAGGCGGGGTTGTAGGGATAAACGAATTTGGCATTATATGAAGAATGGGATGTATGCGGTACATTCGGGAAATTATGTGGCGATGGAGATGATGAAAAATGGTGAATTTGGGCGTAAAAGGGGGGGAATGCCGAGTTCGGCTGGAGGATTGGGAGGAATGTGGAAGAAAACATGGTCCCTATTGGTTCCAAATAAAATCTGGTTCTTTATTTGGAAGGCATATCAGAAGGCGTTAGCTGTGAGACATAATCTGGAGCGAAGACAGATTCGAGTGGTGAACAATTGTGAACTTTGTGGGGTGCCAAATGAGACTGAGGCCCACCTATTCTTTGGGTGTGAGTTTAGTCGTGCTTTTTGGTTTGGGACGTCAATGCAAATAAATTTGGCAGCCATGGGGGTGGTGGATTTTCTGGGGGTTGGCAGAGATAAGTAAAGCGACTAGGGAAGGAGGAGGATGATGATTCATTATTGCAGCATGTGGTGTTTGGCTTTTGGCGAATTTGGAAGTGTAGGAATGAGGCTATATTTAATAGGACCCGAATTCTACCACATACTGCGGTGGAGTTGTGGAGAAAGCAAGTGGAAGAGTTTAGAGAGGCTGCAGTGGTGGTATGGGGGAAACAATGGGATAGGGAGTTAAGGGTGGGTGGTTATGGTGAGGAGGGGAGTGAGGGGGGGCTTCATTGGGCGAAACCTCCATTTGGCATATTGAAATTGAATTGCAATGCTACCTGGCAGAAAGATTCAAAGATGGGTGGGGTGGGATAGGTGTTACGTGACTTTGCGGGGATTCCTAAGCTTGCTGGAGGGGTGGGGGGAGGGAGGTTTGCGGCTGCAATCATGGCGGAAGTGGAGTCAATTAAGCAGGGAATGGAGATGGTCCTAAGTAGTGTGGTGATGGACCCTGGAGTTCGATTGGTGGTGGAATCAAACTCAAAATGACTGATTCAGATGCTCAACAAGGAGGTCACGGCTGATGTGACTCTTGATGTCTATCTCTAAGATATTTGGAGGATGGCGAGCTTGTTCTAACTGGTGAGGTTCTGCTTTACCCCTCGGCAATGCAATGGTGTAGCTCACTCAGTGGCGGCGCACGTTGTTAAGCATGGCGGGAGATTTAGCTGGGACGAGTTAGGTCCATAATTTCTTTTTAATATTTTAGCGGAAGATGCAAATGTAACTATTCATATTTAATTCAATAAAATTTCTACCCTTCGACAAAAAAAAAATTGAAAAAGTATACAAATGTTCTCTTTCAAACAATCTCACTATTTAATTCATCTGAAATTTTCTTAGTGCTGCTATATTATCATTTTATTTTAATAAACTTTCCTACTCTCTCCTTGAAAAAAAATAAATAAATCAAACAATCTCGTGTAAATAAGGTAATCTTTGAAACTTGAAATTGAGTAAGTGTACTAATTTCCTGTTCCAAAATCAAAACTAGCTTAGAAACCAAGTTTCATATATCAAGCCCTTTAACAAGAGGGATCCCTTTTAAAAATAAAAATAAAAAATTGGGGACATCCTCTTGACCGTTGGATCGATTTTAATGAAATTGTGTGGTTGAGATTAAATCACAGGTCACACAATTTCATTAAAGTCAAATCCAATATAAGAATCATTTAACAAGAGGGATTCCCATTTTTCAAAAAAAAATAGAAATCCCTTTTTGACCGTTAGATTGGCCTTAATGAAATTGTGTGGCCTGTTATTTAATCACAACCACACAATTTCATTAAAGTAGATCCAACGGTCAAGAGGGTGCTATATATATATATATATATATATATATATATATATATATATATATATATATATTTAAATGGAGATCCCTCTTGTTAAAGAATTCATATGTTGTGGGGGGGGGGGGGAACTATTGCAAACCCTTGATCCTCATCCACTCTCGTAACTCAACAATCTTGCAAACCCTTGATCCTCATCCACTCTCGTAACTCAACAATCTTGGACGATCCAAAAATTAAAAAATCAAATCAAACCTTGAAAGATGGTTGAATTTCCTCGGCATGTGCTCGAAAAAAATAGAAACGGATATTGATGGTCCTCGACAAACTTTAGCTTGGTGAGATGACGTTTTCTCAACCCAATATAGTTTACGGTTGTTTCACGCCGCCGCTACCACTAATCACAAAACATGGTGTAGAAATTGGTTGATCAAACAGCACTTGTCATGGGACCCTCACTTGAAGGAAAGGGTGTGATACCCTATGAGGAATTTGAGGTAGGTCAAATTGTACATCCATGGGCCCTTAAAGATGAAAATGATACCCTTTGCCTTTGGTATGTAACGGGTAACAAATTTAAAGATAAAGATGATGGAACTTCCTTCTCCTAAGCATTAAAAAACAATAAAAAACAGTTGAAAATGATGCATTTTAGTTGGGTTGGTATGTGACATTTTTAGACCTCAACAGGTTTTAACCCCAAGAATTTGGAGATGGTCTTAGTATATTTTTTAAAAAAATCCTAAAAAGCTAGGGAGAAAAATAGAAAAAAAAACATACAAATTGTCCGCCATCAACTCTTATCCTTAGCCAAGAGGGGTTGGTGGCAATCTCTTTTGGTTTCTTACCTCACTTCTCCTATCTTCTAACCATTTCCATTTATGGGTCATGGTCGCTCTTTCACTGTGTCAAAGAAAACTTTCGTGACTACAGTCTCTCACCAGCTCTATTGGCGAAAGCCTTTTGCAGTGGAGATGACCTACTGCTCATACTCGGAACTTGGAAGTGAACTGTAGTTTAGATTTTGAGATGGTGGTATTTTGTGCTTCTTGTGGTTTGGGTACTTAAAAAAAAAAAAAAAAAAAGACAGAGAAAGAAGCTCAACGTGTGTTGTAGACTTGGGAAAAGGATCCTCGCCGGATCCTTTTCCTGGGGATCCTAGGGATCTTATGATCGTGACCGTTCATCGTACATCGTGCAGTTAGAAATCATTTCAAAATTTAAAATTTAAAATTAAATATAAATAATACCTAACGAAAACTGATCGCATGATGTACGATTAACGGTCAGAATCACTGGATCCTTAGGATCTCCAGCAAAAGGATCTGGCGAGGATCCTTTTCCATAGACTTGTAGGTAACTTATAATAATGCTTCTTTGCCGGTGATTGCAAGATCATGATAAGAGTGATGTGGTATTTTCCTTGTGGTACCTTTACAGTAGTAATCCGATTGACAAAGTCTAGTTTTATTTGTGAGGATTATCTTTCATGTTGGTTGGATGTTAGGATGTGGGTCATCCATGGCTGATGATTGTACTTTAGTATCTAAGTTATTAGCTAAGTTGGCCCTTAGGCTTAATGGATTTGGGTTTGCTTGAAAAGTTTGAAGGGAAACAATATCATCGGAAATGAGCTCCTCCGAAGCTTTTGAATCATTTCTCAAATCTTTCTTATCTTGAAGGATGAACAAACTCTGTAAGACATGATTATATGTACATTGCTACAGTGGTAAGCGGAAAATACGTTCAGAATATTCACAATTCTACATTACATAACTACATACATACAAACACATCCTCGACCTTCAATAGATAGAGGATCTACTTAATTGCATAAAAAGGTTTTCAAGCTAGTTTTCGTATCACAACTTGTGATGCAATATCACCTCCGACGCCGCTTTGTATCCACCTGAAAGACAACATGAAGGAAGTTCAAAATACTTTGTGACCAACAACTATCAATGATAAACACTGCCCTGGTTTTTTTTCCTTTGACAAAATCAAGTTTCAAATCAAACCCATTAAGTTACCTACATTTCCAAATCATAACAAATTATATGCTTTAAAATTCATATAAAGTCGCACAACTTAATGAGCATATAAGAATATTTGCTTTATTATGCCATTGCCTCGTAACCTCCTGTATGATATTCATTAAGCCTGATATGCCTCCAACCAATAGTCCTGGAAATTTGTGATAAGTTTCTTCCTGTTCAATGTATAGTTTCTTTTAACACCCTTTTCCATTCTTTCTATTCAACTTAAAAATCTGGTCTAAAAGCATCACAAGCCCCTATGTGTATTTGGGTCATTTAATAATAGATGGAATGAGAAGCGAAAAAAAAACAAGAAGACAAATTAATCATTAAAATTGGTAGATAAAGAAATTTGAAACACATTCAATAACCTGTCAATTTCCAGAGGACATGCAATTCAAATTGAGTCCACAAGCAACCAAGAATAATAATGGTAAACCTAACTTCAAATTTATCCAACACTTACGAAAGAAATGTACCTTTGTATCCGGGTGTCTGGAAGCAGTATGGGAATTCTGCAATTTCTTTTGACTCTCGGAAGAGCAGCCTTCACAGAAGAAGTGATCTAGTCTTTTGGCTTCCTGTATATTCATGTTTATACAAGCAGGATGAAACCTGGATCAAGTGCAGTAAATTGAATATTGCATTCGCATTATAAAAGGATTGACAAGAGGAAGGAAGTACATGTGAAAATAGACAAAAAAAACATATCAATTAAAAAAAGACATAGGCATCCATGTTTCGAAGCCTTGTATACACTTTTCTCAAGCAACAGCCCCTCAAGTGTCAACCTAAAATGCTGCTGAAAGCAGCTCAGCAACATACTGTATACTCAAGGCAGACCAGCATAAGGAATAAGGATATACACTTGTCAATATGCTTTATGCTCATTCCATTAAGTATTTGGGAATTTGGGACATACATCAGAGATATATGCATACAGAAAATAGGAAAAAGCGATACATTCAATTTAAAAAATGTTCCTCTAAATGGTAAACTTCTTTAGAAGCAGCAACACTTTGAGACTTCATCAGGTTCAAAATAGACAAAATGCCTAGCTGATTCACATTCAAACAGTTCCTTGTAATTATTTGCATGACAGTATGGCACCTTGACCATGTATGTTTGAAATTGAATGCTAACCTGGAGTAGCGTACGAACACTATTTCCATGAACTAACAACTACTTCCCCTAATTTCCCCTCGAGGTATGAATAAAAGTTACCTTAAGATTAGATTTATAATCATCCATCCCCTTCAATTTCACAAACTTCCCAGCATTTATCAGCTACTTACACCCCAGAAAAACAATGTTGTAAAATAATAAAAGCAACCAGGTGAAGATATTCAAAATCTTTTCACTCCAGAATGGTCTGTCATAATCTTAAAGATCTAGTAAAAGGGAACAGTCAAGTGTCAGTGTGCACCTGGTTAACAACTGAATACATGTGTAAATTAAAACATGATAAATAATAATCTACCTAGAGATACAAGAAATATTCAGAAGGACCAACTTTTCAACTTTATGACAAGAATCTAATCCACCCTCCGTGAGGCAAAAGTATGGGTAGGTCACAAACAGTTGAATAACTTAAACATTTAACTTACCAATCACTACAACCTTCACATTGAACCATGAGGTCATCAGGGTTGTAAGGCATCTCACACTTGCAATACCTGCCACATAACATCAGAAACCCAAAAAGAGGCATTTCAATATCAGTCTGTCATTCCAATACCCAATGTTGCAAATACTGGAGCTTGTTCACAAAAGATCAAATAGAGAGGCTGACAACTTAACGGCCATGAGCAAAAAACAAAAATTGTGGGAAACCTATACAGCTAATAAAATAATGGAAACTTAGCTCAAGGCTCAAATATGTTTCGTTTATGATTTCATCAACTCAAATATCCCATATAATACCTATATAAGATAAAGAGTGCAAATGAAATCTGATCGTCAAGCTCCTTTGATTACCAGAAGGATAGGAAACTGAGAATTAAAGGTGAAGGACAAAATGAAGATGCATAAAACTAAAATCAATGAAGAAAAGTTTTGAGCTTTTAGTTTTAGAGGCCGTTTGATAACCATTTCGTTTTCACTTTTCACTTTTTGTTTTTCCTACAGAAAACTTGTATGGTAACTGTTTCAGTTCTAAAAAAAAATATGAAAACTGAAAGCTACTTTTTTGAGTATTCAAAATTTCGACTACCATACCATCCCATCTTGGCTATCTTGAGCTTATGAACGAGCTTGGGGATACTTTAAAGTTTATGCTTACTACTAGGGCTTCCAACACTGATTCCTACACTTAATCGGGTCTCATAGCCCCTGTGAACTTCACTTCACAGCCTGATTAATGCAATTTAAGAGCGCATTTCTATGGCCCTTGATCGAGCAGTTTTCAGTTTTAAGTTTCCACAATCAAACAAGTTACAGTTTTTAGTTAAAATGGTTATCAAACGGGCCCTTAGTTTTACGCATTCTCTCAAAGTTTCCACCTACTACAATGTATGATGGAAATAACAATGAAGAGTGAGCAAAAGTTCATTGCTTTTATATTCAAAGCACTCCAAAAACAATAGAAACCAACCAAATCATCTCAATTGAAGCACGAAATCAATACTAAACACCAAATAACAAGAAAAGTTAAAGATTGGACAACTCAATCTCCATCCCAATTCAACCAATTTGAAGCAAAAGAAGACAAACATACACGGCAACGCGGTCGGGATTGAAAGCCCCAGTGGAGGAATTATAATCAAAACGACAGAAGAAATCGTCGTTTCCAACAGCGTCGAGCTTGGTGTAGCTCTTGAAGGTGTGGACCGTACACTTGGCCTCGATGGTGTCGGCGCTCTGAACATCGTGGTGATCGGAGAGGAAGACCTCTTTGGAGCCGTGAAACTGCCTCCGGCCACCGAGCGACTCCTCGGGCCGATAGTACCACTGGACGTGGACCTTGACGTTGGAGCCGCGGCTGTCGGCCTCGATCCGCTCGATCTTGGCCACGTAGGACGGCTTCCCCGGCTCCGACGGGCGCATCAGGACGCAGTCCCCGGCTGCTCCACAAAGAGAGAAATCAAATTTACAGAGAATTCGAAGGGAATTTAGAATATTTGGAATTGGGGAGTTGAATTGTGAGTAGAGAGTAGTGGTAGTGTTGTACCTCTGACGGTTTTGTTGATGGGTTTGACGGTGTAGGAGTCGATCGTTCGCCTCGGAGCTTTGGGTTTGGCCATGGCGGAGATTCTACAAGCTCATCGCCCAAACCAGAGACGCAGAATTCGGAATTTGGAAGAAGAAAAGTGGGATACTTGGTTGAGGGGTTGGATTGTAGAATCATAGGATGGACGCATCTACAGAGGACAATAGCTCCTTTATTATGGACGACTTTTTCTTCTACCTTTTGACTAGCGTTTGTTCCTTGACTTTTTTAGCGTGAAGTGAAATTTTTAACTATTAGATTTTGCCACTCGGTCTCTTCATTTGCAAGTGAGAGACAAATTTCGTGGATGACGAATTCAATACCAATTTAAACAATCGCAAAATATATAGCCGCTGCTTTTACAGTTTCTCTCTTGAGAGATTTATCACCATGGAATTTCACAAGATCAAACGAAAAGTTATGATTGGAACCATTTTCTAAGCTTCTTGGAACCTTGCTTTTCGCCATCGGTTTGGGCGGAGCTACGTTGTGAGTACTTGGATCTATATTGTTCGATCAGCATGTCCAGTTTATCCACAACGTCCCGCCCTAATGGGTCTTTATTTTTCTTTGGCCTTTTTCTCCTCGTTTCAGTCTCTCCCCCCTCCACCTCTTTCTGCGCTTGCAGCTTCCTCTTTTGAGCTCCTACATTTGCCTTTCCCATAGATTTTGATGTTTGTGCACCATTGGCCATGGATTCACGTTCGAATGATCCCCCACGACCAGGCTTCACGCCATCTTGATGATTGTCTGTTGCGCCTCCTGGTACTTTTGTTGATGAGATCTTCTTTTCCTTTCCGAATGGACCCTTCTTATGCCTCTTAGAAGCTCTCTCTCGGTCAGTGGCAGTTCCATCACCAACCCCGTTTTCCACTTCATCTTCTTTATTTGGTACTGATTCATCCAGATTTTGCTTGTCACCACTTTGTTTCCGTTTGTTGAACTTCTGGCTTGGATCGGCATCTGGTCTATTTGAGCCATCCTTTTGCTGTACACCTGGATTACGACGAGCTGCATTCTGCTGCCCTTGAATCTTAGCATTTCGTAGTTTCAACTTCTGGACATTATCCAGTGCGAACTCCACAATTGGGCGATGCTCGGGACCAAAAGTTTCTACAAGTTGCGTCACATTAAATTACAACACAACGGATTCAATGCATTCGATATATATTTCCAAAAATTACTGTTATCAGTGTCCTATGTCAACATGGATTATCAATTTCGTTGAAGAAATAACTTACCGGGATTGTTGTTCAGAACTCTGAGGGCCACAAGCGCATGCTGATGCTCTGTAAACTCAACGAAAGCAGCTCCACGAGAGTGATTCTTTGTGTTAAGCTTTCCTTTCTTCACATCCTCCAAGAACTTTATCTGCATGCTCAATGCCAAAAAATAATAGGGGAAAGTTCTTAAAATATAATAAACGAAAAAACCATAACAAAGACAAAAGTTAACTACTAATTAACCTGTCGAATAACAGGTTTTTGTTTTGTAGCTCGTGAGGTGACTGCATCAATACAAAGTCTTTTTAGTTCCTTTTCATTCATGGACTTCAGCAAATTTTTTATAACTATTCTCGTCTTGGAAACATGGAAATTTGGGGATTGAAGTTTCGACATCTTGCTTCTTTCTGCCCTGCATGGTTTCAGAAAATCATTAGAACCTGTCGCAAAGGAATGTGAAACACCATGAAGTAGTAGCAGGATAATCAGCATTTGCTGTTATAAACTATGGAGTCTGGTATTTCTTCTTGACAAATTACCAGATTTTTTAAAGCTTGTAGAGGTTTTACGAGGTTTATAATTCATGTAATATAGTTAATACGATTACGGGCTGAGAACTATAAAACAGGAGAAATCCCATCCAAATGTTTATAAGAAAATAATATATATATATATATATATATTTTTATAAGGATTCGACGTAACCTAGGAGTGCCGGCTGTCGACTACCTGACGCCCTCCCCCTCCTCCTTTATCCGAGCTTGGGACCGGCAATGTAAGATAAACTTACACAGGCGGAGTTATATATATATATATATATATAGTAACTAAAATGTAAATACATGCTGGAAAATGATTTTACAAAAGATTGTATGTCTGGAGAAAATCAGGTGAGACCCAATTGAACCGTGCTCCAAGCATTCCATGGACAAAGATATAAGCAAAACTTACATTTGGCGTTTCAACATATCACTAGCTGAAACCCCTTTTGCAGCTGGAGTTCCCTCAAGAATAAGACCTTCCTGTTAATATTTGAGGAAAGAAAATGCCAGCCATTCAAGACGATTAAAATAACCACCACACACAAAAAACTGTAAAATCAAAATAAAGAAGGGGGAGGAGGCTTGTTGAAGAAATAACCTTTGCTAGATAGAGATTGCGGTGGTCTAGGTCCTCTTTCTTGGCCACATTTAATTCCTTATCATGAGCCGATTTTTTATCCAAAGCCTGCAACACTGTTAATTGTCTACCTTTCAGAGTAATTCCCGAGCCAGATTCCGCATTCCCAGCTGAAACGGCAGAACTAGCTCCATCTTTTGTTTTAAACCTGAGAAAGCCAGATCCTTTGGGTCGCCTGCCACAACATGATATCAGACGTAGTTTCGAACATAAAAGAATGCAGTAATCATATCAAACTACAAATAAAACATACTTGGTGACTGGATGAAGGACTGGGACAAAAGAGTCAACTTTCCCAAAGGTGGAAAACCTTTGTTTGACATCTTCATTAGTGATCTCAAAAGGAAGATTGCTTATGAAAATTGTTCTATGCAAATCTTCTCCTTCGTCTGCCTGTTCAAGATTTGATGCCACGCTTTTACTTAACTTTCCAGGCTCAGTAACGTCTGATGCTTTTGCAGTCTCAAGAGATGAGTAATTAGGCTCATCAAAAGATTCATCAATAAGATTTGATGCCATGGTCTTGCTTTTCTTTCCAGGCTTATCAACCTCTGATGCTTTTGTAATCTCAGAAGATAATTTCTCAGGCTCGTCAACGGATATATCAATAGATGTCTCCTTGTTCCTTTTCGGCAGTGTGGAATCATCATCCGGAGTTGCTATACCAGAGGGTGTGATGAAGTTTTTTAGAACTTTCCTTGCAATGTCTGCTTCCTCTTCAAAATTAATTTCAGTAGGGATGTCTGTTTTCTCTATGGTGTTAGAGTCATTTAGAGCATTGTCTGTTCCATCATTGTGCTGGGACTTTATACAGACATCCCCAGCATCATCCTCAAAATCATCACTGCTACTATCACTTTCCCCATCTCTTTCATCCTCTTGTCCTGTAAAATCAGAGCTTTTGCATCATAAAAATGAAGAAACAAGTACTAAAAATGAGGTAAACATTTATTGATAAAATCGTTCAAGATAAAATCAATTTCGAATATCACAAAGTAACTCAAAATGGGGAGTGTAAAGGCATCTTTTAGAAATTATGAACAATTAAATGCATTTTTTTAATCAGGCACTTTGTGAATCATCTTATCATCATCATTCTCTTTCACAAAGAACAAAGCACAAAACATCAGTTGATTACTCAGATGCAATTGATTATTAATCCAAGGTTCCACATAAAACAGAAAGACAAAAATGTGCTAAATGTGAAAGGAGTTACAGTAATATAACAAGTACCATCCTCTGAAGCAAGGGCATTAATGCCACTATCATATATCTTCTTTGAAACAGCCCAGTCAACAGCTATGGATCTTTTATGAAGCATTTGTCCATTTAGCTTTTTTATTGCCTGAGAAAGCAAAGGAAACATGTCAGCTCACGTAACTCAGCACAAGAACACACAGGTTAATAAGTACTCCAAAATTTAAGCATAAATCACAATGTACATTTTCCGCATCCTGTTTGCGTGTGAATTTGACAAATGCAAAACCTTTAGATAACCTGCAAACAAGGAAAATAAAACAGGGATGAAGAAATAGATAACATGATATTTCAGTGAGAGAGAAACAATACTTGACACAATGATAATATACCCTGTCTCAGGATTATGTGGAATAAAAACATCCCAGACAAACCCAGCCGGTGAAAACATGTTATTTATTTCATTCTCTTTGGCCTGCATTTGTGTAAGAAAACTATCAGTTTAAGTTCTTCCTACGAACAAAATGTCATATGAAAATACAGTGAGCAAAAAACCTTGAAAGGAAGATTTCTAACAATGAGCTTCCACTTCTGAGTCTTGGAACCCTGAACAAACAATAAGAATCAAGCTGTTTAGAAGCAATATAATAGCACCAGCACCAATAACATGAATAACAAATATAACACCAATAACAACCCATAATGCTAAGTAAATGACTAATTTGAATAACAAAAAAAATAATCCAGACTTTATCTCTTATAAATCAAAATGCTGGTTTGGCCTTGCATGGCATGCAAAGAGCCTATCAACATTACCATAATGTATACTTCTTGTTATTTCTGATCCCTGCAGTTCCCTAACAGACAGTGATAAAACATATTACATCCTTGCATCATCTTTTTTGTTATCCACTGAACCATAGCCAAGCTCAAAAGAACTGGGAACAATCCAAAGCCAAAATTGCATTGAAAAAAATGAAGCAATGGAACTCCATGAATTGGTTCATATTCACAAAAGGAATGTATAAGCTAGAGCAATTCAGCTTGAACTTGCAGTAAGTTGTACACGTATAATTTACCTCCCCACCCAGCTGACGTGCCCAAACAATACCGCCTTTTATTTCTTTTTGATGTAACATAGAAACAGAAGCATGAGCTGATCTGACACTGTTATAAAGTACAGATGAAGCATCCATTTTGCATCCATCTTGCACAAGACCTGAAAGGAGACCACATAAAGTGAAGACAAAATTACTTTATGAGTGCACACAATAACTTTTGTCCGTCTAATAACATTTAAGCTTCAAATTTCAATTAGGAAAGCATGTAATCAACTACAATGGCCAAACTAAAAGTATCAAGTGTTTCCCTATGGTAATTTGTTGCAACTGTCATGTGAGTATTGATTATGTAAATTTAAATCAAGTCTTCCGAAATGTAAATTCTACTTAACATATAAGTATATTTATAACATATAATACTTTGTAAAAACAAATATAATCATAACTAAATCAAAGATATTATCATCTTCTTTATTACTAAGTCTAGTTGTACTTGGAAACTATATCATATAGTCTTAAGATGTTGCAGTTATTTATTTTACTGTAAGCAATTATAGAGAACTTCAAGGAAAATAAGGATGAATGGTTGCACTTACAGGAAATTTCAAGCGAAATAAAGGTTGAATGTTGCAATTATAAGTAATTCAAAAGGAAATAAAGGCTTAGTGGAGTAGTTATAGGGTATTTAAAATGAAATAAAGGCTGAGTGGAGCAACTATTATGGGAATTTAAAGGAAAATAAAGGGTTGAGTGGAGCAATTATAGGGAACTTAAAATGAAATAAAGGCTGAATGGAGCAATTATTATGGAAATTTATGGGATTTGGAGAGAGAAAGTCTCTCCTTGTTCTTCGTTGAATCTAGAACGGCAGAAAAACATTTTAGAAAACCTAGATTTTGAAGAAAAAAAGGCCCAGGTGAACGCCCCGCATGCCCTGAGGCGTGCCTCAGCCGCCCAAACGCGCTCCGGCAACACCACCGCCACTCCAGCAAAATGAGGCGGCAACTCTCATGCCCAGCCTCAGAGGCATGAGAGTAGCCGCCTCAATTTGGTCCTTCGTCAATCTGGTCATTAAAATTTCTTTATCAAGAGAACTGATGAGTTTGATAAATGGTCCTTCCTCTGTTTGGTCCTTTATCAATTGCCTTGGTCATCAAAATTGTCCCTGCCTTCTACTTCCGCTAAAAAGTTCGTTAGTGTGCTGATGTGGCATTTTGTGTGAGACCACACAACCAATCATGTGATGCCACATTTATTAAATATAGCAAGAATCAATTTTTAAAAATAGTATAGAATTGAAAAAATACCTTAAAATTTTGAAAACCAAAAAAGATTTAAATGAAGAGAAATGGATGGGTTGGGGAACAGGGAAATCTGGGTGGCTGAGGAAGGGGGCGACGTCAGAAAAGCCGGAGAGGGACAGGGAGGGAGAGCGAGAGAGAGGGTCGGGTCAATCTGGCCGACTCTAATAATCTAATAATGAAGGCTTTCTCAATACATGGGGTACATTGGTTGGGCAAGGGTATGAAGCGAAATCTGGGTTAGGAATGGTGTGGTAGGTGGCTTGCAGAGAGATAGAGAGA
Organism: Malus sylvestris; assembly: GCF_916048215.2. Lineage (NCBI taxonomy): Eukaryota > Viridiplantae > Streptophyta > Magnoliopsida > Rosales > Rosaceae > Malus > Malus sylvestris. The sequence continues at coordinate 10,757,844 of NC_062264.1, forward strand.
GTGAGGTGGCTTCCTTTCTTTTTTTTTTCTTTAATACAGAAAAAACCAAACAAAGCTATATGATTTATGTGTATACATATACATATCACATATGGACAACCGTTTCTCCAGCAAATGCAAAATCATGGACACCAAACTAGGGGTGGGTTTAAAAAATCGAATAAAAACTGAACCGAATTACCGAACCTAAGCCGAAAAAAACCGAACCAAACTAAGAAAACCAAACTGAACCGAAAATTGGTTGGTTCGGTTTTCGGTTTTGGTGGTCTTAAAACCGAATTGAACCGATATATATATATATATTATTAATTATTTAATATATATCATCTTCAAGCCAACGTGAACTCAAAGTTTGAACTCAATTGGAGGTCAGACTTGCAGTCTGTCCTATGTTCTCTTTCAGGCAATGAGCCACGGGATGGCATAACCACAAAGTGGAAGATGCCACCAGAATCGAAAGCAAAGGAAAGAAAATAAAACAACACGCACACAAAGTGGAAGATGCCTTAACCAGAATTGAAAGCAAACAAGGTTCTTACAATGAAGTGGTGCTGATTATTTTGGCCCCCAAATGTTATCATTCAGGTCCAAGAAATCGAAGAGGACAAGAATTGTCGGTCTGAAATTGGATAATTCAGGGAAATGCTTCTAAGATTGCTCATTATTGTTGTAAAACAAAGGGACAATGTGATTGCTGTGAAAGAAAATTTTTAGACCTATATATGCAGGTTTTTTACATGAACCTATGGACATAAGATTTAATGGATCGGTGTGTCCAGTGTCTATTGTTTAAAAACAAAAAAAACAAAACCGAACCGAAACCGGACCCAAAAAAATGGAACCGAAATTAAACCAAACCGAACAAAAACCAAAAAAAAAAATTGAACTGAACCAAACCGAACTTTTCGGTTTGGTTTTGGTTTTGGCAAAAAACCAAACCGATTGAAACCAAACCCACCCCTACACCAAATTAATTACCAGAAAACTATAGATTGCTAGATTGCTAGTATGACCTGGTGTTAATTTACAAAAGATCCAAAAGATCCAAAACATATGCAGTCTTTTATCAACAAAAGGACAAATCAATAGACCATGGCATTGTGATGAATGAGGGACGGATGTCCATCAGGTTCTTACTCTCAGAAGCACAACATTTTATTTTCTTTTTATAAAAATTAAAAAAAAAAATATTTTGGTTTAATCTGTCTTAAGTTGTTTTGTGGGCACCATGCAAATGCCACATCAGCACACTAACGGACATTTTATTCTTTAGTCTGCAAGAGTTTTTCTATATTTCTTGTGTTCTACGTTAACTGGGAAATCCTAGTTTTTATCCATCTGGTTATGAAGAATTACATTGAGTATGTCACACAAATTACATACATGTATCAGTAATTGTACAGCATACATATTAATATTTTCCATGTGCGTGTCCATGCTTCATGCATTCCAATGAATTAAAAGAGTGCCAGTAAAAAGAATCTTGTCTTACAGGTTTGTGTGTGATGTACGTGCTGTTGTACAACTACAAGCAATTGTTTACATGACTGCAATGCCAATAAACTGGGAACAGCACAATATATGAGGTAAAAAATTACGGGAATGGCTAGTATTATTCTCCATAACAACAATTTCCAGCGACAATGGCTAAAGAAAAAACTAACAAAGGAAAAGAAATTTCAAGTTTCAACTCAAAATATCAAACCAACTAACCCCATTTACTTTGAAAAGTAAAAGAAACATGCAGGTGGTAGTTGCCGGGGAAGAAACAAAAACGAAAGAAAAATTCCATTACCATGTTGTTCAAGCTCTTCTTTGGGAAGAGGATAAGTGATGGAACATACGTCCCCAATCTCCCTAGCTTTGCGATGAACATCTTCTGCCATACCAGCATTAAGAAGACCACCGAATATAACAGTTCTGGCAACCCTACGTAACAACAAGTGATTAAGTACATCAGGCCACATTTCTGGAAACGGATGCTATTAATCAACTTTCTATCTCAAAATTACCTACCTCTGCTTTTCTGAACCACCCACTTTTGCCACTTGAACATTACTTAGTGCTGCTGCTTTTCTAGTCTTCACAGGTTTCTTTGTATTTTTTTCCAAAGTAACAACTGCAAATAGCTAAGCAAAATGAATGAAATTTACAATAGCTAATTTTTATTCTTTTTTGGTGATTACAATAGCAAGTTCAGTGCAAATGGAGGCCAAAACGAGTTAGGGGTGAGGATCGGAGATCAAGAAATACCAAAGAGCGACCGTTTTCGTTACCTAGGATCTATCTTGCAAAAGAACGGAGAATTAGATGGAGATCTCAACCATAGAATACAAGCTGGATGGATGAAGTGGAAGAGTGCATCCGGCGTGTTATGTGACCGCCGTATGCCACTAAAGCTCAAGGGAAAATTTTATAGGACGGCAATAAGGCCGGCGATGCTGTATGGCACAGAATGTTGGGCGGTGAAACATCAACACGTACACAAAATGGGTGTAGCGGAGATGAGGATGCTTCGTTGGATGTGTGGGCACACGAGAAAGGATAAGATTAGGAATGAGGATATCCGGGGTAAAGTAGGAGTAGCCGAAATTGAAGGAAAGATGAGAGAAAATCGGTTACGGTGGTTTGGACATGTGCAAAGAAGGCCTACTGACGCTCCGATTAGAAGATGCGACTATGGGACAGAGGTTCAGGGCCGAAGGGGTAGAGGAAGACCTAGGAAAACTTTGGAAGAGACTCTAAGAAAAGACTTGGAGTACTTGGATCTAACGAAGGACATGACACAGGATCGAGCACAATGGCGTTCTAAGATTCATATAGCCGATCCCACTCAGTGACTTGGATTTTCCAAGTCTCCAACCGAGAAGTTTTCCTCACTCGGAAAATTAAGGGAACACTACCCCAACCTACATGCTCCACTCAGAAAGCTTCAACATACAAGCTTCAACAAAAGAAAATTCAAAGAACTTAGCGAAGAAGGCTTTGGTGTATTTAACACAATACGTTGAAATGAAGGAAAGCTTATTTATTGATATCCCCGATAAGCTACAAATATGTACATATACATGAGTCAAAATAAACACACAAGAGGGAGCCTTCACAAAGGTTGCTTAGGAGAAGTCTCAGCAGTCGGTAGAGCCCCAGAAAGAGAAGGCACCGGAGGGGGATCATTTGGAGCCTCAGTACTGGACAGAACCCTAGAAGGAGGAGGCATCAGAGGTTGATCATTTGGAGCTTCATTACGCGGTATAGCCCCAGAAGACGAAGGCAATAAATGCCTTTGGAACAAACCCACAAATCTCTGATGATCAAGTAAAACCTGACCATCAGTTTCCTTCATCTGGTCAAGCTTCCTCTTCATGTTTGTAGCATAGTCATGTGCGAGCCGGTGCAACTGTTTATTCTCATGCTTGAGCCCTCTGATCTCCTGTTTGAGACTCATCACTTCAGCCGCCAATGATTCAACTTGGCGGGTTCGAGCAAATAGGCGTTGGGCCATATTAGACACAGAACCTGCACACTGAACACTGAGAGCCAGCGAATCCTTAACAGCTAACTCATCAGACCGTTTGGAAAGTAGTCTGTTATCTTTGGGAGTGAGAAGGTTCCTGGCCACCACCGCAGCGGTCATATCATTCTTCATCACGGAATCCCCAACGGTAAGAGGACCAGTAGGGGAGACGAAGGATGGGCGCCATATGTTGTCTGGAGAAGGCGGGGCTGCCTCTTCAACAAGGTTCAAGTCAAAACGACGGTCGGAGGGGCCAGACATTTTCAAAGGTGTTGAAGAGAGAAGAGGTCGGACAAATCAAGATCTTAGAAGTGCAAGAATGAAGCTTCTACTGGTGGAGATTCAAGTGTGCTTTGGAACTTAATGCCAGCCCTTATAAAAATCTGCACTCGACGGAGCTTCAGAAATCGAAGAGGCGCCTGCTCAGAAATCGAAGAGGCGTTTGCTTTCTCAAAAGCTGGGCTGCTTAGAGATCACGAGGGTTGATCTCAGAAATCGAAGAGGCGTTTGCTTTCTCAAAAGTTGGGCTGCTCAAAGACCACAAAGGCTGATCTCAGAAATCGAAGAGGCGCTCGCTTTCTCAAAAGCTGGGCTCCCCAGAGACCACGAGGGCCGATCGCAGAAATCGAAGAGGCACCTACTTTTCCAGCCTTGTCAGCACCTGTCACACGCACACTCAGCTTTGCGGAAATTATGGGCATTCTGTCAAAGACTTCTGGGGAAGTAGAAAACACATGAATCTTACTGTTCAATCACCCACTTCCCACACGCAACAATAGCTCATGGGTACCACAGAAAACTTTGCCAAAGTTCTTTGCCAAAGTTGAGCACGTGAAGCTTGCAGCTCCCACTACATCGCTCTGACCAAGAAGGGTAAAAGAATAGCAAAGAAACAACACTAACAAAGTTTAGACCCATAAATTTTGAAGGTCTAGCTACCATATTATTACCCACAAGGGTAAAGGAACAGTACCACTGCTGGATAATTGGAAAGTCCCTGTGTGTCAACCTCTGTGCTTCGTGGCAAGGTAGACTAGCAAACATGCCCAACCTTTACTCATATTCGAGAAAACACTCCCAATAAGATTGCTTGCTCCAAAATCGAAGAGGCACCGTCCTCTGAATCTCGAGAGCCAGACTCCCAACATGACTACTTTCTTAAAAATCGAAGAGAGGGTAAAGGAACAGTACCATTGCTGGATAATTGGAAAGTCCCTGTGTGTCAACCTCTGTGCTTCGTGGCAAGGTAGACTAGCAAACATGCCCAACCTTTACTCACATTCGAGAAAACACTCCCAACAAGATTGCTTGCTCCAAAATCGAAGAGGCACCGCCCTCCGAATCTCGAGAGCCAGACTCCCAACATGATTACTTTCTCAAAAATCGAAGAGACACTGCTCCCCGAATCTTCGAGAGCCAGACCCCCAGCATGATTGCTTTCTCAAAAATCGATGAGGCATCGTTCTCCGAATCAATCGAAGAGGCGCTCGCTTTCTCAAAAGCTGGGCTGCTCAGAGACCACGAGGGCCGATCTCAGAAATCGAAGAGGCACCTACTTTTCTAGCCTTGTCAGCACCTGTCACACGAACACTCAGCTTTGCAGAAATTATGGGCATTCTGTCGAAGACTTCTGGTGAAGTAGAAAGCACATGAATCTTACTGTTCAATCACCCACTTCCCACACGCAACAATAGCTCATGGGTACCACAGATAACTTTGCCAAAGTTCTCTGCCAAAGTTGAGCACGTGAAGCTTGCAGCTCCCACTACATTGCTCTGACCAAGAAAGGTGAAAGAATAGGAAAGAAACAGCACCAACAAAGTTTAGACACATAAATTTTGAAGGTCTAGCTACCATATTATTACCCACAAGGGTAAAGGAACAGTACCACTGCTGGATAATTGGAAAGTCCCTGTGTGTCAACCTCTGTGCTTCGTGGCAAGGTAGACTAGCAAACATGCCCAACCTTTACTCACATTCGAGAAAACACTCCCAACAAGATTGCTTGCTCCAAAATCGAAGAGGCACCGTCCTCCGAATCTCGAGAGCCAGACTCCCAACATGACTACTTTCTCAAAATCGAAGAGAGGGTAAAGGAACAGTACCATTGCTGGATAATTGGAAAGTCCCTGTGTGTCAACCTTTGTGCTTCGTGGCAAGGTAGACTAGCAAACATGCCCAACCTTTACTCACATTCGAGACAACACTCCCAACAAGATTGCTTGCTCCAAAATCGAAGAGGCACTGCCCTCCGAATCTCGAGAGCCAGACTCCCAACATGATTACTTCCTCAAAAATCGAAGAGACACTGCTCTCCGAATCTCGAGAGCCAGACCCCAGCATGATTGCTTTCTCAAAAATCGAAGAGGCATCGTTCTCCGAATCTCGAGAGCCAGATACCACAGACCACTTTTTCAAAGTGCTCTGACAGAGTTAAAACATGTGAAACTGGCAGCTCCCACTACCGTGCTATGACCAAGCAGGGTAAAGGAATAGCATTACTACTTGTTAGGGAGACTCCTATATATGTCGACCCCCATCCCCAACGGACAGGCAGACCTGCAAAAATGCTCAACCCTTCATCATATCTGAGAGGGCACTCCCAACGAAGCCTTTCGAAATATTCAGCTTTCTTTCCCCCCGATAATACCTCTGCAAACAAGCTATACTAGAGCAAGAATATCTCATATCATCAGGGTTAAAAGCAAGAGTATCTCATATCATGCTTTTTCCCTGTCTTTTCCTTTGGCCTTGTTTTTACCTGCAAGACAAGGAGAAAGAGAGCAATCAGTCAGCACTTGGAATCAAGCTTCCAGCCAGGATCTGACTGCCTGGAACCCCTTACCTGATTACTTACCTGGCATTGCTCTCGAGTACTCATCTTCAACATCTTATGTTTCCAGGGAAGATTCCGCATTTGCTTGAGGAACAGATAGGGCAAGTGCGAAGGATACAAGGAAGCATGTGGAGACAAGCGTAACAGCACACGTGCCGATACATCCATTACTCTGTCAAAAGCAAAAGTATCCCATATCAGCAGGGTGGAACGTACTCTAGATTTGATGGACTTGTTTTGACCCTCAAATTCTTCAGTCGGCCTTATACTCTGGAGGAAACCAGAAAACCCTCCAGCTCAGTTCAAGAATAAGCCTGTGGAAAGTTACTTCTTCAAAAGCAAAAGTATCTCATATCATCTCTTCTCATTTTTCTTCTCTTTATCCTTCATGCTGCTGCAAGATGGGGAGAAGGTGAACAATCAGTCGGAGCTCTGATTGCTTACCTTGTCTGTCACCTCTTTCAGCAGACCCCCTAGCTCGGCGACTTGGGGGACTCCTACTACATGGTTTGTATCGCGCTTGACCAAGCCTGAAACTACAAGTAAGCTTCAAGTGAAATTGATACATTACCTTGTGCATCTCCACCAGTTAAAGATACCACCCCTGGATGGAGGAAGAGTACTTCCAGAGAAGATGCCACATCTACCTATGAGACAGATAAGGCAAGTCAAGACGACTCCACACTCCGATACTTAGAAGTTTCGTGATTACGAGATCATTCTCCCACAATATTTCCTAATGTCATTTGTACTAAATCATTCACTTGTACTCACTAAAGGAGAGCTTGAACCTATGTACTTGTGTAAACCCTTCACAATTAATGAGAACTCTTCTATTCCGTGGACGTAGCCAATATGGGTGAACCACGCACATCTTGTGTTTGCTTTCCTATCTCTATCCATTTATATATTTATCCACACTAATGACCGGAGCAATCTAGCGAAAATCACAAAAAGCGACCGTTTTAGCTACCTAGGATCTATCTTGCAAGAGAACGGAGAATTAGATGGAGATCTCAACCATAGAATACGAGCTGGATGGATGAAGTGTAAGAATGCATCCGGCGTGTTGTGTGACCGTCGTAGGCCACTGAAGCTCAAGGGAAAATTTTATAGGACGGCAATAAGGCCAGCGATGTTGTATGGCACAGAATGTTGGGCGGTGAAGCATCAACACGTACACAAAATGGGTGTAGCGGAGATGAGGATGCTTCGTGGGATGTGTGGGCACACGAGAAAGGATAAGATTGGGAATGAGGATATCCGAGGTAAAGTAGGAGTAGCCGAAATTGTAGGAAAGATGAGAGAAAATCGGCTCCGGTGATTTGGACATGTGCAAAGAAGGCCGAATGACGCTCCGGTTCGAAGATGTGACTACGGGACAGAGGTTCAGGGCCGAAGGGGTAGAGGAAGACCTAGGAAAACTTTGGAAGAGACTCTAAGAAAAGACTTAGAGTACTTGGATCTAACGGAGGACATGACACAAAACCGAGCACAATGGCGTTCTAGGATTCATATAGCCGACCCCACTTAGTGGGAAAAGGCTTTGTTGTTGTTGTTGTTGTTGTTGTGGTGATTACAATAGCAGGATTCAAATGTTAAGATTATTGACCTCTTTCCTGCAATTTTGAAGCATCCTTTTCCCCTTGGGAATTGTCACCGTCTTTGTCATTTTCTGTCTTCACAGTCTCTTCCACGTCAGTTCCTAAAACCAAAAGGTAGTAAGAAAACAAAACAAATTTGCAGAAGAAGTAATTGAGACTATTAAGAACCTTCTGGAAACAGAGGAAAGATGCAAAATAGATGAGAAGTGAAGGCATGACGTGAGGGATGAAGAAGAGAGGGAGGAGAATGCATAAGTAAATTAATTTAAAAGTGTTTTCAGTTTTTATTTACTAAAGTAGTCTATGTATTTTAGTCCTCTCTTCGTCAACTCTATCATCTTTTTTATCACTTTCTTCTACCTTTTCCTTCTGTATTTTTAATTACAAACAAAAACATTACCAAGCAAACCATAGGGTATTTTCATTTCAAATCAAAAGTAAGATGAGTAATACTAACCTTGATTAGTCTTTGGCCTTCGTTGTTCAAGCGGAGCACGATGCATGGCATGTTTAGCTGCTATTTTTCGACCTCCAATGGACAAACCATTCTTCAGCTCAACAGCACGATTAGCATCTTCTGTTACAGCACTACAAATAGATGCAAAATACAAAAAAATAAAAAGTGTTCAAAAGTTTGTAACCACAAACCCAATTTCATAGGCTCATATTGCTGCCATATTCCTAAGCTAAAACTCCTGAAGAAACCCTTCAATCCTCAAAAACATGTCAATAAATTTCAAAACAATTTTTTTATCTTATTCTTCATTATTTTTTTCAAGCAACAACATTTTATACTAAGGGCTAGGGGGATTTGTGCTAGGACATAAAATGCGCCCGTCATAATAACGCGGTATTCTTGACAACAGAAAAAAATAATGTGGTATTGAACTTACCATCTACGGGAGTCAAACCTAAGACCTCCCATCTATAGGTGAAGAGGAATACTACTAGACCCTAATACTAGTGGCCATCATGATTTACCATAAAAAGTAAAAGAACTAGCCTAACTTGGGGAACATAACAATAAAAAAAATGATACATAATAAGGGAAAAACAATGAACTTGACTTACAATTGAACAAAACCAAAACCATGGTGCTCAGTTGACCCTGTAAACAATATAACGAGAAAGATTAGAAAAGTTTTGACTTAACTGCTAAAAACCAAGTTAAATCCATGAAATAAATAATAAAAAATAAAAAAGTAACTGATAACCAAGATAAGAAAATGAAAATCATATGACACATGGAATCTCATTTTGAAAAACGTTATTGATCAAGCTTCTTCTTGGTGTGTTCAATCATTTCCACAATCCCGCATAGCAAATAATTTATAAGACAGACATGTTTCATGTTGTTTTGTTTAAAGCATGCTTGTACCTCATACCCAGAGTGATTTTACTTCACCTGATAATGGTGTTTGGGGAGAGATTTCCAATTTTTTGATCTTGGTAATTTACTGTTCTGTTGTTTAATTCAATATGAGGGAAGGAATTGCTCTTTGTGCTCATGTAGGGTTCCTATATTACTGTTGGCCACTCACTGGTGATCCTTAAGTAAAGGCATGGGGTCAAAGCAGATTTGGAGGAAACTCCCCATACAACTGATCAGCTCAGTCTCTTCTGTTCCTAAAAAGCATTTGAATATAAAGCCCTTCTTAAAGCAAGTATAGTTCTAGCACTAGGGCATACCTATAAAGTTAACACTCAAATATCACCTCAAGGCTCAAGCTGGAAAAAAGTTCTGGCTGCGATTGGAGTTGAGAAAGCTAGTGGCCCTAACTACTGAAGCTTTCACTAAAAGAATGAGAATCAAGGTGACCTGAAGGAATCCATGGACGGGCAAGTTCTATAGCATTTCAAATACAAGAAAAGATTCTACTTGAGGTTTAAGTAGGCAAATCTTTGTAAGATACATAACGATCAAGGGACCAATCAAGAAAGGATAGTAATTCTAGGACAAAAAACACCTACACAAAGGGTGTATGTGAAGAGATGTTAATAGATGGCAGACCCTCTAATCTCCGTCTCCAACTTGAAGAAGACTAGGATCAATTTACACCTTACTTAGCAAGGAGATGGGGACCACTATGAATATAATGAGAGTGACGCCTCCAATGAGTACGATGAGAGATGGTTAAGGGCTGGTTTGGTATTGCTGTGCTTTGAAAAAAAGCTGCTGTAAGAATAAGCAGCTGTGCTGTGAGAATAAGCGGCTGTGAAATAAATCAGCAGAGTGTTTGGTAAACTTTTTTGTAAAAGTGCTTTTGGAAAAAAAAGCAGTTGATAGTGGATCTTTTCATTAAAGGAGCACTGGAGCTCTGTGTGCTTTGAAAAAAAGCCAGTTTTCCAAAGCTGCAAATAGTAGCTTCAGCTTTTTCCTTTGATTTCAGCTTATTCTCATAGCAGCTTCCAAAATAAGCCCTTTTTTTTCAGTTTACCAAACACCTAAAACCCTCACAGCTTTTTTTCATGGGTGCTTTTTTTTTAAGAACCTCACTCCCAAACCACCCCTAAGCCTAACCTGAGCTAGAGAATCTCCTTTCTATTTTTGGGTTTCTTTTCCTTTTAAGTGCTAACAAATACTACATGGGGTTATATAGGGTGGACATGTTGTCAGTTCTAAAACCTTGTTTTAGCAAGGGAGGATTGCTTTCTGAAGATGGTGTTGTGATGATCCAACACAGCAAATTCTAATCGGATTTTGGGGTGTGCTACTACATTGGGGGTTGGCCAAGTAATCAAACTTGAGCTCTGAGCCTTATTGATTGCATTGAAGTATATTCTGCAGGCGATGTGGCTTTGATACAACACAGGCAGATAAGTACCATCCCAACAAAGCCACACAAAACTAATCATGGGATGCAGAAAACTTATCCAAAAACATTGGAACCACCCCGTACATATGCTGTTAGTTAATTTGGTTTCTTATAGGCCTCTGGCCCCCTCCTTAGAAAAATTAAATATTACCCCCTCCTTAGAAAAATTAAATATTAACAAGACCACAGGAAACAAGTAAAGGTTCTCCGAAAAACACAAGTTGTTAGAACTACAAATCAAATAGTAAAGTTCCAATTTTTGCAACATTTTGGGATTACCCTTCTTCATAACCAAAAAGCACCTCCTAATCGGTCCAATGTCGCTGAACGTCTCTTCCAGCTGAAATTCAAAAGAAAAACAAACAAATTAAACGGACTTTGCATTACGAAAACAGCACAGAATATTACAATTTCAGTAAGGGAAGAAATAAAGACGCAAAATAGGGGTGTGGGGGGAAAAGAGAGAGCACCTGAGATTTGGTGAAAGAAAAGGGGAGGTTGGAGACGAAGATAGTGGAGGGGGAGTGCTCGCTTTCGGTTCTCGGTCGGCCGCCATCGCCATCTTTGCTTTTCTTCTTCCCCATCTCTGTTTTGTTTTGGTTGGAGAGAGTGCACGAATGGAGGAAGCAGCTATATGGATCACTGACCTTAAACCTCAGGAGGGAAACAGAGGAGGGTTTATGAGGGTTGAGGGTTGATTTTGGGCCTGGCCCATTACAAATATGGTGTTGGACTGGGAAGATATTGAAGTGGGCCTAAAACAAGGGAGTTATTTATGCATACATGTCAGATTGTGGTTGGCAGGAACATAAGAGTTCTTGCTTCCAAGAAAGGTGCCACATGGTCCTTTTTAAAACGGGTGGTGTTATACATGTTGAATTAACACAATTACTCCACTTGTTTTTCATAACAAAAACCAGTATTCCATATTCTTTTGTTTTGTAATACTCATTAAGATGACACTCTTAAGAGTACGTTTGTGAATGACTTTGGCACTACTAAAATCACTTGCAGGAGTGATGTTTAAGTGATTTTATGAAGAAGCATACAAAAAGGTGCTTCTTCTTGCAAGTGATCATGTCGCTCTCATAATAAGTTATTTACCACTCTAAACGAGTCTTAAACAAGAGTGACCACATTGACAAATATAAAAACCGAGTATGGGGATTTGAACTTGGATGTAAAAGGAAGAGCACACTAAAGTTATCTGTATTTGAAAATAGGAATTCGAACTTAGATGTAAAAAGAAGAGCACATTGTTTTAATTAATTTGGCTCGGTACAAATATGTTAAAACCAATTAACTATTGAATTAGAGTCAAGCAGTTGATGACCATGATTTTTGTAGTCGAATGATGATCTTTGAAGTACTTGTGATTGATGGACACCATTTTATCCATATAGAATGCAATTCTTCCCTTTTCAAGTATGAGGATTAAATTAGATGGTATCACGTGCTGTACCCTAAATAGACACTTTGAAACACGTGGTACAAATAAGTAAATAACGCAAAACATTGTCGTCTACAAAAATTTCAGCTTACATGGGAAAACATTGTGATGGTTAGTCCTTCCCTTTTGTCTACCTATTTTCAGGTACATGGTGACTCACGATTAAATGATCATAGGTCCAATATATTTTCATGTAATTCTATTGTTTGAGGATAATATCGATGATTATTTTTTATTGTTATTGATACGTTAAAATAAATCATGTTTTCTTCTAAATATATATAATTATAATTCAAAATATCAATGTTCTAAATGTTCATGCCTAGTGACACACCCAGACCCGGAATGTCCACTAGGACTTCGAATCGAGCTGCGTTGGCCGACACCTGGAAGGTGACGAAATCATAAAGTGTGAGGATGTGGAAAAATGTGAATAAATTTAAACCTAAGAGTGCCTAAATACCAGAAGGCGCTGGTGAGCGAGAATAAATTCATTTCACACGTGACGTTAAAGCATAAGTAAAGTAAAGTGGATTAAGAATCGTACCCTCAAAAGAATCTCCAATACTAAGAATCGCCACGAATCTTCAACGATAAGAAAGCTCAGCTAATAAAAACTGGAGGGTGAAAACCAAAACAAGGGTGAGTGGCCCTAGAAATGAAATTTTAATAGAAACCATCTACAACATTCTAACCCCTCGCTGCAACACATGTATAGTTTCCAGAAAATCATATCACGTATCAATGTGAAATCCAAAGTATATCAATAGTAAACCATAAATATACCACAACACAGCATCTCATCAGCAAAATCAATAATCATGTGATTAATAACCCATACTAGCACGCAAGTCGGAGTCACCTATGGTGACCCGTACTACTTATCCATATCTCATCACATATGCTAGCTCATAAGTCGGGAGTCACCTATAGTGACCTATACAACTTATCCATATCTCATCACATATGCTAGCTCATAAGTCGGGAGTCAACTATAGTGACCTGTACGACTTATCTATATCTCATCAGTATGCTAGCTCATAAGTCGGGAGTCACCTATAATGACATATACGACTTATCCATATCTTATCACATATGCTAGCTCATAAGTCGAGAGTCACCTATAGTGACATGTACAACTTATCCATATCTCATCAGTATACCTGCACACGAGTCGAAACCACTTAAGGTGGTATGTACGACAGGACTGGGTGTAAACAAATACGCTCAAGTGCTATAATCACATGAAGACTGTGCGAATAATCGCGGGTCACCTACGAGTCAGAACCACCTAGTGGTCTATACGACAGGCATGTGCACCTACCTTGGATCCAAGATGAGCGTAAGGTGCGAAAGGTGAACATCACGTGAAGGACTGTGTCTTGGCCATATGCGGGAGCACTAACACCGGGGTGCAGGTTTATGAGCTCTAAATGCATCTCATGTGACATATACAACTCATAGGCAACTTGTACGACAATGTTGGAGTTGCCTAAAACATAATGTGATCATGCCATAACTCAATCATTTCAACTAATACCATAACTCACCTAAACTTACCTGTGGGTTCCACGTTCATCTTCGCACTTCAAAGCATTCATAATAATTTTGTGCAGGTAGTATACACGTGGATATGCCATAATGCAATCTAAAACTCAACCATATCATAGTATTTTTCCAATATATATAATGTGGCGCAAAATGCACAATCCATAACGCCCTACTCCCGAATTATTTATTTTCGGAAATGATTATCGGGGATAAGTCCAACTAAACACTAGTTTAATTAACAATCATTACTTACGTTTCCTTATTTTAGTTTCTTGATTCCTTCCACATTGATTTATGACCAACATCCAATCACTAAAAACATAAGGTTAAATCTCATATTTTCACCAATTTCCTTCACATTGCTCAATTCCCAAACAAGGTTTTTGTTTCAAATATTGTATGGCTGCATCTAACGTCTTGTTAGACTGCCTACGTACCCTAAATATGGATCAAGTCATTCGTAGTTCACATAGTACTTCAAAGCATTCACAGTAATCATAAGCAATAATCAATTTATAAACATTTATGGAATTGTCAATCATATTTATACATATATAATACGCGATAAAATGGAAAAGACCAGGTCCGTGCCATGACTCTCTAGCACGCATGTAGAGACATCACGAACCATCGTCGCCTATGACCAATTATCAAATCACATCTCAGAGTTCTGATCGATAAAATACATAATTTACATCAAACGTAATTCAATTCGGAAGATCTGCATCACGGATTTCCAATATTTTACTTCCAAATATTCAAATTATACTTCTAGAACAACATCCTAAGGTTTCATTATGATCTAACGGTCGGATCTCCGCCAATTGCCAAAACTAAGTGGCGGTTAACCTTTTATTTCATGAACTTACAAATTCAATTCGGGAAGATCCATATATCGGACTCCCGATCTGTAAGTTCCTATGGTCCTCAAATATTATTTACTAAAACATATTAAAGTTTGGTGACAATCTAACGGTCGGATCATCGATTCATACAATGACCTATTAATGTATCGTAGAGAATTTGGATTCCAACGACCAACCTACATCATTCAAATATCAAAACTAAAATCAAGATATTTAACATAACTTAAAAATAGCATTGGCGGCCCACTGGCCGCGTGCCGCCACACGTGCCGCCGCGGGTGGCAGTCGACCGCCCCGACTCACCGGAAAATCCAACTATTTCCAAAAATTACCAAAGTTTATAGGAATGAAGATCTCAATGATTAGAGTAAACTTTATACCTGCAGTTAAGTTTAATTTGGCCTGGAAAAGCTCCAATTTAGCTAAAATTCGTCAGAACCCTAAATGTGGGTGTGCTTAGATTCTTCCTCCTCGATGATCCGCCGCCCCTACAACTGATTGGGTTTTGTTCCATACCTCAAGGGAAGTCTAATGGTGGTTGAGATGGGTGTGATTAGTTTCATATTTAGGTCAATTGAACCCAAACCCGCCACACCCCTCTGTGCGGTTTCTCCCAATTTCAAAGCCAAAACCCTTGATTTTAGGGGTGTAATAGGAAGAGGGAAGGTCATGGAGGGTTTTACAAAGGTTGGTTTGATGCAATTCGTCAGAAAAATGGGCCAAAACCCTTCGGAAATGGCAAGAACACCGACCGGGTCAGGTTACCAATTTGTGGGTTGTGATTCTCCGTTTCTCCCTTCTCTCCTTTCTCCTTCTTTCTTCTCTTCCTGATTGGTCAGACTCTCCTCCCTCTTCTCCTGGTTGGTCCATCCACACTCCTAGCTTTCATTCCTCCCATCCCTTTTTTCGATTAGGCAACAACCCTTTTTCCTCTCTCTTTTTCCTTTACAGCCACTCACGTGGCTCCCAAAAACCAAGTCACAAAAATATTTCCCAATTATGAAATTTATCTATTTGACTTCAGTACTCAAAGTCTCATAAAATTTTATCCATAATTCTGCTTTCGCTTCTGCTTATGCCTACGCGTTCGTATCGTCGAGTACTTCGAGAGTACAACAAATAATAACACGTACGAGTTACTAAAATATGGTAAACTAAAGTCAATGACCTCGTTTCTAGGGTATTTTCATCAATTCTCTCGATTAAAATAAATAGAAAACAAAATTTTTGGAACGGGTTGTCACACCTAGCACGGCTTAGGTCCCGCCTAAACATTAGACAGCTGATTACTGTCACGATTAATCCCTAAGCATTTAACAAAATAGGAAAAGGGAGCTTAGATTTGCCTAGGCACCTGCCTAGGTCACGACTCTCACTAAGACAGAAAATAGATAACTTCAATTTTGCATTTTATTTTTTCAATAAATTGTAAGAGATTTGTTAAGATACTTAGGTGAACAATCATTATATGCTCGTTCCCCATGTTTTGAATATGTTCTAATACTTTATAATTTGTATGTCATTCTACTTTGCAATTTATAAGTCCTAATACAATTATGTATTTTTTTAGGTATAACTAGACATTTATTTATGTGGTATATAATATATTTAATTAAAATTAAAAATTCGCCTAGGCTCCCGCCTAGACAACTAGGTGCTAAACCCTGCTCACCTAGGCTCCCACTCAGACGACTAGGCACTAAACCCCTACTCGCCACCCAACCAACACTTAGCGTTTTCTAGAACCTTGAAAAATACACTTAGAAGGAGTATACAATGACTTTTTCAAGGTGCTAATAAAAATGTCTTTGGCGTTCGTATTGTCACTCCAAAATGTCAAATCCCACTCATCACTATACAAATTTTCTCTTGCATTTTTATAAAGTGGGACCTACCCTAACCCTAACATGGGAGAGCAATCAATTAAAATGATGGTCAAAAGAACTTGTATATAACATAATGCTAAGTTTACATCCGACTAACTTAATATTTTCCTTTGTTTTTTTCCTCATAGGTGAAGTATAGAAGACTAAAAAATGAGTGTTAAAAACTAGCTGAAATCAATAATTGATTAGACCAAGATGTTTGATAAAACTTATTTGTGATTGAAAACATCATATTGTAACTTATTTATATGATCAATCATATTGTCACCTCTCAACTTAATAAATGAATGCTCTTATTCACTCTATCTGCAAGTCGTTTACACGGATTTTTTTTTTTTTAATGTGTGCCAGTTCAGCCATCTTTAATTATAGGGAAAAAAAAAGGGAACTTTAACGAAAAACAACCGGTACTGTTCACTTTAACGAAAAACCACATTTTTACACTAAAAAGTCAATCCTGGTACTATTTACTTTACCCTTTATTTTGTCCTTATTTTTAAAACTCAAAGTTTTCAAACCTTTTTCATTAGTTTTCCTAAAAAAAAAAAGCTTTGATATTTTTGTAGAGTGAAAAGCAAAACGTAGGAAGTTAGAAAATTAATAAATAAAAGGATGGTCTAAACCGAAGATTGGGTAGGTGTTGAAACGAAAACGGAACTTTGCAAATGTCCAAACGGAAAATGTGCAAAAGAGGAAACCTGAGACAAAATAAAAGCCTCCTAGACTTTGCGTCCAATATGGGACCCACAAACCATTGTTTGGTGGGTCTTATCCATGTCATAGCTTACGTCACACACATACAGTGTGAACTGTGAAGCCGATCCTCCCCTTTAGAGCAACTCCACCCATGGAGCCTTTCCCCCTGGCAATCCACTATTGAATCCACCCTTTTAAACAGTAACTACCTTTAATGAATAGTAACTTCCATTAATGAACAGTAATTTTCATTTGCATCTCCACCCTTAGAGCTCTCCCTCCTGGCAATAGGCAATAAAATATTAGTTTTTTTTGTTTGTTTAAATAATACAAAATAAAATTATTTGTAATTTCGGATAAGAGTTTTTAAATCGTTCTCGTTGCGCCACGTGTCATTTTATAAAATAAAAACAATTATTTAGCGATGGATTTCGATAAGATTTTTATCCAATGTCATCGTGCCACGTGTCGTTATCTTTTGAGAATCTTTGATGATAGATTTTGATCAGATTTTAACTCGTTCAAAATTCCCCCACGTGTCATTATCCGAAAAGATAATTAATCTTTTGAGAAGTGGTATTTATAGAAAAGTAAAAACAATTTTTTACAAATTTTTTTCAGATTTTTTACAATTTTTTCGGATTTTTTCCATTTTTTTTAAATTTTATTCAAATAATTAATCTCTACCGTTGGATTTAAAAATTTTTGAATTCCAACACTCCAGATTGTACCACGTGTCACAACGGTAACTTTTCTTAATTTTAAAACTATTTTTTCTTTATTTATAAAGCATATTAATATCGACCATTGATCTCAGATCGAACGGTTGATATTAAATAAGATTTTTTTTTTTTACTGTTGAGATCCAACGGTCCAAATGAAGGAGCCGTTGAGATCGAACGGACCGTGGGAAGCCACGTGGCTTCCCAACAGTAACTGTGACATTCTGAAAAGCGGACTGCTTTTCTGAAAAGCTATCGGGTGACGCGCCCCCACGCGCGAGTGGGGTGCACGCGCCTGACAGAAAAAAATAAAAAATGGGCTTGGAGCTCGGGCTCCGGGGCTGTCACAAATTGACAGGCCCCCTGCTCGGGCCTTCTCCACGGGCTCGGGCTCTTCATGGCTGGAGCACATTGACAGGCCCTCGGGCCCTTTCTTCTCCCCTGTCCCCTGGCCTATTTACAAGGCTGGAACTGCTCTTACATACACAACACTTGTTCCTATTATTTCCTTTCTTGGTGAGCCACACAACACAAGCACCATTTTTGTTCTATTTTCACAAATTATTGGTAAGTAAGTTAAACTCTTAATTCTTATAACTACTTCAACTTTTGAAGTAAAACTCAAATTTTAGATTCTAAACCCACTTCACTTGCTCCAACCCTTAGCCAAATATGAGTCTTAACCCAAAATTCATTTGTGGGGCAAATTTAGGCCATAATTTTCCTCTAAGTTAGTGGGATGACTCACCTTATATGTGAATTTTTTTAGTTTTATATTTATAAATTCATTGAATCTAACAGTTAAGATCTTATACGATCAAATCCAACAGTAAAAAATATTTAACCGTACAAATTAAATCCAACAGCTAAAATAATTATAAAAAAAAATTCATGTGTTTCATATTCTTTCATAGTGTTCAACAAGTTTTATGGTGTCCATTTAGCGGTTTTTCAATATTTATCGGAATCTAAATATTTTTAGGTTAAAATGTTCATAAAATTAAATTAGAATAATTACATAAATTATATTTTTAAGAAAGTTACTTCAAGAAAAATTTATCCAAAATTCATTCTTGAGTAATCTCGGACTAAAAATTTAACCAATAAGGGTTGAAGCAAAAAAATTATTTCTGAGTTAAAAATTTTAGGTTTTAACCAAGGGTTGGAGATGATTTTAGATAGAGAAAAATTTGTGATGATCGAACCCACACTAAAGCGCATATGTATGATTGGTCTCCATTGCGTAAAGTGTCAAATGCACACCGATTTGTTTGTTCAAAAAACACCCTTTAGAATATTGAAACAATTTTTAATAAGGTGTCATTGTTGACACTCTAAAAAAAAGTTCTCTCTCTAAAATTGTTATTTTGTTTTATATTTTAGTACATTTAGAGCACAGAATAATTTTTTCATAGTGTTAATTACATATTTTTCCTAAATAATAATTTTTTTAGGTTTTTTCTTATCCATAGAGATGCTAGAATTTAAACTTGAGAACTCCTTTATATTGAAAAGAGAATCATATCGGATCAATTGTTAGTTTTTTAGAAGAGTAAGTTGATTTCAAAAGCTAAGATGCATCCCACATTTAATACGATTAAAGTTTTATTGATATTGTGGAACTATGATTTTTTAGGGTTGAAATAAGGCAG
This sequence comes from Malus sylvestris, assembly GCF_916048215.2. NCBI lineage: Eukaryota > Viridiplantae > Streptophyta > Magnoliopsida > Rosales > Rosaceae > Malus > Malus sylvestris. Next base: position 10,777,437 of record NC_062264.1, read on the forward strand.
ATCGGAATACGCGTACCTCAGAAGTTGGTCCTATACTCAACAACTCCGATCGGATTGAGCTGCTCAAATGGACCAACGATGCCACCACATCTTACTGTACTTCGGAAAGGTAGGCGAATTTTCCCAAACTTCACTAAGATTGACCATTCTTGTTTCGCAAGATACCAAAACTTGATCCAACTTGGGATCATATGAGTTTCTGTGAAGTCTAGTTTTATTTTTAGCTTCCCCTGTCAAATGTTATAAATTGTACCACACATGCTCTAGTTGGTTTTAGGGTTAAAATACTTTTTTGGGATCATGTTGTTGGAAATATTCATCTCAATAGCTTAATCTCTCTACATCAAGGATTTGTTCATTCATATACATTTCCTGCCATTGTTTCTAGTTCATTCTATCTAGTCAAATTTTCTTGTTGCTATCACGTGAGCTGGGCACACACTTTAAAAACCCCACATGGGCTTTCTAACAGTTTTTCCAGAGAGTGTTTTCAACCTTAGATCCTTTCTGATTGCTTTTGCACATGACACGTGACCTTTCCATTCCCTCTTTTTGTCTGAAACAAAGCCCTACTATAAAAGCACAATCTAGTGTTTCTTTTTCATTTGGCTAGGAAAGTTTTATTTCTCACATTCATGCACTAAACACCCACATCATTGCATATTAGGATAGCATTGCTTTTGTGATTTTGATCTTTGTTTTAGGTCAAGCATCTCTAGTTTCAAATCTTTGAGCTGACCTCTTTTTAGATTCGCTTCATTTTCATTTTTCAAGCATTTGACTGGTGAAACTGACTAGATATCGAATCCAAATTTGCATCAACTTCATCATGACATCATTTGCATATGTTGATTGGATTTTGGTGCCACAAGGTAAAAAGCTCAGGAAGAGCTGCCACTTCGTGAAGACTGAAGAAATCCATCTCGTGAAAGGTAAGGTTACACAAAGGTACCAGCTGCTCCGTAGATTAGGATCTATAAGTTGAGCTTGTGTGGATACTTTGTAAGAATCTTGATTTCACTAGTGGATTGGACTCAATTGTGAGTTCCCAGTTTTTTAACCCAAAGATGGGTTTGACCAGCCAAAAACATCTCGTGCAATTTATCGCTTTACTAGTTTACTTATCTTCCTTTTGTCTGTGATATATGCTCATCACTATCCACAAATAGATAAGTCCTTGCAAGTAAGTTTGTCACTATTAAAATGTGCACTAAACTGGATCTTAGTTAACTAGGAACTTTTTAGTAAACTGAACTTTAATTTGACTTTTTCCGTTGTGAGTAAACTGGCATATCTGAGCCAAGGTTCTAAAAAATGTTAGGCCCTAGTTGGGCCGCGGGTTGGCGCCTAGCGCCTAGGCGGTCTAGGCAGATTTAGGTAAATTTCTTTTATATCTTGTAAATAAGTGCATATTAATACTTACACAAAAGAATAATATATATAGGTAAATTTCTTGTTAATTTTTTAAAAAGAATAATATATATATATATATATATATATATATATATATATATATATTGTCACAGCCCGTTTCGAATTACTATTATCGGTGATGTAAAATGACGGTTTTAACCTTGGATGTTGAACTTTGTAGTGTGTGTGTGACATACTTTGGGGACTTAGATGTTATTTTTTGGTTGATTGGTGACCCACGTAGAACATACACACACACTCTCCCTCTCTCTCTTCTTTCCCGTACTCTCTCACCTTCGGACCCACTCTCTCTTCTTCCCTCATGTACGGACGACACCAAAACCCTTTCAAACTTCATGGATCGACGTCAAAGAGGTAAGATTATTGTTCCTTGTAAGCTTTTGAGTTCATTGCTACCATTTTTTAGAATGGAAACCTTCAAAAACCTGAGAAACCTTAACCCCGACTTTGTGCACTGTTCATGCACACGTAATTTTGAAGGTTTTAAGGAATTTGGAGCTTATAGGTAGCTTAAGGAGGTCCTCACGAGGCTAGGAGTGGTTCATTGGAAGAATTTGGATGTCGGAATAACAAGAACGGTGAGTTGTAGGTTTGGCAAGAATATCGTGGAGTTTTCCGGCGAATCCCGTGAGTTTTGGGACTCGAAAAAGGTATGGCTTTGTTCGTCTTGATAAGATCTTCAAAATGGTTTAAATTTCATGAATTTTGGATGAAAATTGACGGAGATATAAGGTTTAGAAAATTCCCCAATTTCCGGCGCCGACGACGGTCGCCGGAGGTCCAAGGTTAGGGATGACGGAATATTCCGTCAAGTTTGACGAAATATTCCAACGGCGTTAGTTAACTTTAACGGATTCCGTTACTATTTGACGGAATATTCCTAACAGCGTCACTGTTGCCGTGGGTGTGCCAAGCACGTGCCCGCGCGTGGATGGTCGGAAAATTTTTCTAAAAATATGGGGATGTTCGTGGAGTTGTGTAGATCACATTGGTATATTCAAACACCCCATTTGAGCATTGTATGAGAAGTTATTAGCTAGTTTTGTCTATGTGCTTTAAATAACGTTTTCATAGTTAATTCGCATATAGGTGAAACTTATCCCGAGGACGAGCGCGTTCAAGGGTGACTCGGGGGCTACGATCCTTCGACATACCAGTGAGTGAGCTTTTGGTTTTCAGTATATATTTATATACTTAATATTTTCCCAGAAAATATGTTTAAATGAGATTATGCCTTGAACGCCATGCATATAAATTTATAATTCGTATATGAATTGGTATATGATGCATTATATATACAATTGTGGTGTTGTGGACGCTCAGGTAAGCTCAGGTGAGTTATGTTTGGTTATGTGAATTATCGATGATGTGATATGTGATTGAATAACGTTGAGCTCATAAAACTGCACCTAGGGTAATTATGATTTAGCCAGAGATATGGCACATGCCTGTTTATAATGCTACCTCCCGCACCATATGCTCATATTGGATCCAATTTAGGTGCATTGTCTTGTCGTATAGACCTTTACTATGGTTCCGACTCGTATGTGACTAGCAATTTATCTCCCAGATATTATGTGAGAGTAGTATTGAGCATAATTATATTACACCCAGTATTGTCGTACAAACCTTTTCATTTGGTTCCGACCATTGTGCAGTATAATGTCGTATAAGTCATAGTAGTGACTCTGGCTAGATTGACTTTTGAGCCATGAATTCAGTCGTACATACTACCACAGGGGTTCCGGCTAATATGTTATATTTCTATGAAGTTATTCTCACCTGACTTACTCTGTTATATCTTGGCATGGCATACATATGAATATGAATATGTGAAGCATGATTTGAATTGATATATTTACATAAATAATTATGCATATGCTTATATTCTAATTCTAGGAAAAATTATACATGTTTTACAGCGAGGGGTTAGAAATGTTGATAAATGAATTGGTTTTGCAAAACATTTGTTTTTGCCCACTCACGTTTTCTGTTTTGCGCCCCTCCAGGTTTTAGGTAAGCTTGCTGTTGGTGGCCTTGAGGACTTCGACGGTTCTGGCATAATAATATAATTGTAGGACATCTTATGGTACTATATAACTAGTACTTGTCCTACTGGACTGCATATAGACTTGTTATGCTCTGATTAGGAGTATTTACTTTTGTATCTCACTTCTAACACTTCCTGTTTTCTAGTGCACTCTAGTAGTTTCGGTTTTTAATTATTCATATATTTATTATCCTTATTGCTTCCGCACTTTGCACATAGCTACGTCACCCTTACGTGACGGCCAACATGCCTTGATCTCGGTCGGGGTGTGTCATATATATCATTTTGTAACTTAAGATTTTTAGTATATAATATGGTTTGGTGTTTAAAAAAATAATACAACATAAAAAATAAAAATAAAAAAAGAAAGAAAAATAAAACCCACGAGCCCTCCACCTCTCCCACATCAATCCAATCGATGGAACCCAAATCGAAAGATTTACTCTACCTCTCTCACATTACCCAAGGTCTCAATCCCATGTCAAAGATTTAATAGTGCCAAAAATAATATAAAAAAAAGCAATTATAATATTTAATGATAAGGTTAGTGGTGGGGCAATGACAGCAAATACAGAAAAGTGGTGCACATTACAACACCTTTTGACATTTGAAAAACGAAAAGCCCTTTATTTTGATTTCGTTTCCTCTTCCTCCTCTCTCACATATTCTCTCCTATTTGGTTATTTTTCTGTTTCGTTTTCCTCCCCTTTCCTCTGTAAATTTCGTTATTCTTCAAGTCTAGGCTTTGCGAGAGCTTGAGTTGCATATGCAAGTCTGCTTAAACCAGATAGCATGATTTAGAGCAATGCAGAAGACGATGATAAGAACTGTGCATAAAGCTGAAGAAGAGAGTTTGAAACAAAAGTTGCAGAACCAGCGGCTGAAAACGAGATTCAATTGGCCTAGACATGTCGCCTAGCACCGCTTAGAACGTCTAGACCACCTAGGGAGCGCCTAGCTCCCTCCCGATTTCTGTAAACGATTTGCCCCAAATCGCATCGAGCCTCCACTGCCCAGCGCCTAGGCGGCCGCCTAGAGCGATTTTTAGAACACTGATCCGAGCTTAGTTGATGAGTATTGTTGACTAGTCAAACAAGCACGTATATAGATTTTAAATTGAAGGTTATTCCACTTGGTACCAATTTTAGTTTCCTATATTTTTGGAGATTCCTACAATTTAGGGATTCACTCCAAAAAAAAAAAAAAACAATATCTAGTCATAGATATCCTCTTGGATTCTCTCGGTTTAATGCAAATTTCATATCCTAAAAGTGTCTTTCCCGACTAGTATAAATACCGTTATCTGGAGCAAATCTCTGGTAGCACTTTGGTAATACAACTCACTCGTGCAAACTCCTTGTCTATTCTCTTGCACACTGCTCGAGTTTTAATATTGCTTACTAACTTAACCGTCGGAAAGCCTTTGGCTAGTACCCACTAATACCTAAGGTTTGACTTTGGTTGTTTGCTTTCTTGCACGTAGTCGGTGGCACGCGAATTTGATTCTAACATTTTTTTTTATTACAAACGAAAACATTTTGGTAATTTCGTGAAAAATATATCAACATCATTGTTAAATTGTCACGTGAACGACCACGTGACCACCATTTTAAGGGGTTATTTTTGTCAAACCAACTCCTCCACTTAACGAGAATATTGACAGAGTGACCAAAATGATTTACGGTAGACAAACTCAGAAACCACTTCTATCGATTTTCTTTATTAGAGACCAAAGTGAAGAGTTATGCTAATTTCAATAACTATTTTGACTAAAAAGACATTTAAATGATCTACTTCTTATTTCCAAATCCATACTAATACTACTAGATTTGCATCTATAGCATTATACCTAGGGGTGGGTTCAAAAAACCGAAAATCGAAAAAAACCGAATAAAAAAAACCAAACCAAATTGAACCGAATCAAACCAAACCGATATATATATTTATTAATGATTTAATATATATTTATTATGAAAATGAATGAACATGCTAAACCAAGCCGTCAACCAGGGAAACTAACTTGACACAAATTCCTCCTTGGCCATTTTCTTTTGCCTTTTCTTTTGGTGTAGCCACCTTCAATTGATGATGAATATTTATGTTCCTTTGAGGAGGACCCTCCTCACTTTATCCTTCTTTGATAGTTATTCCTGTTAGCCAAAAATTTATCCACCAAAATTAGTTAGAAATCTTCAAAGATTTGTTCAGATTCTAAAACATTTAAGCTTAAGCATGATTTTCCATATCAAATTAAAACCTTTTAATTTGATCCATACTTGAACAACGCATTGTAAAATTCGGAATATTATTTCTTCGAAATCATATTATTCCTTTGTAAGAAGTTGACATCTCCATCCTTTTGACGGTATTCAAAGAATAAAACCAAAACCAGAGCCAAAAAAAATTGAACCGAAAATTCGGTTTGGTTTTGATTTTGACAAAAAACCGAATCGATTGGAACCGAACCCACCCTTAATTATACCCAAAAGAAAAACACAAATCTTCTTTATGGTCATCCATCCTAATTCCTAATGCAACGTGTCACCTAGTTTAGAAATATCCAAACAATTTTTGTCAATTGGCCAACCAAATTTCCTTGGCTTTCGATTATTATATATTTTTTTTTCTAGACTAAGTTATTCAACAATTAGCAACTGAGCCAATACAAACTAGATCACAACTGGCACCTTTCTATTATTATATTTCCTAATTTTTAATTAATCTGTTGTATAATAAAGGATAAGGTGACTAATCACAAGTTAAACAATCAATAATTACACATACAAAGCCAGTTTAATTTTGTGGATTTCATTTGGTTTATTTGTGCTCGAGACCAACGTGCCGGCCAGAGTTGTATCATGAAATTTAATAATTAGAGTTTGATGTAATGACTCAACCAACATACATGCAAAATTGCATGAATAACATCCACACGAAATCTTTATCAAACTTTATAAGGAAATATAATAATTAATAAGATTATAGTTTTTTTTGTCATAAATAAGATTATTGATTGATATTTGGACACCATCACCATGCCAGGAGCAAAAAGAAAAGAAAAATAATTATTGACCAAACTTAGGTACTTGGAGTTCTGCCTAGGTTTCATAATGAGTATTATGGTGATTATTTCCTATTTTAATTTGGGAGCTTTATATATAGAGATAAATTTTTTTTTTATATTTTAAAGAACTCCACTAATTTTTAAACATGTCAAGGAGAGATAAAAACATAAAAACAACTAAAAGCTCAGCCAAAAACATAGAAACAATGTTTTAAAATACCAGACATACCCCTAAGACTTTAGGGTTGTTATAGAACCCAACCATCACAACTGTAACAAATTAATATGTGTCTAAGCTCAACTGATTCTCGACTATTTATGCAGATCAGTTTGTATCCTCATAATTAGTTCAATCCATCCTTGACAATTTTTGCAGAATCAGTTTAACATGTCCTCAACCATTTTTGCAGAATCAGTTCAACCCGTCTTCGACCATTTTTGCAGAATCAGTTCAATCAGTTCTTGACCATTTTTCATAATCAGTTTAACCCGTCCTCGATCATTTTTGCAAAACCAGTTCAACTCGTCTTTGAACATTTTTGCAAAAGTTCAATCCATTCTTGATTATTTTTGCAGGATCAGTTCAACTCGTCCTCGACTATTTTTGCATAATGAGTTCAACCCGTCCTCGACCATTTTTTAAGAATCAGTTCAACCCATTTTCGAAAATTTTCGTAGAAGTTCAACTTGTCCTCGATTATTTTTGCAAAATCAGTTCAACCTGTCCTCGACCATTTTTTCAGAATCAGTTAAACCTGTCATCGACCATTTTTGCAAAATCAGTTCAACCCATCTTCGAGCATTTTTACCGAATCAGTTAACTCATCCTCAACCATTTTTTCAGAATTAGTTTCAAATAACTTGACCCTAGTAAAAATTATTGAGTTAACACATCTGCGATAATTTGGTAAATTGTAAACAAAGAGAGATCCTTAAATCCTGCTGACCGATGACGAAAATTTGATTTCTATTCCAAGCCAAAATATTGCTACCACCACTATACTGTATCATTAGACTTTTAGCTTTATTCCCCCTCCATAACACTTTATACAGTTGAATGGTATTATGTATAGCATTGAGAAATAATGATAATATTCAATAATTAATAGAAAAAGAAGATTTGCGACTGATTTTGTCATTAAGTCTCCATGTTTTTCTTAATTAATTAAAACCACCACAACCATTAAATTCTTATAGCCATGGCGACGACCCGCATGGATGATGGGAGACAGTGGCGAAGCCAGGATTTGTGGGGAGGAGGGGCGAACTTAAAGAGTGCAAGATTAAAAAAAATCATAACAATCAAATCCCTTTATAGTAATGTCTTCCATGGTTTATCAATACAAACACATTACAATAGTTGCCGATGACGTTCTATACCTTGAAAACTTCACATAATAGGCTCAATATAGTATCTTTATATTAATTAACGGTATGATGTGAAGAAAAAAAAAATCTTAGATTCTTAATCTTAAAGTAGAATATACTATATGACTAATAACTAATTAAACCAATCAATACCAATAATCATATAAATTATTCAATAAACAAAAATTCAATTAATCAATATCAATAATAAAAAATTCAAGTTTACCCTAAATAACAATTTCATTCATCAATACTTATAGAATTTCTTATCAATAATCCATAATTAATAGTCATTAACCATGTTGATCAATTACTCTATGATTCTATATAAATTAAACAACATTTTGTATTAAATAATGAATTAGGGTTAGGGATAATATAAATTTAGAAATTACAGATTTCATCAAAAAATTTGGAGAGAATTGGCCAACCAAACCAAAGGATGGCGCCTAGAAGCTGGCAGCAGGGAGATGGCTTGAACTTTGGAAGCAAGGAAGGCTAACAGGATGTTGCGGCTGGGATTTGGGGAGTTGCTACTCTCCGCTTGGGGTCTGGGATAATGAAGGCACTGGGGACTCCTTTAATTATTTAATTTTTTTTTAACTCAATAACCCAAACGATGTCGTCCAACTGAAGAGTTTTTAAATTTTTTAACCAGTACCAAAACGACGTCGTTTTGGTTTGGTTTTCATACAAAAAAAAAGAAAACTTGCTGCAGCAAAGCTGAACAGTAGCAATGAACCCAGAAAACACAGACGAACTTCATCGCTTCTGACGGGACCGGAGGGGCGGAACCACCGCTCTTGGGCTTGATTTCCGGTGAGGGGAGGAGCGGACGCCACTCCTCGCCCCTATGTAGCTTCGCCACTGATGGGAGAGGACAAAGCATTTGGGTTGATGCAAAAGCAACCATGCGAAATATCAAGGGTGAGTGGAGAAGATGGGAGAGGGAAGCGATGGAGCTTTTTGGTTGGCGGAATGGGGCTTGCAATTGTTTTGCTAGAATTAAATCTCAACGGTTGATTTATTGTATAAAGGGTGTTTTCGTAACTCACACTTCAAAGCAAAAAAAGTTAATGATGCCATCTTTCACATTTATTAAATTTTGTTTCTTCTTGAAATGTTTAAAAATGTAATATCAATATAAAATTAAGTATTAAAAGTATACTATATGTGTAATTTTTCTTTTTAATTTCGTATTTTACTTTTAATTTCATAATGAGTATTTATTAGGATATTATTTTTTATATGTTATTATTTTTTTAGTATAAATTATACTCTACACTAATTTACACTAAAAGGTAAAGGTAGGGCTTGAATCCGAGACACAGTGGGTTGACTATAAAGGCTCTAACCACCAGTGAATAATCCACCATCCTATTAGGTTTATAATTTTGTTATTATGTTTGGTAAATTCCAGGCGTCTTCCCTTTTCTTATCGGAAAAAAAATATTCAATGGTGTCCTAGAATTAGGGCTTATTTTTCTATTCAAATAACTTTAAGATTTGTAGTCATAATCTCATCTTATTCATACGATCAAATGAACTTTGAGGTTTCTTCGTATTCTTGTTCTGAGGTTTTATTATTGAATAATCCCTACTTGTTGATTTCCGGGTTTGTTGGTATCCGAGGTGGGATCACCTTGTTTGATGGCTAACAACAAAGAGCGTGTTAACATCACTACCCTCAACTAACATAGATTGCAAGATCATGAAGCAAAGATGCATGCGTTCGTGGATGAACTACTTGTGAGCGACATGATCTCTAATTCTGGTCGAATCACATAATTCTACTGATAACATGGACCGGCCAGGTGGCAAAGTCAATTTCGATACGTCCCAAATCAACCAAAGTGGGAATAAAGTAGCGAAGCAAGTTTGAAGGGCAACAATTATACCGAAGCATATTCATCTCTCATACAAGCAAATTTGAAAGGTAAACCATTGTACCGAAGCAAAGTGAAGGCATCAGGATGCTAAACTCATCTCAGACATTGGATTCATGATCAAGTCTAAGTATGGTAAAGCTCTGGCCAATAACCCACAAGATAAGGTTTATGTCTTTTTAGCCTTTGTTCAAGATCAACTTCGATTCAAAATGTACTCGAGATCGAGTTCTATACAAGTATAAGAAATCGATCTAGGACGAAGTTTGAGTCATTGTAGTTGTGGTGAATTGGAAGTGCGTAATGAATTTTTTTTAGTGTCGATAACAATTTTCTTTTTTTTCTTCAATGAGAGCGTCATAAGTGAGTACTGTAAGTTTATGAATTAGAATGTATGATGAATCTCTACAAGTCATATGCATGTATGAAATTATTTTCATGCATTATCTTAATGCTCCTTTTTTTATAAGTACTTTCAGACATTACTACTATATAAACATCATTCTCATGTGAAACGTAATGTACAAGTACAACAACATTGCGTGGCAAGAATGTGCGACAATAATAACAATGTACAACATCTTTTAACATTGTTATTCGCACTCAAAAAATTTAATTTCGCACTCCAAACTTTTCATATACAGAACAAAAAATAGTCTTATGAAGAGTACAAATTAAATTTTTAGAATGCTAGTAATAGTTTCTATTTTTTATATTAAACTGTTATATAACTCATCAGAAAGGAGAGCACCCTAAGCACTACAAACAATAAAACATAAGGAGCTGATTTCACACACAATTTTAAGTTTTTAACACAATCTTATTTATTCATGGCAATGAATTGAATAAATCACACAAAAACAACAAAAGTAATTAAACAATGGTATGTAAGAGAACAAAATGATAAGTTTTTATCATGGAGAGTTAATTTTCACACATAATTTTTAGTTTTTCATGCATCTCTTTTTATTTTTTTTAACAAACGATATTATTTACATTAAGGGGGGTGGGAGAGTGAGTTGAGTCTCACAATGAGCTAGCAATAATGTAGTTGAAATTCATCTTTACTAAGAATCGAACCTAAAATATCTCACTTACAAATAAAAAAGTATACCACTAAACTCTTTATCTTTGACAACGGTAATTAAACAAGATAATAGGAGAACAAAAATCTACATTTTATTATTTCCTTAAAACAAGAAGTCACATAACTTGACAAAACACTAAAGCATCTAAAGTAAATGAACTTATATAAAAGCTTTTTCTAGGTGAAGTCCATCTGATCGAATGACTGACACATTTGATTGAGACTGTGAAGGAAGGGACGAAGGATGCCGAACTATGGTTGATGAGGGCAAGGGTGGCCCATGATAATGCCACTTTTTAGAATATTAATGCATATGATAGATTTCTTTACTTGAGTTACATGCATGCATGTCAAAGAGATAGATGACTAAGAATAATGTGATCGTGACACATTTATTTAGGACTCTTTCCAAAATTTTATTTATTTTTCTCACATTTTAGATTGTGGAGATTGTTGTAATTTATCAAAATAAATTGAAAACTTCGTCTAATTTCATGTTCAACTAGTTTATGAGATGTTTCTTTACCTTCCTATAAGTATTAAACATATGCGTTTTTAGATTAATAATCATACCATTTTCAGCTTTAAATTTTTTTTCTTTCTAAAATTAAAGATAAAATGCACATGAGAAAGGAAAAACAAAGAAAAGTAGAGGAAAGATGCTGAAAGCTCATTTTAGTTGTTCTACTTTCAAGTTTTTGTTTCACACTCTTCTTCCACTTCTTTTTTTCCATAAACTCGCCTTAAAATCTAGCATAAAAAAGTACATTAATACCTAAAAATGCAATAGTTAAGATGGGACTTAAAATTTGGAATTTAGTCAATATTAATCTTAATTTCTTAAAAATTAATATTAAACCTTTAAAAAAAAAAGGATAAGCTGGTGACTTCGACACTACAATCCACCCTTCTAGGGCCAGAAAAGCTGGCTTTGATCAAGAAATTTTCTTCACCATTAACCTTTTCTTGACGAAAAGCAAATAGTAAACTTAATACCGCAAATAGTAAAGAAAAAATTGCAGTTGTTACGAAGACATAAATGCACAATTTATGTTGCAACTTTGTAAATTTAATTTTTACTTTTGGGACATGACATAAAAATTGAAAAACAAAATAGGGTCAAAACAGAAATCTGGAAAGGTTTAGGACAAGACCTACAACTACAAGTACAATGATTACGCATTTGGTTTTTCCTTTTCTGTTGTCAGAAAAATTACTCAAAAAAGCATTAAATCATATAATACGACCCTACGTACGTATGACTCTACCCTAAACGACACAGATTCTGGGCTTTTTCTTAATTCCTCTCATCCAATCACGTCCGTCGTTTATTGAGCCATAGATACTGCCCAGTTTCCCAATCCCAAGGCTGCCCAGTGCCATGTCCTGCGCTGCATGCCTGCCTGCCATTGTTTGGCCTAAGCTCAGAAACTTTTCGTAATTGCCAAACTAACTATTTATTTATTTATTTTATAAACAAAAGATATTACTTATATTAATGAAGTGAGGGATTGAGGTAATAAACTAATAATAATATGATTCAAATTTGTCTTTAACGAGAATCAAATCTAAAATCTTTCATTAACAAGTGAAGAAAAAATACACTAAATCGGTAGTACCAAGTGACACAAAACCAACGGAAGGCAATTTTAAAATTCATTTTATTTTTAAATTGAGGTAACATAAATTTTAGGAGTTTTAACGAAAAGTCCGCATTACTGTTCACTTTAACGAAAAACCACATTTTTACATTAAAAAGTCAAACATGATACTATTCATTTTACCCTTTATTTGGTCCTTATCGTTAAAACTCAAAGTTTTCAAACCATTTTCATTAATTTTTCTTAAATTTTATCATGCTTCAAGTGTATGATATATATACCAAGAGTCTTTGTGGATATCATACTCCGGTGCATGGTAGAAGAACTTGCTAGATGAGGTTGTCGGATGAACTATGCAAGTTAAGTTAGAATTATTGAATTTCGTTGGATTTATTTATGGGAACTTTAACGAAAAACTCCTGGTATTGTTCACTTTAACGAAAAACCACATTTTTACACTAAAAAGTCAATCCTGGTACTATTCACTTTACCCTTTATTTTGTCTTTATTATTAAAACTCAAAGTTTTCAAGCCCTTTTCATTAGTTTTCCTTTTCTTTATCTTGTAAGCCAAACAATGTGGGTTACTACTCGCCTTGTTTAATTTAACAAATTAAAAATTCATTACGAAGAAATATGGGATTATTATATACCAAAATTAGCAAGTGGGTTCTTGACGTCTGGGCAGTATAATTTCTTGTAGAGGAAATTGAAATGGGGTGAAACCGTATATGGGGTCTAATTTGTAATTTTGCCTTACTAGGGTTTCTTTGGAAAACTATGCTATTTTATCAGGTAAATGTTGAAGGGATTATGGACTAGTTTGGTATTGTTGTGCTTTTTAAAAAAACTGAGAATAAATAGCTATAAAATAAAGCAGTTAAGTATTTGGTAAACATTTTTTAAAAAAGTGCTTTAACAAAAAAAGCAGTATTCAAGTGTTTGGTAACTTTTATATAAAACTGATGTGTAGATGTTAAATGACTAAAAATTGTATAAATATTAAATGTTATAATAATTTATTTTTTTTCTTTTATAATTTTTTTATTTATAATCTCTCCTACATTCACTCTCTCTCCTCTCCCTCATTTTCTCCACTGCTCATCCTCCCTCATCTCAACTTCACCGGATCTTCGAGCGTCAACGTCTCCAACCACACCTTCGAGGACGGACAAATTTGTTGAGGTATAAAATTAAATAAATAAATGGTTTGTTTATTGGGTTTTAAATTAGGGTTTTGTTATTGAATTTGATGAATTTCTTTGTGTCGTGCAAATTAGATTGGTTGGCATCTTATTAATTTATTGGGTTTTAATTTGGTGAATTCCTTGCGGATGAGAATCATCATTCTTGCTATCAGAGAAATCATCGGTCCTTTTATCACCCTAAGCATTTCCGTCAATTAAATTAATTTATGGGTTATTTTTAAGTGTATTTTACTATGTAATCATCACATTTGATCGTGTGTAGGATCTGAAAGGAGGAGAGGGATAATCGTTGGTGTAGTGGTGGTCGGTGTCGAGCAAGAGTGGGAGGGACGACGACGGTCCTAAGGATCTGATGCGGGGGGAGAACGAGGGAATAGGAAAGAGATCATTCTGGTTGTTTTAGGGACAAGGATTGTCATTTTGTAAAACTAACGAATGTGTTATTGGAATTGAGAAAGTTTCATTAACATTGCACTGTAGCTCCGCATGTTTTGAAAAAAAAACTGTTTTTTCTTAGCTATGATTTGCTGCTTCAGGATTTTGGCTTTTTTTCACCCTCAACGGTGAAAAAAAGATGATTTTAGTGTGTTTACCAAACATTAAAAAGACCCCAACTTTTTTCATACCTTTTTTTTTTTTTATAATTTCAGTTGTGCCAAACTGGTACTATATAAGCCAAACTAAATTGGGACTTGTATTAGAATGAGGTAAGTGATACAGGAGTTTCTACACTAACAATCTAATGCTGATTTTGCATAGGTTATATTCATAATTTGCCAAAATGTCTAATTGTTATGCTAAGGACAATTAATCATGCACGTGTATGAGTGATTGTCAAGTATTAATGTATTGTAAGACTAACATGCATCAACGACTGACAGTCACTTATACACAGTGAACGACTGTTCATAGCATTCTATAACACTTTCTCATTACCCGTATTATAGTCCACCCTCCTTTGATTAAAAACACAAGCTAATGTGGTGTTCACAACATGTCTATAGGCAAATGAGCCTTAAGTTTATGATTGTATAGTAAACATGCTTTACAAGCCAAATTAAATTGGGACTTGTATTAGAATGTGATACGTAATACAGGATTTTCTACACTAACAATCTAGCTAATGGCTGATTTTGCATAGGCCATACTCATAATTTGCCATAATATCTAATCCTATGCTAAGGACAATTACTCATGCACGTGTCTGTTGATTGTCAAGTTGTCAACTGTTAATGTACTGTGAAATTTACATGCATCAACGGTTGACAGTCATTCATACACATGTGAACGACTGTTCCTAGTATTCTATAATGCTTTCTCATAAGTCATATTTGACTCCACCTTCCTTTGATTAAAAACACAAGCTAATGTGGTGTTTGTAACATGTCTGTAGGCAAATGAGCCTTAAGTTTATGATTATACCCTAAACCATGATAGGCATGCAGAGTAAATAATGGAACCATTTCCAAAGGCTTTTCATTGAGAACCAAAGCCTCTGGTGATTGAACTCTTGTGCTGCGTAGGGCATCGTATATATTTATAATGCCTGTTTCCTCAACAAAAACAATGAAATAAAAAGAACCTCTTGAGACTAGGGTGGGCATCGGGTGGGTTGGTTGGGTTAAACTTCAATTTATTGGCCAACCCAATAGTTTCGGATGACATTGTTGTAATCCATTGCCAGCCAAGAAAATGGGCAAACTAACCCACCCAAACCATTATTTCATGCTTAATGTGCGTATGAGTGACAAATAATTAAAAATGGTTAATTATATTTAATACCAATTTCGTAGTTAATTATTAGGTTTAATCCTGAATATTTTGCTTATAAATTTAGGTCCCTTGAAAGTCAATTCAACTAAGCAATTTTCCTATTTTGTAACGATAAGGTTCACCAAAATCTATTATAAAACAGAAGAGGTCCATTAGAAAGCTGATCAAGTTAAATTGGATAACTTTATAAACCCCATTACTGGTCCATTGCCAACCACATACAAAAAAATTTGTAGATTCACAACAAAATTTGAAACGAAGGATTGGCTGTTTTCAAGCCTGTGGAGAAGTTTTAGTAAGAATCGTTTTGCCACATATTTTAGCTTAAAAAACAATACCTAGTGACAGAATTTTGTCGAAAGCATATCAGGTGATGTATAAATACATTTTTTAGGGTTCATCTCTGTAACACAATTATTGCATACTTATTCTCTTACTTACTACTCAAGTCTCAAATATTGCTTACTAACTTAACTGTTGGATAGTCTTTGACCAACACCCCACTGGTCCTAAAATTGGTTAAGATTGTTTACTGTTTTACAGATAATTAAGTTTGTGCATCTCCAACCCTCACGGTGGTGCACGAATTTGATTCCAACCAAACTCGTTTTCTACCTGACTGTAAAAGTATGAAGTATCATCAAAAGAAACACTTCAATTACTTTGAGCACTAGAATATTTTTTTTTTCTCAAATAGTACAAACATAATATGAAACATAAGTAATTATTGGCAAACCCAAAAAAATAAAAAAGTACATCTTATTTATCCACGTTAATTTTGTTTTCCACCTTTATTTTGTTTGGTGACATGACATCAAGTAAATAGTTCCACTTAGTTTTCAAAAGTTTGTACTTATAATTCCAATGATCTCAAAAGTCCAGTCGCTTGACTCACTCCTCCTAATAAAAGAGAAAAGAGATGCCTTTTTCATTGTTACCATCTAAAACATCGAAAAAAAGAAAGCAAAAGGTGGGGGAATACAGATAAGTAGTGTCACATTTGTTAGTGGGTTAGGCAGGTGCCATCTTACATATGTACAATACAAGCTCCAATGCATCATATCCCCATCATTATTATATCAAATGTTTGTGCCCTAAATTTTTTATTTTTTGGGTGGCAATTATGCAGATGCTTTTTTTTACAACATGCAAATTACTTTCATGACTTATTTAAATGTACTTTTAAAATGACTGAAAGCGCTTTTGAAAAAAAATGTTTTTGGGTTTCAAAAGTAATTTAAGTGCTTTCTGCAAGAAGCACCAGTTATGTGTTTTTTCCAAGAGCACTTTAAGTGTTTTTCTAAAATTTACTTACATTTTTACTAATGATTGGTTCTAAATATATTTTTACCAAAAGCGCTTTCAGTTATTTTAAAAGTACATCCAAACGAGTATTTAGTTATTATCTTGACATTCAAGAAATTTAGCCTTTATTTTTATTCTAATTTTTTTTAAACAAATACATACATAGGGACAAATATGTCATATGCAACAAATAGGTCATATGCAACTCACCTCCCCTCTTCTACAATTAGGTGAAGACCATGGGGGCTAGAAACCCCAACGGGAAACTTTTCACCGCGCCACACGATTCTTTTGCGAAGCGCTCTCTCAGACGTTTCCACTCCTGCCCTTGAAGGCAAAGAGGTTTCAAGATACTAGTACAAACTCATTAGGAATACAAATCAATCCCAGCCACGGAAGATACACATCCAACCAACATGAAAGATAACACCAACGAGGATTAAACTTTGCAAATTGTAGACCTACAACAAATGCACCACAAGGAAAGAATGCATCACTCTCGGATGATATTGCAATCGTCAACAAAGAAGCACTACTATGAGTAAACTAAAAAAAAAAAAGCCGAGCTTCCTCCTTATAGTCTTTTGATACGTGTGCAAAATCACCACCCACCGACCAAAGATTCAAGTTTGAGCTGTAAGTCATAGCCGATATAAAGTCTCTCCTCCACAAAGCTAGAGAGCAACCAAACCACAAAGACTCTTGTCGCAAGAACGAAAGGGTAACCACAACCAAGATATGAAGATATTAGAAGATATGACAAATTGGAAAGGGAAGAGAGGGGGAAGCTAGAATTGCCACCGACTCTAAGGCCCGACCCTATTTTTCTCTCTAGCGGCTAGAGTAAAGTTGTGGTCCTTTTTGTTCACATAATTAGATTTATTTTCTTATTGAATTAGAAGGAAAGACATTAATCTTACTCATACCGTGAATGTGAGAGTATTTGAGTTAAAATCCTTCCCACCCAATAATCGAATTCCATACTAATTTTGTGAATAACGAATGAGAGACTTTGGATGCAGTCCTTAGCTATGAATATTCTTTGATTGAAACCTTGTTAGTTTTTTATTTTTGATCGAGGTCCCTGAAATTAATGTGATAATTTATTTCTACGTACGTTACTATTTTTTTTAAAATTAAAAATTAGAAATTTTAGTTGTTTATATAAATGAGATTTTAAATAAAAAACCATAATTTGTGGGATTAAAAATATTAAATTAAAAATATACTATTGTGTGTGTGTGTAAACATTGGTACATTCATCAAAATTAACCAAAAAAATTATTGTATCAAAACATTGTTACATTCTTCAAAATCACAAAAAAAAAAAAATTATCCTTTGATATTTATATACATATGTACTGGTCTGGAAATCTTTGAAAAGAAATAAAAATTTCAACCCCACCACTTGAACAAAATAATAGCTAAAATTATGCAAAAAGAGAATATAAGGATTGTGACAAATGTGCAATACTACAACAATGTGGGAAACAACTATAAATACATAAAGATGGCAGGACCACCAGTGCAAAAATCATACATTAGTTGGCAGAAAACGACAAATACAGTGATATGGGCACCTAATGCTTACTGGTGCACGTCATACATTTAAGAAGGAAAAATAAAATAAAAATAGCAAAAATATAGAATAGAAGGTTAGGACAAAATATAGAAATACAAAAAATAAAGAGGAAAAGAATAGAATATGATTATATTGTGGATATTGCGGCAAACCCAGACCTTCCATGCTCAGAGGGATGAGAGAGACAGCCATAGAGGTTCAAGTTAGATAGAGTTCTTTTTAGAGAGAGAGAGAGAGAGAGAGAGAGAGATTAGATGGTGGGAGAGGAGGATACGGGGAGGGTTTAAGAGAGGTTTTTAGGTTCACCAACTGGTGGTTAGAGATTGAGCTCCTTAACCAAACACTTGATCTTCACCATCCAAACCAATTAAGCAAAGGCCATTAGCCCTTGAATTCAATTGTTGAATTGAAGAAGAAGCAAGTAGTAAAGCCAATGACTTTTCCCAACTGGGTTTCAAGCAAAAGCACTTATTAGAAAAGCAGAGTTGCCCACCAAAGCCTTAAACAACCCCCCCCACACCCCATTTCTGGAAGTAGAAAGGAAAGTCATCATTTTTCTTGAGTAGCAGTAGAAACTGAAAAAACTTGTTTCTCTCTGTGAGTGTGAGTCTGACGTGGGGTTTGAATTTGATTCAGTGATGGAAGGAGAATATCTATGATTGCAAAAAAGCAAAAAAAAAAAAAAAGAAAGTGAAATTCATATCTCTCAATTATTTTCCAACACACTAAAGTTCTTTTTTTTTTCTGTCTTTTTTGTGTTGTTAAATAAATATACTTGTTGTTGTTGGGATCGGAAAGTTTGGTTCTGAGACGATCGGGTGATGTTCTCTAAAGACTTTTCTGTTCCCCACACAACCCACAGCTCTTAAGGGTTTCCAGGTATTTTTCTATCTTCCATTTCTTTTCTTTTTTTACTTTAATTATCTTTTAGCTGCTCTCTGTCTGTCTCACTCATGAATTTCTCCTTTTCTTCGGTTCCGTTGTTCTCTCTCTTTCTTTTTGTTTGTTAAAATGATGATCCATTAATTTCTTTTTTGGAAGTACAGAGTTAGTAGATTTATTTTTATTGTTCTTATCATCAATTTATCTAAAAATATTGTTCTTATATGTTTAATTTTTCCTTCTGTTGGATTGATTTCTGAATTCTGATTCTGTTTGCATATATATATATATATATATATATATAGAGAGAGAGAGAGAGAGAGAGAGAGATATGTTCATTCTTTTTAAGAGGTTCTATGTAATTTACAATCATCAATTGGAAGCTTTCAAACTGAAAAAAGTTGTATAAATCCTTTGATTGCCAGGAACCTAAAAAGTTCATATGTCGGCATCACGTATGTTAAGTTCAGTTCTTGCATACAAAGATTGCTGTTTGGATGCTTAATTCCGCTGTTTGCTGGGCATTAATAATGAGCTTCTGTATGTTGGTAGTAAATTTTGTTTTGGTTTGATTTTCTTCTGTGAGGATTGCCTGGAATTCCAAGTAGAAATTTTTTCTCTACTTGTTCTTAGTAGTTTGCTTTAATGCATTGGCTTATACTGGTGTGAGTGAGTAATAATATACTCACTATTAAATTCCTGAATTCCTGCAAACTTACTAGTTAGTTTTTCGAATATGGTACGGTTTTGCCAATGATGGAAGTTCTACTCCTTTTTCAGTCTTCGGGATGAGTATGTAGTTGGGCTCATATAACTGGTTCAGGGGTTGAGAGAGCTATGTCAACTTACTATGCTGGTTCGAATAATCAAAAAGATGCTACGCCAATGCTCTATTTAAGGGAACCACCTTTGCCTAGTTCTTATCCAGAAGCACCTCTTCTTACTGGTAACATGATGATGTATATGAACTCTGGGTCATACTCGGATGCAGTGGCTGGGAGTTCTCAGCAGCAAAACAACTGCATTGAAGTAATCTCCTCAGTGGAGGGTTCAGATTCCAACCAGCAGCAGCACGATGTCCTATCGCATCTTGGTGGAACGCGTATTGGAGAGCTGGGATTCAGTCCATGGAGGGAGGGTAGAAATGAGATGCTAGTTACGCACCCCATGGGTAGTTCTTCAGGTATTCTTCATGGTGGACAGAACTTGCAAGGTCAGGGGTTGTCCCTCAGCCTGAGTACACAAATCCCATCAGGAATGCAAATGCCTTCTATCTCATACCGCAATCCCAATATGGGTTTTGCTTCATTCTTAAGTCCTAACCCATCCGTTTCAAGTGAGGGTGACGGCAGGAATGGCTCTTTTAGAGATGAGCAGCCAAGAAATGTTGAATATTTGCCATCTGGTTTTCCGGGAGGCAATCCAGATTCAAGTAAAGGGGATTTGTCTCCATATGGGATGTCAAGTATTGCAAGAACCATTCCCCATAACAAATACCTCAAAGCAGCACAACAACTGCTTGATGAAGTCGTCAATGTCCAGAAAGCACTTAAGCAACATGATAGAGAGAAGAACCAAAGCACACACGATCATCATAAGAGTTTCAAGGAGGGAGATGATGGATCAAAGAATGATTTGGAGAGTGGAGTATCTTCAAACCCTCAAGAGTCGGCCAGTAACTCACCATGTGAGCTTTCACATGCCGAGAAACAAGAGTTGCAAAGCAAGTTGACGAAACTTCTGTCAATGCTAGATGAGGTATGAGCAATGCATATAGTTTTATGTCTCTTTATGAGTTAATTATATGATCAATCTTGCTTGTCTCGTCAGTTGGTCATAATGTTAAGAGCTTAAAATCAATTTTAGTTGCAAATTTGATTGGCAGTATCCTTTCGTCTTCGTTCTTTCTATGCTGTGATGATTGCTTTGTTTGGAGTTTAGATGACTACGACACCTGCCTTTATCACTTCTCATGTGTGTGATGAGTGTGCATGATTAGGCAGGTGATATTATGTAGCATGTTTATTACCAGTGATCGGTATGCTTTTATGTTCATGATATTGTTCTGTTCTCTTAGGCTCATAGTTACTGGTTTCACGATAATGACTGAAAGGATCAATGATATGTTTCTTTAATTTTGAAAAATACAAAATACGAAAGGAACAAGATATGCAGTAGCAGTCTACTCAAGCAAAACGAAACAAAATGCTAATGATTTTGTTGTTGAGCTTCTGCCAATATCTGATTGTTCCAACTGAAAATAACTGATTAATGATGTAGTCTTACAGTGATGCATTGATAGATAAACCAACATCTGGTAACGATTCCATTTCAGTTTTCTTCTTTGATTCAGACATACTTAAATGAAGATGAAGTTTCAAAAATTTCAAAGAGTTCTGAGTATAACCTTTCATGTCTAAGTGATGTTTTCACTGGTAATTAATTGATCCTTCATCTTTCCAGTTGAAGCATCTGTAGCCTTGCATTTTGTTTGACTGACATGTGAAAAAGTTGGGACTTTTAATCTTTCTCCCAACGGAATTATCTCCGACTATTCGTAAGGTTTCTTATGTGTCTAAATTGAACGGGATGCAATGGAATGAAGCATAACACCCTTATGTGAAAATATTGGGGTAATTCATCCCCTGATTTGCTTGTCAACATGTCTATTGATTCCCCCGTATGTTTATGGACCCTGATGGAACATCAAGGTAATCCTTCTATGTTGACAGTTGACGGAAGTACCCTGTTCTGCAAAGAATCAAAAACAGTATAAGATGCAGAATTGACCGAAGTTACCATTGTTAACTGTTGATGCAGGAGGAGAAGGACAACGCCATTATTTGGGGCCAAAATTTCCATGGTCCCTGAGTTGCTCATGATAATATTTCTAGTGTTCGTGTCTGTTAATTTATGTGATTTACATCAGCAGCAGCTAATGGTTACGTAAAATATTTATACGATCATTTTTTCTTTGAGGATGTTTTAAGAGGTCGCACTTGGTGCGATGGCAAGTGCCTTCGCCCATGAGCGGTAGGTCTCGGGTTCGAGACTTGGGAGCAGCCTCTCCATAAATGGGGGTAAGGCTAGCCGACATTCACCTCTCCCAGACCCTGCGTAAAGCGGGAGCCTTGTGCACTGGGTACGACCGATGTTTTAGGAAGTTTGTGGTTGTGGTTGGTTGTTTCTCGTTGTAAGCCTTTGTCTGATAGATTGGAGCTCCTATTTGTCCCATGAGGTGTAATGGTGTTTATATCACAATCACAGGTTGACAGACGGTACAAGCAGTATTATCATCAGATGCAGATTGTTGTATCATCATTTGATGTGATAGCGGGAGGTGGGTCAGCTAAACCGTACACAGCAGTAGCCTTGCAGACTATTTCACGCCACTTTCGGTGCTTACGTGATGCAATCACAGGCCAGATACAAGCAACCCGTAAAAGCCTTGGGGAGCAAGGTGCCTCAGGAAGCATGAAAGGAGTTGGAATATCTCGCCTCCGTTATGTGGACCAGCATCTCAGGCAGCAGAGGGCCCTTCAGCAGCTTGGCATGATGCAACAACATGCATGGAGACCACAAAGAGGTTTGCCGGAAAGCTCTGTCTCAATTCTGCGAGCATGGCTATTTGAGCATTTCCTTCATCCGTAAATCCTGACTTGAACCCTTTTCTCAATTTATTTTCCAGAAAGCTTAATTGATCGAAATATATCAGAGTTCCTGACGTAATTTAATGTTAATATTGATATTTTCCAGCTATCCGAAGGATTCTGATAAGATCCTGCTAGCAAGGCAGACAGGCTTGACTAGAAGTCAGGTAATGACAAAGTAATCGTGTTTTACATAGCATTTTTCCTTAGGTACCACCTACATACATACATACATACATACATAACAGAGAGTAAGATCTATTATCTTTCGACTCTAATACGTATACCATCTTGATCCTCGCTAAATTCTATTGAATTAGGATATGGATAATTGTTTCATTCTGCAGGTTCTTGCAGCAACAAGAATGCTGCATAAACAAACAAGTCACATTTATAACGAAAATCGATCATTGAGTACCATGCTTACAGTTTAATTTGAAATAACTCGATATCTGAAAGTTCGTGTACTTTTTTGCTGCGGCACAGGTCTCAAACTGGTTTATAAATGCACGAGTGCGTCTCTGGAAGCCCATGGTTGAGGAGATGTACAAAGAAGAGGCTGGTGATGCCGAGATGGATTCCAACTCTTCATCTGAGAATGCACCTCAAACAAAAGAAGGTGACAACACGAGGCCCATGGAAGCCGGAGTACAAGATATGCAACCTAGTGCAAGTTCGACAGGCACTGAGAGATGCAGCACTGGACAATTTATGGACTCCAAATCCAACCATTTCCATGACGTGGAAATGGCTGGATCCGCTGGGGTTGCCAGTTTCCAGAATGTGACTTGTCACGAAGCTGAAGCTGAGTACGGGCTCGTGAAGCTTAGAGAGGGGCAAAGGCCTGGTATGGATGGATCTGGTCTCATTTCTGATGCAAATGTTCAGACTGATAGGAACAATGAGAGGTATATGGCAGCAGCTGCTGTGTACCAGATGCCGGAGCTGGGGAGATTTGGAAGTGGAAGCGGGGTGTCTCTGACATTGGGATTGCAGCATTGTGACGGTGGCGGTAGCCTACCCATCTCTAGTGGGACTCATCACGGTTTTGTTGCCGTGAGAGGGGACGATTTATACAACCCTGCAGCTTCTTCTGTAGGATCTGAGACAGCAGATTTTGAATGCCTTGATTCCGGGAACCAGCAGCAACACAGATTTAGTTCCTCCCATCTATTACGTGATTTCGTAGTGTGAAAGATGCTTCATTGCATATCCACATTGGTTACTTCCAAACTATTTTTGGCTTGGGGGAGAAGGAAACAACAGACAGTGAGAGGCTTTCGACCGCTTGTTCAGGAACATTCGACTTTGCGTTGCAAATGGCGAAAAGGAACGTCGCTCTCCTCCGGACACTGGAAACATACTACTAGTACAGTTGTAATATATGAAGAAATTGATTGAAGGTCTACATATTTGTAAAAATCAGATACATATTCTTTTGTTTAGTATGTTGAAAAGGTACAATCAGTGCCAAACTCTGTTAATGGTATTGAACAAAATAGACTTGGGTGTCACCGGGGATATGTCGCCGTGTGAATGAGTGTACTCACACGAGAATATACCTCCGTTGATATGCAAGAATCCGGCCTCCTGTTTTCAGGACTTGATTCTTGAAAACACTTGACAACAGAACTTTCAAAACCTTTCATAAGACTATTAAATTCTTGACAAATTTTCCTGCTTTTGGGTGAACATTTGGCGACACTTTCACTAAGAAGATCTAACGCTAACGAGCATCTGAATCAGCTAAAAGCCTAAAAGTATCCAAGTCAACTTGCAGTTGTTACAAATTTGCAGTCTGCAGATTCATATACAGAAGAAAGAGAAGCCGAGCACAGCAGTTTCTTACCTACCATCTGCATTTTTCAAAAGGGACTTGCCTACAGAGCCTACGGTATCCCTGACCAAAGCCTTAAACGATGAGTATGAAGCCTTCATAGTTACGACATATTGTGTTAGGTTATCTACATTCCCCCAAAGGCTTAGCCTCTCTGGATGGTTTACCTGAGAAGAAAAGTTAAAAGTAAAATTTATAGCTTCCTGAAAACTAAATTTAAAAAGCATGAGTGTTCATTAAGCGATTTATCAGATCATCGGAACAGAGGATCTTGAAGACTATTCGAAATTCAGAAGAGCTGCACATTACCTTTTCTGTAGAACCTTTACATCTTCCTGCAACAATCGACTTTCCAAGAACATATCACCACAGTCATGCAAGTCAACAGTCTTCAAATCAAAGTCTTGATGTCCACAGCTCTCGTTCCACTCGAACCACCTCTTCAAAATCAATTCCTTCCTGCAGCAGATTAAGCGACTTTCCTCTTCAGGCGAATCAGCAGCAACCAATCTATAGACGTATACTTTCTTCTTTTGTCCTGGTCGAAATGTCCGGCCTATTGCCTGGCGAGTTACTGAAGGGTTCAAAGGAACATCAACAATTAGGATGCGAGAAGCCCCCACTAGAGAGATTCCTTCTCCACAGGCTCTAATGGAGCCAAAGAAGACTTTCGCATCAGCTGAATTGTTAAAGCTTTCTACAGACTGTTCCCTAAGCGTTGAATTTGAATCGCCGGTAACCACAAAAATTTCCTTGTTTAGACTCCAACCCTTTAGCTTCACTGCTAATCTCTCCATAAATTTCAGCGGCAGGATATACTGGCTGAACACCAGCAGCTTCTCACGAGTTGATTCACACAGGCGTAGTAAACTAAGAAAGAAATTAGCTTTAACTCCATCTTTCACATTTATTTTTTCTACAATTGTATCCATCTTGTCATTACCAATTTCACAGCCTTTTTCGCCAGTCAATGAACATTTCTCTGTAAGAGATTTCAACTCTGGATGCATATAAACAAGGCTACCCACAGAAGCTTTCTTGAAGTAATCCAGTTTCTTCATTTTTTTCACTTCAAGCTCCTGTCTTGAACTAAGGTTGAGTAGTACGGTATAATCAACAAGACCGGGGAGTTTGTCCAGAGAATCTCCTTTGTAGTAATGCAGGACCTTCCTGGTCATCTCTCGAAGATCTTGTATGACAGCCTCTTTCCTTTTATAATCTTCATCTTTCTGGAGAGTGTATTCTATCAAGTCAAATAGAGCTGAATTTGTACCAGTTTTTAATTGTCTCCTCGCACCTGATATTTGTACTCTACTCATGATACGCTTAGCCACATCCCGGGAAGTATCCAATTTCAGAAACTTTGGACGAACAAGATTTAAAATGTTGAAAACTTCTTTCACATGATTCTGATAAAGGGTTCCTGAGAGGACTACTTTTAGAGGTGTTTGGACTCTTGCAAGGGACTGTAGCAAATTGGTATTGTCATTCCTTGGAGTGTGGCCTTCATCTAAAATCAGAATGCTAGGGACCTTCAACAGCATTTCTCGACAATCAACTGATGCTTTACTGGTCCCATTGTCACACATTATGGTGGAGAACTGTTGATAACCAAGAAAAAGGATGCTCTTCAGCTCTACCCACTTCTTTAAAATAACCAGCTGCCGGGACCGGTTCTCTGCTTTTGAAGTGTATAGATCATGCAACGGAATGTCCTCCACTTGCCATTTCTGGAACTCTTGCTTCCATGTAGCCAAAATACCTTTAGGTAGAACGATCAATGGTCTAGCATAGGGAAATCTAACCAGGAAACTCTGAACAAAACTTATAATCAACAACGTCTTTCCAGAACCAGGGGCATGGGCCAAAATGCAACCCCCTGGATTATCACCCAGCAAGTTGCTAGCGAGAAAGTTAAAGCCCTCCACTTGATGTGGTTTCATTTTATTTCGGTGCCTTGGATGAGCAGAAATTTCTGTTGCCATTAGATTGTCCCTAGTAGATTTCAGTCCAACTGAGAAATTCTGAGCTGACTCGGTATAGTTAGCATTCCGTGACTCACACATGTAAGTTCGTCTGGTCCTTTTAGCCTGTTAATAGAGAAACAAGGATGAAGGATATTTTAATGATTAAACTCATGTTTAAACAAATAGCTGCATAAAATAGTCCAGTACAGAGTACATATACCTTCACACTAACAGGTAGAATGGCTTATTTCTCCCTACTCAAGACTTCGGAGTTTTCCAAATATATCCAGCATCTAATTTCAGGAACTATTATAATGACCTCCCATGACTAATTCACAAGTTCATTCATACGGTAGTGATATTTTTTTATTTTTTGAGAAGACATATGGTAGTGCTATTCAAACACCACTTTTTACCTCGCACACACCCTTGTTAAGTTTTATCATTGATCTTCTTTAAATGATTTGATTCAATGGCTGGAAATTGAGAGGGGAGTGTGAGAGGTAAAAATGGGTGTCAATAGCACCACCCCATCATATTAAACCTTATCTAATGGAATAACTTGCAGAAAACAAGAAAAAAGAACGAGTACCTTGCTATATTGGAACTCAAACATGGTTTCAATTCCTTGTTGGACAACTCCACAGATACGGCAAACTAACCCAAGATCATCCTTCAGGATGCAAATGTGATCACATTCTTCCCCACATTCACCTGATGTTTCATCAGCTAAAGGATCAACAGCAAAATCCTAGGAGAAGCAGGCAACACATATTTAATATAATTTGGAAAAAACCAGAGACTACAAAGATGGAAAGTTTGGTGCAAAATCAATGATCATTTTTTTTGTATGCTCAAAGCTATCGAATGCAGATACCTTGGAACATTCTATTGCCACTGTCATTTCCTTCCATATGTCTGCTAGATCACCTTCCTCTATATCGTTTTTCTGATATTGTTCTTTAAACTGGAAAGTGTCATGATTACCTTCCCCAACCACCTTATCACAATCATGTTCTTCATTAACATGCTCACATTTGTCTGTCCCAGAATCCATGTTATCAGCCAGAACTCCTACCTCTGTTCTTGCAGCTATCCACTCCATATTTTCTCTAGTCTCTCTGTAATTAATTTGACCATTCCACTCCTCTTTCTCACATGCTCTTTGATTCCCGTTTCCAATCACCATATGGAATGCTACACCAGCATTTATATCTTTGTCTATCCCAGTATCAATTTCGCCGGGCAGAGTTTCCAACTTTTCTGTCCGAGTGCTCAACACATACTCCTGAAACGAGTAAAATTAAAATATGATGAACAAGCCAATCCATATGCATATTAGGATAACTAGGAAATGGTACAATAAGTTGTAGACCAATCACCATATCTTCTACTACATCTTCGGTTATTCCAATCTTGATTTGTCCAGGCAAAGTTCCCAAATCTTCTGTCTGACCTATGCTCACTTCACAATCCTGAGCCAGTAAAATATATTCATCATGCCATTGCCAGTCATAAGCATACACACGATAACAGTGAAAATGATTTGAAAAATGAGTTACAGGTCAATCACCATATTGTCTTCTGACCCAATGTATACATCTTTATCTATCCAAACATCCACTTTTCCAGGTGGAGTTCTCACCTTTTCTCTCTCATCTCTACTCTCTGAACAATCCTGAAACAGAATATGATGATCATGCCAGTCAATATGGATACACGATAACAATGAAAATGATTTGAAAAATGAATTGGTCAATCACCATATTGTCTTCTAAACCAATATATACATCTTTATCTGTCCAAATATCAACTTTTCCAGGTGGAGTTTTCAACTCTTCTCTCTCTAAACAATCCTGAAAAAGAATATGATGACCATTAGAACCAAAATGGATAACAGGGAAAACAATCTGAATAATGGGTTCTAGACCAATACCGCATTGTTTGCTGTACCAACATTTGCATCTTTATCCATCCCCAGACAGTTCTTTCCAAGTTGAGTTTCCAACTCTTCACTCTGGTCTGTGCTCACTAAACAATCCTGAAACAGAAGATGATGGCCATGAAAACCAATATGCACTTAAAAAAGAAAACAATTTGAATAATGAGTTCTAAACACCAATCACCATATCGTCTGCTGCACCAACATCTACATCTTTATCTATCCAAATGTCGAATCCTCCAAGCAGAGTTTCGAACTCATTACTCTGATCTTTGCCCGTTACATACTCCTGAAAAGGAATATGATGGCCATGCCAATCAATACACACATATAGGATAACACGAAACACATTTTTGAACAATGAGTGGAGAACGTAAAACTTCAAATGAAAACAAATAGTACATGGACAAAATTAAGTTTCAATTATTGAGTAAGATAGTCACTTGTTCCAAATACTTTGGCAAGTTAGATGTCTTTCTAATTTGATATAGTATGTAGTTCAAATGCAAGCCAAACTTGGTGTCTCTTGAGTTGGTAGGTTTTGACTTATGCTACTAAATTCTTTTCACTTTAGTGATAATCCAACAATGTGTCACATTCTAAATTGGCCCTCATCAGACCAACGGTAATGAAACCAATTGTGCTACTCATACCAGTCAATCGTTATAATTTTAGGCAAGCTACTATAGTATTTCAAATGCAGGGGAAGAACATACTGGCAAGTTCTTCTTCAGAAATCTTCCAACAGGCTCCAGTACAACCTTCTGATGTAGAACTAGCCTCTTACTTCCATCATCTTCATCATCAGAACCCAGGACAACAACAGGTGGCACTGTTTCTGTAGCATTGTTACGATTTTCATCATCCATATCCACGACCTGTTGATGACCGTGGGGAGGAGGCTCCAGCTCCAGCACATCCTTCTGATACAAATGAAGTGGCTTTTTCCTATTTCCCTCATCTTCATCATCCGAACTAAGGGCAATAACAGGCAGTGCTACTACTGTACTATTTTTTGGAATGTCATCCTCTATATCAATGAAAATTTGATGATGATCCATAGAGGCTGCAAAACAACCTTGTGATATCACCACTCCTCCAGCACTTAATATTAAATAACACACAATCGACTCGATCATATACTACTAACATAACTTCCAGTGTTATTCAAACATGTAAAAGCAGCTGGATGGTACCAAACACATACAATTTGATAAACTACAGAAAAATTTGCCCAAATAAAATTGATAGACACCCAAATAAAATTACACATACAATGTGATAAAACCAACATTCTACAAATGCAATTTTTATGGGCAAACACAGAATATTAACAAAAGAGACAAATTCAAATTTCAAAAACCCATCAATTTGGAGCCAATTTTGGTACAACCCAGAATCTGGAACTTGCAGAAAGCTACCATGCATCTTCAACTTGCTCTAAATGTTACAAATTTCAGACAAATATAAAATAAATAAAAATATATCAAAATTAATCCATTACTAAAGGAAGATGTCTCTTTGAAATGAAAACCCAACGAAAAAAAATGACCTTGGTGGTAGAAACACGCTTAAAAACAGTAGCTGGGTCACAATTGTTTTCTATTTTTAAGGAAAAAGAGCAAGCACTAAATGCAAAATGCTAAAAGGAAAACACTGAAAGAAAAGGAAAGTAAAAGAGCTGAAACTTTACCTCTGAGACTTCTTCTGGGAAAGAAAAGCAGAGCAGATGGTTGCTGTGATCAAAATCTAGCATGCATTGAATGTATGTAGGAATGGGTTGTAATCAAAATCCGACTTTGTGTTAAGGAAAGTGAGCAAATGGGAATGGGAATAGGTACCGTACAGTACACACCAAGGTACATAGGCTCTACTCTTATTACTCTCCTCTCCTAGACGTTCTTGGTTGCTCGAAATATCCTGATTAAGCTATGTTTGGACGAATAAATTTAAAATTACTAGAGAATTGTAAAATAAGAGAAATTGAAATGATGAAATTTATTTTTTATAATTTATGAATTTTTTTATTTGGCTAACCTATAAAAACAATGGAATTTTAATACGAAATTTGTTATTTTTTAATTCTCATTCGTAGAAATTTAGAAATGACACATACTTACATAGAATTTAAACTTGGGAATTAAAGGTCCCAAATTCCAAGTTTTCTTTCTAAATTTCTATGTTTATGAATCCAAACAAGAGAATTGGTATGAATCAATTTATAAGTTCTGGCTTTTGTCAAAATTTCAAGTTTATTTTCTTCATCCAAATGTAATGTTATTTTTTAACTGCTAGATTTTGTTAAAAATATAAAAATCTAAATCTAAGAGTTAAATGTTTATTTTAGAAAATGAAATTGAGTTAATTCAATTTCTTGAATTCTGGGACATAAACAACTAAAATATTTTTAGACGTATTTTGCACTGTGTGTTTATTTACGCTTTAAATATTTGACGCCAATCTTTAGACTTTTATCCACGAAGTTATAGAATTGAAATAGGAAAATAGTTGAAAGAAATGATGCAATCGGATAATTTATATGGTCACAAATACATGTGAATGATTCATGAAAGATTTCACTTTGTTGTTCATTGCAAAGTTTCTTTGAGTGCTAGTCATTTTTATTTGCGAGTTTATGTCAAAGTATTGGGGGAAAAAAAAAAAAGAGACTAAAACGGCTTTAAATCCTAGCAAAAGATCATAACCAGAACTTGAGAAAAATATCACAAAATTATTTTGGAATTGTTTGAGTCATCAGCAATTATTCACAAAACTGAGTTGGTGATTGGGGAAAGTCCCATTAAACGCCCAAACGTTTTACCTTCCAAATCTAGTAAGAGAAGATAATGTTTTGAATGTTGTGTGTATTTTTCTCATTCTGAGGTATATATAATCATGTACAACCCTAATAGGGAAATAATAATTACAAACAATATCTCCTAAATTAGGAAACCCAAGATTATAGGAATCCCGGAATAAAAGGAAATCTATACGAAGTCAACACTCCCCCTTATGTTGGTACATATATGTCACACATGCCCAACTTGTCTAGATAATTTTTCACTAGAGCTGGCCTTAGTGAATATGTCTGCCACTTGGTCCTTGGTCCCGATTGGGGGAACTTCAATTACTTTCCCTACCAACTTTTCCTTAATGAAGAACCAGTCAACCTCCACATGCTTAGTCCTATCATGTTGTATGGATTTTGAATTTTTATTTTTAGAAATATATATTTTTAATTTTTAAAACTAAAATTCCATGTTTAAGTTTAACTCCAATAATTTAATTCCATTTTTAACTCGAACAATTAAATATGAATTTTATAAGTTTGTTCTTTGAAAATACTTACAAAGTTCATATTTAATTTCAAATACAAAACAAAACATAGCATTACAACCTAAAACGATATTAAAACAATATTATTCTCAGTAGCCTACAACCTAGGGTATCCGATGCATAGTGCTAGGCATCCAACATATGACATAATTTTGTATTTTGGAGTACGCTTTACAATGTTCTAACATTCGTGTTGTGTGAATGGTTTGTTGTTGTTATAAAGATTGTGGAGCCAAAAATATTCACAGGGCGACACGTGGATTTTTGGACAAAAATGACAAAAATACCCTTGCAGTACAACGAGGTTCCTACGCGCAAGTAGCGAGCAACCCTCTTTCAACCAAGACAGAAGTGCCCAAAATAGGTAACAATTCAAAGTCCATCTCATCAAATCCTTTCTACAAGGTAATTCCCAAACACATTCCTTTTAAATTATGTTAATTGGCTAATTAATGGGTTTATTGCCTAATTAACCCATTAATTGTCAATTAAACCATCCATTATATCCAAATAACTACAAAATACATCCAATTCAACCCTAAAACACCACATGGCCGGCTATCCCCATTTCAAAACCTAATCCATCACTTTTTTCTACCTTTTTCACCATTTCTTCCTTTTTATTACCCAATAAATTCAAAAACCACCAAAACATTCATCTTATGTTTAATAGCCAAATAAATTGGCTAATTAAACCTAAATTAAACCTAAAAACCCTAGCCACCTCCTATCCCTATAAATATACTCCCATTCTCACCAAAAAGCTAATTCCAACACTTTGGCAAAAATCCCAAAATTCTCTAAACACTCTTTCTCTCTAAATTCTAACTTTGGCATCGGAGGTTCTTCGGCCAAAGCCCCCCCCATTCATCGTGGGCGCGTGAGGCTCTTGGCCTTAACCTAAGGTGTTAATTGTTTTGTAGGTGCAAAATCATCCAAGATCGAGGAGGAAGAAATTTGCATCCACAAATTGGTGCTTTCATTGAGAGTTGAAATCCATACTCGTAGAAGACTCTCGCACAAAAAAGGTTTTTTCTTTATTTTCTAGTCCACTTGAATATTTTTCATACGTTCTTATTATTAGAATTTTTTATTTGCAAAGGTTCTTTGATAAAACGTATAAGCAAAATATAATGGCTAGAAATTTAGAAAATTCCATAAGTGAAAATTCTAGTGTTCAAGAAATGGGAGTGCGAAGATCCGTGAGGTAAAATGCGACAATAAGGGGAGCAGCATCACCACCACGAGTTTCCACCATGGGAACCACCGCGGTGGCTACCTCGGTAGCCACCCACGGCGAGGTCCATGGTGCCTTCACCACGGCCACCATGGGAACTACCGCGGTGGCTACTTCGATAGCCATTCGTGGCGAGGTCCATGGAGCTTTCACCACGGCCCGAGCCGAGCCATCCAAGGCTCACGGTACCAAGACCACGACCCAAGCCGTGCCATCCAAGTTTACATGGACCCAAGCCCAAGCCTCGCATTCACATGCACCGCGCGTTGAGTAGCCTGCTTCCGTCGAGCAGCCCACTCCCGTAGCCCAGCCTGCTCCTGCCAAGCAGCCTGCTCTCGTGACCCAGCCTGCTTCCGTCAAGCAGCCCACTCCCGTGGCCCAGCCTGCTCCTGCCAAGCAGCCTGCTCTCGTGACCCAGCCTGCTCCCGACGAGCAGCCCACTCCCGTGGCCCAGCCTGCTTCCGTCGAGCAGCCCACTCCTGTGGCCCAGCATGCTCCTGCCAAGCAGCCTGCTCTCGTGACCCAGCCTGCTCCCGACGAGCATCTCATTCCCGTGGTCCAGCCTGCTTCCGTCGAGCAGCCCACTCTCACGGCCCAACCTGCTTCTGCCGAGCAGCCTGCTCTCGTGACCCAGCCTGCTCCCGACGAGCAGCTCACTCTCACGGCCCATCATGCTCCAGTGGCTTTCCAAGCAGCCCAAGTCGACCCAAGACTATCTCAACCATCCGGACCTACCATCGAGTCGGGGGCATTCTCACCATATTTTTTCGCGGATTTGACATTTCCCAATTCAAATCTCGCGCCCGGAGTCTACCACATTTCCACTGCCCAAGGAGGCGCATTCCTTCCAAGCTCTTCCAATCCAAATGGCGAACAACACTTGTCTCGACAAGTCATAGAGTTGACGAGCGCCCTTGCACAACAGACAACTTTGGTGAATCAACTTTTGCAAGGCATCGGGATCCAACGTGCCCCGGACGAGGTATCCCGAAGTAGGATAAGGGCAGACGAACCTTTCCAGCAGCGTCCCAGCAAGCAGCCATTCGACCAGCCACGAGCCGAACGATCAGGCAGTGTACATTCCCGATTGGGCCCCCGAGATAGCGTATACTCCCGTCTTAGCGCGCGGAGGAGCGTGTACTCTCGACTAGGCCCACGGATGAGCATACATTCACGGTTGGGGTCACACTCCGATAGTCAACATGAGCAACCTTCCGGACAAAGTGTTCATTTGCGGCTAAGCCCACAAGGAGCATCATCCACCTCACATCAGAGTAGGCAGCACGACGGACGGAGAGAAGAACTCGCTCGCCTGCTAGGAACGCACCACATGCACTGCATCTGCGGCGTAGACGAGCCAAACACATGGAAGAGCAGCCTAGACCAGCAAGTCATGGCTGGGGGCAGCCGAGAGCTCCGCTACCCCAACAAAGGCAAATTCAGGAAGAAGTAGAGAGACTCTTGACTAAGCGATTGCATGATTTCCAACGCAACGAGGTCACCGACGAGGCACTACGACGGAACATGACCAACATAAACAGGTCACCATTCACGGACGAGATCGAGCAGGCAGAGCCTCCACGAGAGTTCAGCATGCCACATTTCACATCTTTCAAAGGGGATGAAGACCCGGAGAGACACTTAAAGCGCTACCGAAGCGCAATGATCCTTTATCGAAACAACGATGAGCTTATGTGCAAGATATTCGCCACCACTCTACAAGGCGAGGCGCAAGATTGGTTCTACACCCTGCCGCCACAATCCATCCGGAATTTCTACGAACTTTCTTTGGTTTTCACCAAAGAATATTCATCCTATCGCTCGATCAAAAAGAAATCTGATCATTTGTTCAACGTCAAGAAGAACCCAAAGGAGTCACTTCGCGACTATGTGAGGAGGTTCAAAGTAGAGAAGGCAAAAATAGTCGGATGCAACGACTCGATAGCTAGAGCAGCCTTCCAAAAAGGACTTTCAGCAGACCACCTGCTATTTGGAAAATTGATCATGAAAGAAGATCTAACTCTGGCAGACTCTTTTGCTTTGGCAGAGAAGTATGCACTTTGGGATGAGGCTCGCCAATGCACATTCAAGGACTTGAAGAAGTACCCGACATCACCTCTCTAGAAGCAGCGGAGGACTTATTCACATGTTTGACGGTATCTAAAGTAGCAATAAGCTCTACCATCATGCGAGAAGAGATGGGGGCCCGACTACCTGTATTCCACAGTTACCTGTATTCTACAGTTCAAAAGCTCTCCTCGATGTTATTAAAAATTCAAAAGCTAACTTTGGCGATAGTTGTTGCAACCCAGAAGCACAAGTTTTACTTTCAAACGCATGCAATCATCCTAATGACGTACTATTCTGCCCAATCCAGACGCGCGACGATAAAGGCGTAGACCCTGGCGGATGTAAAGTTTTCTAACGAACGTAACACTGGAAGGACACACTCGAAAGCAAGTTTTGTCCTAGTCACCCTAAAAGATTCTACATAGGAGCAACATGTACCGGCAGTTGAGTACCATTTCTTGCTGCGCATCACACGGCCCTAGCCGACCCTTGCTCAATGATTCAACTCTAGAGTGGCCCAATACCGGCAGTTGAGCATCTCCTGTTGCGTATGACATGGCCCCATCTCCACAGCTCCCTACTGCGTCTTCACGCCGAGCCTAGGTGACGCAACAGAGCGGCCCAACGATGCCTCAGAAGTAGCCGAGCACACTCTAGCTGCGCCTACTCCACCCGATGGAGACTTCTGGCATTTGCATGTTGACGACGCAGAAAAGCCTTCATCACTGCCGGCAGAGAAGGCTCCAAAAAGATGGATCCCATCTGGGAAGGTCCGTACAAGATCAGCAGAGTAGGGGCAAGAGTAATTACACCCTCACCACTATGAAGCGGCAAAAAGATTGAAAAGAAATGGATGGCCTACAATATGAAGAAGTACCATGTGTGACCTCCCGCTACATCAAAACCCGAAGACTCAATAAGCTCGACGGGCACCACCTCACAAGCTGAGGACTATCCAGTTGTTATGCAGTTCCTACCTTACAGCTAAAGTTCTCGTTCGTTTCACTCGTTTTTCAATGAGGAATTTAGAAGTAATCACAACTTGGCTTGGCTGCATGCTTACAACAACTAATCACTCATGCACTTCAAAAGAAGACTGCGCCTTTCTTAGGGACTCATCGCAGGAATTGCGCCTCCCGAGGGACCAACCATGCTCTCCAGTGCGAGAGGGTAAACCAATTCTCCGACACCCATATGGGTTAGCTCTCCAAGACAGGAGGATAAACTTTACACTCCGAATATCCAGATGTGGATGAGCCTGGCTGCCATAGTATAACTAGATGCACGATGGCTTGCGCCGGGATTTCTAGAAGTAGCCGCAATGGTCTTTTTCAAGGCTTAGCTAACTGAAGGATTTTGGGTCTCTTGGCCTAATCCTTGGGGAACCGGGCCCTAGAGACGGAGAGGGCACATTACGCAGTACATCCGATGGACGGCTGCCCTGGAATCCTAAAGCTGCTACCGAGTGCACTAAGGTAGCCTACGGATTCCGGAAGACTGCCTACGGCTTGCCCTTCGAGCAGTGAAGCCGCACTAGACTTATACAACCGCACATTCTTGTGAAAGGTTAAACAAGCTAGCGCGCATATACGAAGTTTTATCCACTGCCGACATGCTACGTAGTCGATAAGCTTCACCTCTGCCAAGCGCGGAACAACCTACACCAAGTCCTAAAGTGCTGTGATACTTGCTACGCAACCTACGGAATTGAAGAAAGTCAAGGTTAACAGCCTAGTGGTTACGCGGACTTGTCTGCTTCTGTAAGTAAGGCATCCGGCTGCCAACCCTATGGCTAACAACTTTGCAAAGTTCTACACCAACACCTACGGCTGCATAGGCTACGCGAGTTTGTCTGCTTATAAAAAAGTAGCATGCCTGCCATTGGTCTATCAAGTCTAAAGGTTAGGGCATGAACAAAAGAAGTGAAGTTGAAGAAAAACGAAGGAAAACATGTTTATAAACAACTAGCAAAGGCCGAAGGAGTTCAAGCAAAACAAAAGCTACAAGGAAAAACAAAGAAAATCCTAAAGGCTACCTAAAATACTACACTACAGCAGTTTGGACATCCCACGACTACTCGGTCGCCACACCTTCAACAGCCGTAACGCTCTTAGCAGCGGCATCATCCGACGCTTCACCCCTGGCTGCCCCAGTCTGGGCACTAACTTCTCCAACTACTTTACCAATGGAAGCCTTAAAAGTAAAAGCAAGCAAGTCTTCCGGAGAAATAGAGAAGGTCTTAAAACCTCAAGCCCATCCTTCTCACCTTTCAGTTGCTCATTCTTCTTAAGCAGACTAACACGGACGCGCTGCAGCTCATCCACTCTCTTCTTAGCATAAGTAGCGAAACGAAGCTCAGAAATTGCAAGCTTAAGATCTTGAATCTGAGGCGAATCAATCTCAGCAGCAAAGGGAGCAGGCTTTGACGCCACTTTAGCAGCAGAGTCCACCTTACCACTCTTCATAATAGCAAGTCTCTACAAAGGTGAACCAGACTTGGCTCCCAAAGAACGTCCTGGTACAGACTTCGGCACTGGGGGCATGATAAAACCTTTACGCTGAGTAATCTTATCCACAATTGTATTAGCCATTCTCAACATGGAAGACGCCACATGCTCAGATCTAGCAGCCTTACATTTCTTCCCATTGGAATAAGTCATGTCAATCACATACCTCTTGGTAGCAAGCGGACCCTCATGAGCAGCGAAAGAAGTCTTTGGTTTTTTCTCAGCCGGCATCTCTTGAGCAAGCAGAGAAGATCCATTTTCCCACCTTCACTTGCAGCAGGATCCACAACAGTGATTGGACGAGCCAGTGCATCCGCTTTGATCCTATTCCCCTCATCTTTTGGGAACAGCCCACGTTTCTCCTGACGAAAAGAGTTAAAGTAGCCAACATCATTCGTGGTACCTAGCAGGGAAGTTCAACCCAACATTCCAGCAGTTCATGAGGTTCGCAACCTCTTCATTTCTCTCAATCACCAGCCTAGCTCGAGTCATGTCCAAAAGCCTAAAAAGACATGAGCCATGTGACTTGCCTAACACTGCGCCCCAGTGCCACAATCCGAGGTCCCAGCCACACAAGTTGCCCTTGGTTCTAGCCAAGTCGAGCAGCTTAAAGCAGTGGTCCCTGCCACAATACCTCATCGGCCCATGCCGAGTCGACTCTTGGCCCATGCCAGCCGACGTGCCGCACCACCCCGACGGCTGCCCCGCGGTAGCACTATCCACGAAGAAGACGAAGAAATCAACGAAAGACGGTCCTTTGCACGGGCAAGATGTAGAAGATTGCTAGATGAGGGGGAACAAATATCCTCTAAGCTATCTCTCTCTTGTAGGGTAGAATAAATCGCTCTCCAAAGTTGATTTAATAACCCACTTAAGGTGGATTTAAATAGGCTTTGAGAGAAATTTATTTCCCTTTCCTAGAAGGATCTAATTTCCTATTAAAGAGAGAATCTACATCAAAATAGGAAGCAGTCCTAAGTTTCCTAAAGCAAAAAGATCTCTACACCTGCTGCCCTTTTCTGCGAGCAGCCCAACAGGTGTGGGGGCATTTGTGGAGCCAAAAATATTCACAGGGCGACACGTGGATTTTTGGACAAAAATGACAAAAATACCCTTGCAGTACAACGAGGTTCCTACGCGCAAGTAGCGGGCAACCCTCTTTCAACCAAGACAGAAGTGCCCAAAATAGGTAACAATTCAAAGTCCATCTTATCAAATCCTTTCTACAAGGTAATTCCCAAACACATTCCTTTTAAATTATGTTAATTGGCTAATTAATGGGTTTATTGCCTAATTAACCCATTAATTGTCAATTAAACCATCCATTATATCCAAATAACTACAAAATACATCCAATTCAACCCTAAAACACCACATGGCCGGCTATCCCCATTTCAAAACCTAATCCATCACTTTTTTCTACCTTTTTCACCATTTCTTCCTTTTTATTACCCAATAAATTCAAAAACCACCAAAACATTCATCTTATGTTTAATAGCCAAATAAATTGGCTAATTAAACCTAAATTAAACCTAAAAACCCTAGCCACCTCCTATCCCTATAAATATACTCCCATTCTCACCAAAAAGCTAATTCCAACACTTTGGCAAAAATCTCAAAATTCTCTAAACACTCTTTCTCTCTAAATTCTAACTTTGGCATCGGAGGTTCTTCGGCCAAAGCCCCCCCCATTCATCGTGGGCGCGTGAGGCTCTTGGCCTTAACCTAAGGTGTTAATTGTTTTGTAGGTGCAAAATCGTCCAAGATCGAGGAGGAAGAAATTTGCATCCACAAAGATTGTATCACATTTGTGGTTGTAGTTACTAAAAAAATAATTGCGAAATAACATAATAAATTATAATAGTAACATGTTAATTAAATTATTAATAATAAAATGTTATTACCTCGTAGGCAAGATAATTGCCACTTTGATAAATTTGCTTCCGCTTTGTACGGGCTTCTTGCTAAGATTTTAACTCTTTATGTAAATGTTTGTACCTATTTGATAAAGATTGCTTAGTCTAGAATGTGCTTTGAAACTGCTCGACAAATTGTGCACGAATCTTATTCCACATTTATTGCACTATTATCTCATTTCTCGTGATCAAGTCATGAGTAACGCACACACAACACTCAAGCAAAGCAACGTCTTCCCGGATCGACTGATTTGCATTCTCATATTTGTAGCATAAGGAAAATGCTTATCCATTTACCCCAAGACATAGCAAAGTAGGCCAAAAAGAGTCAAAACCCTCAAAACCCCAATATTAAGGAGGAAAGGAAGAGAGAGAGGCCTCTCGCACAAACGACGGAACAGTAAAAAAGGGAGGTTTTTTTGGCTGTGAAATTTCCACTTTTTAGCTGTTTTTTTGGCGCCCTCAACCCTCAGCAGCCGTCCTTTCACGACCGCAACCCAACAGTCCAAGATCCCCCCACGTCCCCTGTTCGATTCTCCACAAACCCGTCTAAACTCTTAAGCCTACCCACCTATCTCTCCCTCTCTGGTATTTCACAAATTGCTTGCTTGCTCTGCTATTAAGTCCAATCCACTGTTGCGGTCCTCCCCTTTCTACCCCTAGCTTCTTCTTCTTCTGCAACTCTCATGGCTTCCCGGAAACACTTGGCCGCTGTTAAGGTACTGCTGCAACACCCAACTGTCAAAATTTCCGTTGAAAATCTTTAACCCCAACTGTGAAAGTCTCTCCCTGCTCGAATTCTGAGTGGGTTTTGGGGTTTTTTTGGGTTTAATTTTGAAAAATATTTCTGAATTTTTTTTTTGCAGGGCGCGAAAGTGCTCATGGTTGGGGCAGGTGGTATCGGCTGCGAGCTTCTCAAGACTCTCGCTCTCTCTGGCTTCCAAGATATTCATATTGTGCGCCTCTCTCTCTCTCTCTCTCTCTCTCTCTCTCTCTTTTGTTGTTAATTTTAAGGGATGGGTTTCTGCTACTTTCTTATTTTATGGTGGTTTACTAGGGTTTTGTGTTCTAGGGTTTTCATTATGTGTTCCCCATCTTACGCTTGTTGATTGAAGTTTATGTGTTGGTTTTAGGGTTTTATTTAGGGAAAAGAGTTCTTTTATTACCAAATTTAGTTCATTTTTCTTAAAAAAATTTGACTTCTCTGTACAGGTAATCATGTGTCAATTTAGAGTGAAAAGCGATGAAATGATGAATCAGTATTGGTACTTCTTTCATGATCATAGTCGTTGCTGTTTGATGCTTGTGATTATTGACGCAGGAATATAAGATTAAGATGTTCTTAGAAGAATCTAGGTTCTGCCTAATCAAATTGGCAGAGAATTATTCTAAGGTTTTCAGGAGTCAAATTGGTGGCGACTTGTTACTTAAGGCTTGGACCTTAGGGTGTGTCTTGGATTGCTCGTTTTAGCAATAAGTGAAATATTTTGAACTTATGGTAAGGTATTGTAGCTGACTAGTGTTAGTCAGGGTGAATACTGAAGTGCTTCAACCCACACATAAGTATTAATTTTTCTTCAGTGTTACCTGGTTAATTCTTTAGTTTGTACCTTCATTGCTGTCCATTTCTTATTGCTTCATATGCTATGCGGTGGAACTACTATCATTTGTGTAAAAGTTTAATAAGCAGAAAGATAGCAATACTATATATTTTAGCAATATTGATGTGGTATATGATATCTAATTTAGAAAACAGATGAACTATATATTTACCACTACTTTGAATAGATCCCTATATTAATTTTCAATTCATGGTCTCCAGATTGATATAAATAAACATTATTTTTTCCAGGTTCCGTGTATATACAAGAATGAGCCAGTTTACTTTGTTTCTTTGGGTAATTATTCATTTTGCAGTTGGTTATCTTAAATTGCAGATCGACATGGACACTATAGAAGTGAGTAACCTCAACAGACAATTCCTCTTCCGACAATCACATGTTGGCCAATCCAAAGCCAAAGTAAGTATATTTACTATATCATATACTTTCTAATTTGAATTGGTGTGCTGTGTATGGTATTTTCATCGATATTTTAACAGGTTGCTCGGGAAGCTGTCTTAAAATTTAGGCCTGAGATAAGCATAACTTCATACCATGCAAATGTTAAGGATTCTGACTTCAATGTGGACTTCTTTAAGCAATTTAATGTGGTTTTGAATGGACTTGACAACTTAGATGCAAGGCGACATGTGAATCGCCTATGCTTGGGAGCTGATGTTCCCTTGATTGAAAGTGGGACGACTGGGTTCCTTGGACAGGTGACCTATTGCTTTAGAATTGTCTGACAAGAAACAAAATTTTTTAATTGAACTTGGTCTGTCAATTTGTTGTATCTAGTAAAATTTTGCCTGCCCATTATGCTTCTGGTTCCTTGTATGTTGTGTGTGTGAATATATTTGATCTGAGATCACTTGAGCATTGTAGAATTGTAACTGGTTTGATGAATTGCAATGCCAATTTCATATGTCAAAGATGTTTAGGTCTGGAAATATAATTTCTTTGCTTCTTTTGTAGTGGTTTTTGATCTGGATAATGCCCTATAGCAGTTGCAGAAAGGATTTCCAAATGGAATGTCTTTAGCTGAGTTCATGCAGTGAACTATCTTATCTTTGTCTAAGCTTTTCCGTGCTTTATTGGATAACTAGATGAGCTAAGGATCCTATAATATTCTACATTATGTGTTTGTCTATGATAGTTTGTGTTATAGAAATGCTACATTAATCATCATCATCTTATCATCTTATCGTCATTACCTTTGTTCCAATCATACGAGGTCAGCTATATGAATTTTCGTCTTCCATTATGTGATTCCTGCATAATGTTAAATAGTTTCAAGTATCCTTTTTTTTATTGTGGTTAGATGTAGATTTGGAGAGATGTTTCTTGTACCATGTACTTTCACTTTATAGTTTCTTTGGTGGAAATAACCCAGCTCATATGACCAACATATTCAAACTTCTGCATCATTTTGATTATTTCAATTGTTCTTTTATTTGTTTTACAAAATGCTTCATTGCAGATGGTTCTGTGTGAAGATTCTTTCCTTCCCTTTTTACTTATTTGTTGAATTTTTTGAAATCAGGTGACTGTACATGTGAAGGGAAGAACAGAGTGCTATGAGTGTCAACCAAAACCTGCTCCTAAAACTTATCCTGTCTGTACCATTACCAGTACTCCATCAAAGGTATTGTTGATGGATAGTTTTGTTTTTTTTTCTTTTTTGTTTTGTTTTTTTTTTTGTTTTTTTTTGTTTTTGTTTTTTGTTTTGTCGGCTCAGAATAACTGTGTGTCACTTGTATTAGTAAAGGTCGTACCCAGTGCACAAGGCTCCCGCTTTACGCAGGGTCTGGGAGAGGTGAATGTCGGCTAGCCTTACCCCCATTTATGGAGAGGCTGCTCCCAAGTCTCGAACCCGAGACCTACCGCTCATGGGCGAAGGCACTTGCCATCGCACCAAGTGCGACCTCTATGTCACTTGTATTAGTAATTCAGAATTTTTTATTGATAGTTGTTTACTTATATCCCATAAATTAAAGCTCTCTAATTCTACCATGGAGAATTGAATAATTTGGAAGGGAAAACAACACAAGTAATAGAACACAAAGGAATCCATGGGGAACCAAGAAACTGTGGAAACCGTTAATAGTTAATAGATTAGTTTTCTTTTTTCCATATTACTAGTACCACTGCTGCTACAATTCTATTTACATGAATTTGGTATAAGCTTTCTGGTTTGTGGATGACGTTTCTGCCATAAAAATGTTATTGACGGTTAAACAAGAGATAACTA
Source organism: Malus sylvestris (assembly GCF_916048215.2). NCBI lineage: Eukaryota > Viridiplantae > Streptophyta > Magnoliopsida > Rosales > Rosaceae > Malus > Malus sylvestris. Next base: position 10,820,990 of record NC_062264.1, read on the forward strand.
AGATTATATGGTTTGATAGTTTGCTTGGAACAAACTATTAGTTGGATTGGACGATGATCATTTTCCTCCAACTCATTAAAAGGATAAAAACATCATTGTTCAAGATAACCACCCGCTCCTTGGGTCTAGGCTTTGACCGTATAATCTGTATTTGCAGTTTGTTCACTGTATCGTATGGGCAAAGGAACTTCTTTTTGCAAAGTTGTTTGGGGACAAGAATCAGGCAAATGATTTGAATGTGCGTTCTAGTGATGGTGCTAGCTCATCAAAACAGGCTGAAGATGTATTTGAACATAGAGATGATGAAGACATTGAGCAGTATGGAAGGAGAATATATGATCATGTATTTGGTTATAATATTGAGCAAGCTTTGTCTAATGAGGAGACATGGAAGAACCGCAATAGACCAAAGCCTATGTATATTAGGGATGTCATGCTCAATGAGCTCGGTCAACAGAATGGAAGTGTGGAAAAGAATGGTGCAGCCAATGAAGTATATTCAGTATCTGCCATGGCATCTCTAGGAATGAAGAATCCACAGGATATATGGAGCCTTATGGAAAATTCCAGAGTCTTTCTTGAGGCTTTGAAACTATTTTTCATGAAAAGGCAGAAGGTTAGTTTGAACTCTTGTATTAAGGAAAGTCATTGCACGATCATTTATTTTCCTTATGTCTGGACTGAACTCATAACTTTATTTTGTTCTGAGAACTCTTTCTAAGTTTTCATTTGTCGTTATTGTCTTTGTGGGGTTGGGGTACTGGTGGCAGGAAATTGGAAATCTCACCTTTGATAAAGATGATCAGCTAGCTGTGGAGTTTGTTACTGCTGCTGCAAATATACGGGCTGCTTCTTTTGGAATCCCGTTGCATAGCCTTTTTGAAGCTAAAGGGATTGCTGGTAATATTGTACATGCTGTTGCGACAACGAATGCTATTATTGCTGGGTTGATTGTCATTGAGGCAATCAAGGTGCTGCAAAATGATACAAAGAACTATAGGTTTGTGCAATTGACTTTGTAATAAAAAAAAGTGTTTCGTTTGTTCTCCGTTTCTCTTCCTTTAACTTCTAAAAAATGTTCCATTTTGCTATTCTGAATTTTAGTATTTCAAAATGAAGAGAAAATGTTCTGCTTTTGGATTTTATTATTATCTTTTATCGACTGATTGTATCTGCACACAAACACACTTGTGCTATGCATCGGTACACATACATTACTCACACTCAGAAATGCACTTTTAATTAGTTAATGTGCATCGGAGGCTAGAGCCAGGATCATATAAAAAAGAGATTCTTGACTGTTTCTGATGGGAAGAAAACAGGAATTTTTGTACTGGTTGGCTTGCACATAGGGGTAATCAGAAGGGTCCTACTTTTAAGTCATTTTCAATTTCCTTTTGTTTGATTGAAGTCATACCAGTTTAACAATTAGGGAAATTGAAATCTGAACAATATATCAGTGATGATGGTAATTCAGCAAGTCTGTATTACAAAATTGGCTTTACTCTTTTTGCCACTGGTTTGTTCTACACTGAGTTTTTTTGTTTTTAGTTTTTTGTTTATTTTGTTTATTTTTTCTTTTTTCGTGTGGTCTGATTCTACCCTGATCTGAATGCCTATGTAGGATGACATATTGTCTAGAACATCCAGCAAGAAAAATGTTGCTCATGCCAGTGGATCCATTTGAGCCTAACAAGTCTTGCTATGTCTGTTCAGAGGTACACTGATTGCTCTTTCTAAAATTCCATCTTTGTGGGATCTTTTAGCTGACAGTTAAATAAGAATTGTGATGTGCACTAATGCAATATGATTGTAAGCAGACACCACTATCACTTGAGATCAATACTCACCGTACAAAGTTGCGGGATGTAGTTGAAAAGATTGTTAGAGCCACGCTCGGGATGGGCTTGCCACTCATTATGCATGGTTCAGCCCTTCTTTATGAAGTTGGTGATGACTTGGACGAAGACATGGTAGCAAATTATGCAGCAAACCTTGATAAGGTATGAATTCTTTTCCTGTGTTTCGGGAAGACTTGCTAATGTAAGTTCACCTGATACATGTGTCTTGTATGTGTGATTCTTTTAAAATATTTTACATAAAATTGCAGGTGCTGTCTGAGCTTCCTACACCAGTTACCAGTGGGACCATGCTGACAATTGAGGATTTTCTGCAAGAACTGTCGTGCAAGATCAATATTAAACACAGGTTCTTTATCCAGTTGATCTGCAAGCTTCCTATGCATCATTAAATTGCTTCTTAAGATCTAATGTTTTACAACATGATGGATGACTTCAAGACATGAGCATTTGGAATAGCTACTTTTCTTGTTATGGTTTATAGAAATGAAGCTTCACTTAGCTGTTTAAGTTGAATTTTTTTTGTAAGATAGTAAGCAAACAGAAGCCATGTTACCAAACCTAACCGAGTAAGCTATTGAGGTTGCATGAAGCATTTTCTGATTCTAGTTGCCATTCTTTTTTATAGGGGTCGGGTGATGTTATTTTTTCTTTTATACCATGTAATCTAAATCTACGTGATAATTTAGCAAGTTTAATTTTGTGCAGAGAGGAATTTGATGAAGAGAAAGAACCCGATGGAATGGTTCTATCTGGGTGGACTCAAGCTCCTGCAGTGGCACAGGATGACAAGAAGTCTACTGCAAATGCTGGAAGTTCATCAAGTGCATCATCATCTATGGAGCCTGAAAAGACTGATGACATTGAAACTACTCCTGGAAAGAAAAGAAAACTGTCTGAGGTTTCTGAGTCCGCGAATCCAGAATTGTCGAGTGTTGCTGGCAGTAGTACAAGAAATCCCGAGAAATTGGAACTGGTTGATGACGACGATGACCTTGTCATATTTGATAATTGGGATTCGGTCACGGACAAGAAGATAAAGTTGCAATAGTTATTCCGTGGATAACGTGGAGGCCTCAGTTCAGTTCTAATTTTGTACCATTAGTGAGAAGCACTCATTCTTTTTTGGGAGGTTGGCTCAGTTGTTGTTTGTTAGGTGGAGCCGGTACAAATTAAGCGGTCTATGCTTCCCTCTTTTTTTTTTCTTTTTTTTTTTTGGTTGAAGGTGTAATGTGTCGTCGTCTTCCTAACTTAGTAGACAGAATTTTAGCAGTGTAACTTGAAGAGAAAACCATAACCTCGAAAATGTACCTGAAATAACTAAACAAGTGACCGTGAGTTTCAAACTTCCTTTTCATTCCATCATGAATTTAGTTTCCACCATGGATTTGGAAAATATTTAGGATTGAGTTGCGGAAAGCGGAAAAATGTTATATCGTAGCGTGGAAGTGCTTCTGGTGAGAAAAACATGTTGTTAGGTATGTTTTTTGGTAAAATCGCTTGAAGTGAAGCACACGGAAACGGAATGGAAGGTATTTTTTCGTAAAATCACTTAAAAAGTAAATTTCTAAGTGTGTTTATGGAAAAGTGCTTCTCATGTGCTTTTCGTCAGAAGTGATTATGCTCTTAGTAAGGCTAATATTGTAAATGTATCTGAAAGGATAATACTTAAAGAGTTTCTTAAGTTTGTTACTGAGCCTGTTAAGCTTTGGTTAGAAAAGGTGAGCTGTCATTACAAGTGTGTAAATGACTTGTCTATATATAATCAAACTGTAATCGTATTTCACTTAAGAAATGAAATGATATTTTCCTAATACCTCTTACAATTACTTCAAAACGAGCCTTTATTTGCTACAGTTATATGCGCAAGTGGCAAGGATTTGTTGCTCAAAGTGGTTTAGAGCGTTCACTCTTGTTGCATACAAGGTTTATGTGTTACAGCCTTGTACAACTCATTGTTAAAGCAGCAACATCTTCTACTTGAGCGTTTTAAGGAACTAACTTGGTCAGGTGATGATATTGATGTATGCGTTATAACACGGTTAGACACGACAAGTTTATATTTTAGTAATACACACACGTAATAAATGAATGAATGAACCGTAAGATCATAGAAGAACCGGCATGTTGTATGATAAAGAGGAAAGCAAGATGAGAAGGTAGCTAGAATTCTCCTTTGTTCATTCGTTTAAGCGGAAAAAGAGAAATTCAAATGTGAATTTTTTGGCATGCCACTCAAAGCCCATTTCTTTATAACATTTTGGGCATTTTCTGTTCTTATCATTAAATGAAGTTATTAAAATACTTTTAGTTAATATTTAAAGTTTCGAAGTCTTTTTATTAGTTTTTCTTTTAGTTTTTTTGAAATTATTTGATTTCATCACAAGTATATTACGCGAAACCAAATTTTAGTACAGATACAATTACACAAGTCTGTTTTCTGTATCAAAAACAAAAACCGAAATTGAGTAAGAAATATAGGATCTAATACATGTATATGTTTAAAGTTATACACAATATGGGAGAAAGGGAAAGCTAGCTCTTCATTCCTGGTTCTCCAGTAGCTAGATCCTCCAAAAACCACACGAATCCTTAGACCGGGATTCGAAAAAGGCGCCTCTTAAGATTTTGGAAAGCAGCAAATTATTGCAGAAAAGAATGTTAAGTGCTTTTCCATGTTCGTCTCCAGTTGATTTATATTATTCACACGCCAACGCAGGGTGCAGTACATTGGGTGGTGCTAGAAACTCTTCGACATGGATAAGGAGGGTAGGCTGGAACAGGAAAGTTCTTCCTCTCCGAATGTTTCTTCCTCTTTTTCGCATCGGGATTTTCCGGTTTCTTCAGATCTTCTACGCTTCGTACATCGGCCATGCACGTAAATGATCTTGATTTCCCTGAGTAGTACCTTGACAACCCTCTCCTGCTGAGAAACACACATGTGCATATTGCATTCAATTAACCAAGTCAGTGTACATTTGGTGCATTGCATTCGACAATAATACATAATTGATCTGTACACACGCGTACCAGATTATATATAATCGATAAAAATGTTCCCTCAAGAAACCGAAAAAATTGAAATGCGAAATCAAAATGGAAAATCTAGAAAGAAAAAACTGATTGTGTTCTTACTTTTGTGGGAGACCTGTTCTTAGTGCGCCCATGTCGAATGCTCTCATATTTTCGCCTTCCATGGTTTCCAGTACAAGAAGAGAGAAATGACGTTGAAGAAGAAGTTCAGAATATTATGAGTTTTTTCGTACGTACTGCAATGTGTTTGAAGTGTATATATACGTGGAGAAACAATTAATAATGGGATGTGTATATAAGGGTCAGTATGTATAAATGGGAGTGGGGAGATATAGGAGCTCACACGTCATGGGGATTAGGGTTGCAAACTTATGTTGTGGGTTCGATAAAAGTGGGTTGTTTTGGAGCCTCTCAAAACTGCTCACACCGTGTCTGGTTTAGGTTAATTGACGCCGACCTCACCACATCCTTATCTACTTTCCCTCTTGTTCGTTGGCCTTGCCCACCCTACGTTCCCTTATTTTTTCTCTTTTCTTGCTCTTTTGTTGGAAGGAGAATACTATTCATATAAACTCTCTAACTTTCTTACAGATGTAATATACATATCGTAGCTTACATATATAGGAGGATGAAATCTTGGGGACCCCTCAGCAATTTGGGCCATGTGCCTGTACACCTTTTGCACGCCTCCAACGCTGCCTCTGTTTATTGTCATCTCCGTTTTGAATGGTTACCTCATTTGCTCTAAATTTTATAAATTTAGCCACGGATAAAATCAATCTTATACCATAAAGATCACATTTACATATATATATACTTTCTACTATCTCTAGCATAATGAATACTAAAAACTAGAATCACAAACAGGCCTTTAAGTTGACGGTATAAAATGTGGAAGAACTATTTAACCAGTTCTTTAAGCTTAATACTCATTTTTTTTCAATGAAAACATGGAAGTGCAAGATTGTTAATTCTCGAAATTCAACGAATCAATTAAGGGCAATGTTTGGTTGACCTGAAAGTGGTACTAGCTAGTGTGGTGCTAGCCTACATTCTCTGATGGCTACGTTAGATCCTCACTTCAAAGGTAGATAGTGCAAAGGCTTCTAATTAGGAGAGGTAAGTATATCGAAAGCAAAATGTACATTAATGCCTTAACAGGTCCAGAGGTTCTTTCCCTTCACTTCTCTTCCATGCGGCATAAGTACTGAAGTTTTTGACGATTGAGGGCCTGTTTGGTGGGCTGGATAAGATCAGGCATTAAGGATAGAATTAGATTGGCACTTGGTAGAGACATGTAAGACATGACTTGTAATCCATGTATAAGTATATGTTACATAACTCACTCTATTGTGGATTCATAACTCATTATGTCCAATCCTATCTTCTCACATTTTGACACAACAAACAAAAGACTAAACTCAAGTCTATTTTAATTGGTCACAACATATCCAAACCAGCTCACCAAACAGAGCCATGGTTGACATTTGACATTATTAGCCAACATTTTAGTGAGTGTACTTGGCTCATCTTTTGATCCTTTTGATCAGATGCTTGGATGCACACCTTCGATGCTTAGAGACTCGCGAGAGTTGTAAGTTTTCGCAATGTGATGGTTCCAAACAAATTGTGTACGAGGGAGGGACGGTGAGGGTTGCTCAGGCTGCATCAGAGCCTTAGGAGGCCGACGGGTTTTGTACTCGATCTTTCTTTGCTTGGGCTTCATTGATTTTAAGAAAGGTGCCTAGCGCTCGTAGCCTTTGCTTGTAATCGAAGTTTCCGTTTAGGCTGTCTTAGGCTTTCGTTAATAGTGCGTTTTGGGGGCCTTCTTTGTTTGAATTTTCTCCCTTTCTAATTGCGACCTTTAGCCTTGGGAGGTTTTGGGACTCATTCACTCGACCTTGAAAGATTTGTGTCATAATATAAGTTTTCCAAGTTGTTGATGATCAGGGACGTTGAACGATTTGAGGCTCATTCACTCAACTTTGACAGATTTTTTATTTTTTATTTTTGGAAAGACTTTGACAGATTTATGCAACTCCAAGTTGGAGTATCTTCGGAGTTTTCGTGTGATATGGGATCATTTTTTATGTGTGGTTATTTTCTCAGGTTATGTACGGTTGGCCTCTAATATCGATTGATGTTCTCTTACAACTAAAATACATTTTAGTGGTGTCATTCATCCTATAAACATTTGTCACGTGATAAATTGGTAACAATAAAATATCTCTCTCTAATTTTTAACCCTTCAATCAACATCAATTCTCATTTAGAAGTACTTTTCAAATAACTGAAAACGTTTTTGATGAAAACATTTTTGGATTCCAAAAGTATTTGAAATACTTTCTGCAAGAAATATGACATGTTCCAATCCCGATGTTCGAGGGACATCGGGATGGCCATGTGCTGGCCGACACCTGAAGGTGACGCAAGCCATTTATGAATGCAAATGATGAGAACATGGGAAACAAGCATACAAATGGTAGCAAAATAATAAGATGTGACTACTCATTTCTGTGTGAAAATAGTGGTAGTGCATGACATGTTCAGAGCATATTCTAATTCAGAGTACAACGGAAGGTGATATTACAATGATGTCAAAACAGAGATGATGGCACGATATCACTAGTAGGGAAAAGCCTCGTAGCGCAGGTTGTAATCCTCGTCCCTATGTCCTGAGGGGGCGCAAAACAAACATGAGTGGACCAAGATGATATATATAATATGGAAACAATTATTCAATAACATACTAACCCCCAAAGTTTTATGGAAAATCAATAGTATAATATGTAATTGGTTCTTCCAAAAACCCTAGCATGCCATAAAACCTTTCATAAAACATATATCGTATATAGTGTGCTAACTAGTGGTATCAGTATCGTCCGAAGGCATACAGAACTCTTCATTTAGAACACTTCCTTCAGAACACTTCATTTACCAAACAGGCACCAACTTACGCCCGGCCAAAGCCAATATAAGTATCATTTGCCAAACAGGCACCAACCTACGCCCGGCCGAAGCCAATATAAGTATCATCGCCCGTAGGCAGAACAGTGACCACTAGATACGCAAAAAAAGATTGAATATAGTCTTTCCAAACATAGGTACATATATTTCAAAACATCTTCATAGCATATAGTCATCCATCATATATACAACAAAGAAGTGTGTAAAAGCATGTTTGTAAACAGTATATAGGCATCCATCTTATATACTACCAAGAACATCAGTTTGATAAAATATGATATTTCAAAATATTCACAGTAAGCATAATATCTCATAAAACGTAATCATTAAATCATGCTTTTTATGTATGCATTTCTACAATTAAAACATGCATTTTAGAAGGGGTCCACTAACAGATACTCTGTTGTTGAAGAGCAGTACGAAATAGGTGGGACGGAAACACCGTTAATAATTACACCTCAGCACATAAAGGGTACAATTAACAAAACTAAACTCAAACAACTGAATTTGGGAAAACGGACGTCAAAAAACGGGTCAAGGACGTCGAAATTAGCTTAGGAGGGGTCCTGGACAAAACCCTAAAAAAATCAACAAAAGTCAACGTTGACCGTTGACTGTTGACCGATCAAAGTCAAACTTAACGGGCCAAAGTCAAAGTCAACGGGTCAGGTATGGGCTAGTCAACAATTTTTGGGCTTGAGGCTATTGGGCCGGAGGCCTAAGTGGATTGGCCCAAGGGCCTAGGGTCCAAGGTGTAAGGGTCAAAGGGCTTGGGCTTGAAAGCCTGGCCCAAGTGCCTTTGGGTTTTTAAAATAAATAAATACAAATAAAAAGGGTTGTTGGGTTTAGGCTTTAAGGGGTTAACAGGCCTAAGGCCCAGGTCCTATACGACCCAAATGCCTAATCTAATAAGGGTTTGGATTTGGGCTGCCTTAAGGATGAGCTTTTGGTTTAGGCCCAAAGGCCTGGTTTTGTTCCTCGCCGAGGAAGGAGGCCGGAGCCTTATGTGCTTTGGTCAACGGCAAAATAACCCATTAACCTCCGATATAACTACAAAAAGGAAGGTACGACAAAGAGTAAGATAATTTATACCTTGAAAAAGTCGAATGGTGGCCAGGTTTTTGCTCGAACACCACGGGATTCGCTAGGGTTCCACAGAGATGAAGAGAGGGAGGGAGAGAGAGAGAAAGTGCTTCCACGGTGGTGTGTGTGGTGGAGTTGTCTTTGGTGGACCTTCTTGGGTGTAGGGGTGTCTGGTGTGCAAGTTCGATTGGGGAGAGAGTGTGAAGGAGAAAAAGTACTGAGCTAAGAGAGATAGAGAGAGAGCTAAAAGTGTTGAATTGGGGGAGGGGAAAGAGAGAAGAAGATAGAGGGAGTTAAGAGACTACCACGTGGCAGTCTGTGAGAGGATGAAAAATTGAGAGAATCCTAACAGTGGATCCAGATTGGGTATAAGATAATGGGACCAAAATGAAAAATTACATAAAATTTTAGGGGAAATGTAAAATTACAAAATAATTTTGGGGAGGGGTTTTACAAAATACATAACTGGTGTTTCTTTCAAAATGCACTTAAAAGTGTTATTTCATGAGTGACTTGTATTTTTACTAAAGCATTGGCTCTAAAAACACTTTTATGGAAAAAAAAACGTTAACAATTACTTTAGAGTGTTGTTATTCCCATCCATTGACTTATCTCCCCACTCACTTTTTAATGAAAATTTTAATTACAAGTTTGCTCATTTGTAAAATGACCAATAAAGACCTTAAAAGATAGCCCTCTGTTCACGAACGATTTATCTTTCCTTAAACCCTAACTCACCTGATAAAATCCCAGTGCGACTGAGCTTGCCGATTCCACACTATTTTCTACATTTGCTGTAAATTAATTCTCATAAAAATCTTGAAGACGAACCCAAAAACCAAGCAACTAGAGTTTGCTTCTTCTCTGCTTTCTCTGGTCACTCTCCGGTTCAAATTTAATGTTTTTGTTTTGGTTGGATGTTTCGACTATGGATATCAGCATGAATTGATATGTAATGTGGACTTGCTGCACATCTATAGGTGCTGATATTTCTATACACAAGTGTGGAAGAAGAATCGAGGAAGGGTAATCTTCTACAAAAGGTATCGAGTTTGAACAGTAGAAAAAAATGGTGCAAAGTAGACATGGCATTCGTGTCATGTTTTCCGTGTTCGTGTCATTTTTGTGACATATCTGAAATCTTAACGGGTCATGTCGTGTAACACCTGTTAAAGTAAATGTGTCACATCTAAGTCTCGACTCCGCTGTAGCATGATATTGTCCACTTTGGGCCCCGGCCACGCCCTCACAATTTTGTTTTTGGGAACTTACATGAAAACTTCCCAGGAGGTCACCCATCATGGGATTGCTCTCGCTCGAACTCGCTTAACTTCGGAGTTCCGATGGAACCTGAATCCAATGAGTTCTCAAAAGGCCTTATGCTATAGGAGATGGGCATGTACATATAAGGCACATCACCCCCTCTCTGTTGGTTGATGTGGGATGTTACAATCCACCCCCCTTAAGGGCCTGACGTCCTCGTCGGCACACTCGCACCCCATGGCAGAGTGGCTCTGATACTATTCTGTCACATCCTAGTCTCAACTCTGCTGTAGCACGATATTGTCCGCTTTGGGCCTCGGCCACGCCCTCACGGTTTTGTTTATAGGAACTCACACGAAAACTTTCTAGGGGGTCACCTATCTTGGGATTGCTCTTGCCCGAACTCGCTTAACTTCGGAGTTTCGATGGAACCTGAAGCCAATGAGTTTCCAAAAGGTCTCATGCTATAGGAGATGGGCATGTACATATAAGGCACATCACCCCCTCTCCATTGGTCGATGTGGGATGTTACAAAACGGGTAATACGACCCGGCCCGAAATTGACCCGTTAATATTATTAGTAATATGACCCGACTCGTTACCCATTAAAGAAAATATATTTTAAATCAATGAATATTGAAAATCTGAAAAATTAAATTCGTTGAGTAGAATAAAGTGTATTGGACAATCGATGGTTAAATTTAAATCTAAGGTTTATTGATTATGGTGTTGAATTTCGGGATCAACAATCTAAGGTTTATGGATTATGGTGTCGAATTTCGGAGTTGACCCAGTCACGAAAGTTATAAAGCTTGTTATTACGAGTGATTGTATATTTTTCTTACAGTTTTCATGCTCCTACAATAATTATTATCAATTGTATTAAGTTTGCACTCAAGATTTGGAGGGTTTAAAAAGTCTAAATGATCATGTAACCGTCATCTAAGCATAGAGGATGCAATCAAGAGCGTTTATATATGCTTTCAAATTTTTTTCAGACTTGTACATCAATGATTATGAATTTTACTTATTTTGAACTCCCTTAAAAACACTATTCTTGAGGGTTTGTATGGTTTTAAAAGTTCAAACGACAATGTACTTATCCTCTATGCGTAGGATGCAATCACGAACGTTTGCATAATTTTTTTCACATTTTTAGCACTTGTAAATTAATTATCATAATTTTTATGTGTTTGATATTTTTAAATTACTTGACATTTTTATTTTAATGTGCTTTATAATTTTTTAATCCCACTCTTTGCCTATAGTATACTTATAAAATAATAAATAAATAAAACTATTGTGGCCTATATTTAACTAAGGGGTGTGACATAGAGAGAAAGAGAGTGGAGAATAGGCTTGCGGAATTATGTGTTAATTCCCCAGTCCTTGTGCCTTTATTTATAGTAATAAGGAGGAGAGAAACTTGCTCTTCAAGTAATACAAAGTCTATTAGGAAAGATCTTCTAGATCCTGAAGGATTCCTAATCTATCTCTACTTAGGATTTACACAATCACAATATATATTAGAACATATGTCACAACACTCCCCCTTGAGTGTGCAAATACTCAAGTAGATGGTGCATTAGATCTTCAGGCAAATGTAGAAGCAGTTGATGAAGTCGTTTTGTCTAGTTGGCACAAGTAGTAAATGCTAGTCTCAAAATAAATGGAAGAATGCATGGGTGGTAAAACTCACAAAACCTTGCTATGGCAAAAGCCAAGGTGGGACAAAAGCCCATAGCTAAAGGAGAAAAGTGAGAAGTTGCATTAAATCAAAACTATACGTTTTCAGGATGCAAGTAGGACGTACACAAGGGTATGGCCAACCCAGGATGGGTGCCTCGTCAAAACCTAGTTAGGTAGCAAAAACCCAACGGGAAAAATTCTCCTAATCATAGGGTAAAAGAGTACATTAAGGTTAAGTGAGTATACTTTTGGATACTCCCCTTGAGTTTGACAGAACTTCCAAACAAAACTATAAGCATCACAAATGAGAAAGTTACAAATACCAATTCCTCGGACAAGCTTCTGGAAGGTAGATTTCTGCAGTGACGTCGTGTAGAGGTCGACAAGGTTGTTTGGGATTAGATTGCTTGACTTCAATCTTCTGATGCTCATGCTAATGTAGACACAATATGCTTGACATTGACTTGATAGATGTATCATGATCTGGTCGATACATACGGCGTTGTCTTCATGGATTGTTATTAAGACTTAACGATGGATGAAACTCGCAGAGAGCTTGAATATGCTTCACTAGAGTTCTCGACTATATCTTTCATGTGATGAGGTACAGTGAGTCTTGAAACGATTTAAAGGTTTCGCAACAAAGGTCTATCTGGTTGACCTCTAAGATATTGCGGTGTTTCTTAATGGTAAAGACAACCCATTCTGGAACGTACTTTGTGCGGTCAGATAGATAGTTTGATTCAGTGAATCCTATAAGGTAGGCATCATTCTGAAGATCAAGGAGGTTTGATCTATTCTGAGATGCATAAGGATAGATAAGCCCAAATCCCTAGTAATGGAAAAACCTCTTTAACATCAATTTGGTGGTAGTGTGTAGGAGCAGTTCTGTTTTATGCCAAAAGATTATCAGTACATATGATGTCCGATCTAGTGTATTGAGCTAAGTATAACAAATGCCAATTGAACTTAGATATGGTTGCTTCACATTTCAATATAGAACCTTATGCTCCATATCCTCTGTAAAGGTCTCATTTGCATCTAGCGTACAGATGATCAAGGTATACTCAGACGTAACACCTTGTGGGTCTAGTTCGAGTGGTGGACCAGAATACCATCAGAACTAGCTCGAAACTTCATATTGAGGTAATGTCGAGTTTTCCTAAGATCATTCATCTTAAAGTCCGACTTTAGGTGTGAGTCAATATTCTTAACTCTAGCAATTTTAGATTTTGTACATGCAAGGGTATATATCCCTAACTGATCAAATATTCACTTAGATGGGTATACCATATCCGCTCAGATAGTTTTGCATCCACAAAGTGAATGACTCATTAGAACTAAGAAGTTGTTCTTATGGTCTAGAACTATTTGAATCAATACATGTAAGTCATTTAGAAACTCCATGTAGGTTTTGTATCAGAATCCAGAGATACTACAACCATGTTTGTAATGCTGAATCAATCACATGGCGTATGAGAGAAACCTTGGGCCACAAGGCATCATTCGCGATATTTCATTCATCTCATTTGTAATAGATTGATTCTTTTAGTTGACCAATCAGTTCTATGTCAACACTAATCAACAGAATGCGGTTCATTATCGTCGCATTTCATTTATGTCAGTAGTTACCATATAAATGAACATCATCTATGATAATCTCATTCCTATTCCATATCTTATCCAAACTAGTATACTAGACCAAAAACTTCAGGTCTTGAGAGTAATCCAGATTTAATCTCATGAGGTGGAAAGGATTGAGACAACGATCGAGGGGCGGATTTGTTCATGCCATGTTTCTTGAATTTTAGGGAAGTTAATCCTCGAATCGAGTAATCTGCCATGCTTCTAGTGTAGGACAGATTGATTGGTTAGCCGCCAATGTATGAGGGTTGGCCACAGTAATGGCGTTCCTGCTTTCGAGGACGAAGGTCTTTCGTACATTTATCTTTGCAAGCACATTTGCAACTGGTTTATGTGATATCGTCACCTTTCCTAGACCAGAGGAAGTGTCTAGTTATACTTTGACGTGTCTAGCCATGGAATCCCACCTTTGGCTAACTTCCCCCTCTCTATCCCACACACATTGGGTGATTACTTTCTCTTTGAAAATGGCTTGTTTTTCTCCTTTTAGATTCCACCATCTAGTCTTTGGGCACTTCCAAGTCTTGTTCTTTTTTCTCACTCTTTTGATATGTACATCCATCACCAACAAGCGATGTTGATTAGCCAAGCTCTCTCCCGGTATAATTTTGCAATCATTACAAGTTATATGATCCCCTTTCCTTATTAGAAGAAAATCTATTTGTGTTTTTGACGACCCACTCTTGTAGGTGATCACATGTTCTTCAATCTTCTTAAAGAAGGTGTTGGCTAAGAAGAGATCATATGCCATTGCAAAATCCAAGATAGCTTCCCCATCCTCGTTTCTCTCCCCAAAACCATGGCCACCATGAAAACCTCCATAGTTGCCTGTCTCCCTACCCACGTGTCCATTTAAATCTCCTCCTATAAATAACTTCTCCGTCTGGGCAATTCCTTGCACCAAGTTTCCAAGGTCTTCCTAAAATTTCTCCTTCGAACTCGTATCCAACCCTACTTGAGGTGCGTACGCACTAATCACATTGATGAGTTCTTGTCCTATTACAATCTTGATTGCCATGATTCTATCTCCTACCCTTTTGACACCTACAACATCTTGTGTCAAGGTCTTGTCCACGATGATGCCAACACCGTTTCTCGTTCTATTTGTGCTTGAATACCAAAGTTTAAACCCTGAGTTTTCTAGATCCTTTGCCTTAAGACCAACCCACTTAGTTTCTTGTAGGCACATAATATTTATCCTTCTCCTCACTATAACTTCCACTACTTCCATAGATTTTCCCGTTAAGGTTCCTATATTCCACATTCCTAAACGCATTCTACTCTCTTGAACTCTACCTTTCTGTCCTAGCTTCTTCACCCTCCCCCGTCCAATAGGATCAAAGTACTTCTTTTGTGTGTCCTGTGTAAAGTTGATAGGAGCATATGCTCCCAAACAACTTTGAGTGGAGTCGTTCGAAAAGAAGTTTCTATGGCCCCCTTACTCACTTATCACTGTGCTCGGGCCACACAGCACGCCACTTACGGGTGACGCCCTAGCTTTAGCGTGATTTCGTTCTGGATTCATTTTCATAAGGATTCGACGTAACCAAGGAGTGCCTGCTGTCGACTACCTGACGCCCTCCCCTTCCTCCTTTACCCGGGCTTGGGACCGGCAATGTAAGATAAACTTACACAGGCGGAGTTGCAGGCCCAAAAACAAAAACAAAAATTTATTTTGTTATGGGCGGTAACAAGCAAAGCCCATAAGGGATTTGGGTCAATTTAAGAACACCCCAGCGCATGCTGGGGAAGAAAACCCAGTGCCATTGTTGTTGGCGGCTGTGTGTGAGGACATAGACAACTTTTCGAGTTTGGGTTCATGTGAATCTCGGCCAAAAACCAAGATGGGGACGACTTCAAGTCGTCAGGAAGGCAGCCACGATGGCTGGGCATGACTGCAGGCCATGCTTGAGTTAGTTTGGTGGTGGTGACACCATGGAAGGTGTGAAATCCAATTCTTGGATTTCATTGTTATAATCTACGTATTTGTATTATTGAGATTATATTATTTTTCGAGAATTTATATTAATTTATTTGGAATTAGATTTCAATTAAACTAGTGACGAAGAGCGAAGTTTGGAAAATTATTATTTACTCGTTGACCTTTCGAGGTCACAAGTAACGTTTTCAAATAGGTCTCGAAGTCACGAACGCATAGGCGAAAGCCGTTTGCGAGACCGGATTATAGTGGTATAGTTACAGACGTTTGAAGTTGTGTTGCTTAAAAAAAAAAAAAAGCCACGGGAGTGGCTAGAGAAGAAAAGAAAAGGAGGGAAAGGATCCCCCCCCCCCATTTGTCAACCCATGCACCCACAAAAAAAAAAAACGGTTTTGACCCGGCCAATTTCAGGCCAAAATCCTTCATTTTCCAGGCGTTTTGCACCCATTCATCACTTGCAACCTACTCAGCTACCTTCCTCCTTCCATCTCCACCAAAAATCAAGGGTTTTTAAGGTCTAATTCGGGTAGAACTCCACCAGAGAACTAGGGGTTCTCGACGGCGATTCGTCATTCCGGTGAGTATCACCATTAACCATCACCCTTAATCAACTTCCCTTGGACCCAGGAACAAGACCCAATTGGTGGTTGGGGAGTTGGAACACCAAGGGAGCCGAATTTAAGAACACCCACTTTAGGGTTTCGACAGGTGCAAGCCAATTTGAGGGCCTTCCTGGCCAAATTGGATTTAGCCACATGTATAAAGTTTGCTCTAATCCTTGAAATCTTCATTTCTGTAATTTTTGATAATTTTTAAAAATAATTGAATTTTTCCGGTGAGTCGGGGCGGCCGACCGCCACCTGCGGCGGCTCATGCGACGGCGCATGACCAGTGGACCTATGTTGGTTAGATAGTGACTTGAATATATGAGATATGTTTATTATCTTAATTTCTTATATTGGTATCAATTGTGAATATGAATTGGTCTTATAAATTTGATTTCTATTGAAATGTGATTTATATATATTTAGCCATCCTATGCTTATTAAATAGGATTTGGCTTGTGCATTGATGAAGGTTGTGATATATATGTGTTTAACTATCTTTTTAATAATGTGATTGATAATTATGATGAATGTTATGACAATTATGGGATTTAAAAATTGTTTGATAATATTTTGGATATGATTGCCAATTGAATACCTATTTGAACTTAGCATTACTACCTAGCATGAGATGGAGATGGAAGTTAGGAGATGAGTTAGGTACTCTATTAGATTTTTAGTAGAAATAGTAATTAAGGGAATTCCTTGTGTTGTGCTTCATATGACTAGATGCTGGTTAATATGTGGAATCGATAACGTGTATTGTATAATTATGTATAATGTGTGATGATGAGATTACACCATGTAGTAGTGGTACATGGATGGTCCTACTTGGCATATCCGCGATGGGGGACCATATGCATTCTAGAGGTGATGATGATTAGTTGTACTTGGTACATTTGATAGGCGATCATATTTAGTTTGGTTCCGTTGAGTGGTCAGGAACCCAAGGTTGTGGGATTTCGTGGAGTGGTCTAAATCTCATTATTTGGAGAAGTAGGCGTGGCCTAATTGTATTACTCTAGCCTTAATTTTATATATATTGTGACCATGGTTTCAAGAATCTTGTGAATTGAGTCAGAAAAGATGTTGGACGTCTGGGTGACTTGTTCAGGATTTTCTACGATTCGATTATGATTTAATAAAGTATGAATTCAGAAGATATGGAAATGATTGTTAGTATTTTGATCAAATTAGTTAACTAATGTAGCTAGAGAACGGTTTGTGCTTCGTCAGTTCTTTAATATGATATATGTTGTGAATTGCTATATCATGTTGAGACATAATGATTTATTTGTTGGATGGAAGAGAAATCGTGATTCTTCATGGGGGTTTGCTATGTAGCCCTGAGTCTAGAAATTTTATGTTGGTCAGGTTCTAATAAATGTTCAAGGAATGCTATGTTTTTCTGCTTAAACTTAGTGTGATACATGTCTGATTTTGTGAGAGACGAACTACGAATGGCTTGATCCCAAATGAGGGTACGTAGGCAGTCGAACGAGGAGGTTAGATGCAGCCATAAAGTATACAAAAATTGTAAAGTAATTTGAGTATTGATATTAGGCTTTGTACATATCTCGGAGGCAGGGTATGTCAGAGATACGGGTATTTGTTGACGTCACGTGCCAAGGTGGGTTCTGGGTGCAGTAGCCATTATGGCTCCGTGGCTTGGCTCGCTGGTTAGCTTAGGTCCAGGGCTCAGGCTGCTAGCCTGGAAGGATAGTGGCTTGGTTGCTCAGGGTTAAGCGGCTTAAAGCCGTGGCTCGTCTAGGTTTAAAACCCTAATTTTTGTTTATTTTTTGTTTTTGTGTATTTTTTTTTTCAGATTCAATTATATGCATATATAATTTAATACTGATCTATATATAATTTCATGCAATATCAATTCACATAATTCCACAATTATGGATATAATGCATGTAGAATCTAAAATTCGAAAAACGTAAAGTTTGGTCATGCATTATGGTGAATGTTCATGTTATCAGGGCTGCATAAATATTGAGATAAAAACCGTTGTCACATCCCGGCCCGAGGGGGATCACTTCCCGGGCCCGCTCCACCACCGTAGCACGATATTGTCCGCTTTGGGCCCTGATCATGCCTTCACGGTTTTGTTTTTAGGAACTCACGAGCCCAGTTTCCAGCGCCGGTGAGTTTTTCCGGCAACTGGAGGTAGGGGATGATGCGCGTGGGGGCCGCGTGGACCCGTGCCTATCCTGGCGCGTGGCAAGTCCAAAAATTATTTTAAAAATACCTCGACGTCCGTGACGTCGAGTAGGTCACTGTGGTATATTCATATACCCAAATTGAGCATCGTATGAGAAGTTATTACGAATTGTCGGTTATGTGCTTTAATTAACGTTTTTATAGTTGTTTTGCATATAGGTGATACCTATCCCAAGGACGAGCGCATTCAAGGACGTCACGAGGGTTACGACCCTTCGACTTACCAGTGAGTGGGCAGTTATTTTCAGTTATTACCTATATACTACCGAATTTCCCAGAAATTGAATTTAAATGAAAGTATGTTTTTAAAATGCCATGCATGCATATTATGAATTATATGAATTAGTAATTGATGCATATATATGTGAATTGGTGCTGTGGACGCACATGTGAGTATCAGGTGAGTTTTATGTTATTCATATGGTTTATTGATGATGTGAATTGTATTGAGAGCTCATAACCTGCACCCCTGGTGTTAGTGCTTATATTATTCACCTTGCACCACACGCTCACCTTGGACCATGAGAGGGTTCCGACATGTCGTACAGACCATAGAGTGGTTCCGACTGTAGGTGATTTTAGATTATTATACATCTGTTGATGAGAGAAGCACTAGAACGTATTCTTACACCTTTCTTATCGTACAGACTACTTTAGGTAGTTCTGATTTATGTGCAGAGTAGCGTCATACAAGTCACTGCGGTGACTCCGGTTGGATTGGATAATGAGCTTTAGAATTAACCGTACAGGACCAACTGCAGGGTTTCCGATTGATTCCTTATTTCACCTGTTATAATGTTGCATTCTTATTCTGTTGTTGACATTTATTGCATGGCATACCTTCTGATTTTTGATAAAGAATTGTGATTTGAGATATATGAAGATTATATGCATATTATGTTATTTTCTGGGAAAGTATACAGGTTTTATAGCGAGGGGTCAGAAATGTTATTATTTGAAACGTTTTCGAAAAACTTTGTTTTATTGACCCACTCAATTTTGTTTTGCGCCCCTCCAGGTTCTAGTTAGCAGCGTTAGTGGCCCACGAGGATTTCCATGGCGTACTGACAGACTACATAAATGTAGGACTTATATTCGGGTGTTGTAATTTAGTTATGGTCCTACTTGACTGCACCTAGTACTTATGCTCTGAATATGTGTGTTTCACACTTAAATTCACTCTAGCATGCTAGTTGGATATTATTGCTAGTATTTGGTTTTTATTTCTTCGTAATTCTCTTACCTATTGCTTCCCCGTCGCACTTTTGGTTATGTCACACTCAGGTGACGGCCAGCACGCCTAGATTCTAGGATCGGGGTGTGTCACCGTTGTTTTGGAAGAACCTGATTATGTGATTATATTGATGAACTAGTTTGATGTAGAAAATTATTTCTTCAATTTCGGCTTTCCATCTCCAAAGCTTGTATCACGTTCAACATAAGAAAAATAAATTGAATCAATAAAAGTATATGAATTCAAGAAAACCAAAATTTAATCAATTAAGAATAATTGAAACATAATACTCCCCTGTTTGAAGAATAACCACGTTAGATTCCTTAACGCAGTGGAGGAGTGTGTTGATAACGTGTTGTTGTCTATATTTAACTGAGGGGTGTGTCATAGAGAGAAAGAGGGTGGAGAATTGGCTTGAGGAATTGTGTGTTAATTCCCCAGTCCTTGTGCCTTTTATTTTTTATTTATTTTTATAGTAATAAGGAGGAGAGAAACTTGCTCTCCAAGTAATACAAAGTCTATTAGGAAAGATCTTCTAGATTCCAAAGGATTCCTAATCTATCTCTACTTAAGATTTACACAATCACAATATGTATTAGAACATATGTCACAACAATAACTTAAATTTTTAGATTTATATAGAATGATAGAATAATACATATTTAATATACAATATATACACATACACTATGACTATTGTATTTTATAGTAGTTTAAAAAATTAAGGTCATCACATAACTTTTTTCTTAACATGTCAAAAGGATTACCTGTGTGTCACATTCGTGTAAACATGTTAAGGACCCGTTATTAATAGGTTCTTATGATGTGACCCAATAATGACCCGATTAGTTATCGTGTTGACCCGAAATCCGTTATTTTCGTGTTGTTTACGTGTCGTGTTAACGGATCGTGTAAAAAATTGCCAGGTCTAGTGCAAAGCCTGGCACTGAGTGCTCTGAAATTATTTCTCCACTGGTGCATTAATTTTTGAGACAAGCTTGGAGCGGAACGAAGAATAAAAGTAGGTGGAAAAATAACATTTTAATTTTTAACCTTTATTGCATGATTGAATTAGGAATCGAATCCTCTCCGGATCTATCAAAACTGAGCCCATTAATCAATGAATCCGGATCGTTGAAATTTGATTAAACAGTTACAATTATTATAATAATCATTTCCATATCTTGCTTTTCTCTTTAAATAGTCTATTCACATATAAATATTCCAGCATATTTAGTTTGACCAAATTGCCAAGCTTGTATAGTTTTTAATTAAAATAAAATCTTGCAATGGTCCCAATCCTTCCACTACTCTACCCTTTTCATGATAACGTAAACGACATGCGAAAAGAGATGGAACCCCAACCCACATTTTTTAATGCAGACACCTACTACGTTTCTCAAGAAATCTCCCTTATATTTTATTAGATTATTCAGGGCAGTAGATACAAAGTGTGGGTAGCTCAACCTCTACCCCTTCTCAGGACGTGTTACTAAATAAATAATAAAATATTTATGTTCAAAAAATTAACAAATTAAAAAATAGAATTTCTCACTACTTATTATATAATACCACTCGTGTTGCTTAGGGTGAAAATTTTCTCCACCCCCATTGTGACACACCCCGACCTAGAGGATCAAGGCGTGCTGGCCGTCACGTGAGCGTGACGTAACCAGAAGTGCGACACAGAAGCAAGATATAACAAAACATAAAGGAATTCAAACCAATCTCTAGTAGAACCACCTACTAGAATAAAAGGATGAGTTATAAGGTAAACACATAAATTCAGAGCATAGGTTTAAGTGCAGACAAGTAGGACCAAAATAAAATACATCACCCGCAGGTGAGTCCTACATGTAGAGCGTCTGTCAGAATGCCGAAAAAGACCTCAAGAGCCACCAACTGCTAACTAGAACCTGGAGGGGAGCAAAACAAAGATGAGTGGGTCAGTAAAATCAAAGATTTTCCAAAAACATTTCATTTAAAATATTTCTAACCCCTCACCGTAAAACCTGTATACTTTCCTAGAAAAATAATATATAAACATATAAATAGACATATCATCAAAACTCAGCTCATATCCATCAACATAACATCTCAAAAATAATATGCCACACCATGGCAAATATAGTCAGAAATGCATCAATATCAATCAGGTGAAATAATAAATCAACCGGAGACCCTACAATGGTCCTGTACGGCTGATTCTAAAGCTCAACATCCCACTCAGCCGGAGTCACCACAGTGACCTATACGGCCCTGCCGTAGTCACCAACTGTGACCTGTACGGCACTACACTGCACAACACTTGGAAGTACGTATAGTAGTCTGTACGATGAAAGGTGTATAAATACGCTCTAGTGCTTCTCTCATCAATCATCAGCGCGCATAACTAAGGTCACCCACTAGTCGGAATCACATCTAGTGATCTATACGACTAGCATGTCGGAACCCTCACATGGTCTGTACGACATCCACCTACTTGGATCCAAGACGAGCGTGCGGTGTGGTGAATAATAATATAAGCACTAACACCTAAGGTGCAGGTTATGAGCTTTCAATGCAATTCTCATAAAATAACTCATCTGAATAATATAAAAACTCACCTGTGCGTCCACCGTGTCAATTAACATATATATGCATCCATTATCAAACTAAATATCTCAACATTTGCATGCATGGTAATTTAAATCATAATTTTCATATAAACGCATTTTCTGGGAAAAACAGTTGTATATAGGTAATACGAAAACAAAACTGCCCACTCACTGATAAGTCGATGGGTCGTAACCCCCGTGACGTCCCTGGATGCGCTCGTCCTCTGGATAAGTGTCACCTATATGCGAAACAACTATAAAAACGTTAATTTAAACACATAACCAACAATTCGAAATAACTTCTCATACGATGCTCAATTTGGGTATATGAATATACCACATCGACCTACTCGACGTCACGGACGTCGAGTAATTTTTAGAAAAATTTTTGGAGGCCGCACGCGCCCCCACGCGCCAGGACAGGCACGGGGACACGCGCCCCCACGCGCACCATCTTCAACCTCGGGCTCGCCGGACTGAACTTTCCGGCGGCCGATTTCCGGTCAAACTTTGAACGTCTCGTTCTCCTTCGTTTCTCAACCATTTTCTTCGTATTTTATACCAAAATGAAGCCCCAAACATGTAGAATCACGATACACTACTTTTAAGCTTCAAAAACAACTAAATGTCACCGGAAAAATTCAAACAAAACCGGCCAAACTTAACCCTTGTGATCCCGACGTCCAAATCCTTCAAACGAAGCACTCCGAGCTTCCTTGGGACCTCACTAGGCTCACTATAAGCTTAGAATTCCCTGGAACACAACATTTCACGTGTGCATGAACAGTGACAAAAAATGGGGGTTTCGGATTCACGTGAAATCGAAGGTTCTACGTCCTAAAACCAGTACCAATCAACTCAAAACATCTCAAGGATGAAGATTCTTACCTTGGTTACCTCGATCCACTGAGTTTTGGGGGATTTTGGCTGAGGCCGTACAATATGGGTGTGAGAGAGAGGGTGCGTCGAGGTGGAGGAGAGAGAGAGGGCTACGGGATAGAGAAAGGGAGAGTGTGAAGGTTTAGATGCCCACATTCAATCCACACCATCCA
The DNA here is from genome assembly GCF_916048215.2 of Malus sylvestris. NCBI lineage: Eukaryota > Viridiplantae > Streptophyta > Magnoliopsida > Rosales > Rosaceae > Malus > Malus sylvestris. The sequence goes on from NC_062264.1 coordinate 10,844,181, forward strand.
TTTTTCCAAATCCCTAACCAATTTAACAAGAACCAAATTAATAAGCCAACTTATCTTATTTATTTTCTTCCAAAACATTTCTAAGATTAGACCAAATAATGTCACACACCCACGTACCTTAATGCCTGTTAAGGGCAATTCCATCATTTCACGTCCTGAATAAGAAAATCTCAGGACGGGCTGTGACAATCTCCCCTCCTTATAGAATTTCGTCCACAAAATTCCCATAACTGAATAAACCACTTAATACCCATAGAATAATCTTGGGTACATCTCTCTCATTTGATCTTCTGTCTCCCATGTAGCTTCTTCTACGGAATGGTTCCTCCACAACACCTTCACCAAACTCACCGTCTTGTTCCTTAGAACCTTATCTTTCCAATCCAAAATAGTGACTGGTTCCTCATCATATGTCAAATTCGGATTAATCTCTAGCGGTTGAGGAGGGATCACATGAGAATGATAAAAAATATAATGTCAAAGCATAGAGACGTGGAACACATTATGGACCTTAGATAACTCCGGGGGCAACTCCTACCGGTAGGCAACTTCACCAACTCTTTCAGTGATCACATAGGGTCCAATGTATCTCGGACTTAGCTTCCCTTTTTTTCCAAATCGTACCACACCTCTCCAAGGTGACAATTTCAAAAACACCCAATCGCCCACATTATACACTCGATCAGTGGCATGTCGATCTGCTAAACTCTTCTGTCGATCTTAGGCTGCTTTCAGGTTAGACTTAATCACCTGAATATTTTGAGTAGTCTCATCCATAATCTCTGGGCCTTCTAACACTCTTTCACCAACCTCAGACCAACACAATGGTGTACGACACGCCGTACCATAAAGCGCCTCAAATGGTGACATACCAATGCTCGAGTGAAAACTATTATTGTAGGCAAATTCCATCAAGTCCAGACGATCATGCCAGGAATCACCAAATTGTAACACTGAAGATCTCAACATATCCTCCAACGTCTGAATCGTCCTCTCTGATTGCCCATCAGTTTGAGGATGATAAGCAGTGCTGTAAAGCAATTGCGTACCAAGAGCTTCCTGAAAAGCTACCCAAAATTTAGAAGTAAATCTTGGGTCTCGATCAGAAATAATATTCACTGGAACTCCATGATACTTCATAATCTTCGTAATGAACAACCTAGCCAATTTATTCAGAGGATACTTCTCCCTCACTGGAATGAAATGCGCTGACTTGGTAAGTCGATCCACAATCACCCAAATACCATCAAATCCGTTTCGTGTACGAGGAAGTTTATACACGAAGTCCATGGTTATATTTTCCCATTTCCACTGGGGAACGGGAAGTGGCTGCATTCGTCCAAAAGGCTTCTTCCTTTCTGCTTTAACTTGCTGGCAAATAATACATCTACTCACATACTTAGCAATTTCCATTTTCATACCCGGCCAATAATAAAATGGTCGAATGGTATGATACATCTTAGTGCCTCCCGGGTGCATCGCATAAGCTGAACAATGCGCTTCATCCAATATTTCCTTATTTAATTCCTCATTATTCGGAACATACATTCTATTTTCCTGCAGAAGCATACCATCTGATTCCCGAATCCTGAGGTCTTTCTTTTTCCCTTCACTTCTTAACTGAACCATTTCTTGAATTTCCTCATCCACCATCTGAGCTTCGAGTATACGATCAACCAAAACTGGCCTGACTTGAAAACTAGCAAGAAAGGCTCCACTTCGATCTTCCAACTCCAACTTTACTCCAGTTGCCCTCAGTTCAGCAAGAAGAGGAACACGGCTAGCATATAAGGCATTGAGTCTACCTTGAGGTTTCCTACTCAGTGCATCAGCTACCACATTAGCACGACCCGGATGATACTCAATAGTACAGTCATAATCACTTAACAATTCCATCCACCTTCGCTGACGAAGATTAAGATCATGCTGAGTAAACATATACTGAAGACTCTTGTGATCAGTGAAGATCTTACACTTCTCACCATATAAATAATGCCTCCAAATCTTCAAAGCAAAGACAATGGCTGCTAACTCAAGATCGTGAGTGGGATAGTTCCTTTCATGATTTTTCAACTGTCGAGAAGCATAAGCAATCACTCTATTATGTTGCATCAAAACACATCCCAAACCATTCAAGGAAACATCACTATAAATCTCAAAATTACCGCTATCGTCAGGAAGTACCAATACTGGAGCATGAGTGAGGCAATATTTCAATTGCTGGAAACTCCGCTCACAATTCTCATCCCACTCGAATTTAACATCCTTCCTGGTCAACTTTGTTAACGGCAAAGCAATCATAGAGAAATCCTGAACAAACCGTCGATAATAACCTGCTAAACCAAAAAAACTTCGTACCTCAGTGACGGTTCGAGGTTGCTCCCAATTCTCCACTGCTGCTATCTTTTGAGGATCAACTTGGATTCCTTGAGCCGATACAACATGCCCCAAAAATGCCACTTCAGTCAACCAAAATTGACATTTACTGAACTTAGCATACAACTGATGCTCCCTCAATTTCTTTAATACCAAGTTCAAATGTCGGATATACCTCATTCATCAACCTCATAAAAGATGCAGGTGCATTAGTCAACCCAAACGACATAACCAAAAATTCATAATGTCCGTAACGGGTTCGGAAAGCCATCTTAGGTACATCTTCCTCTTTAATCTTCAACTGATAATAACCGGATCTCAAATCAATCTTAGAAAATACACACGCACCTTTTAGCTGATCAAACAAATCGTCGATGCGAGGCAATGGATAACGGTTTTTAATCGTTACCCGATTCAATTGCCTATAGTCAATGCATAATCTCAGAGTTCCATCTTTCTTCCTCACAAATAATACTGGAGCTCCCCAAGGTGACGAACTAGGCTGAATGAAACCCTTATCAAGTAATTCTTGCAACTGAATTTTCAATTCTCTCAACTCAGCAGGAGCCATTCTATAAGGAGTTAGAGATATAGGGTCAGTACCTGGAAGCAAATCAATAGAGAATTCCACCTCTCTGTCTGGCGGCAGCCCCAACAAATCATCAGGAAATACATCAGGATAATGTCTGACCACACCAACTTCTTCTATAATAGGAGAAACAACATCATTTAACACCACATGTGCTAAATATCCTTGGCAACCATTCGATAATAATTTCCTTGCTCTTATGGCAGAAATAACGCCATGCCTCACCCCACTTCTTTCGCCCACAAAAGTAACCTCGGGTAGTCCAGGGCGATAAAAAGTAACTGATTTCCCATAACAATCAATATGGGCACGATTATAATGCAACCAATCAGCCCATAGAATCACATCAAAATCCACAATATCTAATGGAATAAGATCAGCTGGCATAACTATGCCCTCTACTATCACTGGACACCCAAGATACACACTATCAACATAACATTTATCTCCTCTAGGCATGGCAAACTCTAAATCAAATCCTAGAGGTGAAGGGTGAGGTTGAGTCATTTGAGCGAACGTATGAGAAATCACAGAGTGCGTAGCACCACAATCAATCAAAACCTTAGCAAAACGACCAAGAACATTTAACGTACCCATGATCAAGTCCGGATGGTTCTGAGCCTCTTGCAGTGAGATGTGATTAATACGCCCCTGAGCTTGCTGTCGTCCACCACGACCTCTACTGCCTTGATTACCTCGCCCCTGGGGAGTACGTCCCTGGCTTAACTGACTAGGCTGCCTAGATGATCCTGCACCACCAGTAGCAACTTCCCCCTGACGGGGCTGACCTCCCTGATGCCACTGAGATCCACCAACTGGCATGGATGAATAAGAAGAATAACCCCCAAAGTCTTTTGAATACCCTGTCTGAGAATAAGGCTCCTGGGGATACTGATAAGGTCCGGAAGCATACGGAGCAGCATCCCCCTGGTAGTGGTAGGCACCACCACGACCCGACTGGCCATAACTGCCCGGTCCAAAGCTCTGCTGAATCGGCGATGGAGGTGGTATAGTGGTCTGCTGCGGTCTCAGCTGACCCTGGGGACACTGAGAAGCCCGATGTCCCATTTGCCCACAAGTAAAACAAGCACCACTACCTCTCCTACACTCATCATGATGACGAAAATTACAACGGCGGCACCACAGAGCGCCAGAACCACTAGCACCACCAGAATCCCTCTGCCTCTGAAATCTAGGCCCACCAGAAAATCTACCACCACCTCTCATCGGGCCAGTAATACTATATCCTCCACTAGAAGAACTCGAACTGGCTCCACTCTTCTTAAAATTTTACGTCTTGCGAGGTCCCGGAATAGAGATACCCTTACTTTTATCATCATTCTTCTGACCGTCATTCTTGTCCTCGTCATCCTCACTCTCACTGGGAAGATTATCAGAGTCCTCCATCCTAACCAAAATCTCGAAAAACTCATGATAATCGGCGCAAGGAAGTGCACTGGCAAAAGTCCGCCACTTTTTCTTAGATCCCAACTTGAAACGTCGAAGCATCTCTCCCTGATTACCAGCTGTATCAGGGTCAAAACGAGACAAATTATTAAACTTTCTGTAGTACTCATGAGCTGTCATATTCTTCTGTTTCAATCGAGTAAATTCCTGTTTCTTGCGATCAATATACTCTGGGGGGACAAATCTTTTCTTGAAATTATCTTTAAATACTTCCCAATCAGATGCCATAGTTGGGGACATAAACTGCGTCTGATTCCTCCACCAACCTGCCGGCTCTCGACCCAAAAACCAAGTAGTGGTCTCAACCCACCTATCAGCCGGAAAGTTCCCCTGACTTTGCATTACCTGAAATGTCTTTTCAATATGATCTAGCCATTTCTCTGCCCCCTCGTGACCTTCATTACCCATAAAACGATCCAGTTTCAAATTGTACATGGTCTCCAGGGGTGTCCTCTGAGATGGGGGAGGAGGACGGATTGCATTCTGAAAAGCCTGGGCCATTGCTTCCCCTAACTGAGTGATATATGGGAAATTAGGTTCAGGAGTACGGCGGGACTCCCTACGCTCTCTACGAGGCGGCATAATTCTGACAGAAAACATCAACAGATCATTAAAGCATTAACAATTATACAGGACTTCAACCTAGGCTCTGATACCAAACTGACACACCCCGACCCAGAGGATCAAGGCGTGTTGGCCGTCACGTGAGCGTGACGTAACCATAAGTGTGACACGGAAGCAAGATATAACAAAACATAAAGGAATTCAAACCAATCTCTAGTAGAACCACCTACTAGAATAAAAGGATGAGTTATAAGGTAAACACATAAATTCAGAGCATAGGTTTAAGTGCAGTCAAGTAGGACCAAAATAAAATACATCACCCGTAGGTGAGTCCTACATGTAGCGCGTCTGTCAGAATGCCGAAAAAGACCTCGAGAGCCACCAACCGCTAACTAGAACCTGGAGGGGAGCAAAACAAAGATGAGTGGGTCAGTAAAATCAAAGATTTTCCAAAAACATTTCATTTAAAACATTTCTAACCCCTCACCGTAAAACCTGTATACTTTCCCAGAAAAATAATATATAAACATATATATAGACATATCATCAAAACTCAGCTCATATCCATCAACATAACATCTCAGAAATAATATGCCACACCATGGCAAATATAGTCAGAAATGCATCAATATCAATCAGGTGAAATAATAAATCAACCGGAGACCCTACAATGGTCCTGTACGGCTGATTCTAAAGCTCAACATCCCACTCAGCCGGAGTCACCACAGTGACCTATACGGCCCTGCCGGAGTCACCAACTGTGACCTGTACGGCACTACACTGCACATCACTCGGAACTACGTATAGTAGTCTGTACGATGAAAGGTGTATAAATATGCTCTAGTGCTTCTCTCATCAATCATCAGCGCGCATAACTAAGGTCACCCACTAGTCGGAATCACATCTAGTGATCTATACGACTAGCATGTCGGAACCCTCACATGGTCTGTACGACATCCACCTACTTGGATCCAAGACAAGCGTGCGGTGTGGTGAATAATAATATAAGCACTAACACCTAAGGTGCAGGTTATGAGCTTTCAATGCAATTCTCATAAAATAACTCATCTGAATAATATAAAAACTCACCTGTGCGTCCACCGTGTCAATTAACATATATATGCATCCATTATCAAACTAAATATCTCAACATTTGCATGCATGGTAATTTAAATCATAATTTTCATATAAACGCATTTTCTGGGAAAAACAGTTGTATATAGGTAATACGAAAACAAAACTGCCAACTCACTGATAAGTCGATGGGTCGTAACCCCCGTGACGTCCCTGGATGCGCTCGTCCTTGGGATAAGTGTCACCTATATGCGAAACAACTATAAAAACGTTAATTTAAACACATAACCAACAATTCGAAATAACTTCTCATACGATGCTCAATTTGGGTATATGAATATACCACATCGACCTACTCGACGTCACGGACGTCGAGTAATTTTTAGAAAAAATTTTGGAGGCCGCACGCGCCCCCACGCGCTAGGACAGGCACAGGGACACGCACCCCCACGCGCACCATCTTCAACCTCGGGCTCGCCGGACTGAACTTTCCGGCGGCCGGTTTCTGGCCAAACTTTGAACGTCTCGTTCTCCTTCGTTTCTCAACCATTTTCTTCGTATTTTATACCAAAATGAAGCCCCAAACATGTAGAATCACGATACACTACTTTTAAGCTTCAAAAACAACTAAATCTCACTGGAAAAATTCAAACAAAACCGGCCAAACTTAACCCTCGTGATCCCGACGTCCAAATCCTTCAAACGAAGCACTCCGAGCTTCCTTGGGACCTCACTAAGCTCACTATAAGCGTAGAATTCCCTGAAACACAACATTTCACGTGTGCATGAATAGTGACCAAAAATGGGGGTTTCAGATTCACGTGAAATCGAAGGTTCTACGTCCTAAAACCAGTACCAATCAACTCAAAACATCTCAAGGATGAAGATTCTTACCTTGGTTACCTCGATCCACTGAGTTTTGGGGGATTTTGGCTGAGGCCGTACAATATGGGTGTGAGAGAGAGGGTGCGTCGAGGTGGAGGAGAGAGAGAGGGCTACGGGATAGAGAAAGGGAGAGTGTGAAGGTTTAGATGCCCACATTCAATCCACACCATCCATTTTTCCAAATCCCTAACCAATTTAACAAGAACCAAATTAATAAGCCAACTTATCTTATTTATTTTCTTCCAAAACATTTCTAAGATTAGACCAAATAATGTCACACACCCACGTACCTTAATGCCCGTTAAGGGCAATTCCATCATTTCACATCTTGAATAAGAAAATCTCGGGACAGGCTGTGACACATTGATTCGGGCATGTCATACTCACCAATACGGTGTGGACATATTACAACCCAATTAAAGAAAAAAAAAAGAGAAAACTAATGAAAAGGGTTTGAAAACTTTGAGTTTTAATGATAAGGACAAAATAAAGGGTAAAGTGAATAGTACCATGATTGACTTTTTAGTGTAAAAATGTGGTTTTTCGTTAAAATGAACAGTACCAGGTGCCTTTCATTAAAGTTCCCTAAAAAAAAGGTGGGCCTACCGGCCATAAAAGTTAGTTGTTGGTTGGCCTGGTCGCTGAATCGCAATTACTCACTCTCCATCCGGCCTTCCTATATTTTCACTGGAAAAGCCACCCGCACTATCAAACTTTCTCTCCACTTTCTATCGGCGTTTCGATTCGCATCCATGACGACATCGTTGGAATCCAATACTCAAAAGACCGTAACGTCATGGACTTCTCTCCGCTGGAGGACGCGGGTGTCGTTGTCCCTTCTCTCAAAAGTAACCGACGCCGCACGCCGAGCTGACGGCACTGTCAATTGCCGTCTCATGAACATACTCGACTTCAAGTCCTTAGCCGCTCCTGCCGCTTTCATCAGAGAAGTCACCTTATCCGACGTCACTGTGGACCCCACTCGTAAACTCTGGTTCCGCCTATTCGTCCCCCAAACGACGTTGTCGACTCCATCCCATCTTCCCGTCGTCGTATTCCTCCACGACGGCGGATTCACCTTCCTCAGCTCCGCCTCATTTGCTTACGATGTCGTTTACCGTAAGTTTGCTCGTAAATTTCCCGCTGTCGTCGTATCTGTCGATTACCGCCTCTGCCCCGAACACCGGTACCCTTCCCAATATGACGACGGGTTCGACGTCCTTACCGTCCTCGACCAAAACGACGACGTCCTCCCAAAAAATGCAGACAGATCCAGAGTCTTCTTTGCCGGCGACAGCGCCGGAGCCAACCTGGCCCACCACGTGGCTGTTCGCGCCGCCCGAAAGAAAGATCGATTCCGGGTCGTGAAACCTGTCGGGTTGATATCGATACAACCATTTTTCGGGGGAGAAGAGCGGGTCGAGTCTGAGATCCGTCTCCATGGAGCTCCTCTGGTCTCGGTGGCCCAAACGGACTGGCTGTGGAAAGTGTTTTTGCCAGACGGGTCGGACCGGGACCACAAGGCGGCAAACTCGAGTGGGCCGAACGCGGTGGACATTGCGGGTCTGGAGTATCCGAATACGCTTGTATTCACAGGGGGATTGGATCCGCTACAAGACTGGTAGATGAGGTACTACCAGTGGCTGAAGAAATCGGGGAAGGAGGCGAAGCTAATCGAGTATCCAAACATGGTCCACGTGTTTTATGTGTTTCCTGAATTACCTGAGTCTAACCAGCTGATTGACCAAGTCAAAGATTTCAGTGCTTCTGTTTGAACTCGGTTACTTGTACTTTGTATCTGTTGACAATTGGAGGGTGCAAATGTAATAAACATAAATAAGGGATAATTTAGTCAAAACCGAGTCTTGAGAAACCAAAGAAGTGGCATCAAGCGTCTTGTCCCCTTCCATATTTACATGCCATTTATCTAAAGCGATTCCCACTTTTGCTTCAAAAATTGCTTCAAAAATGGAGATTAGTTATGAGACATGTGGAGCCAAAAATAATCAAGAGGCGACACATGGATATTTGGGTGAAAATGACAAAATTACCCTCGAGGCACATCGGGATTCTTACGGGTGAGCAGTGGACAATCATCCCTCAATCAAGTAAAACCTGGCAGTTTTTGACACGACATGGTGACGCGATACGAAAACGACACGAAAATAACGGGTTTCGGGTCAACACGATAACTTATCGGGTCACTATCGGGTGACCCGTTAAGAACCCGTTAATAACGGGTTCTTAACAGGTATACACACGGGTAACACGTGGGTAATCCGTTTCGACCCGTTAAGAAAAAAATTATTTTAATAATTTTAAAGTTTAATTACTAAAAGATTTATTATAAAATACAATAGTCATATTAATATATACAATATATTCTATATTAAATATATAGTTTTGTATTATTGTTCTATATAAATAAAAAAAAAAAAAGTTTTAGTCATTATTTATTTTTAATATGAGAGTTCCTTATTATCATTACTAGGATAAATTTTACATAACATATTCTTGTCCAAAATTAAAATATACTAGTATAGTATTTGTATATGCAAGAACTAAGAAGACATACATACAAGTATGAAAAATGTGAAAGAATATATAAACACTCGTGATTTATCATTATTCCTCTATGAATAGATAATTGTTACACTTATATTATCGTTTAGATTTTTAAAATCCTTTAAACCCTCATGAATAATGTTTTTTATTTGAGGGAAAAATTAATAATAATTATTGTAGAAGTGTAAAAAATGTAAAAATATATATATACAATCACTCCTATATAAAAAAAATGTAAATGCTTTAGATTAAAGATCAAATTTATTCATTACATTCTTATAGGGTCGAGGAGTGTATATGTACAAAATCATCAAAATTGAAGCTAAAATAACCGTTAAATTATGATTTTTCGTTTATAACCATCGAAAACTTTTGTTCCGTTACGTAATCTCTGAATGTTTGTTTTTTACGATTTTTTAAGTTTGCAATCTCGGAATGTGTACAAATAAGTTTGACGGTTGGATCGTTAAAAAAAGTTTCGTAGAATGCATATTGCGTCAAAACGGTATATTAAACAAACACTTAGAATTAATATTATACTTCTATTAAGTATAAAATAAGTTTTTGTAATATCCACTAGTGTAAATACTTTAAATTAAAGATCAAATTTATTCATTACATTCTTATAGGGTCGAGGAGTGTTTATGTAAAAAATCATCAAAATTGGAGCTAAAATAACTGTTAAATTGTGATTTTTCGTTTATAATCGTTGAAAACTTTTGTTCCATTACGTAATCTTTGAATGTTTGTTTTTTACGATTTTTTCCGTATGTGATCTTGGAATGTGTACAAATAAGTTTGACGGTTGGATCGTTGAAAAAAGTTTTGTAGAATGCATATTGCGTCAAAACGATAGATTAAACAAACACTTGGAGTTAATATTATACTTTTATTAAGTATAAAATAAGTTTTTGTGGTATCCACTAGTGTAAATACTTTAAATTAAAGATCAAATTTATTCATTACATTCTTATATGGTCGAGGAGTGTATCTGTAAAAAAATCATCAAAATCGAAGTTAAAATAACCGTTAAATTGTGATTTTTCGTTTATAACCGTAAAAAACTTTTGTTTCGTTACGTAATCTTTGAATGTTTATTTTTTACGTATGCAAACTCGAAATGTGTACAAATAAGTTTGATGGTTGGATTGTTAAAAAAAGTTTCGTAGAATGTGTTGGTACCACACATAATGGGCCTCAGACTTTGATACATTGGGCCTCATTACCCAGCCCATATGATTATGTAAAAGGAGGAGCCCCTTATTATATAAAAGGGGACTCCTCCCCCCTCACAAATGGGACTAAATGAATCCAACAGAGGGCAATACCCTCACAAATACCACAACACTCTCTTTCTCTGGGGACTCCCCCTCACCCTTGTAATCCATACATACAATCAGAGAAATACAATCAGTGTGGACATAGCCCAAACCTTGGGGTGAACCACGATACATCTTGTGTTATTTATATTTCTTACAGATTCACGGTCGGATTTACGTTGTTCCAAGACCATCCGGTTTTGTGCATCAACATTTGGCGCCGTCTGTGGGAAATGATACGAAAAGCTGTGTTGGTTCTCTTTCATTTTTTCACCTCCACCGTGAATATGTGAAATCTGCAAAATCAATACTGCAAAATCTGCAGAAACTCAAGAACCATGGAGTACGTATCCCATTCTTAACCACAAACTTGTAGCAGAGCAAGATATTTGCACATTATCTATAACCCAAGGTCCCGAACAAAGATGACAGCCAAATCCAAAACATCATATCAGAGAACCAAATCATGAAGCCACCACTAGGATTGAAACTGTTGCTAGTGTTCTCATCAATGGTTTTGATGTTGTACAAGTGTCAGGCAGGAGTTACCAACCTCCACCCTCTAATCTTAATACCTGGGAATGACAGGAACCAGCTGGAAGCCCGGTTAACCACCGACTACAAGCCCTCCGGTTTGTTATGCAACCGTTGGTACCCGTTTCAGAAGAAGAAGGACGGCTGGTTCAGGCTGTGGTTCGACCCGATCGTCCTCATCGCTCCGTTCACCAGCTGTTTTGCTCAGCTAATGACGCTTTATTACGACGCAGTTTCAGATGATTACCACAATGCCCCTGGGTCCAGACTTGGGTCCCTCACTTTGGTTCCACCGTGTCACTTCTCTACCTTGATCCCTGTCTCAAAGACTGACAGCTATGGTGTCACCACTGGGTCCCGTGCTCCCTACCAGCTCCGAAGCTGCCACCGTTGAACACAGATATGGAGGGAAAGGAAACTTCTCCACCTGTCGTGGAAGCATTTCGTCAGAAGATCCGAGAAGCTGATAGCATTCTCTTTGCCTCACCTGAATACAATTACCTCGTCTCGAACCCTAGACGATCAGAGCAAGCTCTCGGGGAAGAAAATGGCCGAAAGAGCCAAGCCTTGCATGCTATTTATCTTTTGACTCAGAGGGGAAGAAAGTCTTCAACAACATCATTTCCATACCCATCTGTCTTTTTCCACACTCATGATAATTTTGAAAAAGAAAATATAAGGGAAGAGCCCTTGTCGGTCAGATCCACCAGATCCACACGTGAAAAAGAGATAAGTCTTCACCTAATTCAATTGTTTTTATTATTTAATATTTATGTGATGGTGGAACAATGATGACATCTTTTTATTATTTAATATTTATCAAATGGTACTGGTTATTGTGTGATGGTGGAGCAATGATGATATCTTTATTTTATTTTTTGAATGTTTTCCACTAACTGATGGTAGGTTTACAACAGATGCTGAAAGTGGATGTGGGTTGCCACACCCATGCATTTTAAATTATGTTGAAATTATCAGCTCAAATCCAAAAGAACTAATCCACTTTTATAACCTAAAACTATGCTATAATACGCATGGCAAGGTTTTACACTTATAAGAAATATACATATTAAATAATTGTTGTTACCATATTTCTTTTACGTATTTACTATATTTATTCATTGTACGCTCATGATTATACTGTCATTTATTGTCAGGAATTATTGAGCAACTAGGTCCACTGATCAACATTATTGCTGCCACGTGCTCGTGGTGATCTCTTGTCTGACCAAACACCCACTTGCTCAGACATTCACTTATTGGGACACCTATGTGCCTGGACCCAACTCGATGACCCTACGTATTGCCCCGACTCAAAGACCTGAGTTACGGACCCGATCCGCGGATCCGACACATAGACCCAATATGCAAACCCGACAAGCAGACCCGAGTCATGTCGAGAATCAACTCATACTGAGTGCATGTCGACATAAAGTAGATACTTGCAATGAGGAATACCACGAGCCGAGCCGCCTCGTAGCGAGCATAGCCTCTAGCCGAGTCGCCTCGCAACGAGCATCGCATCCAGCCGAGCAAACGCCTCGCCGCGAGCATAGCCTCTAGTCGAGCAGCCTCACAACGAGCATCGCCTCCAGCCTAGCAGTCTCGTAACGTGTGATACCTCTAGCCGAATATTGCTTTATGTTGAGTATTGCCTTGGGTTGAGTACTGGTTCAAGACATCTAGCCACTTCGGCCCGTACATGGATTGGATTTGAAGTCTCCATCCAAAAGACTCTCTTGACTGAAGACTTGGGGGACTACTGTTGGTACCACACATAATGGGCCTCAGACTTTGATACATTGGGCCTCATTACCCAGCCCATATGATTATGTAAAAGGAGGAGCCCCTTATTCTATAAAAGGGGACTCCTCCCCCCTCACAAATGGGACTAAATGAATCCAACAGAGGGCAATACCCTCACAAATACCACAACACTCTCTTTCTCTGGGGACTCCCCCTCACCCTTGTAATCCATACATACAATCAGAGAAATACAATCAGTGTGGACATAGCCCAAACCTTGGGGTGAACCACGATACATCTTGTGTTATTTATATTTCTTACAGATTCACGGTCGGATTTACGTTGTTCCAAGACCATCCGGTTTTGTGCATCAACAGAATGCATATTGCGTCAAAATAGTAGATTAAACAAACACTTAAAGTTAATATTATACTTCAATTAAGTATAAAAAAAGTTTTTGTGGTATCCACTAGTGTAAATACTTTAAATTAAAGATCAAATTTATTCATTACATTCTTATAGGGTTGAGGAGTGTATCTGTATAAAATCATCAAAATCGGAACTCAAATAACCGTTAAATTGTGATTTTTCATTTATAACCGTCGAAAACTTTTGTTCCGTTATGTAACCTCTGAATGTTTGTTTTTTATGATTTTTTACATATGCGATCTCGGAATGTGTACAAATAAGTTTGACGGTTGGATCATTGAAAAAAGTTTTGTAGAATGCATATGGCGTCAAAACAGTAGATTAAACAAACACTTAGAGTTAATATTATACTCCTATTAAGTATAAAATAAGTTTTTGTGGTATCCACTAGTGTAAATACTTTAAATTAAAGATCAAATTTATTCATTACATTCTTATTGGTCGAGGAGTGTATCTGTAAAAAATCATCAAAATCGGAGATAAAATAACCGTTAAATTGTGATTTTTCGTTTATAACCGTAAAAAACTTTTGTTCCATTACGTAATCTCTGAATGCTTGTTTTTTACGATTTTTTACGTATACGATCTCGAAATGTGTAAAAATAAGTTTGACGGTTGGATCGTTGAAAAATGTTTCGTAGAATGCATATTGTGTCAAAACGGTAGATTAAACAAACACTTATAGTTAATATTATACTTCTATTAAGTATAAAATAAGTTTGGTGTAAATACTTTAAATTAAAGATCAAATTTATTCACTACATTCTTATATGGTCGAGGAGTGGATCTGTAAAAAATCATCAAAATCGGAGCTAAAATAACCGTTAAATTGTGATTTTTCGTTTATAACCATCGAAAACTTTTGTTCCGTTACGTAATCTCTGAATGTTTTTTTTTATGATTTTTTACGTATGCGATCTCGGAATGTGTACAAATAAGTTTGACGGTTGGATCGTTGAAAAAAGTTTTGTATAATGCATATTGCGTCAAAACGGTAGATTAAACAAACACTTAGAGTTAATATTATACTTCTATTAAGTATAAAATAAGTTTTTGTGGTATACACTAAAGTAAATACTTTAAATTAAAGATGAAATTTATTCATTACATTCTTATAGAGTCGAGGAGTGTATTTGTAAAAAATCATCAAAATCGGAGCTCAAAGAACCGTTAAATTGTGATTTTTCGTTTATAACCGTCGAAAACTTTTGTTCTGTTACGTAATGTCTGAATGTTTGTTTTTTTATGATTTTTTACGTATGCGATCTTAGAATGTGTACAAATAAGTTTGACGGTTGGATCGTTGAAAAAAGTTTTGTAGAATGCATATTGCATCAAAACAGTAGATTAAACAAACACTTAGAGTTAATATTATACTTCTATTAAGTATAAAATAAGTTTTTGTGGTATCCACTAATATAAATAATTTAAATTAAAGATCAAATTTATTCATTACATTCTTATAGGTCGAGGAGTCTATCTGTAAAAAATCATCAAAATCGGAGATAAAATAACCGTTAAATTGTGATTTTTCGTTTATAACCGTCGAAAACTTTTGTTCCATTACGTAATCTCTGAATATTTGTTTTTTTACGATTTTTTACGTATGCGATCTTGGAATGTGTACAAATAAGTTTGACGGTTGGATCGTTGAAAAAAGTTTTTGGACCGCTAGCAATAGATAATTTTGTAGTAGTGAAACCTTAAACTTATTTAATCGTCGATTGTCATTTACGCTTTATTCTTCTTACTGAATTTCATTTTTAAAATTTTATTTTTTGAAAACATGATCATTTGGCGGATGTAAGAAGATGATATAACGTTTCGATATTTACGGTTAACTGAAATATGAGTCAATGTCATATATTTGTAGAAACTTTATAAACATCAAGCAATATTTTCACTAACCGTAAAACTCTAAATATAATATCAACGATCCAAACCGTTCCTCTACCTACACCCTCTAATAGATCATGTTTTCAAAAAAGAAAATCTAAAAAAACGAAATTTGATGAGAACAATGAAGCATAAATGTAAACAACAATCAACGGTTAAAGTTTGATCTATGATTTATATGATTATAGTGGCGAATTTCGAAGTTAAGTTCTTCATGAAAGTTATAAAGCTTGTCATTACGAGTGTTTATATATTTTTTTCTATATTTTTTTACATTTCTACATTAATTAAAAAACTATTAAAGACTTTAGGTAAGCGAAAATATACTTAAAACAAAATTGCGTTTTTATGTTTTGGATGTGATAATATGGAATGTATATACTTATTTAGTATTATGTTTTTCATTTGATTATTTATTGGTTTAAAATATATTTTCCTTAACGGGTAACGGGTCAGGTCATATTACCTGTTAATATTATCGGGTCAATGTTAGGTCGGGTCATTTTACCCGTTTATTTTAACGGGTGTTACACGACACAACCCGTTAAGATATCGGGTATGACACGAAAACGACACGAACACGGAAAACATGACACGAATGCCAGGTTTATAAAAAATGCTCAAAATAGGTAACAAATTCAAAGTTATTTTATCTATCCTTATCCTACATTTTCCACAAGGTAATTATTTCATAACCTTCAAAACATTCCATATAAATTGAGTTAATTGGCTAATTAATGGATTTATTCCTAATTAATCCATTAATTACCAATTAAATCACCCATTTCACACAAAAATACCCCAAAGGGCTGGAAAACTTTTCTCAAAAGGGGGTCCGGCCATGCTCTATATATTGAACCCCAGTTTCTCTAAAAACCTAGGTCTACACTCTTGAAAAACTCTCAAAACACTTTTCTTTATAAATTCTAACTTTGACATCAGAGGTTTTTCGGCCAAAGCCCTCCCCCCCCCCCCAATTCATTGTGGGCGCGTGAGGCTTTTGACCTTAACCAAATGTGTTAATTGTTTTGTAGGTGCAATTTTGTCCAAGATTAAGGAGGAAGAAATTTGCATCCACAAGACCCATTTCATATTGAGCTTTAACGATTCGAACTGTTTATTTTGTAAATCTCGATTTATAGATTATCCTTATATTCGTCAATTTTTTTTTCAACTCAATTAGATGTCTCAAATATTTCCGATTTGGCTAATATTTTGCAAGCATGATCTATGAGGTGCAACTTGAAAAAAAGATGATTCAAATCGTTAAAGTTCAATGTGATGTGAGCACCCCAACTAATCCCCGTTTCGTTAAGGGCTTCCTATATATATACATAACCGTTATTTTTCCCAAGCTTTCCTTTCTCTAATTCACACATTGAGTATTACACTATGGTTTCTTATTCTTTATATAAGCGACTGTTTCTTGGGGGCGAAGTTGGACACAGAACTTGATTGGCACCGTGTGTTGGAATACGGCGGGAATTGTTATTTGTGAGAGTGCTTAACCATTCAACTTGTCATACTGCCGACATAACCGGTTATTTGTAAAAGTTTTTGGCCATTCAACTTCTCAGACTATCTTATTTAAATTCTTATGAGATGTTCGAAATTCTTTGATCATGTGTTACATTTTAACGTTTGGATGTTACTTGCATCTTTGCAATAGCATGAGGCTTGTATTTCTTGGTATATAAATCAATGCTAAGCAGCCTACAATTTTACTTTGCCTTCTGTAATTACACAAATATTCAAAGTCTAATTTGCATCTATGCTACAAATAGATTAAATTACAAAATATTACACTAAAATATGTTTATAATTTCCTCAACCAGTACATCATCATATTGTATAAAGTTAGAGTTTTGTTATGATCTTGAAACCCCAATACCCCAAAACAATTATTAGGTCACCATGGCTACAAATAGTACTAGATCATCATCTTTCATTTGGTGAACCAAATTTTCTGAACTTACCTACCATTTAGATTGGAAAATTGAGCAAACACTTCAGTTCCTGATTGGTCATTAATGGGGTGAGCATCAGTCGAACCCTCGTCGCCTTCCAGAATAGTAGCCGGGCGGCTAGCGGAAGTGGGGGTAGTAGGAGGAGGAACCACGGCAGCAGCACCAGTAGGAGATGTGGCAGTGGTAGTGGCCTCAGTGGAAGGCGGCACAGCGCTGCTACTTTCTTCCTCAGCCTTTCCTTGAGTGAATGCCTCTTGAAGTTGCAAAGCATACTCCAAGTTCCACAACACATCTCCCATTGTAGGCCTGTCCACACCATGTTCTGCCAAACATTTCTCTGCAGCCTCGGCAAACTTTTTCATTGATTCCGGGTTAATGGATCCGGCGAGGAGAGGATCAATGATCTTTTCGAGCAGACCCTTCCTCTTCCACTGCATTCCCCAGTCAGCCAAGTTCACTTGCTCCCTTGGAAGTGCTGGGTTGATAGCAGGCCTTGCACACAGTGCTTCAAGTAAAACAACGCCGAACGAGTACACATCTGACTTGTCTGTTAATTGCTGCCTTCTAAAGTATTCGGGGTCTAAGTACCCGAAGCTTCCTTTCACGGCGGTGCTGACGTGGTTTTGTCCCATAGGCGCGTCCTTAGAAAGACCGAAGTCAGCCACCTTGGCAGTAAATTGATCATCAAGCAAAATGTTGGTTGTCTTGACGTCACGGTGAATGATGCCTTGTGATGTCCCTGTGTGAAGGTAATGAAGCCCTCGAGCTGACCCAATACAGATTTCTAGTCTTTGCTTCCATGACAATGGCGGCAAGTTCTTTCCATAGAGATGATCGCGGAAAGGTCCATTGGACATGTACTCATAAACTAAGATCATCTCTGAGTTTTCGTCACAGTAGCCAATCAGTGACACCAAATGCCTATGCCTTAGCTTGGACAACATCTGGATTTCTGTTTGGAACTCTGTAATGCCTTGTTCAGATTGAGGGTTTCCTCGCTTAACAGCCACACTAGTCCCGTCATCAATTATGCCAAGATACACATTGCCGAATCCACCAACACCAATGATCTTACTTGAGTCAAAGTTGTTGGTGGCTTCTTGTAACTCCTGGAAAGTGAAGTAGCGGCCTAGGCCTAAGGTGGAGTTGTACATGTTGCTCTTGTGAGACCCCATTGAGGTCTTGCTAGACATGAAGCTGGTATCGCCGGCATGGACAGGAAGTAACCAAGAAGAGAAACTGTTTCTCTTTTGCCAATCTTGAGGTCTCTTTCGCCATTTGTAAACCATTGCTCCGAGCCCCACGAAGGCCCCGAACATTAAACCAAACCCAACTGCAGCCACCGCACCTCTGTGAGGCCCGCCACCTTCTGTTTCCACTTTCTTTCCATCAACCCCGAATTCTCCATCCAAACTGTCCACGGAATTGCTTAGTTTCATCACTTCCAGACCATTCAAAATGGCATTTGGCGCACCATTGTCCATTCTTGAAGGACCAATTTGGACTGATAATCCGTTAGATACCAAGGAAGCATTTACGACGATGTCCTTGTAGTACGGAATTGCCAAACCGTTGACAGTGTGTGACAAATCCAAATCACTTATTGCCATGTTCCCATTAATGTACACATTGAAGTAGAGGTTACCAAGTGATTTGCTTACAATGTCACAGAAATGTAACCGAATTAAGTATGCGAATGCGTTTTCTGCCTGGAAATTCCACGTTATGTTGAAATTTTGATTGCTCACAACAGCATCAGCCATTTGCACAACAGTTGCATAAATAGTTGGTGGCGCAATTTGGGGGGTTAGTCCATCAGGGTATTTGACTGTACTAGTCCCAACAGATGTAGCCTTGGCCATGTTTTTTGACTTAATGTATGCATCATCAGGCAACCAAGTACGTCCTAATGTGTCATTTGTGGACGTGACAAGAGGTCCTCCCATGTTAAGCCTGTACATAGTTTCGTAACCGAATTTGGACAGCCCCTGAAACTGGCTCGCCGGCTGAAGATTATTGGCTGTGTCGGTGATCAAATTATCAGGAGCTGAAACCACCTCAACCGCATTGATGAACGCTGCAGAGTTCTTCATGGGAGAGAACTTGATGGAGAATTGCTGCTCGGTTATGTTTAGAAGGTATTCCTTCATAAAAATTTGGTTTTTGGTGTTGTTGTTCTTGTTCTCATTGACATTGAAGTTGTGCAGTAAAGTATACTTGTCTGTCATGACATTGAACTTAGCCTTCTGAAGATCGAACACCGAGTTGCTTAGTGGGTATAAATGAAGGCGAATCCAATGCCATCCTGGCCTTGCCATGTGAAACGTGTAAGTGGCATCACTCTTGAAAATCCTAGCAGTCAAATACAGAGGGGAAGGCACATCTGCCTTGTCAACAGAGACCTTGTTGTCATCGTTTGCCTTCAACTGCTGCGTGGATTCTGATTCAGTTTTGAAGGTTCTCCCATCGGGTAGGGTGGCCTTGTTGGTGGCTCCACAGTCGATGAGGAAGTTGTCTTGGGGAGTAAAGGGTGGTGATGAGGCAGAGAGGACTAAGGCAGGGGAGACAAGGAGGGAGAAGAGAAGGACCAGGAGGAGAGCCATCGGTGTCGAAAATGATGATGGCAAGGAGGATAGAAAAAGGTTTGGGTTTTGTTTGGTTGGTTTTTTTTCTATCTCCATCCCTCCTGGGCGAGGAGAAGGTTTGAGCACAAAAGAGTTGGCAAATGTACTTGAAAAAGGGGTCTAAAACTAACTGTAATTGGTAATTTGTTTTAATTTTTTTTTCTTCAAAGGGGTGGTTGGTGTTTTGTTTGGATTATAAGTGGAGGGAAGGAGGTGACAACCCAGATAGGCTGTGAGTTCCCAAGATAGAGGCAATGTTTGTGGACAAAGATTTGGGATTTGGAAGCTTTCTGTTTTGGTGGCTTTTTTTAGAAGTTGAAAAAAAATTAATGGTTGGACTAACACTAACTTTAGATTAACGGTTGGACTCGCTTTGAATTGGTCCAACACCATTTCAACCTCTCCCTCTCTCTCCCTCTCTCTCCCCCCCTGTTAATTTGCATCTAATATAGGCCTTAGGTTTTTTAGGAACTTGGAGCTCGGAGATAATGTTGTGCTAGTTTGGCCTAGACACTAACATTTCTCTCCATCTATGAGTCATCAAGTAGAGTAAAAGGACTCTGACTGTCTGACATGGCAAAGTAGGTAACAAGAAATTTTATGGAGTGATGTTTGCACACCGTTTTTCAACTTTTGCATGCACGCCACTCTGCTCTGTGCGGTGATGAGTTTTTCCAACCTAACAACTCTCAATTTTTCTTTTCAAAATAAAATTTGATGCTCAGCCGAAGGCCAACCGGCTGCAGCATGATTTATCCTTAGACACAAGGAAAAGTTTTAGAGAAGTTTGCATTGAAGGGGACCCCAAACTGGTGATCAATCCTTAAAATTACGTCATTCATGAAGATTTTAGGTATATTATTCAAGATATCAAACAAACTGCTCAATGCTTCATCATATTTCTTGGAAACATGTTCTTATAGAGAGGCTAATATTTTAGCGGATGCTATAACTGATTGAGGCTATGCAGTTGAAGTTGACTTGTGGGATTGATCATTTGCCTACCGCTGCTAGAAATGCTTTCTTGTTTGATCTCGTAGGCATGAGTTGTGTGAGCTAGAGTACTATGTTTACTCTAGCTCCTTTATCATTGATTCATTGTCAATTATAAAAACAATAATACATTAACTAGTTAAAATAGTTCTTTTCCACTTATAAATCACTGTCATGCAGTTTGATTACTGATTTCAATCACATATCTCTGGTGCCTAAAGTAATGTGTTAGCAGATTTTTGCAGTTGATTATATGCAATTGTCACAGCCTACTTTGATCCGAATCATAATTAATAAACTTACGACGCGCGTAAAAAACACGTACATGTACGATTCGATAGTTTTTGTAAAACAAAAGAACAATGAGAAATTCAGTCATTTAAAAAAAAATATTATTCTTTTTTTTTTTGCTAGGAAATAAACTAATTAAGAAATAGAGAACCTCAGGAAACACCCGGAACTCATACAGTAAAAGAGTTTACAGATAAGTGACATTATTTTAATTAGTTATTGATTTATTTCTTTGCATAATTTTAAAGTAATTAGTAATCTATTATAATATCAGTCATGTTGCCGTGCTTATAATGAAAAGCAGTGATGTGCGGCCTTGTGATATGAGCATGCACTATAACGTTTCAACAGTGCATCTATCTTACATCAAAAGGGGAATAATATGAGGCCTAGGGAGAAAGGAGGGGAAGACCAAAACACAAAGGGAGATTCCCTTGAAGCCTAGAGAAGAACCCTTCACTTACATAAGGAGGGAGAAGCCATTACAGAAGAGGGGGAACACACAAAGTACCACATAGAGAGATAGGAGAAATGCAGGAAGAAAGAACCACCTAGGAAATAAGCCCAAAGAGTTCCAGTTAGCTTAGAAGCACACTCCAAGCCTCAGGAATCACCATTCATGCAACCTTAGTAATTCCCACAACGTTTTATCAAACATCTCAACCATTAGAAGCCTTACTATCACCTCGCGAAAGCCCAAATCATGCAACTAAGAATGCCATGCAACCATACAAACCCTTTCTCTCTCATGTAAACTAATAGTCTTCTAACTTCCACACCAAGCTTCGCTTGAGTAAGTCATTCTCTTGATCATTTGTGCTATCTTCGAGCCGTTAATGTTACTGAGGTATTTTCTAAGACAAGCTAACTCTTTCGAGATATTCCAGGACTTGTTATGAATCTGTATCAAGGAAGACAAGGGGACATTCTCAAAGTCCAAGTCTACCTCAACCTAAAAGTCCCCCAACAATTTGTTATCTGCCTTATTAAAATTTTAAGGTTTCCCATAACTTGTGGAGGTTTTCCTTCACCGTACCTTGTGATTTATAAAAATAAATTGGTTACTGCCCTTAAATCTTCTACTGCAATATAATTAGAAATTGTGGAAGTTGTCATCACTATTTTGAAACTAATTGTGAGTTCCTTACGGGTGCGTTTGTTGCACCGGACTATCTCGGACTAGATTAGCTTCAGGGACTAAGCTGGACTAGCTTGCCCTGGACTAAACTGGATAAGAATAATGAAGTGTTTGATGTAGTCTGGACTAAACTACAGACTAATTATTTATTATTATTATTTATTTACTTTTGCGTTTAAAAACAACAAAACAACAAATATTAAAATATTATTTGTAGTTATTTAACTTTTAAAAACCTAATTAATGTTTCATTTGCTGCCTTTACTTTTATTTTAGAAGAACAACCTTTATTTTTTGAAGAACAGACCGATATTTCCAAAGCAAATCCTCTATGCTTCTTCATTCCTCTCCGCCTCCTGCCTCTTCACTTCCTCTCACAAAATCGATTGCAAATCTTAAAATCAAAACACATAGCAAGAAAGAGATTGAAGGAGGCGAGGTGCATGTGTGATTGGCTCGAAAGTAGAAGATGAGGATTGGATCTGGTTTTGGTTTTCTGGGTGAAATTTTCAAGCTCATCCCACTGCAAATTTTTTTTTGGTTTTCTTGGTTATCTGGGTTCGAATTTTGGGAGTTGGATCTGGTTTTGAAAAGGGAACCTTAGGAAATTTTGTTGCTTTTTTTGTTTCGGATTTTGTAGGATCTGGGTTTGAAATGGGTTGTGGGACGCGAGGAAGAGGTAGATGGGAGGACGAAGCGGGTAGGAGTGAAGCGGAGTAGAGCGGTCTTAGCAGTCCGCCCAATTTCGGGGGGCCCCGCTAAGACCCTGTAGCGAAGCTGTTAGTCGGACTCAGTCTAGGCGAGTCTCATTAAACGTAGTCCCCGCGTGAAACAAACACTGGATTACAATCCAGTCTAATCCAAGAAAGTTTAGTGAAACCAAACAAACGGGCTCTACATTCATTTTTAACTGTGATGTTGATTTATGCTTGGTATGACTTTTATCTATATGGAACTAATGATATTGTTGGCGAGTCCTTGTAGTACCATAATCAAGGCAACTTTAAAGGAGTAGTGGTACAATATGATGATCCTTGTCACAGCTACAGATCGAGAAGGTTCCAATCCATCGAATAGAGCAATGCCATACTGCCACTGCATGTGAGATTTACATCAGAACCTTTAAAAAGAATGTCGACAACACTTAAATACGTCGGGGGGAGGGGGGACTTTAACTTGAAGATATGCACATACTATATATACACACATACACATACACACACACACACACACACACACATACACACACATACACACACAGACACACACACACACACACACACACACATACACACACACACACATACACACACACACACACACACACACACACACACACATATACATATATATATATATATATATATATATATATATATATATATATATATATATAGAGAATTGTTATTGGCACTTCAAAATTCTCATTCTACACTCCACACTTGTGAGGAGTGTAGAATGAGATTTTTGGAGTGCTAATAACAATTCCCTATATACACACACGCACACACACACATAGAGAATTGTTATTAGCACTCAAAAAATCTCATTTGGCACTCTAAACTTTCTATAATTGGAAAGAAAAATATACTTGTGAGGAACGTAAAATGAGATTTTTGGAGTGCTAATAATAATTCCCTATACATACATACATACATACATATATATATATATATATAGGAAACACTTTGGATGCGGTCCCTAGCTATCAATATCCTTTGATTGAAACCTTGTTAGTTTTTAGTTTTTGATTGAGGTCCCTGATATTAATGTAATAATGTAAGTTACTATATTTTTTTAATTAAAAATTAAAAATTGAAATTTGTAATTGTTTATATTAATGAGATTTTAAATAAAACCCATAATTATGGGATTAAAAATAATAAAATATAAATTATTCTCTCTATATATTGTGTGTGTGTACATATATGTATGGGTACATTAACCAAAATTAACAAAAAAAGTTATTGTACCAAAACATGGATACATTCTCAAATCAACGAAAAAGAATGTACCCATATAAGTTTAAACATGGATTAAAAAATTTGAATGTATTTTATATTAAAAAAGGGTACATTTTACATATAACAAATTGATATATTTGAGAATGGGTACATTTAAGATTAAAAAAATTGAAAAATTATATGAATGGGTACATTTAAGATTAAAAAATTGAGAATCTTTTTATATATAAAAAAAAACTAATAGGTACAAACTTAATTTAATTTAATTTTTTTATTATTTTGGAAATGTTTGAATTGAAAATTAATTAGAAGTTTAATAGAGGTGTGAGTATTAAACCCTAAATTAATTACTAATTTTTATATTAAAAAAATTATATAATAAACATGTAAATTCATTATCACATTAATGCTAGGGACTTGAATCAAAATTTGAGAACTAATAAGGTGTTAGTCAATGAACAGTAAAAACTAGGGACCGGACATATATATATATATATATATAGACCCTTATGCAAAGTGATCCCCAAAAAATGGGGATTAGGTGTGGCGTCTACTCTATATTCAACTTCAACGATCTGAACCGTCTATCTTGCAAGTCTTGATTCATAGATTATCATTACAAAAATTCAATTCAATCCGAAACCATTTACCTATTTAATTATCAAGATAAAATTTCATTATTTCTTATACAACAAAGTATTCGTTAATTTTTTTGAATCCAATTAGATGTCTTAAATATTTCTGATTTGGCTACTATTTTGCAAGGATGATCAATGAGGTGCAACTTGAAAAATAGACAGTTCGGATCATTACATTTCAATGTGGTGTGGATCCCACAACAAATCCCTAATTTTATAAAAAAATGAAAACCCCTTCCCTTATATATATATATATATATATATATATATTGAACCGATTATGACAAGGGTGGATCTACGTTAGTGCAATTTTTTTGCAGGTCTTGCGCTGCTATATACACCTTTCCAGGTAAACTGCAAGTAACAATTTTGTTGTGGGGTTCCTTGCGTTCATTATTTAACTCTATACGGCAGTCATTATTTTGTTGCTGGCATGCATTAGTTTGAACTAAAGTTTTAACACGAATTTTTTTGTGTGGTGGTTCTGAACATTAACATTTAAGCAGTAGTTTGATACATAAAACTTTATGTCTCTCGTTGTCCTCCTTTTAAATGCCTGATTTTTATTTGATTGGTGACTACAATCATTTACTTAGCTATATGACTATTGTCATTACTAATGAATTTTTGCAAGTTAATTTCACAATACCATTTAAATTGTGGGGATGGAGAGCCCTTGTACGGAAAAGTTCATGCATGTGATAACATACTTGAAAATCTGGGGTATAGCTAAGAAAATACCAAGACAACTACAATATGTAGTTGTTGTGAATTCATACCTGATGAAACACGTAATTGGAGTACCTTCAAAAGTCTTAGAGAGATATACTTTTTGTACAAAATAAATGAGAGGTACTCTTTGTTATTGGATAGTGTATGGTGAGTTTTACGTTTCATGTATGATGATAATATTTATCTTCACTATGATACTTACCTTGACATATTGAGATGCGATGTCTAGAGCTATCCTAATTAGACATGAACGTCCACTATGAAATACCAATTGGTAGTATTAAAGAGGACTAACATTGGATGGCAAATGTTCTTAAAATCCTATATATGTAAGAGACTAGTTCTTACTATATTTGTTATCGAGGTATCCCACTATTTGTGGAAGATACCAGTTTATCTGTGTTTGTATGTGGCGCTAACCTAGCTATTAGAGCTTGAGCTGAATATAACTTTATCTTGCATATATGCATCCATATAATATTTTGAAGTCAGAAATGGATCTAGCTAATCCTCTGACAAATCCACTAAGCTAAGTGCTAGTGATGATTATGACATCGATGGGGATAAGACTTATGCGTATAACATCAATCAAGAGTGATGGTAACCCAACCTATATGAATGGGGATCACAGGAAATAGGTTCATATGGGTAAGAACATATCACTTGTTGGTCGGCCATGCACTAGCAATTTATATCGAATATTATTATTGTTGAGAGTCTATCCTTATGGTATAGATATGCAACTACTGTAGTGACCAATGTTGAACTTATTTTCTTAATATCATAGCTTATATATGGCTAGTGTGCTTGACTTGCAGTGCACACTTGATGGATTCATCCATATGAGTGTGGGAATGGGGATGCTTCCTATGAGAGCTTAGGCAAGTTATTTAGAGTGCTCATGAAAACCAGGTGGGCGCATGGCCTATTTGCGTCAACCGGCTCATACAAGCTCGATTATGAGGATTCAATGTGGGTGACTAGTCCTATGATTCACGCAAATAAATCTTGGTTCATAGAAAATTTAATCTTCACCAAATTTATGTGAGTTACCGCTAGCTCGTCCTAAGGCTAATTCATAGTCCTTGAGTTTGTTGTATTTTGAAATATGTGGGGAATTAGAATATTTAAGGGTATTTCAAAATACAAGTGTTTAATATCATATAATTCATATAGATATTTTCCTCTTCTTGATTGCTATCCAAATGGTATTTATATTGACTCATTATTATCAAATTCAAGGTATTTGAAGGTCTTTAATTCCTATTGGACGGTTTCCATTCCAACGCTCATATTGCTTCCGTTAATATCACTTCGTAACGTTATTCTTTAGTATTGAATTTAAGGGTATTCACTTCCTAATGTTTTTAACCCTATATATATGCTTGTTAGTCAATATTGTCAAAAATGAAGATGACAATCATCTCCTCTTCTTTCTTCTTCTATCCTTTTGATCCATCATTCTGGAAAGTTTTATTATATTCTTCATCTTCACTCCCTCATATCAAAGGAAAAAATTGAGTTGTTCACCCGATCCAAGTATTACGAGTGTACTCTTACGAGGATTATAGGTTTGTTGTATTTTAGAGGGTAGGACGCTATAACCTGCTACACCAATACATTGTCTTAGAGAGGGGAATTCTAGTCTTAAGGACAGTGAACTTAATGCCTCAACCTAAAATCTTGTTATAATCAAGGATTAACAAAGAGCGCTATCTACCTACAAAAGATAAGTATTTTATTCTTATTTTGTTATTTTATTTAATAAATTGTGACAATACAATTATCATATACTAATATTAATTATATGTGATTTGTTGTAGGAGAAGCAGCATGCACATTGCCATATTTTCAACAAGCTCCAACCATAATTGGCAGAATCTCGAATGCACATCCCAAGAAAAATTATCATATACTAATATTAATTTTATGTGATTTCTTGTAATAAAATGATTACATAGTTATATTCTTAGCTTGTACTACGTTCATGGCCGTTAGACACAGCTTGCACGTGTATGAGTACTTCCAGCTTGTCTACATCGTGGGCATGTCATTTCAGCTTGTCATTGCCTAGAGATTACTCGGCAACGACGTGATTATATTTTCAGCTTCCACTAGCTTCGGTTAGTGGATGATCACACACACACACAAACATATTAGCTTACACGTGTGTTGGGGTACCACAATTATATTCATAGCTTGTCATTACCTCGAGATTATTCGATAATGACATGATTACAGTTATATTCTCAGCTTGTCATTACCTCGAGATTACTTGGTAATGACATGGTTACAGTAATATTCTCAGCTTGTCATTGCCTAGAGATTACTCGGCAATGACATTACCTAGCGATTACTTGGTAATGACACGGTTACAGTAATATTCTCAGCTTGTCATTGCCTAGAGATTACTCGGCAATGAATGATAACAATTGTATTCTTAGCTTGTCATTGCCTAGAGATTACTCGGCAATGACATGATTATGTTATCCAGCTTCCAGTAGCTACGGTAAGTGGATGATATTGTATGCTATACCACCAGTAACTATTGGCTTAGTATATAGGTGTCTATCAGCTTTCAATGCAAACAAGATTCAGTAGACGTAGCAATGGTCCTATTCGACATTGAGGCCTCTTCCCAAAGCTCTGACACGTTCTTACTAGGTATGTTATCTACTCAGCATTATTAGTAAAACTCGTATTTTAGGCAACTATGCTCTGAACTATTATTAAGCACGTAACTGAGGGTCGGAGACCCTATTGCCCTTTGGGATGTTTTGATATAAATATGATTACCTGCAAGTGTTTTAATTTGGGCTTATCCCTATTTTAGGGGAAGTTTTATCGAATTTTCGGTACATTATATTAGTCCATAATTTTAGTTATGATTTCATGCATATCATGGCTTTGTCACCCATCTAGGTGATGACCAGCACACCTCGATTTTGGTGCCTATTGAAATTCTGGTCGAGTTGTGTCAAGTTACAATACTAGTTTTGCTTCACAACATCCTAAAAGCCACGATGCTGTAAGGACATAGCTTCAAATTTAAAAGAGCTTTTTCTTATTTTATTTTGGTAGAGGGTGAATTTCACGGGAAGAGATCCCCTCCAGATCTCTCCCACCAAAGCCCACCGATTAATTAATCCAGGCCCTTAAAATTTGATTCAACGGCTACAAACAGGAGCCCTCCTTAAAAGTTATAACAAATTTAACCGTTGGATCAAATTTCAAGGATCCGGATTAATTGATTGGTGAGATTTGGTGGGAGAGATCCGGAAGGGATCTCTTCCCGAATTTCACAAGACTGATCAGAACCATAAATTGGGAAGTTATGGGCTTTAAATCAGGGAACAAATTTATCAATAGAAAATTAGTAGTAGCTCTATCCAGTTTTTCAAAAATGACAGTATGATCTTTATGACCATTAGTCGAAGTAAAAGGCACGCCAGAATCATGTAGAGAGAGTAAGCTACCATTAATTAAAAACAACAATCTCCTGCCACAGCTGTAATTGGTCCTCTTTCTGAGGATTAGCATAAACAAAAGTGGTATACCAAGAAAAATCCTGCAAAATATCATGCACCAGGCAATGAACAAAACGAGCATGAGCAAATTAATCATTTAGCTTTGGGGGGATACGGAGTTCCAAAATAAACAAATATCACCAGCTTGCCCCAATATTGGGGTGGCAAATGGGATTTGGATCCTCTCTGAGGCAATGCCCCGGGATCCTCCTGACCGGACAACACGGACCGTTGGATTTTGATTCAACGACTACAATTATTATAACTTTTAGAGGGACCTCCTTGTTTGTAGTTGTTGAATCAAAATCCAATGACCTATGTTATCCGGTCAAGAGGATCCCAAGGTATTGCCTCGGAGAGGATCCAAATCCTGGCAAATGGCTTGCCAAATAAACCATCATAGAAGTTCTGAGGCACTCTAGATGAACTACCTCTAGGTTCTACAATGCAAAAAAGGTCTCAATTATTTAAGCTACACAACGATTTAAATTGAGCCCCAAAATCTCGCCTTCCAAGGCCCTTGCAATTCCACAACATCCACTCTATCAATCAATTTCTTCCAGACGAGATTTTATCAACAATTGGGTTATGAGTATTGCTTTATAGCTAACGACAACAATAAAATAAAATAGATAAGAGTTTTATCTGAACAACTTTTAGATCCCAAAAAGGGAAACAAATCCTCTTCTCAACTCTTATCAACGAAGCCCAGGGATCAATTAATCATAGCCTTTCAAATTGATCCTACGGCCAGAAAGCTGTTTTAGCTTACAAATTATTTCAGGCAAAACATGGCGATTGTTGGCCCTTTGCAATTCTCGCGCTCCCTTATTCCCTGCTTTATCACATCTCCTTTGGAACTAATCTCCCGCGTCCCCTTTCTTCGAAAATTTCGAAGAAAAAAAAAATCAAAATCCCACATCTCTTTCCTTCGAAATTCTCTGAAAATTTCGAAGGAAAAAATATCCAATTCTTGCATTTCCTTCCTCCAAAAACTTCGAAGGAAAAGAAATCATTGTCTCCTTGGTCAATCAACGGGTTGCCACTGGTCTTCAATAATAAAGGTTAGGCTTCTGTTATTGAATTTCATTTTCATGACATTTCTGCAATTAGATTGGATTTGCTGCATGTTTATGTCTGAAAAAGAGGAGATGTTGTGTTGCTTATGTAGAAAAAGTAGTAACAAATTTTATACAATTTCCCACTATGCCAATTTGGAATAAAAATTGTTTGAACTAAAAGCACTTGGTAACTAAAATTTGGTTTGCTTAAGCAGAAAAGGTTGGGAACCTCTGACGGCAGAGATTCTTCACAAGGCAGCTAAGGTATTGGGTTCGGCATATGCTTATTATGTGGTTGCAACTACATTCAACAACCATAATGAATATATATATATGTGTGTGTGTGTGTGTGTGTGTGTGTGTGATAGATATCAAACAGAGAATGCAAATAGATGACAAACCTGAAAAGGATGATATGGAATTGGCATATAGGTATTAATGCCAAACATGTGAACCGGAACTTGTATATCACATACCAATTTCATGTTTATATTTGTCAACTAATTAAGTCTTACTATAAAGATTAAAAAACATTCAAAAGTACTTCACTTATGATTAATGAGAGGGTGTTAGTGGATAAGAACTAAAGACATTGATACCACCATTATGTTGTGGAATTGTAACCTAAAACATGTCAACGATTAAACTGTAAGTATATATATTAAGCACAGTGATAGGAGTATATTTATGCAACTTAGTTAGCTTGTTTTCTGGCATTTTCATAGCTAGTTTCTACTTATTATA
The DNA here is from genome assembly GCF_916048215.2 of Malus sylvestris. Taxonomy (NCBI): domain Eukaryota; kingdom Viridiplantae; phylum Streptophyta; class Magnoliopsida; order Rosales; family Rosaceae; genus Malus; species Malus sylvestris. Next base: position 10,875,304 of record NC_062264.1, read on the forward strand.
GTGTTTTAAGCTATTTTCGTGTATTTGTAGGTCCAAATGACAAAGTTGGCAAGAAAGTACATTTTGGAGCATTTTAGAGCAGTTTTGGGCCAAGAATGGATAGCACATGCATGGAGCAAGGTGGATGGACGTATTTGAAGTTCAAGAAGCTAGGATATGCTAAGGAGTTGAAGAAAATAAATCCAAGACAAAGAAGATAAGGAATCAACTCAAAAGAAGGAAACATTATCCAAAACCTATCCAACCTTATTTTATCTAGTCTTATCTTATCTTATCCCATATTATCCAAACATTATCCTATTTAATCCAACATTATCTAAACTTATCTCCAACTGTAAAAGGAGCCCTTATCCTATTCTAAATCCTTCCCATTTGAATTTAGGAGTCCCAATCCATCTAAACACATTAATTCTTTTCCCCCTAGGAATCTGCTATGTAAATCCTTCTCCTCTACAACCTTTGTGTTGTACCCTAGGCCTATAAATACATATTTATCACCACAATTTCGTGGACCATCCTCTACCATCAGATCACCACACCATCCACCACAAATTCATCCCATTGTGCTGCAGCTGTGCAAGGAAGGAGAAGAAGGAGCCACCTGGAGCCGTGCTTGCCATTCAAGACATTGGATTGTTGGAGTGTTCTTAGGTGTTTTCTATCTTTTATTTTCAATGTTTAATTTAAGTTATCTTTGTTTAATTGCGAACATGAGGAACTAATTTCTTTATAGTTGGAGGTGAATTCAAAGCCATGATTATATGTTTTATATGAACTGATTACATCTACTTATTGTTTCTTGAGTCTTGAATGTGATTTGCTTATCTGAGTTATTAAAACTTGTTTATGTATGTTGATTGAGGATGCATACTTAATTTGCTTGCATAAACTTGATGCTAGAGTATAAGGGAGTTTCACCTAATCGTTATGAACTTATATTCACAAATAGTAAAAGTCACTAGTCATGATTGTGTTAAGTAAATCCTTGGCAGGAGTATCATGCTTTTCATAGTTATGAATGCCTCGTCAATGCTTATGGTTTTCAAAGAACTTGATGACCTTTGATATGTTTTCTATCATGATTTTCATAGTTAGGGGACTTGAGAAGGATAATTTGGTTGTGATGCGTATCCCATCCAATTCAATGAAATAAGGAAAATTTGAGGGTTAATTTGTGCTGTCACGATTAACTTGGGGTGTTGTCATTCATAGTTAAACAAAAAATACTGGAAATTGGTTTGTATGCATATATCATGTGTGGAGAAGAACCCTCTAACTAGCCTTTCACCATTTTCAATTCATCAAATTCATTTTCATAAAGTGTTTTATGCAAAGTTTCTGTTTTAAGTTTTAAATTCGTCAAAAACAATCCCTTTTTCATTAAGTCTTGTTAGTTGAGTCATAATCTGTTTTCTTTTAGTCTTTTGAGTCAAGTTAAGTTTTATTTTCGTCAAAATCACTTATTAGGTCTAGAATTGAGTCTTTTTTTATTGTTTGTTACTGTTTTGAGTGTTTTAAGTCAGTTTTGAGTCTATAGAGTCTAATTTAGTGTTTTTAAGTCTTATTTGTATTGATTAGCATCCCCAATTAATCCCCGGTCTAGAACGATCCCTACTTACATCTTTACTACAATTGTCAACAATAGGGTTTAATTTGTGTGTCAAGTAAGTTTTACATCACACAGAGGTAGGATAAAGAATTAAATGAGTTTAAGTACCTGATCAGACTTCTTTTTTCTTGGTAAGGCTTTTTCCAAAGCACTCTTAATTCTTTGTTTTCCTCGATGAGACTTTTCTTTCTTCTTAAGCCTTCTTTGGAATGACAACATCAACATTCTCCAAGCAACTGGCCATCCGGCTATTACAATTGGTATGCCTTTTCTCATGCACATCATCATTCACTTTTAGATGCGATAGGTCTTCAACCATTTTTGACAATTTATTTGCTTGCTCAACCACCAGTTGGTATGCCTTTACATTTTCAAATGCCCTTGTTGATAATCTAGTGAATAGAGAACACAAGGACCTATATCTAAAATCTTGCTGCAATTTAGGCAGCACTTGAATCTCACGCCCATACATGTCTACCACACTCTCAACTTTTGCTTCTTTACTCCACCTCTTCACTATATATATTGTTCACTATATACCTTTCATCTCAAATAGTCTACAATAGCAAGAAACAGTAGATATACCTTCCCTTTTCACCTTACGCTTCTTATACTTATCGTCTAGTTTAACTGTGTATATAAAGTCATCCCCATTAGCAACACAATTTGTTATTGACAATTCAATAGATTCTTCTAATTAATCTTGAAACAATTTGAATATAGCTTTCGTGTAAACTTCTCTAGCTTGTTTCAACATTTTGATGTCAAATTTGACATGTGCAATTTTGCATTGTAGGTCATACTCCGTTTCCCACTCCTTGTACCTAGTATTAGTAAGAACCCTCTCAAAGTGTGTTAAAAATTGAACAATATTGAGATCTGACTTCAAATAATTTTTTCAGTCTTGCATTAAAACTTTCACTAATTTGTGTGCTTCGTATTCCTATAGAGCATGCCTATCTCACATATGCATATGCCCATTTCTTTCTAATCTTAAATGTGGTGGCCAACCAGTCATTCTCATGTGCATCGTACCCATAAAGCATAAAATTTCAAGCAGCTACAAACTCACTTTCCTCCTCAATGTGATTAAAAAAACAAAATTGATTGTGAACTTCTTCCTCACCTCTAAACAGAGTATTCACATTTCTACAAACATTCTGCATTAGATGCCATAAACAAAGTCTATGGTAATTTTGAGGCATCACTTCTTAAATAGCCTTAGCCATCGCATGATCTTGATCGGTAAAAATAGTTCTTGGAGCCTTGCTAGACATTGCCTTAACAAGTGTCTTAAATAACCAACTAAATGAAGCAGCGGTCTCATCATACGTTAAAGCTGCTCTAAATACAATGATCTCCTTGTGATGATTAAAGCTAACAAACACTGCAAATGGTCGATCCAATTCATTGACTTTATAAGCTGTATCAAAACTTACTACATCTCCAAAATGGCTATAATCAATTATCTTTTTAGCATTTGCCCAAAACATGTTTGTTATATACTCCTCTTTGTCCAAGTGTAGTTCATAAAAGAATGGATGGGTTTTCCAATATTTGTTTGGAAAAGTAGTGTAGCGCGACTCCAACTTCTCCATATGCCATTTTCTTTTGCCTCACAGTTCGAAGACAATTTTTTGATCCTACTTAATATATCCCAAAGACTGTCTTCCACCTGCTTGTTTACTTATTAACACATAAGCCAACCTAAGTGGAATCCTTGATTCCTCAGCCAAGCCCACTTCAGTGGCTTGTGAGGCTATCGTTTGCCCTATGCCTAGCCAACCTAACACCCATATGAGCACCACATCCAATTCTCGTCTCTGCTCTTGGTCTTTTAATCACATCATTTTGCTTATCTATAGCTCGAAACCCTTCTTTAGCATAAGAAAAGATTCTTGAAGTGAGTTCATGAGTCTTTTTATTCTTGCCACTACTTTGTCTTCGAATACTAAACCCCATAATTCCACCATACTTGTTGTAGAAATCATATGCTGCATGTTTAGTATCTAACTCCATATTTTCTGTAGGTTTCAATTTCGAAGTACCTTCTACGCCATCATTTGGTTTATCCATTATATCATTCACTATCCAATTCTACCACAATAATATACCAAGATTCAAACAACTTGAGCAAAAAAGAATAAATTTTCAAAGAAAAAAATCAAATTTTCTACAGAAGCAAACCAAATTTTAGTTACCAAGTGCTTTTAGTTAAAACAATTTTTATTCCAAATTGGCATAGTGGGAAATTGTACATAAGTTAATACTACTTTTCTACAGAAGCAACACAACATCTCCTCTTTTTCAGACATAAACATGCAACAAATCCAATATAATTGCAGAAATATCATGAAAAGGAAATTCAATAATGGAAGCCTAACCTTTATTATTGAAGACCAGTGGCAACCCGTTGGTCGACCAAGGCGAGACGATGATTTCTTTTCCTTCGAAATTTTTGGAGGAAGGAGATGTAGGAATTTGATTTTTTTTTCCTTCAAAATTTTTGGAGGAAGGAGATTTTGAATTTCGGAGGAAAGAGATGCGGGATTTGGATTTTTTTGCTTCAAAATTTTTGGAGGAAGGGGATGCTAGAGATTAGTTCTAGAGGAGAATAAATGATAAAGCCGGGAATAGGGGAGCGCGGGAATTGCAAAAGGCAAACAAAATCACCTTGTTTTGCGTGAAATAATTTGTAAGATAAAACAACTTCCTGACCATAGGATCAATATGAAATGCTATGATTAATTGATCCCTGTGCTCTGTTGGTAAGAGCTCAGGAGAGAATCTGCTTCCCCAAAAAGCATGCATAGCCCAAGAATTCTCTCAAAGCCTACAAGAAGGGAAACCTTAAGGCCCTCCCACTCATCACGAGAAAGAGGAGGGCTATACATTTTTGTCCTTGCATCTAATGGACATTTGACAGAAATCTTACATTTGGATTAAATTTGTTAACGGTCTTTACCATGATGGTCTAAATCCTAAGTTCTTTACCACGAGAGCTATCTTCTTAATACACCATCACCATGGGGATCATTAATTCTGATTTAGTCTATTAACTAACCAGGTCTTACTATGACTCCACAAAGTTTTCTTCTGAACATTAGCATTCACTCTCCTGCTAGTAACATCAAGGAGAAAAGCCTCCAAACCCTGAGAGAAAACACTTGCATTGTTTGTTTCAAAACTTTTATGTTTATTTGTTCAAAAATGTGTTAACATACGTATACTTTCACATGTATTATTAAAAAGAACTATGAAAAATATTTGGGTGTGTATAAAATGTATAATTTAATGTAAAAGAAATGTATATGCAAATTACTCAGAGGTGTACAAAACACAATTATATTTTAAAAAATAGAAAAACTAATGAAAAGGGCTTCATATCTTTACATTTTAATCAAAAACCATCTACTAACTTTATTTAATGATAAGGACAAAAATAATTAAAAATAAAAATAAAAAATCTCAACTTGCGCTGGGGCTCGTACCCCCACCTTCCCTTCTAACTCGTCCCTCATCACTCGCCCTCTCACTGAAATCCTCAGAGACCTCAACAAGCGAATCCCTGATAACATCATCCAGACGGCAGTTGAAAGTCCCTCCTCCACCTCCATCCCCTGGTAATTTTCTTTTCTCACTCATTTGATTTTTTTGTTGACCAAACAAATCTCATGGAAATTTCATGTGTTGGTTAGGTACCATGCGAACCGGATGTTGAGCTTCTACGCTGCTGGTGTGTGACAGCCCGTCCCTAATTTTAAGAGTTTTTAAAGTTTTAATAAAGGATTTTACAAAAATGCCCTTTGAGGCACGCGCATTATTCGAGGTTAATCGTTGTGTCGTGCCATCTAAGATTTGTTTTCTTGACATATCCTCGTAGTACTCGTCACTACGAACACGTGGGCGCAGACGGTTCGTGATTTAGAGTTATAACGATAAAGATTTTAACGTTTGAAATTTGGGCATTTTAGGCATTATAATTTTAGTAAAATCTGGAATTTCTTTTATGAAAGTGGACGGCCTAGATTTAATGAAGAAATAAATGGATGGTTGGGATGAGAAGAAAAAAGGTTTTGTGTGTGTGTGTGTGTGTGTGTGTGTGTGCGCGTGAGAGGAAGAAGAAGCAGAGAAAAGAGACTGGGCAGGAATGCCCGATCGGGAAAAGAGAGAGGAAGGGAACATGAGGGTCAGAGAGGGAGTCCAGCGAATGGGGAGAAGAGAGAGAGGAGACGGGCTAATCGGAATAGAGAAAGGAGGAAAGGAGAGAGGGCGAGAAGCGGAGGAGAGAAGGAAGAAAACGGGTTCCCCCAACCCACGACCCGTGTGCACCCATTCCCATTCCTTCATATTTTCCGGTGGTTTTCCACCGGATTTCTCTCGAAATTGGACTAAGAAACCATTCCCAATCATTCCCTAGTCCTTTCCTCTTCCATTCCCAACCTAATTTTATGGGATTTGAGCTTGAATTCGAGTAGAACGAAAATATGGGTTCCGAAGGTGCTATGGCAAAATCCGACGATCGTGAAGGTAATCCAGCAAATTGCTACCACCACTAGAACCCAGGACCAAAGCCCAATCAGTGGTGGAGGCGTCGGAACACATTTGGAGGTCGAATTGAAACACACCCATTTCTAGGGTTCATCATGGTTTTGGCAAAATTGAATTGTTTCTAAGCCAAATTGGCCTTGGCCTCAGGTATAAAGTTTACTCTACTCATTGACATCTTCAATATTACAGTTTGGTGACGCTTGACATAAGCGGTTGGATTTGATGGAATGTGCCTACAACAGCAACTTTCACTCGAGTATGAGTATGATACAATTTGAGGCATAATATGTGATTTAGTAATTGATGCATATATGTTAAATGGTGTTGTGGATGCACAGGTGAGTATCAGGTGAGTTTTATGTTGTTCATGTGATTTAATGATGATGTGAATTATGTTGAGAGCTCATAACCTGCACCCATGTTGTTAGTGCTTATATTATTTACCCTGCACCACACGCTCATCTTGGATCCAAGTAGGTGCATGTTGTACAGACCACTAGAGGTGGTTCTGACCTGTAGGTGACTTTAGATTGTTATACAGCTGTTGATGAAAGAAGCACTATAGTGTATTCTTACATCATTCTTGTCGTACAGACTACTTTAGGTAGTTTCGATTTATGTGCAGAGTAGTGCCGTACAGGTCACAGTGGTGACTCTGGTTGGATTGGATATTAAGCTATAGAATTAACCGTACATGACTGATTCCTTGTTTCACCTGTTATATTGATGCATCTTTATTATATTTTGATGCATAACATGGCATATTTTCTTGAAAAGTGTTAAAGACTTATGATTTGAGTTTTGAGATTATATATGGTTATATATATACTATTTTTTTGGGAAAGTATACAGGTTTTATAGCGAGGGGTTAGAAATGTTGTTCAATGAAATGTTTTCGAAAAACTTTGTTTTACTGACCCACTCAACTTTGTTTTGCGCCCCTCCAGGTTCAAGATAGCAAAGCTTTGGTGGCCACGAGGAATCCAACGGTGTTCTGACAGAATTCACAAAAGTAGGATTCACCCTCGGGTGTTATATCTTAGTAATTGTATCTTTAAAGCTTCCGAATTGTGTAAATGGTTACGTCACTCTCACATGACGGCTAGCATGCCCTCTTTCGGGACGGGGTGTGCCTCAATTAATTCCTGGGTCTCTTCATCTTCCATCTGAGTTTCAAGCACACAACCCGCTAAAATTTGGCTTAACTTGAAAATTAATAAGTGAGGCAAGGAATGACGAGAAAAAGAAAGACCTCAGGGTTAGAGAATCAAATGGCATGCTTATGAAAGAGAACTTGATGTAAGTACTTATTGATATGGAATTAAAGAAAGTAATTTTGGACGAAGCATATTGTTCAGCTTATACAATGCATCCTGGAGGTACTAGAAGGTGTATCAGTCGTCAGTAAGTCAAAGCAGAAAGAAAGAAGTCTTTTTGGATTGATGCAGCCACTTTCCGTTCCACAGTGGAAATGGGAAAATATCACTATGGATTTTGTGTACAAGTTTCCTCATACAGGAAATAGTTATGATGGCATTTGGGTGTTAGTTGATCGGCTTACTAAGTCAGCTCACTTTATTCCAGTGGGGGAAAAGTATTCTTTAAACTGATTAACTGTAATTATTTATATCAAAGGTTGTAAAGTACTATAGAGTGCCAATGAGTATTATTTCGGATCGTGACCCAAGGTTACTTTTAAGTTTTGGTTGGCATTTCAGGAGGCTTTGGATACAAGGCTACTTTATAGTACGGTTTATCATCCTTAAACAGATAGGCAATCTGAGAGGACGATTCGGATGTTGGAGGATATGCTAAGATCTTCAATATTACAGTTTGGTGACACTTGGCATAAGCGGTTGGATTTGATGGAATGTGCCTACAACAGCAGCTTTCACTGAAGTATGGGTATGATACCATTTGAGGCATTATATGGGAAAACTTGTAGTACACCTTTGTGTTGGTCAAAAGTTGACGAAAGAGTTTTGGTGGGTCTTAAGATTGTGGATGAAACTACTCAGAATGTTCAAATGATTAAGTCTGACTTGAAAGTGGCCCAGGATCGACAAAAGAGCTTAGTAGACATACATGCCACTGACCAGGTGTATAATGTAGGTGATTGAGTATTTTTGAAGCTTTAACCTTGGAAAGGTGGGGTTAGGTTCGAGAAGAAAGGTAAGTTAAGTCCTAGGTACATCAGGCCTTATGTGATCACCGAGAGAGTCGGTGAAGTTGTTTACAGGCTTGAGTTGCCTCCAGAGTTATCGAAAGTGCATAATGTGTTCCATGTTTCCATGCTTCGATATTATGTTTCAGATCCTTCATGTATGATTCCTCCTTAATCTTTGGAAGTTAATCCGGATTTGATTTATGATGAGGAACTAGTGACTATCTTGGATTGGAAGGACAAGGTTCGAAGGAATAAAACAGTGAAGCTAGTGAAAGTTTTATAGAGGAATCATTCAGCAGAAGAAACTACTTGGGAGACAAAAGATCGAATGAGAGAGATGTGTTTCAGGTTGTTTTATGGATATTGATGGATTGTAAAGATTGTGTAAATTTCGAGGACGAAATTTTTTAAGGTGGGTAGATTGTGACAGCCCCTCCCTGATTTTAAGAGTTTTTAAAGTTTTAATAAAGGATTTTACAAAAATGCCCTTTGAGGCATGCACATTATTCGAGGTTAATCATTGTGTCGTGCCATCTAAGATTTGTTTTCTTGACATATCCTTGTAGTACTCGTCGCTACGGACGCGTGGGTGCAGACGGTTCGTGATTTGAAGTTATAACGATAAAGATTTTAACGTTTGAAATTTGGGCATTTTAGGAATTATAATTTTAGTAAAATCTGGAATTTCTTTTATGAAAGTGGACGGCTCAGATTGAATGAAGAAATAAATGGATGGCTAGGATGAGAAGAAAAAAGGTTTTGTGTGTGTGTGTGCGTGAGAGGAAGAAGAAGTAGAGAAAAGAGACTGGGCAGGAATGCCCAATCGGGAAAAGAGAGAGGAAGGGAACATGAGGGTCAGAGAGGGAGTCCAGCGAATGGGGAGAAGAGAGAGAGGAGACCGGCCAATCGGAACAGAGAAAGGAGGAAAGGAGAGAGGGCGAGAAGCAGAGGAGAGAAGGAAGAAAACGGGTTCCCCCAACCCGCGACCCGTGTGCACCCATTCCCATTCCTTCATATTTTCCGGTGGTTTTCCACTAGATTTTTCTCGAAATTGGACTAAGAAACCATTCCCAATCATCCCCTAGTCCTTTCCTCTTCCATTCCCAACCTAATTTTATGGGATTTGAGCTTGAATTCGAGTAGAACGAAAATATGGGTTCCGAGGGTGCTATGGCAAAATCCGACGATCGTGAAGGTAATCCAGCAAATTTCTACCACCACTTGACTCCCCTAGAACCCAAGAACAAAGCCCAATCAGTGGTGGAGGCGTTGGAACATGTTTGGAGGTCGAATTGAAACACACCCATTTCTAGGGTTCTTCACGGTTTTGGAAACATTGAAGTGTTTCCAAGCCAAATTGGCCTTGGCCTCAGGTATAAAGTTTACTCTACTAATTGAGATCTTCATTTCTGTAAATTTTGGTAATTTTTGGAGATAGTTGGATTTTCCAGCGAGCCGGGGTGGCCAACCGCCACCCGCGGTGGCCCGTGCGGCGGCGCATGGCCAGTGGCCCGCCAATGTGATTCTTAGCATGTGTTTAATGTTCTAGGTTCAGTTTTGATAATTGATTGACGTAAATTGAGTAATTGAACTTAAGTTCGTTACGATTCGTGGTTAGGTGAAAATGTGAATTGACTATCCGACCGTTGGATCGTCACCAAACTTTGATACGTTGTAATACGTAATATTTTAGGATTATAGGAGCTTACGGATTGGGAATCCTATTTACGGATCTTCCGGAATTGGAGTTGTAAGTTCATAAAATAGAATGTTAACCGTCACTTGGTTTTGACAATTGACGGAGATCCGACCGTTGGATGGTAAGGAAATTTTAGGATGTTGTTCTTGAGATATATTGTGGACCTCTGGAAGTTATGGATTGGAAATCTGAGTTGCAGATCTTTCGGATCGAACTACGTAGTGACGTGTTTTATATAAGTTATATATTTAATCGATATGATTTCTGAGGTTTGATTTGATGATTGTTCTAGGCGCCGATCGTCATGACGCCTTGATGTGTTGTGCTAGGGAGTTGTAGGGCGAACTCCAGGTGAGTGGGCAGTATTTTTCTGCATTTACTTATATACCACTGATTTTCCCAGAAATTGAAATTAAAGGAAAGTATGTTTTAAAATGCCATGCATACATATATATGAAATATGTGAATTAGTAATTGATGCATATGTGTTAAATGGTGCTGTGGACGCACAGGTGAGTATCAGGTGAGTTTTATGTTGTTCATGTGATTTAATGATGATGTGAATTATGTTGAAAGCTCATAACCTGCACCCATGGTGTTAGTGCTTATATTATTCACCCTGCACCACACGCTCACCTTGGATCCAAGTAGGTGCATGTCATACAGATCACAATGGTGATTCCGACATGTCGTACAGACCACTAGAGGTGGTTCCGACCTGTAGGTGACTTTAGATTATTATACAGCTATTGATGAGAGAAGCACTAGAGCGTTTTCTTACACCATTCTTGTCGTACAGACTACTTTAGGTAGTTCCGATTTATGTGCAGAGTAGTGCCGTACAGGTCACAGTGGTGACTCCGGTTGGATTGGATATTGAGCTATAAAATTAACCGTACAGGACCAACTGTAGGGTCTTCGGTTGATTCCTTGTTTCACCTGTTATATTGATGCATCTTTATTATGTTTTGATGCATAACATGGCATATTTTCTTGAAAAGTGTTAAAGACTTGTGATTTGAGTTTTGAGATTATATATGGTTATATATATACTATTTTTCTGAGAAAGTATACAGATTTTACAGCGAGGGGTTAGAAATGTTGTTCAATGAAATGTTTTCAAAAAACTTTGTTTTACTGACCCACTCAACTTTGTTTTGCGCCCCTCCAGGTTCAAGATAGCAGAGCTTTGGTGGCCACGAGGAATCCAACGGTGTTCTAACAGAATTCACAAAACTAGGATTCACCCTCGGGTGTTATATCTCAGTAATTGTATCTTTAAAGCTTCCGAACTATGTAAATGGTTACGTCACTCTCACGTGACGGCGAGCATGCCCTCTTTCGGGACGGGGTGTGTCATGGTGTGTCCCTTCTTTTCCTTATATTCTCAATTTGCAAATTCAAAAGCTTTCAATCATAATTCCTTATAATCTCAATTTTTAATTGCTTTAAAATACCCTGAAAAATTTTGCAAATTATTTCTCCCCTTTTGTAATCAATACTTGGTAATTGGTGTATTTTTAACTGTTAATCTAATTTTAGTAAGCAATTAGCTATCTGTAATCTTCATCAGTCTCATGCGTTTCAGTGAAGAATATTCAAGAAGATGGAAGAGAAGAATGTAGTACTTTTATAAACAGTGTAGTACCTAGTAAGTTTCATAAACAGTGTAGTCAGTTTCATAAACAGTATCGTAAGTTTTCATAAACAGGGTGAGGACGTGTTGGTCTGCGCGTCAGATTTTTTAAAAAAAATATTAAAATGATGTCTTGTTCATTAAAATTTAAGTTCTTTTGTCCTTTTTATTAAAATTTAAGGGGTTTTCATTAAAATTTAAGTCTTTTTAATTAAATAAAGTTATAGTATGGTTTTTCATTAAACTAACTTAATCCAAGCCCTTTTCATGAAAATTCCCTTAAAAAACATGTATGTCTAAAATTTAATATGGATTGTAGGTCTAATTTACTGAACTGTATTTAGGACTAGGAAGAGAGGGGGCTGGCGCCACAAAGAGAAGAGAGAGATATGTGTTTGTGAGGTGTGTGTTATATCGCCCTATTGTGCACTTATTTATCGTTGTAGGGAAGGTTAAATTCTTACCCTAATAGGATTACAACTCTAATACTATAATATCCAACCCTAGGGAATATTCCAAGATATCTCTAGATCAAGGATTAAAATATCAGCTGTGCAGATAATATTGGGCCTCCAATTTACTGATATTTCAGGGGATATATCGTTATCGTTTTAGGTATCAGGAAAAAATCAACAAAAATGACAGATATAGGCATTGAAACACATAATTTTGGTCTAAAACTTTCATATATGTTATGTACATTATCAATGAATGTATTGAACAAATAAAACTCAAAATTTACTAATAATAAGATATACATATGATGAAATATAAGTGGTATGTAATGCGCATTAACGAAAAGTTTTCTAATAAAATGTTTATTAGAATGAATAAACCATGCATAAATCCATAGTTTGTTTAAACATCAGATTACAATTTAGATAAGTGTCCAACTACATAAATGAAGAGCTCCTATGAGGTTCAAACAATGAGGAACAACCATCTAGATTCATACAATAGTCATACCAAGTCATGTAACCCGAGCAGTTTGTAAGCCATGTTTGAACATGGTGCACATATGTCTCTCTTGAGCTCCCTATTGTCCTACATGGGATAGTTAGGATTAAACCAACTAGTAGGTCCATAGTCTGTTTCATCATCTTGAGCTCCATAACTAGTTCCACTATAATCAGACATGACATACCCATAGCCATCATAAGATTCATTTGAGTTAGTACTAGTTCTAGTTCCTATGCTCATAGATCTAAAACTGATCGCCATGTCATCTTCAGATGGATTGATTGGTTGGCTTCTTTTCCCTGAGTATTGCTTCCTAATTGCGCCAATGCCTGGTCTAGCTTCTCTGCATCCATGATCCTCATCTTGGGTGGCATGAGTAAAATCAGCCTCGATAGTAAATGGGCTATATTGTCTTCCTTCTTCATTACCTCCTGATCTAGCATTACTTCCTCCATCATTATCTAACGAATTGGATGAACTTTCCTTTCTACTAGTACTGACATCGTCTCTCAAGGGACGTCTTTGACCTTGCAGAGTGCCAAGCATATCCCTTTCAAATGATGAAGTATCTCCACACCTAACATCTTCAGATATGACTCTATCAACATCAACTCCTTCTTGGGCAGCATGTTGTGCTATAACGGTATCAGGGTTGCCTTGTTCATCATCCAAGTGAACTGTCATAATCCATTGTTGAATTGGATTATTATCATCATCAGATGGTTGCCCTGCAATGTCAAGAAGGTCTATGTAGTCATTTTCTGCAACCTTGTTCATTTTGGCCTCTTCATCACGTAGCTTAAGTTTCATATTATAATAGCAAAAGACAATCTTTTTTAGCCTAGTATATGCGAGACGGTTCCTTTGTTTCGTGTGAATAAGAGCAAATGTACTCCAATTTCGCTCACTTGCTGATAATGATGCTGTCTGTGACAATATATGCATAGCAATTTTTTGCAAGTTCGGGGTAGAATCACCATGAAGATTCCACCATTCTACTGGGGGGATCGATTTTCTTGATTTGACGGCCATCTCAATGCGAAATGTCTTTCTACAATCTATAAAATTTATCACCTGGATTCACAATGTTTTGTGTTCAGTATGCATAAAACTAAACTTAATGAGGAAGACATTGTTTTGTGTTCACTTACCTCGACCCCAAATGCGTGCAAACCTCTATCCCCAGTTGGATTCAACCTTTCAAATACGCGTTGGAGTCTTGAAAGTAACTCTTTATTGTGGCCAACCCCTGTTTCATATTGATATCTAGGGTTCTACAAATATGAAGATTAGTTAATGCCCGTTGTATAAATTTAAAAATTGATGCACATTTTTACTAAGAGATTAAAACATACCAGCTTGATGTAATGGACGAGATAAGGTGACATCCCATCTATGATTGATGATTTTGAGAATCCATTTTTTTCCCTTCAACTTAGAAATCTTCTCTTTCATTATGTGAAACATATCATATAAGATAGGCATTGTAGGAACTACCTCTATGTCAACAATTTGCAGGATGCTATATAAAGGCTCATAGATGGATTGCACTCCTTCCATGGCATCCCAAAATCTATGATCAAGGACTCGACTTTCAATTCTCTTCCCTTCTTCTGATTCACTGAATCGACTATTATACCATTCCTCACTTGTAAAAAGTTGCCTCAGCCTAGCTTTCTTATTTAAGATGTTATTGATGGTGATGAAGTTTGTTGCAAACTGAGTTGCACCGGGTCTGACCAAATCTCCTTGACAGAAGATGCTCATCTGAGCCAATAGCCAACAATGGTTGTAAATGTAGTTGGTTAATTTCCTAGCTTTATTTATGACATTAGCCACGGACTCTTGTTTCCCAATATCTTCAAATATTAGATCAATGCAATGTGCAGCACAAGGAATCCAATAAATAGGATACTAACAAAGGCTGAACCATTGTCGGTGACGATATGAACAACATTCGATGACCCAACCTCTTTTATGACAACCTTCAACAATTTGGCGATGTACTTTGCATCCTTGGTTTTATTTGAAGCATCCACTGATTTCAAAAAAATTGTTTTCCCGTTTGAGTAGACCATGAAATTTATTATGGACAACCTCGTCAGGCCAGTCCATCCATCACTCATGATGGTGTATCCATACACGCCCCAATCTTCCTTTACCTTTTCCACATAGGCTTGCATGTCTGTGTGTTCCATATCTAAGTACTTATGCTTTATTTCATACGGCGATGGTGTGGCTACGCCTTGACCTAATATAATCGAACTCGTATTAGCAATTGGTGTGTTTAGAATATTTAAGTTCAAGAAAGGAGAGTCATAAGGAATAAAGCAAACCCTGCTTGTTGGGCTGTAGCAATCATGTTCTTGAAATGAGGAACACTTGCTTTTTGAGGAGCCACATTCTCAAGTATGAAGAATTTGCTACAGTATCTTCCAAGTACCTCTGCTGAGTTTCTAATCATGCCTTTGATTGTTCTCTGTTTTGCTCTAGTGTTCTTGTGTGGCATTGGTACCGGAGGAGATCAGAGTGGGTCTCAAAGGCTTTGAGTGCGACGGTATTGCGGTTGACTATTACCACTTGCTCCCCTGGCAAATCGTTTGCTTCCCATTCCGTAAACTCCTCATTGTCTAAACCATTCTTCTTCCTTCGACGCTCTAATGGCAGCAAGGTAATATTCTTTCTCCGCAGGGTGCATGTCTGGAGGATATGCATATCCATCCTCATCATCATCATCATCAACAGGATTGCTACTTTTATTGCCCATGTATCCCCATTTTGTTGTAGATCTTATGTTTTCTTCAACATATTTCTTATGTTGTTTGCTAGACTCTTTATCATTTATCCATGCAATTACCTCATTCTTAATATCTGGTGGTACTTCTTTGCACTTCTTTACACTCTTATGTGGATCAAATCCGGCCAAATGATATTTTAACCGTATAATTCCACCACTTTGAAATGTGGATTCACAAAATGTGCATATTGTGCCATGCTTATTGCCTTTTATTGGACGAGCATATTTCCATGCCACATCAAGACCACCAGGCACACTAGCTCCACTCAGTCTACTACCACTTGCCATTTTTAATCTATCACACTTAAATATATTAAATTAACTTACAATATCAAATCTATCACAAAAATAATACAGACCATGAGGGAGAGCCGCATACCTGAAACAGCAGTCAAAGAGAACTTGCAAACAAGGAAATAAGCTCACAAACTAAATAAAATTTGAAAAGCTCGCAGAGAAAGAAGAGAAGTGAAGATTTGGTGCCCTAAAAAAAGTAAAACAGCCTCTGATTTAAAGAGGGCTTCTCTCGTGATAACAATGGGAAACTTTATTTTATGGATTCCATTTGGATGATTCTCTGGCTTTGATGGAAATAAAGGTAGTCAGATTTTTTTGGAGGTATATGGGCAGTGCATTGCATATTGCCAATTGCCTGACTTCAAAAAGTGAAAAAGAAACAACCAAAAAACAAAACAAATATTAAATGATAAAGAGTTCCACAAGAAGCTCAGACACATGTGCATTATTTTCTTTCGGGTATTAAAGATATATTTGACCAGAAATTTAATATTTGGATATGTGTATTTCTTTCTCTTCAGATAAGACACATATGTCCCCTCAATTCATTGTGCATAGATTCTTTATAGTAATAATTAATGGATACTCCAAAAATCTTTTGAATTGGATATTGCCAAAAGCCTTCACACATATCTAATCACTGACCACATACCTCCAAAAAATCTTTTGGGTTTCAATTTGCTTCAAAACTTTTGAATTTTTTTGGGTTTTGTTATAGATATCGGGAAATATTGAGAATATCGGCAAAATATAGGAGATATAGAACTTATCGGGAATATATCATCGATATAAGGGAAGATATGGCCTTACCCCCCAGTATCGGTATCGACAGTTGAAAATATCAATATATCGGCCGATACACCGAATCACATTCCTAATCAAAATATCAATCCTTGCCCTAGATACACTAGGATTTACACGATCACATTCCTAATCTAATAAGAGTGCAATGCTCCCCCTTGAGTGTGTAAATACTCAAAAAAAGCATCACATCAGGTCTTTAACAGTTGAGGTAGAACAATTGATGAAGTCGTCGGCACAACGAATGAATGCGAGTCTCAAATTTAAAGAAAGTATGCATTGGTAGTAAAACTCACAAAACCTTGCTATGGTAAAACCTAAGATAGGTACAAAACCCATAGACTAAGGAGAAAAATGAGAAATATGCATAATGTCTAAAACAAACGTCAAACGGGATGAAAGTACGAGTATGATCATCCCAAGATGGTTGCCTTGTCAAAACCTCATTAGGTAACAAAAACCCAGTGGGAAAAATGCTCATAATCGTAGGAAAAAAGTACATTAAGATCAAGTTAGTATGCTTCTAGATACTCCCCATGAGTTAGACAAAACTTCTAAATAAGAACTATAAGTAATTAACCTCAGATAATTTACGCATACTGATTCCTTGGACGAGCTTCTGAAAAGTAGACTTAGGCAATGACTTGGTGAAGAGATCAGTCAGGTTGTCCTAGGAACGAATTTTCTTAACTTCAATGTTTTGATATTATTGTTGTTGCTAGTGAGAATAAAAGAACTTCGGCACAATGTGCTTGGTGTTTCTCCCTTGATGTATCCTTTCTTTAACTACTCGATATATGCTGCATTGTCTTTAAAGATTGTTGTAGAAAGGTCAACAATGGTAGTAAGACCACTAGTGCTTCAAATGTGTTCTTGAATGCTCTCAACCAAAAGCACTCACGCGAGGCTTCATACAAGGCGAGAATCTCAGCATGGTTCGAAGAAGTCACAAATAGCGTTTGCTTAGTAGACCTCTAAGATATTGCGACGTCTCCAATGGTAAAGACATAGCCAGTTTGAGAACGTGCCTTATGTGGGTTGGACAAATAACCAGTATTTGTGTAATCGAGGAGGTGAGAATCAACTTGAGGGCCAAGGAGGGCCGCGACTTTTCTCAAGGATTCATAGGTGCAGAACAAGCCTAAATTAGTCGTACCCTTGAGGAAGTGGAAAATGTCTTTAACATCATTCCAGTGTCTGTGTGCAGGCGCATTACTATATCTAGCCAAAAGATTAATAGCGAAGGAAATGTCAGGTCTAATGTATTGAGCCAAGGACAATAAAGCACCAATTTCACTTAGGTATGGAACTTAAGGCTCCAAAATCTATTCCTCATCCTCATTAGGATGGAAGGGATCTTGTTTAGCATCAAGAGTCCAAACGACTATAAGAGTACTCATAGGCCTCGCTTTATCCTCATTAAAGCGTCACAACACATTTTTGGGTGTAGTTCGATTGATGTACTAAGATTCCATTAGAATAATGCTCGATCTTCCTGCCGAGACAATATTGAGTTTTCCTAAGATCCTTCATCTCAAATTCTGATTTCAAATGAACAACAATTTCCTCAAGCTCTGCCGGAGTTCCGATAAGGTTCATGTTGTCAACATAAGTTGCAACGATTGCAAATCTGGAATGTGACTTCTTGATGAACACGTATAGGCATAGTTCGTTGTTCACATAACCCTAACTTGTCAAATATTCACTTAGATGATTATACCACATATGTTAGGATTGTTTCAATCAGTAGAGTGATCTCCTCAATATGATCGAGAGAGTGTTCCGTGGTCTAGAACTATTTAAACCAGTCGATGGAAGTCATTCGAGAAGTTTCATGTAGATTTTCGTATCTAGATTCCCATAGAGATATACGGTTACCACGTCTATAAGCTGCATATTCAGTTTTTCAGAAACTACCAAACTGATAAGGTAGATGTTCATTATGGGGGAGTACGTTTCCTTGTAATCAATCTCAAGGCATTGAGTGAAGCCTTGCGCTACGAGGCGTGATTTGTATCGTATTATTTCATTCTTCTCATTACGTTTCCTTACGAAAACCCACTTGGAGCCCACGGGCTTCACATGTGGTGGAGTAGGAGCTACAAGACCAAAAACCTTATGTTTCGCAAACGAATAGAGTTCGACTTGGATTGCTCGTTTCCAGTTTGACCAATTGGTTTTACATCATTAATGGAACGTGGTTCAATGTCATCGCTAAGCATGATGTTGGTAGCAATTGTATACTCGAATACCTCATCGACAATTATCTCATTTCGATTCCAAACCTTATCCAATACTGCATAATGAACTGATATCTTACGACTCTCGGGAGGTTGATTTGTCTCATCTAAGACATCACCGTAATCTATAATAATCTCATGCGTTGGAACAGATGAGTAAGGAGTGGTTGGATTCTTACTAGTTCACTAGTTTGTGCTGTTTTCCTTTTCTGGGGTTGTGAATCCATTGAACCAGCAGGTCTGCCACGTTTTAGGGTAGGAGCAGATGATTGGTTAGTCATCAATATACTAGGCTGCGTGGAAGGTGTGGCCGCCCCACCTTGAAGGACGGGTTAGCCTTCCAGGGCGTTATTACGGTGTACATTAAGTAGGTCAATCCTTATAGGTGCGTCTGCATTGAGTATATGTGATCTTGTCACTTTCGTTAGATCAATAAAAACATATGGCATGAGTTGAGTGATGTTATGAAGATCTAAAATATGACGTACTTCAGTTTCAGACTGAGGAGTGCGGTGATCTAAATGAGATAAAGTGGGAGTAATCCATGACAATTCGCGGCATTCTACAAGAATGTTAGTGATTTTATCTCCCCCTAACAACGGGAAAACTGTGTCATCGAAGTGACAATCCGCAATGCGTGGGGTAAAGTGATCTCTTGTCAATGGCTCTAAGTAGCGAATAATTGATGACGAATTATAATTGACATAGATTCCCATTTTTCTCCGAGGATTCGTTTTGGTATGTAGTGGCGGCGCTATTAGGACATAGAGTGCACACCCAAACATAAGTAAATACGAGACGTCAGGCTCATATCCAGTAACCAATTGTAACAGTGAATGAGTTTGGGTAGCGGTGGACCTTATGCGAACAAACATAGCTGCGTGCATTATTGCATGGACCCAAGCAGATACCGTTAATTCAGTTCGCATAACCAAAGTTTGAGTTATCGTTTGAAGGCGTTTATGAAAGCTTATGCCAGGCCATTTTGGGTGTGAACATAAGGTACATGATGTTTAACTTCAATCCCAACTGACATGCAATAATCGTCAAAAGTCTGTGAAGTAGACTCTCTAGGATTATTCAGTCGAATCAACTTAATCGGATAATTAGGATAGTGAAACCTAAGCTTAATGATTTGAGCTAGGAGTTTTGCAAATGTAGCATTGCGTGTGGACAATAAGTAGACATGTGACCAACACATCGATGCATCAACCAACTCCATGAAGTATCTAAATGGTCCGCATGTTGGTTGGATAAGTCCACAAATATCCCCTTGAATCCTCTGGAGAAACTTAGGGAGGTCGTGAATAATCTTTGTAGCAGATATTCAACCTCTCTAGGGATAAGATGTTAGGTGATGTCCGTGTGATACTTTAAGGATACGACGAATCATATCTTATCTGGGGTGTCCCATTCGATTATGCCAAAGGAGAGTGATCTGGAACCCAAGCATAGGGTTAGCCACGTGGTGGGTCTTCACGGCCATATTCATAAGAAGTGATACAAAGAAATTAATAACCATTCTCTTCAGTGGTTTCAACATGATATTGTTTCTCTCGAATATCTTTAAAACTCATAAACTTTTTTTTGGAACGTGGATAATAGAGGGCCTCTTTAATGGTTAATTCAGTACCATTAAACAAAATTATCGGACCTTTATGTATCATTCTATCAGGTTGGATGGGCCTTAGAGGGTTGTCAAAGGTTCATTTGTAGGTACGAAGTTAGTAAAATAGTGTTGCTCACGTAAGATGGTGTGTGTGGTAGCACTATCAGCCAGACAACTAATTTCCCCACTAGTCATACCTAGAAATAAATTATTGAATCGGTCACATGCATAAATATAATTACATTCAATCAATTAATCAATCAAGAAAATAATATCCATAAAAATAATTATCCATCATTCAAAACAAACCAAACCATACAAATAATCCAAAGACTTAGAAAACTTGTCCAAAAATTAAACAATAAACCTAGAAAAATAAAAGGGGGAGGGGTTCGGCCACACCTAGTGGGTTTGACCACTAGGGGTCTAAAACACCCTAACATGTCTTAGAAAAATAAAAATTTATTCTTCTATGGGAGCGGATGCCTCCTGAAAATCTAAAACCTTCATAGTTGTAGTAGCATCTTCGAAATGTTCCACATGCATAAAGTTAGACTCAGGAAAGAAATGATACTTGGTAATAGCTTCGAGGGTAACTCGACATACATGTGACCAATGATCCTTTGATCCACAGAGGTAGCACATGTCCAATTCAGTGGAAGCTGATTGAACGGTAGCTTTTCCCTTGTTCTTGAAGTTTGGAGCCTTATGGGCAAGGGGTTGGTGCTTCTGGGTCAAATTTCCTCCGTTTGGTGGGCCTTTGCTTTGCTGACCTAGGGCATGTGGGTGGGCCTGTTGTTCATTTTCATAGCCACAATGGGATTTCCGTCGATTGTGGCTGCTAGAATTAGTCGCATGCGCTTCAGGCAGAGCGTTCGAGCTAGTAGGTCGAGCTTGATGATTTTTCATTAAAAACTATTTTTGCTTTTCAACGAGAAGTAAAATAGAGATCAAATTAAAAAATTTGGTGAACTTTTATGCCCTATATTGTTGCTGCAGGACAATATTGGTGGCAATGAAGGTCGAATAGGTCTTCTTAATGAGATCATATTCGGTTAAGTCATATTTACAAAACTTAAGCAGTGATCACATTCTACAAACTTCAAAGTTATATTCATTTACAAACTTAAAGTCTTGGAAGCATAAATTGTGCCTCGTGTCTTACTTCAATGTTTATTGGTGTTCAAATTGCGCCTCGTATCTTTGATTTCCCTTTTTTTTTTCGAATTTCGAATTCTAGGGTTCAAAACCGTAGCTACTTCTAAATTAATTTTGATGCTTTGACTCACAAATTTCACATAGTATAATTACGTATTGCATGAACAAATATATATAGGGTAAATTACATAGTAACCCTCAGGTTTGAGGTCTATTACAACCTCATACAACATCTTTAAAACATTTCACTTTCATACCTCACGTACTATTTTATTTCAAAATAATACCTCCGTTAGATTTTCCATCGATTAGTTTGTTAAATGTTGACGTGGCTATTACATTTTGTGCTGATGTGGCTGCCACGTGGCAATTTTTTTTTATATAAATTAAAAATATTATAATATTAACTCTGATTAAAAAAAAACTGAAAACCCAAAAACCCATTCCCCCAACCACCTCCTCTCCTCCCCTCTCTTCACCTCCCTTCCCACCCCACCCCCACCTCCCCTGCAACCCCCCCCACCCACAGCCTTCCCCCCATATTGTCCCTTTCCTCCCTCTTCACCTCCCTGACCTTCGTCCCCTCCCTTCACCACCAAAACCGCAACGGCGATTATGCCGCTTTGGATTTGAAGGAAATTTTGTGAGAAACATGTTCATTTGAGCAACATCTATGGCATGCAATTAACAATTAAAGGCGGAATCATGCTTGTATGCACTCAAAACAAAACATTACCCATGAAATTCAAAGCCTAGTAGTTATGTGAACCAAGACTCAACTCAAGAACAAAGTGAGTTGAGAAATTTTATACCTTTGTTGATTCCTCTTTGCATAAGCAAAGGCTAATCACCCAAGGAGAGGGCCTTCATTCCTTGCTTCTTAGCTCCATGGATTTCTTGGATGAAGATGGTTGAAAGGATTCTCCATGTTCCCAAAGTTGAGAACCTCTAAGTCTCCACACCAAGGAAGGACTTTAAGAAGAGATGAGTGACCTAGAGGAAGTAAGATTGCTAGCTAAAATCCTCTAGGGTGGCCAGCCTCTTAGAGAGAAAAGGGAGCTTGTGTTTTCATCTTTTCTCCAAAAGAAACCCTAAGGATGAAATGGCTATAAAGTTGCCTTTATACCACCTCACAATGGAGTGGCAAACTTGTAATTAAGCCAAGTTCACTACCCCTCTCTATATGGCCGGTTTTCCCAAGCCTTTAGGCTGTTTTGGGCTTCTTGAATTTTGTTTGTTAAGTTGTCATACAACCTAAGCTAATGGGCTTGACGATTCGAAGCCCAATTTGGGCTTTAAGGCCCAAAACTAACTCAAGGTTTAAAACGAACTTATTCGTTTGATTAATTAACATATTAATTAATTCTTGCCATAAACAATTAAACCATTTAATTATCCTTACTCATCTCCGTTGTTTCTTCAATCTTTACCTTACACGGTGTACGATCCATTAGGTTCCTTTTAGCGAGGCAGTAGGCGATTAGACTCTTTCAAATCGATTGTGAATTGAAACTTACTTTCAATTCTCCCTTTAGTGATTATACACGTTTAGGGCTTCCACAAACCATGAATGACACCTAGCAGTATGTCATGGTTACCCAAGCTAATCAGAAGAGGTGGAGAACCTATTCAGTTTAGGATTACAATGCAATACGGTATTTCTCTAATACAATACTCTTGATCACATTGTTTGGTTTGATAGTTTATTCATGTTAACTATCCAATGTGATTCTCTTACTTATATGATTACCTTGAATGTGATTTGGAACGATTTCCTATATCTCATTCATACTCTGGCCATAGATTCTTAATCATATCATAGAGTATTCTCCCTCAAACGGTTTAAAGGTTAGAGATCCCTTGTTGCGCATTCACTTGCCTCTATGGCAAAGTGGCTTAACCCTAACTATGACATGGACACCCTCTGACGGAGTGACTTTGACATAGTCAAAGATCAAGGACCTAACCACAAGACAACTATAATGCCTCAGGTCAAATGACTACTTTGAATTATCCCAACCATGAGTTCTCATGTGACATGAGTATGAGAACTCCTTGTTGATCGCGTTCAGTGAACTCATTCTCTATTGAGCACCTATGTACTTGTCTTGGTGTCAGTCACACCAATGACTCGAGACCAGTCACTCTCTCTAAGAGAAGACATAGCACGTACTGATCTTAATGGATTGTCAATGCCCAATTGGCAATCCTATGATCAGGAACGTTTAGGATATGTATACGAAAGATAATGGTCTCATGAATCTAACTTCTTTAGATCGCATTATCCCAATTACATATTCCTTGGACTTATCGTTTAAGCGTATAACATTTATATGAGACGGCTTCAAACAATAATCTTTGCCCTTTAAATTAAACTCAATTAGTTTAACATATGAAATGTCCGTAAAGTATCATCATATGATTAGTTTTAGGGCACATTTCCAACAGGATTCACTTGGTCGCAGACCTCGCCCTCTGTTTTGAAATTCTTCTGTTCTTCTTATCCACATCCAGGTGCGCTCGTGGAAGCGTGGGTCCTGGCATTGTAGACCCTACCCACCCCACCCCCACCACAGTTTTCCATGAATTTGACCCTGCACCCCCAATTTTCTTTTGCAGCCGTCTGTTCTTCTGAAATATTTGTGATTAGAGTGGTGTACTAGGCAACAATGAGGGTTAGAGACCAGGCTCCCAAGTGTGGTGGTACGACGATCAAGTCCGTGACGGATTCGAAGCAGGTGTGGCGGTTCTCGGCGTTGCTAGATTCGGGTAGTGGTTTGAAGGCCGGTGGTGGAAGTAGTAGTGAGAGGGGAAATCTATGGGTGTGGTGGGTGAGGGTGATGAGGTAGGAGAAGGGTTGCGGGGAGGTGGGGATAGGGTGTTTGGGTTGCAGGAAAGGGGGGGTGGGGAAGGTAGGGTGGGTTCTGTGTTTTTCAGTTTTTTTATTTTTGAGAAGATTCAAGGTTTTAAAAAAAATTATTTTTTTTGCCACGTGGCAGCCACATCAACACAAATGTGGTGGCCATGTCAGCATTTAAAAGACCAATGGATGGAAAATCTAACGGAGGTATTATTTTAAAATAAAATAGTACATGAGGTATGAAAGTGAAATGTTTTAAAGATGTTGTATGGGGTTGTAATAGATCTCAAATCTGAGGGGTTACTATGTAATTTACCCATATATATTGACAAAATGTATAAACACATATGCAATATATATAATTGAAAGGAAAATATAAATATAGGGGGTTCGTGCATCATGAGGAATGTTTTCATGCTTTAAGGTCGTTTCAAATATCTTAATTTATTTGAAAAGAACCTGATTGGAAAAAAAAAAAAAGTGAACCTTTGATTGTGTAGAAGAGCCTCCTCCACAATCCTTCAGTTTCTTAGCTTCTGGCAAGAGCGTGCTGATAACATGTTGTAGACCTAAGTTACTGAACTGTATTTAGGACTAAGGAGATAGGGGCCAGTGGCACAGAGAGAGAAGAGAGAGATATGTGTTTGTGAGGTGTGTGTTATATCACCCCATTGTGTCTTTATTTATAGTAATAGGAAAGGTGAAATCCTTACCCTAATAGAATTACAACTCTAACAGGATAATATCTAACCCTAGGGAATATTTCAAGACATTCCTAGATACACTAGGATTTACATAATCACTTTCTTAATCTAATAGAATTGCAACAACTGGTGGTATTCCTCCTCACTTTGAAGTAAGAAGTCTTAGGTTGGCGAATTCAATGCCAAATTAGGTTGCCCATTGTGTGGCTTAATCGAACTCTCCCTCCCCCTAATGCAAAAATATCGATGTACTAAAAAAAGAAAAATAGGACTGCAACAATATGCGCATTATACGAAAGTTTATATAATAATATTTTTTATTAAAGATAAGAAAATATAAATTGACATCGAACTTGTTATGACGTGATTCGAACCTAGAACACCATTCACTAACAACTTTTACTTATACAAATTCTAGTAACTAGTAATGTAATTGACCTCGGATAAAAATATAATTTATCTAATTTACCTTCATGGGGTTTTTTTAAGCAAAACTGATCAAAAGGGCTTGAAAAGTTTAGTTTTTAACCAAAATCCATACTGTAAGTTTATTTAGTGGTTAGTAGAAAGCCTAGTTTTATATAGCCCAAATGAAATGGCCCAACCAAAATAACACGGTGATTTGTCAATTTTACTCCTAACGGATTTGGTTAACCTAACTTAATTATTCTGTTAGATTAGTTATTTCGAAACTAGCCTAACCTATCTAATTGAATTTTTATATTTGCATAACAATTGCAGAGTTCTTCATTCTTTGCAATGTTCTTCAATTTTTTTTTTCGAATCTGGTTGAATGTTGTGAGTGTTACTTGCCGACGAATATTTTGAGAGTGCATTTTCAAATCGTGATCATCGTTGTTCTTCTATCCTGTTATGGTGATTTTTTTCGAAACAATCATTTGTTTCAGAATAGTTTCACAGTGGTTGCATGTTTTAAGATTCCACTTTTGAATCGTTATCATCGGTGTTGTTCGTCGTGGTTGAATATTTCACTAGAGTGATCGTTTGTCATATTTGATTGGATTTTTTTTGGAGGTAATTGACACTGTTTTTGTAGTTTGAAAGTTATTTTGTTGTTGTTGTTTTTGTTTTTGTTTTTTTTTTGCATGTAATATGCTTAACTTTTTTCTTTTAACTAAAATATTTTTGTTGATTTGTTTTTAGATTAACAGATTGATTCCGATTTTTGAATTTTTCAGTTAGTAGTTTCTTATTTCGATCTCAAGTACGTTTTGATTTGTTTTGTTTATATTGCTTTTGTTTTCATTTTTTTAGAAATTTATAATGAATTAACTCTTGTTCATCACATTTGATGTGTTTAACATTTTTCAGAAATAATGTTCTTTTTTTATGAAACTGTGGTTATTATAATGATTTTTAGTTTACTTTTTGTTTTGTGATTGTTGTGTTTTAGAAATAGTCTTATTTTTTGTTCATTTTATATGTATATTGTTTCACAAATAGGTACTGATTTGTTTTACAAAGATTGAAATTTAGTTTTGCAACAAATTAATTAATAGTTGTTGTTTATTGTTATGTGCATAAAAGATTGTGTATTGATTTGAATGGTTTTTTTTTTTTAAAATAGTTATGGAGAATGGTAAACTAGCTCAGTTCACATATAGTGGTTTATTCGTTGTTAGTTCTATTTCATTAACTTCTAGCTTCAATCAGATTTGAATTGATCTTTGTTCTAGGTTTAAGGGTTTGAGAGTTGGTTATTTTGAGGTGCGATATGCTTTGAATGAAGATCCTACCGCCTGTTAGATTATGATGCCAATGTTATGAATATGTTGATGATTCTTGATGTTGTTGGGAAATCCATTGTAGAAATATTGGTTATGGATAAATGTGATGGTTTTATGGTTCAGTTACCTATGGACAGCATATCTTCTTCTTGCCGTACAACAGACTCTACTATGGTTGTTAGTGAAAATGACCATTTAGGGAAGTATGATTCTCATGGTGTCCACAATTTTATGTTATGTGAATGGGATAGTTACATAGAATTTGAGGGGCAAGTTTTTAGGGGAGGTTGTGTTGATTTTTGAGACAAGTTGAAGAAGTTTTCTGTTGAATGTGGTTTTGATTTGAAGAAAGATAAGAATCACATTAATGCTGAATTCTAATAAAGAATCTAATGGTTGTCTTTGTCGTGTGTATGCATCTAAGTGTGATATTAATGACTTTTTTTGTTATTCGGAAGTTGCATAATGTGCATACATGCAAGGGTATGATTCGAAAGAAGAAAAACAAAGTTATTAGACGACAGTTTTGTTCATTCTCTCATCAAGGATAAGGTTAAATCAACTCTTCTTATTAAACCAAATGAGATCATTTCAAATGTAAAACAATTTTATGGATTAGATATTGATTATTCTACAGCATACTTTGGCAAAGAGAATGCAGTTTTTGAGTTAAATGGTGATGATGTCAATGATTACAAGTTCTTACCTTGGTATGTTGAATCTGCCAGTTCAAGCAATCCTGAATCGATTTTTGAGTTTAAAGTTGTACCAGAGAGCAATAGATTTCTTTGTTTGTTAATTGCTTATGATGCATGGATAAAAGTTTTCATGTTTTGTTGCCTGATGTTATTCATTGAACGTACTTTTATCAAGAGCAAATACAAGGGAACACTTCTATCTTACTGTGCAAAAAATGGCAACGATGATGAGTTAATAATTTCAGACTTTTATATTCAATATTATTTGTTTCTGTTTTGTTACTGTGCAAAAGAAACATATCCAGAAATAGTTGAAGAATAGTTTAAGAAATAGTTCAATGACATTTATAGAAATAGTTCAATTAGTCTCATAAATAGTTGATACTTGATTGTATATGTTTCTTATTGTTGTGCATAGGTCTTTGATTTTATTTTCAAATAAAGGAAAAAAGTTGCAGAAGTAGTTCAAACACAGTTTAATAAATAGTCCAATCATAGTTTCAGAAGTAATTGACATTTGACAATGCATTTTCACTTATGTTGTGCATAGATTTTTGAGGTGGCTTATGCAGTTGTTGATTCAGAAATAATATCAAATTGGAGATGGTTCTTGTCAATATTATCTGGTATATTAAGGTTTTAAGGGAGGGTGATCACATTTATGTCTGATAGACATGATGGTATTTTAAAGAGCATTTGAGAATTCTTTCCTGAGTCTCTATATTCATTTTGTATTGTTCATTTGAAACAGAATGTCAGTACTTTATTTCCAAAGGTTGTTGGTGAGGGACTAAAGAAGAAAATGGCAAATCTTTTGGCAAATTATGGGTACGCATGTACTCCATCTGATTTTGATGATTGCATGGCAGAATTCGAGAATAACGGGCAAGGGCATGTGAAGAATTTCTTGTGTGATTTGCCAAAAGAGAACTATGATATTGCCTATTTTCTTGGAAAAGATGGGGATCGATGAGCAATGCACTTTTAGAATCTTTTAACACCATGGTGTCAAATAATCATTGCATGCATTGAAGATCTTAGAGTTCAGCTAATGGTTAGTGTGGCTGAGAAGAGAGTTTTTGGGGATATGTAACAAATTTTCATTTTGGATATTGTTTATTTTGTTTCAATTGATGTATGGGAGTATGTAATTGTTGATTTAGAATTATGTTTGAGTAATATATATATATGAATTCAATGTTTGTGTATTTCTAGTTTTACGAAACAGTATGTTGAGTTTGATAAACAATGAATACATAGCTAAGTTTATTGCTATGTGATTTCAATATCTGTTTTGTACATTGTTTTAAGTAAGTATATGTGTGTTGCATTTAAAGTTTTAAAGTGAATGCAATGCCTTTTGTAGGAGGCAACTATGTTGGTTTTCATTCTTGATCTAGTTAATCTTCCATTTTAGGTAAGAGAAAATGAAAAAGACACCATCGCTCGATCTTTTTATCAAACTTCGGTTGGCCAACAATTTGGTGGATTTAAAATTAGTTGACACTTATGTACAATGATTTTTATTTTTAATTTTTATGACTTTAATGAAAAAATTTTGCATTTTAATAAATAGTTGTTAAAGTTATGAAGCAGTGTTTACAGTTCTAGCAATAGTTTGTATATGAATGCATAAATAGTGATCTTCATTTTTTGATATAGCCATGTGTATGACTTTTGATGTTTCAACATCTTATTAATGTTAATTTGCCATATAGATTTAGACTTTTTGTTTTTTCCAACATATATTCACACAAATCAAAATAGATTAAAATTTAGATTAAGTAATGAAACATAAATATATGTATATATGGAGTTGTGTCAAACATGTTTGACAATAACATTTGTAAACCATAGCAAAAGTAAGATTGAACCTTAAAAAGTACATCCACATCAGAATTACACACAATGCGTATTTTTTATTTTTGATTCTAATGTCCAGTGCTTGTCATTTTTTTTGTGAGATTTCGATAAATGCTTCTTGTTCCTCTGTCCAGCTGAAATCATGGTTCATCAAATCCACGAGGATATCTTTTCTTTCTTTTATGACTTGGTAATCTTCGATACGTCCTTGAACCTTCTGGTTAGTTAAGAGTTGGTCAATGAAGCTCATCATGTATAAGCCGCAATCTAATCTGATTTACAAAGAAATTCAAGTCAATGAATATGAGTATTAAAATGAAATGAAATGTGTGATACAGAGTAGTAGTTTAAAAAACAAACTGTTTTTTTATCATTGGCATTGTTGCTTTTTGACTAAATGTTTGCTTTTTGGCTTGCACATCATTCTTGTTGAGAGTATTGTTGCTTTTTAGAGCTTCAATATCTGGTTCTTGCTCTCTTTCTTTTGCCATTGATGAAACATTTTTTTTTCCGGCAATGGCAAAAGAAAGAGAGATACATTTTTAAAGCTTCAATATCTGGTTCTTGTTCTCTTTATTTATAGTAATAAGGAGGAGAGAAACTTGTTCTCAAAGTAATACAAAGTATATTAGGAAAGATCTTCTAGATCCCAAAGGATTTCTAATCTATCTCTGCTTAGGATTTACACAATCACAATATGTATCAGAACATATGTCACAACACTCCTCCTTAAGTATGCAAATACTCAAGTAGATAACGCATCAGATCTTCAGGCAAATGTAGAAGCAGTTGATGAAGTCATCTCATCTAGTTGGCACAAGTAGCGAATGTGAGTCTTAAAACAAACAGAAGAATGCATAGGTGGTAAAACTCACAAAGCCTTGCTATGGCAAAAACCAAAGTGGGACAAAATCCCATAGTCAAAGGAGAAAAGTGAGAAGTTGCATTAAGTCAAAACTATTCCTCTTCAGGACGCAAGTAGGACGTACACAAGGGTATGACCAACCTAGGATGGGTGCCTCATCGAAACTTAGTCAGGTAGCAAAAACCTAGTGGGAAAAATGTTCCTAATCGTAGAAAAAAAGTACATTAATGTCAAGTGAGCATACTTCTGGATATTCCCCCTGAGTTTGACAAAACTTCCAAATGAAACTACAAGCATCACAAGTGAGAAAGTTACACATACCAATTCATTGGACAAGCTTCTGGAAGGTAGACTTCGGTAGTGATGCCGTGTAGAGGTCGACAAGGTTGTCTGGGATTAGACTGCTTGACTTCAATCTTCTAATGCTTATGCTGATGCAGACATAATATGTTTGGCGTTGACTTGTTGAATGTATCATGATCTGGTCAATACATACATCGTTGTTTTCATGGATCATTGTTGGGACTCAACGATGGATGAAAATCGTAGGGAGTTCGAATATGCTTAACAAGAGTTCTCGACCATATCTTTCATCAATGGTGACTATAGGTCATCGGAGTAGTCTAGGCTACACCAAATCGGTGGTCGTGTCGGTGGTGCACATGTCTAAGCCCAAAAGGACAAGGACGACGCCATGGGTGTCGCGTTCTGGGTTCAACGGAGGGCTACAGGACCTCTTGGCTCATAGCTCGCGGCTCAGTATAGGGGAACTCAGCGGCTTGGTGAATTTCCACCAAAACCCTAGCATATTTTTTTTTTTTATATATTTTTTTCAATTCAATTAAATTCAACTGCGTATAATAATTCATAGTAATATCACAATATCAATTCACATTATTTAACAAGATTATGAATATAATGCATACACAATTTATGTAGAATATAAAATTAAAAAAACATAAAGTTGGGTCATGCATTATGGTGAATGTTCATGCTATCAGGGCTACAAAAATATCAAGATAAAAATCGTTATTTTGGAAGAACCTGATTGCGTGATGATATTGATGAACTGGTTTGAAGCAGAAAATTATTTCTTCAATTTCGACTTTCCATCTCCGAAGCTTGTATCACGTTCAACATAAGAAAAATAAATTGAATCAATAAAAGTATATGAATTCAAGAAAATCAAAATTTAATCAATTAAAATAATTGAAACGTAATATTCCCTTTATTGAATACGAATAAATTATTTTTAGCACATCGTGAAGAGCGTGCTGATAACGTGTTGTGGCCTATATTTAATTGACAGGGGTGCGTCATAGAGATAAAGAGAGTGGGGAATAGGCTTGAGGAATTGTGTGTTAATTCCCCATTCCTTGTGTCTTTATTTATAGTAATAAGGATGAGAGAAACTTGCTTTCCAAGTAATACAAAGTCTATTAGGAAAGATCTTCTAGATCCCAAAGGATTCCTAAGTGGAGATAGATTAGGAATCCTTTAGGATATGTTTTTAGGCCTTGATTGGATCTAGAAGTAGTCCATGTGTAAGAAAATAAAAAGTATTATATATATATATATATGTGTGTGTGTGTGTGTGTATACACATGCATTAAGTTATAATTAATAATGTAAACTTACATTTTCTTTTGTCTATAATATTCCTTGATTTTTTTCTTGTGTCATCTTCAAGTAACTTGTACGCCCAGCTTTTCCTTTATTTGCTTTGGCTTCTTTGCAGGTTTCTTTGCAGTTTCTTTAGCGATGGGATTCAAGGGTGATTGAACCTTTGGTTGCTCCTTTTCTTTCTCAATGGTTGGCTTTGTGACAGAACAATTGAAGGGCTTTCACTGTCATTCACAGCATAAATGTATTTGGCCTTCTTTTGTTTTTTCTGGATGGGTATATAGTCATAGTATGGATCGACATTTGGTTTACAATCATCCCTCTTCCGTATATTTTTTTACTAGTGTTCTGGTCTTCTTCTTGGCAGTTTCTGTTTCTTACTCTTCAAGATCCTTGCTAGTTGGGGTATGCATTTCAACATCTTGTTGAACTCCAGATGTCTCTTTTGTAGTGGCAGTGTCTTTTTCTTCATGTTCTTGATCCTCCTTAGCTTGATTCTCAATTTGGACATCATTGTGAACAACTTTTTCATTTTCATCTGGATCAAAATAAGTTGCATGCTCTTGTGAAATTTATAAGACAAAATTCATGCTTTTAAAACTATAGTTCGTGTTTCTTACCAAAATAAGGACAATGCATTTGCTTGTTGTTGATTCTCCTCCATTTTTCTTCTTTTTCTTTGATTTGTCAATCATTTTAAACAAGTAGTCTCTCACTCCTTTTGCTCATTTATATTTGTTGATTTGGTCCAATGCCCCACAAATTGTTATGAAGCTTCATGTGATGTATGTTCCAAAGGTTGCAAATAAGAGGGATTGGATGAGATGCGCACATATGATTGAAGCAGTAGCTTTCGCCCCTTCAGGAGTTTGGTCTAGGAGTGATTTTTGGTACGCTTAAAGAATTTCCTTTTTTTTCACTATTTTTTGTTCTTGAAAATATGTTTTGACAAAGTTGTCCTCCATATCCTTGGTGGATTTGTCTGTGTTTGGTAGTTCCACTCCTTGGTTGTTCAATCCAAAGATTTGAGCAATATCTTCACTTGTTATTCATCTTGGCTCATGATCTTCGAATTTGAACTTTTGTTGCTTAGAGTCATAGCATTGTATAATCTTGATCAAATCCATATCAGACTTCCTTTTTCTTTCCGTTGCAATGATGACATCATCCATGTATAACTTAATAAGACTCCAAAATGATGTCTTGCCCAATTGATTGCAGACATCATGGCGTTCTTGAAGCATTAGCTTGTACAATTATATTGAATTTGCAAATCCAAAAATATTGCACTTGTATTGCACATATGAAGTTGGAGGTCTTTTCTTCTTTTTCTTATCTAGACTCTTTTTTGTGAAGTCTTCATTCTGGGTTTCTTGGCTCCCTCCATCTGTAAGAATTAACATAGTTTAATTATTACAAGTATTTTTGTACCTATATCAAAATATGCCACAATTTTTTACTATGAAAGTGAACTATGAAACCACACTAATTCCGAATTCACATCAAAATAGGTTACACTGTTTATCAAATAGAACCAAAATAAAACTATGCTATTTCTTAAATTAGAACAAAATTACACCAGAGTACTTGTGATACTGAACTAGAAATCTAAAGTATTGAATGATCTATATCTTAATAGACCACACTATTTATCAAAGTGAACTAGAAAATTGAACTATTTATTGATCTATATATGAATAGATCACAACTAGAAAACCACATTGATGCTGGATCCACAGCAACATGACCAAACTATTTATCAATCAAAATAACTTAGAGCACTTACGAAACTTAATTTAAAAGACTGAAGTATTGATGGATCCACATCAGAATAGGGCATGTTATATAAGAAAATGAACTAAAACACCACATTGATTTTGGATCCATACTGTTTATCAAACAGAAACAAAAAAACTATACTGTTTCTGGAACCACTGGAATAGAATGTTGATTATTGTTTATCAATAAGAATTTCTAGGTTCGTACATGTATTTCTCCGATTTTGCTTTTCAAATTTTTTGTTTTTCGTCTTTGTTTTGAGAAATTCTAGATTTGATGTGTAGATTATTGTTTGAAAACTTGAATCGAACTTGAAATTGGTTTGAGAACTTGAGGTTTAGCAATGGAATGGATTTCTGGTTCGATTTTTTGTTGCTGTTTAAAGGAAGTGGTTGGTGTTTTGATATTAACGACGTTGGAGGGATGAATGAATTTTGTAACTGCTAGTTTCGCTAACAGGCCTGGGTTAGGCCCCATTAGGGGCATTTTTGAAATATTAATTGTTATGCGTTTGAGACTTTTTGTTGAGCCCGTGTGTTTTAGTTTTTGTATAACCAGAGGCATAAGTTTTGTGTACTTATGATTAAAATTTAAACCTTTTCTGTTAAATAATAGTTTAAGGTTGTTTTTTATTAAATAAAAGTGAGCCAAGCCCTTTTTTTTTAACGCTTCCTTTTTTTTTTTATAAGTTTGCTTGAGTGACAATACAGCTGCAAACATAAAAGAAACCCAAGAGGTTTGGCAGCTTAATTTCTTCTCCTCAGCGAAGCGCCCAATCTCGTTTCTACTCACCTTCCCCACCGCAGAGCGCCTGCGATGACGACTGAGACAGAAGACGCCGTACGACGTCGCACAGCGGTTGCCGACTACCGCAAAAGGTTACTCCAGCACAAGGAGCTGAAATCCCGAGTCCGCGCAGGTCAGATTCACTCCCAAACCCTAATCCCCTTTTGCAGTTAACAAACCAAATTGTCCCAATTAGTAACCTTTAATGTGCTCGCCCTTTTAGGGTTTCCATTCCGATTTTCAATTGAGCGATTCAGTTCTGATTTTGTTATCTATTTTTTCAAATGTATTCGATTTCCTTTTTTTGGGGCTTTCTGTATGTTATGGTTATGGTAACCGCGAAATTGAGATGCTTTGAAGAATTTGGTTGGGTCAAGAAATTGAATTTTTGCAATGGGATGGTGTGCAGTGAGAGAGAACTTGCGGGCTGCGAAGAAAGAATTTGGGAAAACTGAAGATGATTTGAAGTCCCTTCAAAGTGTTGGACAGATTATTGGTGAAGTTCTCAGGCCTCTTGATAACGAACGCCGTAAGTAATTTGTTTGCTTAATGCTTGCTTCATGGTCTAAAATTTGATAGTTGGAAACCTTTTTGAGTGTAATTTTTTTTGGGCTTATCGGTGTGAGAACTGCTAAAGTAATTGATCTTTGATTTTATTGACTCAGTAATTGTGAAGGCAAGTAGTGGCCCGAGGTACGTCGTTGGGTGTCGCAGTAAAGTTGACAAAGAAAAACTAACCGCTGGAACGCGTGTTGTTTTGGATATGACTACCTTGACTATCATGCGGGCTCTACCCAGAGAAGTAATTATCATCCGATTATTTGTTAAAAGTTTGACACTTTATTCAGCTAGTCATGAACATTCTTTGTGAAGGTTGATCCGGTTGTATATAACATGCTTCATGAAGATCCTGGTAATGTTAGCTACTCAGCCGTCGGAGGACTATCTGATCAAATCCGAGAGCTTAGGGAGTCTATTGAACTGCCTCTAATGAACCCTGAGCTCTTCCTTAGGGTGGGGATCAAACCTCCCAAGGTAATTTTTATATGTTGTTGGCGTTCTTCATATTAACCTGATGCTTTTAGAAACCTAGAAACTTAGAATTTTATATACAACTTTTCTTCTCTTATTTTACTTTAAATTGTTCCAGGGTGTTCTTCTGTATGGACCTCCGGGAACAGGGAAGACATTGCTAGCCAGAGCAATTGCTAGCAACATAGATGCTAACTTTCTTAAGGTTAATTATTCTTTTCTGTAGCAACTTGTATATCACATTATAAGTTTTCTTGCTGCATATTGTGGTACTCATATCTTTGAATAAGACTAGAATCATTTTTAGTTGTTTCCAACTTATCTTTAATATTGGATACTATTATTCCTGGTGTAGGTTGTATCAAGTGCCATTATTGACAAATATATCGGTGAAAGTGCAAGATTGATAAGGGAAATGTTTGGTTATGCCCGTGATCACCAGGTAGGAGCTTGAATATTACTTCTAATTTTAACATTAAATATTCCTATTCAAAAACATACTTATTGTGTTGACTTTGTGTCTAGCCATGTATCATTTTTATGGATGAGATCGATGCTATTGGAGGACGGCGTTTTAGTGAAGGGACTAGTGCAGACCGAGAAATTCAGCGAACACTCATGGAGTTGCTTAATCAGTTAGATGGGTTTGATCAGCTCGGAAAGGTATGTAGGTTTTGGTTGAAATCAAGCTTTATTTTTTTGGTTTGGTCATAACAAACAAATGTAAACACATTTATCTAGTCATGCTTGTACAAACTGATAATGCCATAAAAGTAGATCATATCTTGGCATGGATGATGGATGTCATTTGTTTCATTTCACAGGTGAAAATGATCATGGCAACCAATAGGCCTGATGTACTGGATCCAGCACTTCTCCGCCCTGGGCGACTAGACCGCAAGATAGAGATCCCATTGCCCAATGAGCAATCAAGAATGGAAATTCTCAAAATCCATGCTGCTGGGATAGCCAAACATGGGGACATTGATTATGAGGCAGTTGTGAAGCTTGCTGAGGTAAGCATGAATATAATTATATTTATAATAAAAACAGGGCGACTCCAAACTGACAAGGCTCCCCACTTTGCAAGGATCGTGGGTTTTGTGTGTGTTTACACGACTCGAACCCGTGACCTTTCGGTTACAAAGGAGCAACCTCTCCATTGCGCCAAGGCTTGCCCTCATTATATTATATTTATATCAAAATATTTTATTAGATGCTTTCCGTGAATGATTTGATGCATTGTCTTCATTTCAGGGTTTTAATGGAGCTGATCTCCGTAATGTCTGCACTGAAGCTGGGATGTCTGCGATCCGTGCTGAGAGGGATTATGTCATCCATGAAGATTTCATGAAGGTATGTGTTAAATAGAGTACTGATGTTATACTCGATTAAAAAATGATGATTAATGAGGTGGAAATGTGGCTTGAACTACATGGGTTATGGTCTCGGTAATGTAGCATGAAATCAATAATGGTCATCCTGAAAATTATGGAATCCAAGAATGTCATTGGTGGTGTTTGGGGTTGTCTGTTTCTTGTTGTTCTAGGTCACTATCTGTGTAGGAGGTGCCTAACCATGCACCTGAAGAAAGCAACTAGATACAAGTCATATGCTTTATTTTGTTTACTGGGGAAAAGTAATTAGTTGGATTTTACAAGGATTTACGAGCTAATAAATTTCAGAAGTCCAATGGCTTGGCTCTGTTTGTCACCTAGGGGGTTCGACTACCTACTCTCTTAAACGTTGTCGAACCCTAAGACCTGTCAAGTAAGAGAATGATAGTGTGCTACAAAAGTCAAAGTGGTGTCATATATTTGGTTCTGTAGCCTACAGTTTGTTGCTTGGCAATGTTTCGGCACAGGGCATATAAATAACCCTTTTTGGTATCTTGATTCTAAGTGTTATATTTTTATATTTCAGGCTGTACGGAAACTGAATGAGGCCAAGAAACTCGAATCTAGTGCCCACTACAACACAGATTTTGGGAAAGAATGAAACTGAATTTGAACTTTGAACCTACCCGAAGAGTTAATTAAGAGTAAAAACTGCTATCATGTGCTGGATGTTGTGCTCTATTTTCTTGATGAGATGTGGGGATGGTGGTACCGCAATATGGCTTCCAGGAATGTGTTTACCACCAGACTCACATTACGAATTGTATTCTGAATCGAGCCGTTGTTTAGTATTATGATTCTCGAACATTAAATTGTCTCTTGCTTAGTTTACTGTGGTTTTAAGATGCTTTTCGTGCATATGATTAAATCAAATTTTAAACTATGATTTTGTACCTTTATACTAATTATTAACAACAAATAATAACTGCTACATTTATACTTTGTGCTCGCCAATAACTGGTTTGTGCACTCTTAACTTGTTCTTCCTGATTGCTATTGTATAATTGTTTGTGTATCTTCAAAATGTTTGAATCAACTTGTGGCCCCTTTATTTGTTATAGTGTAACACCCGTTGGACCTTCCATCGAAACTAAAGGCTTTAAAGCAGCAAATAATGGACGGAAGTTCCAGCGGAGTTATTCAACAGAATTATTGCTTCACAGTATGACAAATTTATGGATCAATACTTATGAATTTTTAGTTCAGCCAATAAAGCTCCAGTTTGACTAAAGTTCAAAGACTAGTGCCTCAATTTTGCCGATCAA
This sequence comes from Malus sylvestris, assembly GCF_916048215.2. Lineage (NCBI taxonomy): Eukaryota > Viridiplantae > Streptophyta > Magnoliopsida > Rosales > Rosaceae > Malus > Malus sylvestris. The sequence goes on from NC_062264.1 coordinate 10,913,448, forward strand.
AATTCAACTGCCTTTCATATTTATTCTTTCTTGCACTTCACTCGAAGGCCTCGAAAATTCTCTCCAGACCGGAGACGGTTCAAATCCTCAAACTGTTTCAAAGTTACGGTAAAAGAAACTTGGCAAGTCCCTCACCCTCTAGAGATGATTTTGACTCGACCCTGCATTCGTGTCATGTTTTTCATGTTCGTATCGTTTTCATGTCATACTGGATATCTTAACGAGTCGTGTCGTGTAATACCTGTTAAAATAAACAGGTAAAATGACCCGATCCAATAATATTAACAGATAATATGATCAGACCCGTTACCCGTTAAGGAAAATATATTTTAAACCAATAAATAATCAAATGAAAAACATAATACTGAATAAGTATATATATATACTAACACACCCCGACTTGAAAAGGTCAAAGCATGCTGGCCGTCACCGTGAGGTGACGTAATCATAAGGGTAAGTGATGTAAAAAGTGAATAAATTTAAAACTAATTAGAACTAATTATACTAAACGGTGAAAGAGTGTGCAATCGTGCGAAGAACCCACTACAATTATTTAGAGCGTAATAGACAGTGAGACTACAGAAGAGTAGTCAAAGTAACTAAAGTACACTTATTACATAACAGTGATAAGTTCGTACGTCTAAATAGAAGAGAATATCAAAACTGCCGAGATTCTTCGAGTGCCACAAAGAGTATAGCTATCTAGGTCCTGGATGTGCGAAAAACAAAGTTGAGTGGGTCAGCAAAACAATGCTTATACGAAATCCTTTATTTTCGATTATACTAACCCCTCGCCATAAAACAAGTATAGTTTCCTTAAAACATACTATATAGGTATGTAAACAATAAATCAACAACATTATAACCACGATTATGCCAAGTCATGATGTGTTAAATGCCACAGTAATAATCATGTGATAATCAAGTATAGCTAAATTCTCATCTATCTAGGCTGACACACAAGTTCGAATAGATAATTTTTAATACGAACAGGATTGGGTATAATCAATATGCTCTAGTATTACGATCGTGTGAAAGTTGGTGCAGAAGAACGGTCACATACAAGTCGTATTGCCTAATGCAATTTACCTGACAGGACTGGCATCTAAGTTGGATCCAAGACGAGCGAACGGTGTGATGTGAACATACACGTGAAGGACTGGCCCTGGCCTTGGGCGAGTACTTACACCGAGGTGCAGCAAGATGAGCATGTACAAATATGTATGAATGTCATGACAGTAATATCTCAATCATATAGCAGCATTTATCACAATTATATCGCAGTTATCAATTATTTGGCAATATATACGCAAAGTAATGTATTTATGCAATTTTGAAAACTATAAACACATATAGATATAAAAATAAACTGCCAACTCACAAGTACATCGCTGGGTCGTAACCCCCAAGCCTAGCTTGGCCTCGAACGTCCTCGGGATACGTATCCCCTATATGTGAAATAACTAAAATAGAATTAATTAAAGCACATATACGGAATCCTAAATAAAACCTCCATAGTTTGCTCAAACCTAGGGTTTATATATACCATTGTGACCTACTCGATGTCACGAACATCTCCAAATTTTTAAAATAATTTTTGGACGGCTCACGCGCCCCTTCGTTAGGAATATTTCATTAAATGCTAACAGAAGTTAACGGCATTACCTGACGCCGTTTGGAATATTCCGTTAACTCTGAAGGAATATTTCGTCTCCTCCTCCGGTGGTCCTTACCGTCGCCGCAGTCCACCGTCGTTTGCAACTTGATTTTTCGCCGGATTTCTGGAAAAATTTCAAACTCACTATTCTCTTTCATTTCTCAACCATTTTTTATGTACTTTATATGGATTTGAAGCTCGTGAAGAGTAGAATCGCGTTGTACCTGTTTGAAGTCCAAAAAGTGGATGGAGGTCGCTAGAAAAAAGCCTCAAAAGTTCTGGCCAAAAGTAAACTCTTCGAAACTCGGTCGTTTCACTTCCAAATTTCTCCCAAATTGTAATAGGAGCCTCGAGGAGTTGCGTAGAAGCTTCCCCAAGCTTCAAAACTTCCTAACTCGCTCGAAAACACATCAAACTCAGTTTGTCCGAGTTCGGACCTCACGAGTTCGACATTGAAAACTTGTCAATTCCAGGTTTCAAGAACATGGTTATGTTCGTGAGGATGAGATGAACACGAAAATGAGGTTCTTGGGTTCGATCTGTGAGCTTTGAAGCTCATTTAAGGGTTTGTAGAGAAGAAGAGAGCTTCGAGAGGGGGAGAGAGAGACAAGGAAGAGAGAGAAAGAGAGAGAGAGAGAGAGTCCATTTTTCTCTTTTTCTGATTGGTGGACAGAAATGAGGGAATGGATGGGATTGGTGGAGTGCACAAGATGGGCTAAATAAAAGCTAGGGATAGGGTTTTGGATTTTGTACAGAAAAGAGTATCGAAAATCTATTCGCACTAGTGTTTTCACACTAATAAAATTTACGTACACTCATAACAACGTGTGCAATTTAAATGCTATTGCGAGAAATAAAATAAAAGTGATATGAATACGTCCACGTCATTTGTCAATAAAGGCATAACCGTCAATACACATACTTGGTGAGAAATTACATAGGAAAATTAAGGACGGGTTGTCACAATCTACCATCTTATAAAAATTTCATCCTCGAAATTTCAACACTGACTACAAATCAAAGCCATAAAACAGACATGGATACATATCTTGCATACGCTCTTTTGTCTCCCAAGCAGCTTCCTCCACTAAATGGTTCCTCCACAAAACTTTCACCATCTGCACGGTCTTGTTCCTAAGAACCTTATCCTTCCAATCAAGGATAGTCACTGGAACCTCATCATAGGTCAAATCTGGATTGATCTCTAATGGCTGAGAAGGGATCACATGAGACAGCTCAGAGACGTACCTTTGTAGCATCGATACATGAAACACATTGTGCATTCTCGCCAACTCTGGTGGCAAAGTGAGTTGATAAGCAACTTCGCCAACTCGTTCAACTATCTGGTATGGTCTGATGTACCTAGGGCTAAGTTTCCCTTTCTTGCCAAATCGCACAACACCTTTCCACAACGATAACTTCAAGAATACCCAATCACCAACCTTATAAACTCTGTCAGTAGAATGTCTGTTTGTGATACTCTTCTGCCGATCCTGGGCCTCTTTCAGGTTAGCCTTTATCACCTGAATGTTCTGTGTCATCTCATCCACGATCTCAGGGCCTACCAAAACTCATTCATCGACCTTGGACCAATAAAGTGGAGTACGACATGATTTCCCATACAACGCTTCAAATGGTGCCATACCAATACTAGAATGGAAGCTGTTGTTGTACGCGAACTCTATCTACAGTAAACGCTTGTGCCAAGCATCTCCAAACTGTAGAACTGAGGATCTCAACATATCTTCCAAAGTCTAGATAGTTCTCTCTGACTGCCCATCAGTTTGAGGATGATAGGCGGTGCTGTAGAATAATCTCGATCCCAAAGTTTCCCAAAACGCTACCCAAAACTTTGAAGTAAATCAGGGATCCCGGTAAAAAATAATACTAATTGGAACCCCATGGTATTTAAACACTTCAGAGATGAACCGTTCCGCTAACTGACTTAACGAGTAATTTTCACGAACGATTATGAAGTGTGCTAATTTGGTAAGCCGATCAATTATCACCCAGATACCATCATAACCATTTCGAGTATGAGGTAATTTGTACACGAAATCCATTGTAATATCTTCCCATTTCCACTGAGGTATCAGGAGTGGTTGTAGCAATCCAAATGGCTTTTTCCTTTCTGTCTTAACCTGCTGGCAAACTACACAACGACTAACATACTCTGCAATTTCTCTTTTCATACCTAGCCAATAATAGAGGTGTCAAATGGTATGGTACATCTTGGTACTCCCTGGATGCATCGCATAAGCAGAAATTTGCGCTTCATCCAATATGTCTCTCTTTAGTTCCGCAACATTAGGGACTGATAAGCTCATATTTATATATATTTTACATAAAATTCACTTTTCTTTTCTTATTTAGTTCCTTATATTTTTGAGCTATTTACTATGTTTTTGTGTTTTGTGTGATTTATCAAGCAAAGAAAAGAAAAGTAGCACAAGTGAGTTACTAAGTAACAAATTCGTCAAAACTGCCTGTGCAGATTAGCTGACTTTGGAAGCATGTTACGAACAGCTCAGAATGAATGAGAGAATGAGACTTATATGCTTGGAAAGCTACGGATGTCTATTTGTTGGAGCAATTTACTGATTGTTAATATCATTTTTCTAGAAGAAGTTATGGGCATTGTAACACTGAAAGGTTCAGAAAAGGGCTAAGCAGATTTGGCTAATAAAGTGAGAAAGTAAAGGCACTTGTTTTGTGTTTTGCTTTGTCATCAACACTCAGCAGCAAATGGGGTTATGATTGCACTCATTTGGCTTTGGAGCAAGTGGAAATGCACAGCTAGAAGATGAACAAGGCACATGGAAGAAACATGGACATCACACACACAAAGAGAAAGGCATGGCATGGACAGTTTGACATGGGCAGAAAATGGGTGGATTGTTGGCTGAAATAATGAAGAATATGTGTGTGCAAATGCAAAGGAAAAACACACACACATGGGCAAAGGAAACACACACACATGGGTAGAAATGGGTTGATTTGTGGCTGAAATGATGGAGGTCATGTGTGTGCAAATGTAAAGGGAAACATGGACATCACACACCCATACAAACTGCACATGCAAGGAATTGAAGTGGTCATCTCCTTAGCCTATAAATACATCCACCATTCCCCTTCCTAAAGACAATCTTGATCCATCAAAAGAGCTTCATTAACAAACACAATTTCCTTGTAGTGACCTCCATCCATTCATCTAGCCATACTACATCTCACCAATCCATACACTTTCATCTCTTAGCCGTGCAAATCCATTCCATCCATTCATCTAGCCATACTACATCTCACCAATCCAACACTATCATCTCTTAGCCGTGCAAATCCATTCCATCCATATATCCATACACATCCTAGACACTTGTGCTACAACAAGGTGGTGAAAACAAAGGTCCTTGGCGTTTCAAGCTTGGAACTTTGGAGCATTTTAGGTGTACTTCGTTCTTGCTTTCAATGTCTACTTTGTTATTTTCTAATTTTGTTGCAATTATGAGTGGCTAAACCCCTATTTAGTTAGGGGGAAGTTTGAAGCCATGAACATGCTTGAGATTTGAATTGATTTCTTCCAATTGTGATTTGATAAGTTGTGATTGCAATTCAATTATCTATTTTATTCATAACTGATTCTTGTATGTTTATTAAGGATGCATACTTAGTTTTCATGCATGAATTAGATGCTAGAATATAAATGAGTTTCACCTAATCGTTACAAGTTTATATTCATGAGTAGTGAAGGTTGTTTATCACAATCGCGTTAATTGAATTCTTGGCAATTGTATCATGCATTCATAGTTATAATTGCCTCGTCAACACTTATGATTTTCATTGAACGTAATGATCTCTGATTGTATCTCTATTATGCATTCATATAGGGGACTTTTAGAGAATGATTTGGATTGTCGCATGCATTCATCCAATTCAATGAGTAAAGGAAAATTTGAGGGTTAATTTGTGCATCACGGTTAATCTGGGGTGTTGAGCATCATAGTTTATTGAAAAGCAATTGGAAATCGATTCATGTACAAGTGTGTCATGTGTGAAGAACAGACCTCTAACTAATCCATCCATCATTTTATTTCTCAAATTCATTTTATAATCTGCCTAGTTTTATAACTTGCTTGTTTATTTCAAATTCATCCAAATCAAAACCCCCATTTTACTTTCTTGTTCCAAAGTGTTTAAAATCTGTTTTGTTTTTGTTTTAGAGTGTTTTGATTTAAGTCAAAACACTAAATTCGTCCAAAGTTGTGTTAGAGTCAAAATCTGCCCATTTTGTGTTTTTAGGCAGTTTTGAGTGTTTTTAAGTTGTTTTGAGTCTAGTGAACTTGTTTTGAGTCTTTTGAGTCTATTCAAACGTCTTTAACTTTGTTTTTATGTTTTTGAGTTAGTTTAGAGGTTTTAGCAAGCCCTCATAATCCCCGGTTTAGAACGATCCCTACTTGCATTTATACTACAATTTGACAATAAGAGGATTTAATTTGAGTGCTTAACTTTCATCGCATCAGGTACATACATCCGATCACTTTGCATAAGCATGCCGTCAGGATCCTTAATCTAGAGGTCCTTCTTTTTCCCATCTAACACTCCCAGTATCAATTCCTGAGATTCTGTATCGTTCCTCTAGGCTTCGAGAACACGATCCAACAGAATCGGTCTGACCTGAAAATTGGCAATTTGGGCCCCTCGTCGACCCTCTTTCAATGCTACACCAGTGGATCTTAGGTCAGTCAAAAGAGGAATGCGACTAGCATAAAGAGCATTAAGTTGGCCATGAGACTTCTTACTAAGAGCATTAGCTACTGAATTTGCACAACCTGGGCGATACTCAATGGTGCAGTCATAATCACTGAGCAACTCTACCCATCTCCGTTGCCAGAGATTGAGATCTAGCTGAGTGAAGATATACTTAAGGCTCTTATGATCAGTGAAGATCTTACACTTTTCCCCATAAAGATAATGCCTTCAAATTTTCAAAGCAAAGATGATCGCTGCCAACTCGAGATCATGAGTAGGATAGTTCCTCTCATGGGGCTTTAACTGCCACGATGCATATGCAATCACCTTATCATGCTGCATTAACACACATCCAAGACCATTAAGAGATGCATCACTGTAGATCTCGAAGTTCCCACCATCATCAGGAAATGCTAAGACAGGTGCATGAGTGAGAAGGTACTTCAACTGCTGGAAATAGGATTAGTACCTGGAAGTAGATCGATGGTGAACTTCACTTCACGATCTGGGGGTAAGCCAGGTAATTCCTCAAGAAAAACATCGGGAAAGTGCCTAACTACTCCGACGTCCTCCACAGATGCAGTAGTCTATTCCGATAGCACAACATGAGCTAAGTAGCCTTGATAACCTTTACTCAACAGTCATCTCGCCCTCATGGCAGTGATAACTCCGTGCTTTAGACCACCACGTTCACCAATAAATGTGACAGTTGGCATTCCCTGTCGGTGAAAAGTAATAACCTTCTCATAACAATCCAACTTGGCATGATTGTAGTGTAACCAATCCATGCCTAAGATAACGTCAAAATCAACGATATCCAAAGGGACAAGATTAGCTGACATGACTACATCTTCAACAGGGATGGGACATCCTTGATATTCCCAACAAACATAACATATTTCACCCTTAGGCATCGAGAATTCCAACTCGGAGCCGAGTGAAGTAGGATGTGGTTGAGTCGTTTGAGCAAACTTATGGGAAGTAACTGAATGTGTAGTACCAGAATCAATTAAAACTTTAGCAAAATGGCCTTGAACATTCAATGTACCCATGATCAAGTCCGAATTTGCTTGAGCATCCTGAAGGGTGATGTTGTTGACTCTTCCCTGAACTTGCTGCCTGCCTCCACGACCCCTATTTGCTTGAGTCTGATTACCTCAACCCTGATTACCTCGGCCCTGCTGGGGTAGATTTTCCTGTCTTCCTGAACCTCCACTGTTAGACGCTACGTCTAGATTCTGATATTGTCCTCCAGTATACATCTGTGCTCCACCACCCTGATACGGTGTATAGTCTCCCTGAAACTGTGGATAACCTCCTTGAGTCTGCTGATAGCCTCCCTGATAGTAGGGAACCTCAGGTGTGTATTGGTATAGCGTATCTGCTGACGATTACCAGGTGCTGGAAACTGCTGTAAGGGGACTGCAGGTGGTAGATTAGCAGACTGATTCTTCTGATTCTGAGGACAATTATAGGTCATAGGCCTTGTTTGTCCGCAAGTGAAACATCCTCTGCTTCCTCTCTTACACTTACCATAATGACGGGTGTTACACCTGTGACAAAACTGAACACCTGAACTGCTGGAGTTTTCTTGATTCTGAAAACGAGAACCACTAGCAGACCTGCCTCATCTCTGAGGTGTACCAGAGTTAGAACCCCCGCTCAACGATCCAGAGCTGTTTCCACTCATTTTAAAATTATGAGCCCTTCTCTGGCCAAATGACGATAGTCCTCTGTTACTGTACCTCTGGCCATTCCTACCGACATCCTCATCCTCATTGTCAAGAGCATTCTCTGAATTTTCAACCCGAAGCAAGACCTCGAAGAAATCCTGATATGTAGCACAGAGAGTAGTGGTTGCCATAGAACGCCATTTCTTGCAAGTTCCTCTCTTAAACAGACGAAGCATCTCTCGGGGATTAGCAACAATCTCGAGGCAATAACGAGATAAGTTTGTGAACTTTCGATGATACCCAGTAGCTGACATCTTACCCTACCTCAGATCTGAGAACTCATCCTTCTTACGATCCAAATACTCCGGAAGAACAAATCTGGTCTGAAATTTCCGCTTGAAAACATCCCAATTCATAGCATCCTCATCGGATAATGATTTCTTCTCCTGATCCCACCAAGATTCTGCTCCCAAACGAAAGAACTAGGCTGTTGTCTCAATCCATCTCTCTAGGGGAAGATTACCATGCCTATGCATAACTCGAAAGGTCTTCTCAACATGATCGAACCATATCTCTAACTTCTTTGATCCATCATTACCAAAGAAATCATTAATCATCAGGCGAGGTACAATATCCAACGTATTCCTTGAGGTAGGGCGGAGTGAAGATTGAATAGCATTGGTAATAGCCTCACTAAACTGTCCAAAGTCTGTAAAGTTATTCTCAGCTAGAGAACATGGCTCTCTACGAGGTGGCATGGTTCTGACATAAGAAAATAAGGGTTAAAACATACTAGGAAATGCAGGACTGTCTAAACCTATGCTCCGATACCAAGCTGACACACCCCGACCTGGAAAGGTCGAAGCATACTGGCTGTCACCGTGAGGTGACTTAACCATAAGGGTAAGTGATGTAAAAAGTGAATAAATTTAAACTAATTAGAACTAATTATACTAAACGGTGAAAGAGTACGCAATCGTGGGAACAACCCACTATAATTATTCAGAGTGTAATAGACAGTGAGACTACAAAAGAGTAGTCAAAGAAACTAAAGTACACTTATTATATAACGGTGATAAGTTCGTACGTCTAAACAGAAGAGAATGTTAGAACTGCCAAGATTCCTCAAGTGCCACAAAGAGTACAGCTATCTAGGTCCTGGAGGGGCAAAAAACAAAGTTGAGTAGGTCAGCAAAACAATGCTTATACGAAATCCTTTACTTTCAAATATATTAACCCCTCGCTGTAAAACAAGTAGAGTTTCCTTAAAACACACTATATAGGTATGTAAACAATAAATCAATAGCATTATAACCACAATTATGCCAAGTCATGATGTGTTAAATGCCACAGTAATAATCATGTGATAATCAAGTATAGCTAAGTGCTCATCAATCTAGGCTGACACATGAGTTCGAACAAATAATTTCTGACACGAACATGACTGGGTGTAATCAATATGCTTTAGTACTACGATCACGTGAAAGTTGGTGCAGAAGCACAATCACATACAAGTCGGATTGCGTAATGCAATCTACCCGACAGGACTGGCACCTAACTTGGATCTAAGACAAGCGAACGGTACGATGTGAACATACATGTGAAGGACTGGCCTTGGCCCTAGGGCAAGTACTAACACCAAGGTGGAACAAGATGAGCATGTACAAATATGTATGACTGCCATGACAGTAATATCTTAACCATATAGCAGCATTTATCACAATTATATCGCAGTTATCAATTATTTGGCAATATATACGCAAAGTGATGTATTTATGCAATTTTGGAAACTATAAATACGTATAGATATAAAAATAAAATGCCCACTCACAAGTACGTCGCTTGATCGTAACCCTCGAGCCTAGCTTGGCCTTGAACGTCCTCGGGATATGTTTCCCCAATATGTGAAATAACTAAAATAGAATTAATTAAAGAACATATATGGAAACCTAAATAAAACCTCCATAGTTTGCTCAAACCTGGGGTTTATATATACCATCGTGACCTACTCGACGTCACGAACATCCCCAAATTTTTAAAATAATATTTGGACAACTCACGCACCACCACACGCCGTCAAGGGCACGGACCGACGCGCCCCCTCATGCAGGCCGGTGCCTGAAGTCCATCAAGAATATTCCACGGAATATTCCGTTAAATGCTAACATAAGTTAACGACGTTACCTGATGCCGTCAGGAATATTCCGTCAACTCTGATGGAATATTCCGTCTCCTCCTCCGGTTGTCCTTGCCTTCGCTGCCGTCCACTGCCGTCTGCAACTTGATTTTTCGTCGGATTTCTGGAAAAATTTCAAACTCACTATTCTCTTTCATTTCTCAACCATTTTTGACGTACTTTATATGGATTTGAAGCTCGTGAAGAGTATAATCATGTTATACCTGTTTGGAGTCCAAAAAGTGGATGGAGGTCGCTAGAAAAAGCCTCAAAAGTTCTAGCCAAAAGTGAACTCTTCGAAACTCGGTCGTTTCACTTCTAAATTTCTCCCAAATTGTAGTAGGAGCCTCTAGGAGTTGCGTAGAAGCTTCCCCAAGCTTCAAAACTTCCTAACTCGCTCGAAAACACATCGAACTCAGTTTGCCCGAGTTCGACGTTGAAAACTCATCCATTCCAGGTATCAAGAACATGGTTATGTTCGTGAGGATGAGATGAACACGAAAATGAGGTTCTTAGGTTCGATCTGTGAGCTTTGAAGCTCGTTTGAGGGTTTGCAGAGAAGAAGAGAGTTTCAAGAGGGAGAGAGAGAAAAGGAAGAGAGAGAGTCCATTTTTCTTTTTTTTCTGATTGGTGGACAGAAATGAGGGAATGGATGGGATTGGTGGAGTGCACGGGATGGGCTAAATAAAAGCTAGGGATAGGGTTTTGAATTTTGTACAGAAAAGAGTATCGAAAATCTATCCAAACTAGTGTTTTCACACTGATAAAATTTATGTATACTTGTAACAACGTGTACAATTTAAATGCGATTGCAAGAAATAAAATAAAAGCGATATGAATATGTCCACTTCACTTGCCAATAAGGGCATAACCGTCAATACACATACTCGAGGAGAAATTACATAGGAAAATTAGGGACGTGTCGTCACATATACTATATTGTCACATCCAAAACATAAAAAAAAACATTAGAACATTATAAAATATCAAATGTTCAAAAGATTTGCAAAATTAAGGACATTGGAACCTTGCACATTTTTCTTTAATAATTTTTTAATTAATGTACAAGTGTAAAAAATATATAAAAAAATATATAAACACTCGTAATGACAAACTTTACAACTTTTGTGAAAAGCTTAACTTCGAAATTCGACACTATAATCATATAAATCATAGATCAAAATTTAACCATGGATTGTTGTTTACATTTACACTTCATTTTTCTTATCAAATTTTGTTTTTTCGGATTTTCTTTTTTGAAAACATTATCTATTAGAGGATGCAGGAAGATGAACGGTTTGGATCGTTGATATTATGTTCAGAGTTTTACGGTTAGTGAAAATATTGCTTGATGTTTATAAAGTTTCTACAAACTATATGACATCGAATCATATTTCAGTCAATTGTAAATATCGAAACATGATATTAAAGATCTGAACCGTTCATCTTCTTACATCCGCCGGATGATCATATTTTCAAAAAACAAAATTTTAAAAATGAAATTTAGTTAGAAGAATAAAGCGTAAATAACAATTGATGGTTAAATATAAATTTAAGGTTTATGGATTTTTGTGTTGGATTTTGAAGCTGACCCCTTCATGAAAGTTGTAAAACTTGTCACTATGAGTGATTGTATATATATATTTTTTTTTTTGTTTACATTTTTTAGACTTCTACAATAATTATTATTAATTTTATTATTTTTGCCCTCAAATAAAAAACATTATTCATGAGGGTTTGGAGGATTTTAAAAATCTAAACGATAATGTAAGTGTAACCATTATCTACTCGTGGAGAAATATTGATGAATCACGAGTGTTTAAATATTCTTTCACATTTTTCATATTTGTATGTATGTATTCTTAGTTCTTGCCTATACAAATATTATACTAATTTATTTTAATTTTGGACAACATGTTAAGTACAATTTATCCTAGTAATGACAATAAGGAACTCTCATAATAAAAATAAATAATAACTAAAACTTTTTTTTCTATTTTATAACTTATATAGAATAATAATACAAAACTATATATTTAATATAGAATATATTGTATATATTAATATGACTATTGTATTTTATAATAAATCTTTTAGTAATTAAACTTTAAAATTATCAAAATAATTTTTTTCTTAACGGATCAGAACGGTTACCCACGTGTTACCCGCATGTATACCCATTAAGAACCTGATAATGACCCGATTAGTTATCTTGTTGACCCGAAACCTGTTATTTTCATGTCGTGTCATAAACTCCCGGGACTAATTCTAACTCATCAAGTGCAACAATTTGTAAACTACAAGACTAAAATTGTGAAATTTAAACACACTGACTACAATCAAAGTAGCGAAAACCGTGATCTGATCTGCCTTATCCTATAACGGAGACGTGAAAAAGGGACCATTTTTTGTTTCATATCATTCATCAAACAAATTGCAATTTCATATCATTCATTGGACACACTGCAATTACACAAACTCGATTTTGGCACCATTTCACCAGACATGAGAAGCTACAATAAAGTGACAGTCGAGCTGAGCGTTGCCCAGATCTAGCTGAATTAACTGGTCACTTGGATGTTTCAAAATTTTAACACCTCGTTACAAGATAGCTTTCTGTTCTTATTGTGCATCTGGAATTCCTTTGTGTTCCACTTTTCAGGCAATATGCTCTGCCAAACTAAGAATCTTGACATGCTTTTTCTTCCTCAACTCATGCGGGACAGGTCCAAATACTCTAGTCCCGATTGGCTGCCCTTGCTTGTCCACAAGTACCACAGCATTGTCATCAAACTTGACCTCACTCCCATCACAGCGGCCTCGCTGCATGGCAGCACGAACAACCACACCATACACAACCTTTCCCTTTTTCACTTTTCCATTCGGATGGGCCTCCTTTACTGATGCAACAATGGTGTCTCCCAATCTTGCCCCCTTCTTATTTGCCTTCAAAGCTTGTATACACATCACCTTCTTTGCCCCCGAGTTGTCCACGACTTTGAGAACAGTCCTCATCTGTATGAAGGTCCTTTGCTGCTGTAAAAGTGCGCCAAACAAAAACCGACAACTACGAATCAGTCTCATGTCAACACTAAGTAATAAACGAGTCCTCAATTTGAGGTATTTAGCAAAAAATGAAGATAAACACAAGAAACAGTTAGCAGAACTTGGAATTAACTAACAAATGCCTGTGTTCAACAATTGTCCTCAGCAATACCACCAAGACTCTCCATTTAAGCCTGTCAAAACTAGATTTTTTCCTATGAATCTTCCAAACAGCTCAATAAATGGTACCAATCCAACTCTACGAGAAACTCTTAATCCTCTACAACCTCAAATAGTCAAGATTTAAAACCTGTAAAATGTTAGTATTTTACAAGTATAGGTTATAATCTTCAAACAAATATCAGACGAACAAACTGACCTGAGATAAGAAAGTGCTGCTTGCCATCTCATGTGATGCGCTCAATAAGCCAGACAAGTTGTTGCCGAGGCCCCCCAACAATGAACGACCAACTGGATTTGTTTCCAGCAGATTGAATGGATTGCAGTGAGTAAATGGTACGCAAATAATTGCAGAACATAAACCAAAAACGCTTAAACTTAATCCAGGAAAATCAGAAAATTGTGCCACTGCAATATAGCAATATTCTAAGACACGAATTATACAACTCGCACAATGAAACACAAAGACGAAGAATGAAAGAACCACATCTTGAAAAGTGTGGCATCTTTTCAGATGCACGCTCAACTATTTTACATTTGTTATCATGCGAGGTGAAAGCAGCCAATGGATTTAGAATCTAACAGTTGAACAAGAAACAAATGACGTACCCCGTGAACACTTTGAAGCTAAACCTGCTGCCATTCCTCAACACTCAACTTTTACTCTCAACCAAATTGAAAATCTTCTTTTATGCGCTGTTCAGCTGTGTAGAAAATGTTGTTATACAAATCCCCAATATAACTGGAAGCTCAATCGGTTAAGGCCCGGAAAATAAACGCACCAAATTCAAATTGCTTGAAATTAACAAAAACCCATAACCCCAGAAGAAGACGCAACTCAACCATTTCACAAGGAGTGGGAAAGGGGAGTGAGCAGGGTAGTGGCTAATACAACCCCAAATCATGACAACAGATCTGCTAATTCAAAGAAGCCTTGGAGGAATTGGTGCCCCATTTTCTCTAACAAATCAGTCAAACTCAAACCCAATCTGCTATGGAGCCTACCAAGTTCATAGAACCCCAAATCTTCCAATTCTATCTTCCCATTATCCAGTTTAATATTTCAATCTTCCAACAAGAAAAAAATATTGTCGAAATAAGCAGAAATAGAGGTTGAGAGAGAAGCAAATTTACCTTTTGTTGGTGAAGAGTGTTCGAACCAGGTGCGAGGGAGACGAGAGAGCGGCGCCAGAAATTGGAGAGAGTTATGAACGACGCATTAGCTTTAGGAGAGAGAGGGCAGAATTGTCAATGAAAGTTTTGTTAATTGACACAGTTTATCCCGAAAAGCGCTCTTTCGTAAAAGCAAGTCCAGCGTATAAAGGTCCTCCAACTTCCTATTGAATAGCATTAAGTGGACAGTGACTACCTTTTATGAGCAGTAATTATATTTTGCATCTTCGTCCCTAAACTAAATAGTCATGGCAATAATTAATAAAATATTAGTATTTTTTATTTTATAAAATAATAAAAAATAATTTTATTTGTAATTTCATATAAGATTTTTAATTGGTCACGTTGTATTACGTGTCATTAAATAAGAAATTACAACTCAAAGTATTTGAGAAAATATAAAATTGTGATGTAAGTTGGAAGATAATGATAACATATTTATAGAAAAATTAAATCATTTTTTTATAATTTTTAATTTTTTTTTCAGATTTTTTATAAATTTTTTACATTTTTTTATATTTTTAATTAATTTTTTACATTTTTTATTAATTTTTTATATTTTTTAATTAATTTTATATCGTGGTTGACGTCACCCTAGCATCAGCTAGCCCTCAGGCTCTCGGGCCATCGATTCGAGCCGGGCCTCTCATTCGAGCTCCTCCTCAGCCCAATCGCCCACATGGGCTGGAGTAAGGAGCTAAGGCTATTGGGTATGAAATGTCACCGGTCCGTTGGGCTGGAGCTGCTCTATGCTGTCGTGGACTCATAATTTTAAAAGGAAAAAAAAAAACACTTTTTATTTTATTGGGTTAATCTTAGTTTATTATTTTGAAATATTTTGGTTTTCAACATTTGGTATATTAAGTTTTTTTCGTCCAGTCTAGTACATAAAGTCATAATTCTATACCACTTTCATACATCCATTAAGTTTTCCGTTAAATGATGACATGGCATCCACGTGGACAATGATTGTGTGCTACGTGTCAATATCGGCCCACTGGAATATTAAAAAATTAAATTAAAATAAAAAAATTTACCCACCCGTCTCCTACATCACCCCCTTCCATCCCTTCTTTCCTCCAAAACCCCCACCCTGCCTCCCTTCTTTCTGCAACCCACACCCAAATCTCTTACCTCACCTCTGTTAGTAACCCAGATTCTGGGTTTGACCTTAACTTGCAAAAATGGGGGAATATGGAGAGGAAAGGGAAACATAATTGAACTGAGTAAAATATTAATTTTTCATATATGACTGTTGCTCCACTAAAGGGAGAATATAACCAACACTAAAGGCCTCACCGAGTGTGTGAATGCCAACTCAGCACAAAATACAAAAGTTCATCAACTAA
This sequence comes from Malus sylvestris, assembly GCF_916048215.2. Lineage (NCBI taxonomy): Eukaryota > Viridiplantae > Streptophyta > Magnoliopsida > Rosales > Rosaceae > Malus > Malus sylvestris. The sequence goes on from NC_062264.1 coordinate 10,929,447, forward strand.
CTTCACTACAATTTCCCTTATTATAAAAATAAAAAAATAAAAAAAATCCCCAAATTCCTTTACAATTAACCCATTCATTACAATTTCGTCCCATTACTTGTGATCAAGGCAATCACAACAATAGTTGAACATTAGCTAAAACACCTTTCTTGTAAATTCTACTAGATAACACTTCTTTAGGACTAAGCAGAGACAAACCATCTTCCATTACTTGAGGCAATGTTGAATGTAGAATTCCATTGTTGCCCAGCTACTCCTTTAGACAACTTACATGATAGACTGGATGGATTTTTCTATTCACAGGAAACCTCAATTTATAAGCTATCTCACCCACCTTCTCAATCACTTCATAAGAGCCATAGTATCTTAGCTGCAATTTATGAAAACTGTTGGGTGCCAGGGACTGCAACTGGTATGGAACTAAGTTCAAATAAACATAATCTCCAACTACAAACTGCCTTTCACTTCTTCTCTTATCTGCCTGTTCCTTCATTCAGTTTTGAGCTAGTTCCAAATTAGCCTTAAGCACAACTAGGACTTTATCCCTTTCTACCAAGCTTTGTTCCACAGATTCCACATTAGTACTCCTAATCTCATAAGCAGCCATGTGTGGAGGATGGTATCCATACACTAATTCAAAAGGAGTGAATTTTGCAGAGTTGTGGTAAGAAGTGTTAAAGCACCTTTCAGCCCAAGCTAACCATTTAATCTAACTCCTAGGTTGTCCTTCCACAAAACACCTTAAATAAGTATCTAAACACCTGTTCATCACTTCAGTTTGCCCATCACTTTGAGGGTGATATCCATAACTCATGCACAATTTAGAGTTTTGCAATTTGAAGAACTCCCTAAAAAATGCAATAATAAAAATTAGATCTATATCACTAACTATGGTCTGGGGCATTCCATGAGGTTTAAATATGTGATCAATGAACAACTAAGCAACTCCAGAGGCTGTATAAGTATGCGTTAAGGCTACAAAGTGTGAATACTTAGATAACCTATCAACTACAACCATTATCACAAATTTCCCTTTGCATAATGGTAACCTTCCTATGAAGTCCATACTTATATCAGTCCAAACTTTACTAGGAATTGGTAGAGGTTTCAGCAATCCAGGAGGTGAAATGGTCTCATACTTCTGTTGCTGACATTCAGCAATGAATTGCTTGATGTTCTTCTTCATTCCTTGCCAATAAAACATCTTCAACCTGTGATAAGTCTTCACAACTCCTTGATGTCCAGCAACAGAAGTTGAGGGATATTCTACCATGAGTTGATCTCTCCACTCAGATTCAGGGCTAAGAGTAATTCTCTTCTTGTAACGCAAGAAACCATTCTCAATGGTGAACTTTGCAAGTGTAGAACTAAAGCTACCAATATTAACCCCTTCCATGACTTCCCATTTCTTCTTTGCAATCCACTCATCATGTTCATTATACATTCTTAGGTCATCTAACTAACCACCATAAAGGTATGAAATAGAGATACACTCAAGTGAATGATAGGTGGCAAGTTCTTGGAGTTGGGAGGCTCATTGTACTCTTGAGAGGGCATCTGCAACAACATTATCATGCCCAAATTTGTATTGAATTTCATAGTCAAAGCCTAGAAGCTTAGAAATCCACTATTATTGGAAAGTGTGTTAGCCCTTTGGTTCAAGAAATACTTAAGACTATTGTGATATGTCTTAATAATGAAATGCCTTCCTCGGAGATAACTTTATCATTTCTTAACTGCACAGACTATGGCAATTAGTTCTCTCTCATAGGTAGACAATGCTTGATTTCTAGGACCTAGTGATTGACTGGTGAAGGCAATGGGTTTATTGCCTTGTGGTAAAACTGATCCAGTCCCACATCTAGAAGCATCACACTTGATTTCAAAAGGCTTAGAGAAATCAGGAAGTGCTAAGACCTGTGGAGAATCCATAATGTCCTTGAGTTTTTCAAATGCTAATGTAGCTTTACTGTCCCATTAGAAGCTATCTTTTTTGGTAAGATTCTATAATGGCTGACAAATTCCTTCATAGCCAGGAATGAATTTCCTATAGTAGCATGTCAAACCAAGGAAGCCCCTTAATAATTTTAACATTCTTAGGTATAGACCAGTCCTTAATTGCTTACAACTTAGCTGGATCAACTTCAACACTTTCTCTAGATACAATGTGGCCTAGGTATTCAACTCTACTTTGGCCTAGACAACATTTTGACTTCTTGAGGTAGAGTTAATGGTGCTGCAATATCTCAAACACCACTTTCAGGTGTTACAGGTGCTCACTCCAATTCTTACGATAAATCAACAAGTCATCAAAGAAAAATAATACAAATTTCTTAAGATAGGACTTAAAAAGATCATTCATCAAATTCTGGAAGGTTGTTGGAGCATTAGTTAGGCCAAATGGCATAACCAAGAATTCATAATGGCCTTCATGGGTTCTAAAAGCTGTTTTATTTTTCTATATCTGTAGGGTGCATCAATATTTGATGATAACTAGACCTCAAATCCAATTTTGAGAAGTAATTGGCACCAAATAGCTCATCCAATTAGATAATCAATTAAAGGGATAGGGTACGTATCCTTGATTGTAAGGGAATTAAGCTCCCTGTAGTCAATGCACATGCGCCATATCTTTTCCATCTTCTTCACTAGTAACACAAGGAATGAAAAATGATTGTGACTTGGCCTGAAAAACCTTGCAGCTAGTAAATCTTGCACAACTTTTTTAATTTTAGTTTTTTGTAATGGCCCTTAATGATAAGGCCTAATATTAGGAGGTTTGTCTCCAATTACCAAGGGTATATTGTGGTCATGAACACGGGAAAGAGGCAACTGAAAGGGTACCACAAAGATCTCTTCAAAATCACCAAAGAGGTGTTGAAGTTCTTGGAGCTGATTGGCAGCAAGATCATAAGCCTTAATTTTCTTATCCTCTATACAATAAAAAAACAATCCTAAATTGGAATTGTATATTTCCTTATCTAGGTGTTGTAGGGAAACCTCTTGAATCAATGGTTCAATAGGAGGATTGTGCTACAATTTGTACTTCTGTTGGTTCCTGGTAAACTCCATGGTGAGCAATTGAAAGTCCCAAAGCAATGGCTAACTGTGGATAGTCATTGAACTCCGAAGATGTCACACCCCAATCCAAAAATAAGGATGATAATCGAAATAGGCCATGAACAGTATCTTAGTTAAAAAAAATTTGTAACATTACAACAAAAGTATGATGAAACCAGAGCCATCTAAAATTTCATTTAGATCTGTTTATTTAATACATCTTGAGTTTAAAGAGTTCAACTCTTACAACACACTCTTAAGATACTAAGACACTTTATTCTAAGCACAACTAGGAACCAACACACATGATATGGCTATTCATTTAGAGACGAGTCATCATCCTGTTCCTCAATACCGGTACCTATAATAGCTAATAGGGTGTGAGCATTTCATGCCCAGTAGGAACCATATACCCTTCAAGTTCATTTATCACAGTTAATCAAAGTGTCATGCATCAAACAATAAGGTAAAATACAAATGATATGACAAAGAAGTACCTATGAACTCACTTCCTTCTAATCCCGCTACCCTATATTTATGGCATCCAAACCCGCACTTCCCATACCATGCTTATACCACTTGGTTTCAAGCACCATAGAATATAAGTTAACTCTCATTCCTCCCTTAACCCCGAATTTTATTAGTAGTTTCAGTTTCATTAATATGGGCCCTTCCCCCGATGCCCAACTATAATTTCAAGACCTTCCCCTGATGCTTGAACATATATAAGTTTCCAACACTTTGTTTAACCAAAACTTTACACAACCCAACACTTGACTTTGTATCATGTAGCAACCTGAGCATTTCAATTGCACAGTTACAATTGTAAACCTCAACATATTCAATCGAGCAACTTTACATAGCTCAACCATTCACCAAAAGATAATAACATTTAACATAGTCGATATATAAAATACACCGGAGAGGAAACTATCAACCCATAACACAACCATGACAATCAAATGATTCAATTTCATACAAGCATTCCATTACTACTGTATTAGGTATAATTACTAATATCACGAAGATTAAACATGATATAGACCTATCATCGGGAAATAGAGTCCCTACCTCGTGTCCAGCTAACTAGAATACCTCTCTAAGCCTCCGAAGTGTCTGGAGTCACTCCCAGGCCTAAATCACATAGTTAATAATAAAAGTTAGTATAAAACTGAAATGAAGATTCAATTTTAGCCTATCAAAAGTTTACCCAAATATACCCCTTTGTCACAACCTCATGATGAACCAAGTTTAAGTCCCCATACTGTGACCCCATTTTCATCCCTCAAAACTCCATGGAAAAGGATGAAATTACTTGGATTTTAAAGCTTAACAAACCTAGTTCCTAATCTAATTAGAGTTTCTCAAAAGGATTTAAGAGAAGAAAATAATCAAGCTCCAAAGTTGAGTTCACAAACAGTTTTCTACAGTTTTCCAAATTCTTTTCACATTTTCAAATCATATTTTTCCATAGAAGATCTTAACCAAAATTGGTGAAATAAATTGGGCTTTGTTCCTTGTCATGTCTAATAGCTCCAAAGTTGAGTTCACAAACAATTTTTCTGCAGATTTCCAGATTCTTTTCACATTTTCAAAACATATTTTTCCATAAAAGATCTTAACCAAAATCGGTGAAATAAATTGGGCTTTGTTCCTTGTCATGTCTAATTTCAAATGTATAAGAAGACCTTTTAAAAATGTGTAATGGATTTAGAGGAAAACAAGAGCCAAAGTGAGGCTCACAAACTACAGTTTTCTAGAAATCAAAGTTGCAGTAGTAAAAAAATAGAAAACTAACTAATTTGAGCTAACCTTTTGTACCAATTGAAGAACACACCAGGCACACTCTCTGCTCCCCTCTTTTCGTTTCCTACTTTTCCCTCTCCAAAACCTCTCAATGTTCTCCAGTTTTTCTGTGAGAGTTAAAAATACTCTCTAACCCCATCATTACATCTCTGTTTTAGAATGCTTACTCACCCCTCTAGACTACCCACATCACCCCAAAATTTATTAACAAAATTAGATTCTCTTGGTTCCCTATCGTGCGATGGTTGGGAAGAAGAGGAAAAGTTTGGGATGTCTACACGTATATCTCATCCTTTGTCTGTTTTTTTTTTCTTATTTAATATTTAAAAGCTAGAATAACTTTACTCATATAATTTACATATATTTATAGATTTTTTTTTTCCAAGTGTTACAGAAGACTACATCACAGCCACCCAAAAGCAATGAATAGAGGTCCACATGATAGTTATAGCCTCCCAAGTGAAAGAGCAACACATTTACAACAACTCGAGCTCGTAACCCTTCCACCATCTGTGATCATAACCTCAAAAGCTTGGTGGAATGAGCTTGATGACCCAAGTATCTCAACAACTTGGAATCAATGAAGTTATGAGAGCTGCCATAGTCTAACAAGATTTTAATCAATTGCCCATTAACAGTACCAATAACCTTCATAGTTTGAGAAGTTTGTCTACCATTAGTGACATAAAAGGCACATTCACTAAACTCCATATTGAGCAACTCAGGAACTGGTTCATCACAATACTCCTCTTCAGGTTTAACCTTCATCACATCTAATATAAGTAGTTGTTTGAGTCCACACTTATGGCCCTTAACCCATTTATCTGAACACAACCATTATTCTATCCTCTCCCTTTTTTCTGTTGAATTTTAGCTGGAGTTAACTTTTTGATAGAAAAATTGTGGTTGAGGGTACAATGTGGAAATTGGAAACTGCAGTGTGTGGTTTAGCAGAGATAATAGGCTTAGTAGTCACAAGTTTCAATTCAGAGAGCTTAGTATCCAACTGAATAGCAATTGCAATAGCATCATGAACATTTGTAGGTTTAAGAAGCTTAATATCATGTTTCAACTCACGCTTAAGTCCACCCAAGAAGCAACTCTTGAGTAAGATCGGGCCCAAATCAGTGGTTCGATTAGCTAACCTCCTGAATTCAGTAATGTAGTTGTTGAGGAAAGATTAGAGTACACAACTCTAACATAAATGTTGGAGAGACAACACAAGTAAACAAATTACTTGTATTACACACACAAAATATTACAACACAAACTCTCAAGGACACAACTTAGAAGCTATGACACTCACTCACTTTCTAGAGACAAACTCTAGACCACTCACACTCCTCACTAGGACTACTTGCTTTTCTTCTTGGCTATTTGGTTTGCTCTTACTAGTTCTTGATTTCTTGGTTGGTTGGTTGATACAAATGATGTGGATGCCTTCTCCTTTTATAGGCATGGATGGAACCTTGGAGAAGCATGGAAACATCATGCTAGAGATATCTAGATAATTCCACTAACTTCCTAAGCTAGAATTATCTACACTAATCTTGCATATTGGTGGAAACCTCACCATTCTTCTAGACTCTTCCACCAACTTAAGAAACAACCTTCTAGTCCTTTCTACAAATGACTATTTTAACTTGGATAATCTAGCTAACCAACTTTAGTGAATGTTCTAGAATTATTTATTCTAGATTTGTGTAGGTCTTTCAATGAGATGGCGTTGATTTCTTTAACAGTACTCATGTAATGAACCTGTTTGGCGAAGCTTAAATAATGATTCAACACTATCATCGAACTCGGATGGCCAAATGCTTTTGTGAATTCCACCCATCGTGGAGTGGAATGGAGGCAATCCATCCACTTAAACCAATGGAGAGCTTCACCATCAAGGTGAAAAGAAGCAGTCAAGACTCTTTGATTCTCAAGGGTGTTGTAGACGGAGAAAAACTAGTCTACCTTGTATATCCACACCAATAGATCGCCCCCATCCATGAAATGAGGGAAATCCACTATTAGTGCCCAAGGTTGACGAGGGGTTGACCACCATCGGTCCAGTCTGGGCTTCGAGGTAGCTGGATCTGGTCCATATCATGTGGAAAAGGATGATGAGCAACATTCGGAGCGAAGGAGCTTTCACCCTCGCTGTTAAATGCTAGTTCCCAATGAAACTTCTCGAAGTACATCGAAAGGTGATTATCGAGGTGTTCAGGGAGCTAAGCATCAAAGGCAGTGGCAACGACCGGGTTTGTTGACGAGTTCACCATTTTAGCAATGAGGGGGAGACGTTAGCAAATGAAGCCTCCAAGGCAGAGATGTGAGCATCCATGGTGGTGGCACGAGTAGGAGCGGGACGGCAGGGTATGCAAGGAAGGGACCCAAGATCGGTGTGTGATACCAATGTTAGTAACCCATATTCTAGGTTTGACTTTAACCTGCAACAATGGGGGAATATGAAGAGGAAAGGGAAGCACAATTAAACTGAGTAAAAATATTAATTTTCCATATATGACCGTTGCTCCACTAAAAGAAGAATATAACCAACACTAAAGGCCTCATCGAGTGTGTGAATGCCAACTCAGCACAAAATAAAAAAGTTCATTAACTAACTTCACTACAATTTCTCCTATTATAAAAAAGACCCCAAAATTCTTTTACAATAACCCAATGATAGGAGCATATTTATGCAACTTAGTTAGCTTGTTCTCATGCATTTATGTTGTTATTTCTTAGTTAATTATGTATTTTAAGCTATTTTCGTGTGTTTGTAGGTCCATAGGCCTTATAAAGCAATAAGATGCATTTTGGTGCATTTTGGAGCAGTTTTGGGCTTGGAATGAATAGCACATGCATGGAGCAAGGGGGATGGACGAAATTGAAGACTAAAGAGGCTAGGAATGTGTTAAAGAGAAAGAAGAATTAATGTAAAAATGACAAAGAGCTTAGCCACAAAGGGGTGTCACTCCACCATTCACCTTTCCATCATTGCCGTGCACCACCATTGCACTCCCTTTGGATTCCTATGCCGTGCATCATCATCCATGTTCCCTCCATTGACTCATTTGTTGCATCATTCCACTTCCTTTCCTTTGTCTACCATGTGCACAATATCCTTTCACCTCCTTGCACTCATTGATTCACCACTTACTCACCTTTCCACCCATGCCATGCATAATCACCCTTCTCCCCTTCATCATTTCAGATTTCATGCATCATTACATTGAATCATTGCACTCCATCATTTCAGATTTCATGCATCATTATATTGAATCATTGCACTCAATTGCTACACCATTCCTTGTTCCCTCCATCATTTCAAATTTCATGCATCATTATATTGCATCATTGCACTCAATTGCTACACCACTCCATGTTCCCCTCCATTGCCATGCACTTCCTTTATAAAGGGAAGTTTGTGTAACATAAATTTAGTTCATACTTGGTTAGATCATTCACTCCCATTTCAACACAACCTTCATCCAAACACATCCATTCATCCATACAAACAAACCTTCATACACTCACCAACACCTTGTGCCGTAGCAAAGGAAGGGAAGGAAAGTTCTTGGATGTGCTTGCTGTCCAACTTGGATCGTTAGAGCGTTTAGGTGTTTTCTTTCTTTTGTTTCTAATGTTTAAATTCATTTCCTTTCGTTTTGTTGTAAATATGAGTGGCTAAACCCCTCTTGGCTAGGGGTGATTTCAAAGCCATGATTATGTGTGCAATATAATTTGATAAATTCAAGTTATGAACTCTTGAATCGTGAATGCAATTGGCTTAACTATTTGATCGATAACTTATTTGTATTTGTTAATTAAGGGTCGACACTTAATTGGCATGCATAAATCCGTTGCTAGAATATAAGGAAGTTTCACATAATCGTTACAAACTTATATTGACATGTAGTGAAGGTCGCTTATAAACGATCGCGTTAAGTTCAATTCCTAGCATGAGTGACATGATGTCATAGTTGCAAGTGCTTTGTCAATGCTTATGATTTTCATTAAACGTAATGATCTTTGATTGTATCTCTATTATGATGTCATGTAGGGAACTTTGGAAGAATGTTTTGGGTTGTCAAATGATGTCATCCAATCTAATAAAACAAGGAAAATCTGAGAGTTAACTAGTGATGTCACGGTTAATTTGAAGCATTGTCGTTCATAATTCAATGAAGTAGTAACTGGAAATCGAGTTATTTGCATACATGTCATGTGTGGAGAAAAAGCCTCTAGCTATCCCATCCATCATCTTATTTCTCACATTCATTTTACAATCTGTCTAGTTTTTCATACTTATTTGTTTGTTTCAACTTCATCCAAATCAAAACCCCCCTTTTAGTTTCTTGTTTCAAAGTGTTTCAAATCTATTTTAGTTTGTGTTTTTAAGTGTTTTGATTCAAGTAAAAGTCAATTTTCGTCCAAAGTCATTCATAGTGTCTAGTTTAAGTTTATTTGGTTGTTTTAAGCTGTTTTGAGTAATTTAAGTTTGCTTTGAGTCATGTTAAGTGTTTTTAAGTTTAGTTTTATGTTTTTGAGTCAATTTAGAGGTTATCAGCAAGCCTTCCTAATCTCCAATCTAGAACGATCCCACTTATACTTGTACTATAATTGTCGAAAGAGGGTAAAATTTGTGTGTTAAGATAATTTTCGCATCAAGTTTTTGGCGCCGTTGACGGGGATTAGCAACTTTGCTAATCCCTTGTTATTTCTTTTTGTTTATTTTCGTGTCTTTTGTTTTTAGTTACTGACTTTGTTTCTGTTTGTGTTTTTTTGTTTTTTTTGTTTTACTTTTGATATTTGATTTAGTTTTGTTTCCTTGATTTTAGGTACTAGGGAAGTAAGACATGGATTTTGCTACCATTCAAGCTCAATTGGCGGAACTTACTTCTCAATTGTCACAATATGCCGAAAGGACCACAATGCAAAATGTCCCTACATGTGGTGTGTCCTATGGGCAAGGATATCCAACTCAGCAATATTCTTAATTTGCTGCGAATGAAGATGCTTGGGGTTATCAAGGCCATAGCCAATCATGGGACAACATGTTTTCCAACGCTTACAATTCGGATTGGAGAGATTATTCAAATTACATAGAACCTCAACAATTCCAACAAGATGGATATTGGCAGCAAGAAGAGGAGTTCCATTCAAGACCTATGCAGCCATCACAACCTCATATACAATATGCTCAATCAAACTCAGGTTCGTCAATAGATTATAATCGAATTTTTGATGAAATAAATTCATTGGTGCATGGCTCACAAAATCAAACCAAGGAGGCTCAACAAGATGGATATTGGCAGCAATCTGATGAGTTTTATTTAACACCTACGCAGCCACCACAGCTTCCCCTACAACAATTCCAATCAAATTCAAGTATGTCCACGGATAGTGATCAAATTTTTCAATTATTAACCTCTTTGGTGCAGGGGCAGCAAAATCAAAATGAAACAATGCTCAATCAAGCTAAGGATATGAGCAAATTGAAAAATCAACTTGGAGAGATTATGGAGTTCACGGCACAAATTCAAGAGCAAAGTGAACTCTCCAACTTAACTATTGAAAATTTGAAGGAAGATTTTGAAATCCATGATGCTATTACTTTGGGAAGTGTTATGGAGGTTAGAGGTGAACCCAAGACATCCAAACCAAGCCAAAACATGGATGAACAACTGATGCTCGAAGAAGAGGAGAATAACAAGGCCACGATAAGGGAAGAATCACCCTTGCCGCAACCCTATATGCCCTCTATGTCGTCCACTACAACCAAGGTAAGCCTAAATTCAATTCGTCTTGACCCTATTTCATCAAATGTCTTTATTCCTTGTAGGATCAAGCAATCCAAGGAAGAAGAGGGTGAGAAAGGCATCTTCGAAACCTTTCTAAAGAATCAAGAGCAAGAAGTGGATGGGGAATGTCTAGGATTCATCAAAGAAGATACACTTGAGACGAAAAATCCCAAAGAAGTTGGATTTTATGACACAGGACAAGTCATAACTCTCAAAACACCAAATCTGGCCAAATCCTATATCTCTACAACCTTCAAAGATGTGGTGTTCGTAATTGAGTTTGTGTCAGAGCAAGCAAGTAAGCCATCTTCTCCAACTTCGATTTTATTTTATACTAACTTGCTGATTTTGATGATTCAGGCACCTACACTAGAATTTAAACCATTGCCGGATCACATCAAGTATCACCTTCCATTCAAGGATAAATTCCATGCTATGGGCCCTATCTAAGCTTAGAAGGAAGTTTTGTCCGACTGGAAGACGTTAAAGCAAGTGCTTCTTGGGAGGCAACCCATGTATTCAAAAATAAGGAAGATTTTTTAATCGCTCCACAATTGGTTTTGCGTTTCTAAAAGTCTTCCCCTTTCTGCATTTTATTTTACTGTGATTGTCATTTTTATTTGTTGCTTGTTTAATTGTTTTTAGTGTGAGTTTATTTTTGAAACATTGACAGATATGCAAGGTATTTTTACATTCATTTTCATGAAAAAAAAAGAACATTAAGCAGAAAATACAAGAGGAATCCTTCATAAAGGCTGCTTAGGAGAAGTCTCAGTAGTCGGTGGAGCCTCAGCGGTCGGTGGAGCCCCAGAAAGAGGAGGCATCAGAGGTTGATCATTTGGATCTTCATTACGCGGTACATCCCCAGAAGACGAAGGCAAATGCTGTTGGAACAAACCCACAAACCTCTGATGATCAAGTAAAATCTGACCATCAGATTCCTGCATCTGGTCAATCTTTCTCTTCATGTTTGTAGCATAGTTATGTGCGAGCCTGTGCAACTGTTTATTCTCATGGTTGAGCCCTCTAATCTCCTGTTTGAGACTCATCACTTCAGCCACCAATGATTCAACTTGACGGGTTCGAGCAAATAGGCGTTGGGCCATATTAGACACAGAACCTGCACACTGCACACTGAGAGCCAAAGAATCCTTAACAGCCAACTCATCAGACCATTTGGAAAGCAGTCTGTTATCTTTGGGAATGACAAGGTTCCGGGCCACCACTGCAGTGATCATATCATTCTTTATCACTGAATCCCCAACGGTAAGAAGACCAGTAGGGGATATGAAGGATGAGCGCCATATGTTGTCTGGAGAAGGCATGGTTGCCTCTTCACCAAGGTTCAAGTCAAAATGACGGTCGGAGGGGCCAAACATTTTCAAAGGTGTTGAAGAAAGAAGAGGTCGGACAAGTCAAGATAGTAGAAGTGCAAGAAGGGAGTTTCTACAGGAAAAAATTCAAGTGTGCTTTGAAACGTACTGCGCGCCTCTATAAAAACCAGCACTCGACAGGATTTCAGAGATTGAAGAGACGAGCTCAGAAATCGAAGAGTCCAATTAAAAAATCGAAGAGGCGCTAGCTTTCTCAAAAGCTGGGCTTGCTCAGAAACCACGGGCCAATCTTATTTTCCAGATTTGTCCGCACTTGTCACATGCAACCTTTGCACTCGACGAAACTCAGAACTCGAAGAGGCGAGCTCAGAACTCGAAGAGGCAAGCTCAGAAATCGGAGAGGGATCTACTTTTCCAAACGTGTCAGCATCTGTCACATACACACTCAGCTTTGCGGAAATCACGGACAGTTTGTCGAAGCGCTGATTCCAGATATCGAAAAGGCGCTTGCTTTTCCAGACGTGTCAGCGCCTGTCACATGCACACTCAGCCTTGTGGAAATTACGGGTAATCTGTCGAAGATTTCTTATGAAGTAAAAGGCACGTGAAGTTTACTATTAAATCATCCAACGGTTGTCGACAAGAGTGAAAGAATAATACTGGTTATTAATTCCTATAAATGTCAACCTTCACCCTCCATTGCAAGGCAGACATACATAACTTTTCTTCATCTCCGAGAATGCCTTCCCAACGAAGCCTTTCAAGTCACTCAGTGTTCCTTATTCCTTAGGGTACCTCTGCAAACAACTCATCCAAAGCAAAAGTATTTCATATCATGAAGGTTGAAAGCAAGAGTATCTCATATCATGCTTTCTCCCTGTCCTTCTCCTTATTGTTGTTTTCATCTACGGGACAAGGAGAAAGAGAGCAATCAGCCAGCACTTGGTATCAATCTTCCGATCTGGAACCGACTGCCTGGAACCTCTTCCTGATTGCTTACCTAGCCTTGCTCTGGAGTACTCATCTTCAACATCTTATGCTTCTTCTTCGTCTACCACATTTTCCTGGGGAACAGATAAGGGAAGTGAAAATGATACCTCGAAGCATGTGGAGACAATGTGCTAATTCATCCTCAGCTAGGGACAAGGAGAAAGAAATCAAATGGTGGGCACTTGGAAAGATTGAAGAAAGAAACAAACCATCATCTCTACCTCGTGCCTGCCTACCGTGCAGAAGAAACAAGCAAAGAAGAATTCAAACTGCACAATCAAATCAACCCAGCAGAATGAGTCTGATTTGAAACCAAGAAACTCTGATATTCCTCGCTCAGAATTCCAAACCACTTCGAGATCAAAGCTGTGGAAAGTCAACAAGATCATCTATCTCCAAAACCAGATTTGAGTTCTTAAACTCTACTCTGTCTGGTTTTTACTTTGCCATACTTGTCATGTTTATTCATTGTTTGTTTGTTTGCTTGTTTTTATGTGAGTTTATGTTTGAAACATTGAGGACAATGTTTGATTTAAGTGTGGGGGGGGGTAACCAAGTTGTTTTACATGAAATTCGTAGGAGTTTATCACCCATTACTTCTAGTGTTGTTCCTTGCTATTTTTAAGTGTTTTTAAGCTGTTTTGGAGTGATTTTGTGTGTTTTGACATAAAAATCCGAAAACCTCATAAAAATTTGAAAAATTGTTTTGAAAAACCCAAAAAGAGTTGTTTTTGTGTGTTTATTTGTGTCTTAGGGTACCTTCCAACACAATGATGAGGATTTGGTTTTTAATTACATGACTGTTAAAGAGAGTTATAAACATGGATGAAAATTTGATTTACTCTTTGGTGTATGCTTGGTTGTGGTTATAATTTATGAATTCACATGCAATCATAAAGGAAAAATTAGTTTTTGTAACATGCTTAAAGGAAGGAACTCAAATGAACGCTACAACCTTGTGAGACTTGAGCCTAAACGTTTATTTGGAGAGTTAATAATCTGTGCACCATTGTTTTCTAAAGTCATTGCATGATCTCATTATTCTTTGCTTGGTTGCTACTTAGAAGGCGTTTCATCATTTAGTTCCAAATGCTAGAACTCATGCCTATTTCATTCAAAGCATGCTATTGATTTGCATAACACATATTCAAGATGAAGTTGTGTAGTGACCACCAAAGCCAAATTGCCGTGCCCCTATTTCATTATGTGTTTAAGTTTAACCCCATTGAACCCGTTGAACCTTGTTAAGCCTATGTTCTTTGTTAACCCACACTATCCTTATCTAGCCTAGTTTTAGGACCATCCATACCTTTATTCTTGAAGCATAGTAAAGCATGACTTAAAAATGAACTCTTTTTTTTATCAATGTATTGCAGAAAGCAAGTGTGGGGGAAGTGATTCTTGTGTGTGTGTGTGTGCCAAAGTCCTTAATAAGGCACGGGTAGAAAAGAAAAAAAAAAGAGTGAAAAGAAAAAAAGAATTGAAAAGAGTATGAAAAAGAGCCCAAAGTGTTGCATGAATCTTCCCTTTGTATTTAAAAGTTGATTATGCATTCTATAGTGAATTCCAAGTGTCTATTTCATTGCTTTGTTTCCTATCGCTTTAAGAACGTTTGTTATTCATATCCTTTCTTTATTAGCCATTACCCCCAAGCCCTGTTACAACCCTTGATTTCAATCTTGAGTGTTGTGTGTTTCAATTTGTGGAGTTCGAAATTGGTATGAGCATATGGTGTCACTGGTTCTCGCATCTAAGTAGTAGCATTCCATTCATGAGATCATATCTAAACATGCTTAATAACTCCAGAAAATTACTTTCTTTGTTATAACATATGTGAGTCCTAGTCTTTCATGTTTACATCAATCTTCTCACATATACTAGTGTAGGGTGTGTAGTCAGAAAATGTGTGTGAAAATAGAGAGTATCTTGTAAGGAATTGAGCAAATTCTCTAAGGCATGTTACTACATTCAAAACATTGTTTTAATTGGTTAATTGTGAACTAGTAAGTGGTGACTGTAATTAAGTATGTGCTCAAGTGTAAAGATGACCAAAATCTAGGTTGTGTATTGTTTGTTTCGTTTGGCTCGAGGACTAGCAAAAGCTAAGTGTGGAGGAATTTGATAGGAGCATATTTATGCAACTGAGTTAGCTTGTTCTCATGCATTTATGTTGTTATTTCTTAGTTAATTATGTATTTTAAGCTATTTTCGTGTGTTTATAGGTCCATAGGCCTTATAAAGCAATAAGATGCATTTTGGAGCAGTTTTGGGCTTGGAATGAATAGCACATGCATGGAGCAAGGTGGATGGACGAAATTGAAGACTAAAGAGGCTAGGAATGTGTTAAAGAGAAAGAAGAATTAATGTAAAAATGACAAAGAGCTTAGCCACAAAGGGGTGTCACTCCACCATTCACCTTTCCATCATTGTCGTGCACCACCATTGCACTCCCTTTGGATTTCTATGCCTTGCATCATCATCCATGTTCCCTCAATTGACTCATTTGTTGCATCATTCCACTTCCTTTCCTTTGTCTACCATGTGTACAATATCCTTTCACCTCCTTGCACTCATTGATTCACCACTTACTCACCTTTCCACCCATGCCATGCATAATCACCCTTGTCCCTTCCATCATTTCAGATTTCATGCATCATTACATTGAATCATTGCACTCAATTGCTACACCATTCCTTTTTCCCTCCATTTCAGATTTCATGCATCATTACATTGCATCATTGCACTCAATTGCTACACCACTCCATGTTCCCCTCCATTGCCATGCACTTCCTCTATAAAAGGAAGTGTGTGTAACATAAATTTAGTTCATACTTGGTTAGATCATTCACTCCCATTTCAACACAACCTTCATCTAAACACATCCATTCATCCATACAAACAAACCTTCAAACACTCACCAACACCTTGTGTCGTAGCAAAGGAAGGGAAAGAAAGTGCTTGGATGTGCTTGTTGTCCAACTTGGATCATTGGAGCGTTTAGGTATTTTCTTTCTTTTGTTTCTAATGTTTAAATTCATTTCCTTTCGTTTTGTTGTAAATATGAGTGGCTAAACCCCTCTTGGCTAGGGGTGATTTCAAAGCCATGATTATGTGTGCAATATAATTGATAAATTCCAGTTATGAACTCTTGAATCATGAATGCAATTGGCTTAACTATTTGATTGATAACTTATTTGTATTTGTTAATTAAGGGTCGACACTTAATTAGCATGCATAAATCCGTTGCTAGAATATAAGGAAGTTTCACATAATCATTACAAACTTATATTGACATGTAGTGAAGGTCGCTTATAAACGATCGTGTTAAGTTCAATTCCTAGCATGAGTGACATGATGTCATAGTTGCAAGTGTTTTGTCAATGCTTATGATTTTCATTAAACGTAATGATCTTTGATTGTATCTCTATTATGATGTCATGTAGGGAACTTTGGAAGAATGTTTTGGGTTGTCAAATGATGTCATCCAATCTAATAAAACAAGGAAAATCTGAGAGTTAACTAGTGATGTCACGGTTAATTTGAAGCATTATCGTTCATAATTCAATGAAGTAGTAACTGGAAATCGAGTTATTTGCATACATGTCATGTGTGGAGAAAAAGCCTCTAGCTATCCCATCCATCATCTTATTTCTCACATTCACTTTACAATCTGTCTATTTTTTCATACTTGTTTGTTTGTTTCAACTTCATCCAAATCAAAACCCCCCTGTTAGTTTTTTGTTTCAAAGTGTTTCAAATCTATTTTAGTTTGTGTTTTTAAGTGTTTTCATTCAAATAAAAGTCAATTTTCGTCCAAAGTCATTCATAGTGTCTAGTTTAAGTTTATTTGGTTGTTTTAAGCTGTTTTGAGTAATTTAAGTTTGCTTTGAGTCTTGTGAGTCTTGTTAAGTGTTTTTAAGTTTAATTTTATGTTTTTGAGTCAATTTAGAGGTTATTAGCAAGCCCTCCTAATCCCTGGTCCAGAACGATTCCTACTTATACTTGTACTACAATTATCAAAAGAGGGTTAAATTTGTGCGTTAAGATAATTTTCGCATCACCCATTCATTACAATTTCGTCCCATTACACCTGATGGGTGGGTTGAATTATTATCTTTTTATTTTTAATTTTTTTTTAGGGTTAATCTTTGTTTACTACCCTAAAGTTTCGTGACTTTCAACATTGGGTACATGAAGTTTTTTCATCCCAGAGTCATACCTCAAGTCTTAAATTTGGGACAGTTTCATACCTCCGTTAAGTTTTCCGTTAGAACTTCTATTAACTGATGACGTGGCGCCCACGTGGATAATAACTGAGCGCCACGTGTCAATATGGGTCTACTTTAACATTAAAAAATTAAAAAGAAATTAAAATTAAAATTTAAAAAATAAAAAATTTCTGGGCTTCACCCGACCCCCTCCCTCCTTCTCCCTCCCGACTCCCTCCTTCCCTCTTCCTCCCTTCTCTTCTCTGCACCCATCCTCCCCGCACACCCACCCATTCCCCTCCTTCTCCCTCCTTTCTCTCCTCTGCAGTCCACACGGAGCTCTCCCACCCTTCCCTCTGATCCCTAACCCTAACCTCAAAATTCAGAACAAAAAAAAGAAGAAAGAAAACAGTAGATTAAGTACCAAGATCAAGAACCTAGGTGGAGAAGGGCAGCTAAATACCTTATCTTTACGGCGGTTCTGCGAAAATGCATTTTCAGAAACAGCCGTTTCCGTTTCGAAGAATTCTGAATCCGTTTTTTCTACTTTTGATTGACGCGAGCCATCTGCTAGCTGCTCCCTCAGCTTTCAGCTAGTTCTCTCTCATCTTTCTTCTCCTCTGCTACCTGGGTCATCCTCGTCCAAGGTAATTTTATTTTACTTTTTTTGTGATTTTCTCAGGGATTATCTGCTAGGTTTTAATTTGTGCTCTGAAATTTGTGAAATTTATTGGGTTTTCGTAATGGGTTTGCCGAAATTTCTTCGGTCATGTGGAAAATCTATGCAGTAAATTTCTTCATTCGTAATGGGTATCCTGTTTTCTGAAATGAATGTTCTGTTTTGAGGTGTATAAAACACAATGCTTTTTAGTTGCTTACAATGGGTTTGTGAAAATTCCTCTTAGGCATAAGGCCTAGAGGCCCATTGAGAGCCAATTCATAGCGGAGCAAAGCAAAGTCACGGCGGACCTTAGCAAGGAAGGGTGCGAATGCAAGATCCACGACCTCGCGAATTGAAGCCTTGCGCACAGCAACCATGGCAGAAAAAGAAGGTGGGTGGGTGTGCAAATGAGGGAAACCAGGATGCGAGAAGGATGATGCCATTGATAAGATCCAAATCTCTAAGCCTTTAATCCACTTGCAAGTCACAGAGGATAAAGAGGAAGAGGGAAGGAAGAGAAGGGAGGGAGAATAAGGGGAATGGGTCGGTGTGTGGAGAGGATGTGTGCAAAGAAGAGAAGGGAGGGAGAAGGAGGAGAGGGTTGAGAGGAAGGAGGTGGGAGGTGGGAGGTGGGAGGGGGTCGGTTGAAGCCCATAATTTTTTTCTTTTTAAAATTTTAATTTTTAAATTTTTTTTTTAATATTAAAGTGGACCCATATTGACACGTGGCGTTCAGTTATTGTCCACGTGGGCGCCATGTCATCAGTTAATAGAAATTCTAATGGAAAACTTAATGGAGGTATGAAACTGTCCCAAATTTAAAACTTGAGGTATGACTCTAGGATGAAAAAAATTTCATGTACCAAATGTTGAAAACTACGAAACTTTAGGGTAGTAAACAGAGATTAACCCCTTTTTTAAATATTCAAGTGGGCCACATTGACAAGTGACGCCCAATCATTGTCCACATGAGCGCCATGTAATCAATTAACAGAGTTTCTCATAGAAAACTTAACGAATGTTTGAAAGTGTCCCGGAATTAGAACTTTAGGTACCAGACTGGGACGAAAAAAACTTCATATACCAAATATTGAGAACCAAGAAACTTCAGGGTAGTAAACTAAGATTAACCTTATTTTATTTATCAAACATAAAATATGCCCCAATTTTTTTACGAAGTTGCTTTTGAAAAAATTTAAGTAATCTCAAACCAGTCTGATATGAGATTTTTATGCGAGGCACGAGGCTGCTTTGTAGCTTGTAGTAACCATCATTTTAGGAAATTTTTTAGTTGTAACGGAAACACGGATGATATACTACGTGTTTTTATGCAAGTGGTGGAAACTTTTAATTTTTAAGTTATTAACCTTTTAACACACATAACCCACCATTTATATAGGGACACGTAGTGTGCCACTTCGTGTGACGGGAACACTGAAAAATCTCTCCTCATTTTATATGTCAAGTGGAAGCACTATTGGTTTGTTTTAAAGTTTGCAGAGGTTCACACAACTGCACTGTTTGTTGAGGTTAACACGATCTATATGTTTTATAGCTAATTTCTTGTTATATTTTTCTACTGATATTTTCACCTATATCTATATCACTCCTGTCGGACTGACCGATGCTTAAATGATTCTTTAATCCATGCATCTAACTGATGCTTAAATGACGTAGAATTTGGCTGCTTGCTCTCCCACTTGTTTTTTACAACAAAAGCTTGGAGCCAATTTGTTTTTAATTTAATTAATATTGTGTGGGTCCCATAATCCACCAATGGGATAAAATCTTGAATCTGAGGAAAAATATTGTGAGCAAAAATATTTTCTGAGGAATTAACAAAAAAGTGCCTCACCATTTAGAATTCCTTACAAGTTGAAAATCCAAAAGATGAGGTCGTCTCCGGATCTTTTATTTTACAACAGAAGATTTGATTGTGAACAAATACCAGCAAATCTTGAATCTATGGGGGGAATTTCCCGTTGCGAATAATATTGTATCGCAACTTGAACATTACAACAAAATTATATGCAAACGCGCACAATGCAGCTTCTCCAGATTACGCTTTGCGTTTCACTTCTTCTTACCCCGTTGATCAATTCACCGAGCTCCTTGATGTCATATCAGTAGAACGCAAATATTCATTGCCATTGTAATGAATCTAGAGCTTGCTGGTGAATCTGCTTATCTCCAGCTGCCACTACATTATAACCTAGGGAACACACCAAATACCATTATCCATTCAGCTCTAAGAACATAAATAAAAAGGTCGTACCCAGTGCACAAGGCTCCCGCTTTACGCAGGGTCTGGGAGAGGTGAATGTTGGCTAGCCTTACCCCCATTTATGGAGAGGCTGCTCCCAAGTCTCAAACCCGAGACCTACCGCTTATGGGCGAAGGAACTTGCCATCGCACCAAGTGCGACCTCTAAGAACATAAATAAATAAATAAATAAAATGAAGCCGCAGAAATAAGGCGGTATATATAAATAGAGCTGGTGACGCATTATTAGAAGTTAGCATACTTGTTGCCTTTGAATTTGGAGAAGCATCCCAAGAAAGCCGATGTCCCTTCCAATCAGTTATGACTCCGCCAGCACCTTCTATCACAGGTATCAGTGAAAGAAAATCGTATGGCTGACAAAATAGTTGAGATTCTTGTTAGGTAAAAGCAATGAAGTATATCTAACACAATAACATCTTTCACGGATGATGAAAAATCTAGCAAGACTAATGCACGGTTGCAGATTTAGACAGCTCAATGTAACAAAAAAGGCGTTGAAGTGCAGAAAAGAAAGGTGCAGATATCACAAAGGTTAGATACACATCAGAAGAATCTAACAGTCCCTTCTGCTGTACATTATCACACTAATTCAACCCGAGTTCAATAGAATAGCTACCACTCATGTAATCCACCAGGCATCGCCTTTTCATGGCCAAGAGTGTAAATTAGTCATATAAACAGTTTAACAACAAAGAGTTCAGTTTACCTTGAGACCAGACTCAACAACGAGATCCACAAAACCAGAAGCCAGCAGAGCATAAGCATAGCAGTCACAGCCGTACAATGGCACTTTCACCTGCAGACCAGATATGAAACACTTGAATCATTTTATTTCTCTTTTTTATATGAAACACAAATTTTAAAATATTTAAAGATGAAAACACCTGCTGGCAAAAAATGTAAAAATGGATGAGACACCTAGGAGTCAAATTTTCACATTAAATTTCCTCATGTTGAGTTAAATACTAGGAAATTTGGCTTAAAAATCAATTCCAGTGTAATAATGAGCTACCAATGTTGCTCGGGATTGAGTGACAATGAAAAACCCTCTCAAATTACCCCACAAAGCATAGTAACACCACAAAAAGTAAAAGATACTGACAAAGAAAGCCCAAAATAAGCACTGTCCAACTTTGCGCTCCTCTTTTTTCCCTTTCAGGTAATTTTTATTAACTGAGTGTGATTCCTAAGTTTCTTGTATATAAGTGAATCCACCTAACATGTGACAGTATTCTCCCGTCACCTAATTTTAAAACTCTTTTTTTTTATGAACAAACCTTATTTCTAACACGAATAAATGCCTCTTCTGCCTCTGCGCTGAATAGATGTGGGCTTGTAGTGTACCTAATCATGGGAACACGTAAAGTTATATAAAAAAAATTCTCAAAACAAAACTGAAAGAGAAAAGGAAAATTATACATCCCTGGTTCACAGGAATTGGATGCCATAAAGGTCTAGATACCTTTTAGACATGGTTTACTTTTTAAGCAACAATTATTTTGGCTACGAGTTCGAAGGAGAAATTTTGGGAAGATCTTGGAGACTTGGTGCAAGGAATTGCTCAGACGGAGAAGGTATCAGGCAACTATGGAGGTTTTCATGGTGGCCATGGTTTTGGGAAGAGAAACGAGGATGGGGAAGCCATCTTGGATTTTGCAATGGCATATGATCTCTTTGTAGCCAACACCTTTAAGAAGAGAGAAGAACATGTGATCACCTACAAGAGTGGGTCGTCAAAAACACAAATAGATTTTCTTCTAATGAGGAAAGGGGATCATATAACTTGTAAGGATTGCAAAGTTATACCGGGAGAGAATTTGGTTAATCAACATCGCTTATTGGTGATGGATGTACATATCAAAAGAAAGAGAAAAAAGAACAAGACCTGGAAGTGCCCAATGACTAGATGGTGGAATTTAAAAGGAGAAAAACAAGTCATTTTGAAAGAGAAAGTAATCATCCAATGCGTGTGGGATAGAGAGGGGGAAGCTAGCCAAAGGTGGGATTCCATGGCTAGTTGTATCCGAAAAGTAGCAAAAGAAGTATTAGGAGAGTCCATGGGCTTTGCTCCATACCAAAAGGAATCTTGGTGGTGGAATGAGGAGGTACAAACAAAGCTGAAGGCTAAGAAGGAATGTTGTAAAGCCTTATACAAGGATAGGACCGATGAAAATGGTGAAAGGTATAGAATAGCGAAGCCAGAGGCGAAGAAAGCTGTGAGAGATGCTAAGCAAGCGGCTTATGACGATATGTATAAGCGACTAGATACCAAAGAAGGAGAGTTAGATATCTTTAAACTAGCTAGAGCAAGGGAAAAGAAGACAACGGACCTAAACCAAGTGAGTTGCATCAAGGATGACGATGGAAAGGTTCTTGCTACAGAGAACGTGGTCAAAGACAGATTGAGAGGTTATTTTCATAATCTTTTCAATAAAGGACATGAAATGAGTACTTCTTTGGGGGAGTTGAGTAACTCAGAAGAGTGTAGAAACTACTCTTTTTACCACCAAATCAGGAAGGAAGAAGTGGTTGTAGCTTTGAAAAAGATGAAGCATAGAAAAGCAGTGGGCCCAGATGATATACCTATCGAAGTGTGGAAAGTCTTGGGAGAGACGGGTATAGCATGGCTCACGGACCTTTTCAATAAGATTTTGAAAACGAAGAAGATGCCAAATGAGTGTGACGAAAGAACACTTTGGTGCCTATCTACAAGAATAAGGGCGACGTACAAAATTGCATGAACTATAGGGGTATTAAGCTAATAAGTCATACAATGAAG
This sequence comes from Malus sylvestris, assembly GCF_916048215.2. NCBI lineage: Eukaryota > Viridiplantae > Streptophyta > Magnoliopsida > Rosales > Rosaceae > Malus > Malus sylvestris. The sequence goes on from NC_062264.1 coordinate 10,952,363, forward strand.
CTCTGGGAGAGAGTTATTGAGCATAGATTGAGGCAAGAGACACAGGTTTTAGACAACCAATTCGGGTTCATGACAGGGCACTCAACCATGAAGGCAACTATCTCTTACGAAGATTGATGAAAAGATATAGAGATAAGAAAAAGAATTTACACATGCTCTTTATAGAGGTCCCAAGAGACATTCTTTGGAGGATTTTAGAGAAGAAAGGAGTACGAGTCGCATATATACAAGCTATAAAGGATGTGTATGATGGAGCAAAGACTGCCGTAAGAACTCATGAAGGACAAACAAAGATTCCCCATAACTGTAGGGTTACATCAAGGCTCATCCTTAAGTCCTTACCTTTTTGCATTGGTAATGGATGAGTTAACGAGACATATTCAAAATGATATTCCTTGGTGTATGCTTTTCGCAGACAATATAGTGTTGATAGATGAAACTCAGGAAGGGGTAAATGCGAAGCTTAACCTTTGGATAGAAGTGTTGGAATCTAAAGGTCTTCGCCTAAGCCGATCAAAGATAGAATATATGGTGTGCAAGTTCAATGCAAATGGAGGCCCAAATGAGTTAAGGGTGAGGATCAAAGATCAGGAAGTACCAAAGAGCGACCGCTTTCGCTACCTAGGATTTATCTTGCAAAAGAACGGAGAATTAGATAAGACCCCAACCATAGAATACAAGCTGGATGGATGAAGTGGAAGAGTGCATCCGGCGTGTTGTGTGATTGTCGTATGCCACTGAAGCTCATGAGAAAATTTTATAGGACGGCAATAAGGCCGACAATGCTATATGACACGAAATGTGGGCGGTGAAGCATCAACACGTACATAAAATGGGTGTAGCTGAGATGAGGATGCTTCGTTGGATGTGTGGGCACACGAGAAAGGATAAGATTAGGAATGAGGATATCCGAGGCAAAGTAGGAGTAGCCAAAATTGAAGGAAAGATGAGAGAAAATCGGTTACGGTGGTTTGGACATGAGCAAAGAAGGCTTACTGACACTGTGGTTAGAAGATGTGACTACGGGACAGAGGTCCAAGGCCGAAGGGGTAGATGAAGACCTAGGAAAACTTTGGAAGAGACTCTAAGAAAAGACTGAGTACTTGGATCTAACGGAGTACATGACACAAAACCGAGCGCAATGGCGTTCTAAGATTCATATAGCGGACCCCACTTAGTGGGAAAAGGCTTTGTTGTTGTTGTTGTTGTAATCATTTTGGCTATGCAATGGATACTCAAAGGAAAAAGGAAGAACCTACAAATAAGCCTGTGCCAGATTTGCACAAGCACGTGTGGACACTACTTGGCCATTCAATGTAGTTTTCCTCCCACTAATCCCAACCCATCTTTCTCTTAAAATTGGCTGATCAATTATGCCAAGAATCTGGAAGAAAAAAAGTAAAAGTTCAATAAGAGAGTATATACGTATAATATTTAACTTTTAGGTAACTTTTAAGTAAAACTAATAGAGAAGTAGCCTGTTCTTATTTCGCATGTTGCAGCAGTTGATTCTTACTGGTTTACCCCGGTGTAGCAGAGCAATGAGAGTACCAAACACAGGTTTTCCTGGGGAAATAAACGGCAGATTTTACCAGAGTAGAATTTGAAAGAAAAAAAATCATGTCATAAGACTCATAAAAATAATCTTCCTTTAAGAGAAACATACCGGTGATAAAGCTCTTTGTCCCGTCTATTGGATCTAAAACCCATACATAATCTGCAAACTTCTCTTTGCATCTCCACCCATTTTCTTCTCCAAAACTGCAATGAAAACTCCATCATATCTTCTCCGATAGCACAAAATCTATATATTCGTGGTTGTACATATAAATTTAACATTGAGATAAAACAAATCTTCTTTTATTTTCCATTGGGTTTAAGGGAAATAGTCAGAGCCATAGGAGAGTGGTAAAGAATAAAAAAGCTAAATGAGATGCCTAAACTCGTCAATCAAATTAAACAATCATAGCTTAGGCGAAACTTGTAACGTTCAATTCTAAAATGAAAACACCAAGCCAAAAAATTGAAAAACCAAAACAATTAGAGATAATATTTCATTTTAGCTTTTTATAGGTAAAATAATGTATCATTTAGAATGTAAATCTAAACACTCTAGAATTTTATGGTCTAGTTCAACTTAAGCACTCCAGTTTCCTCGCGACCAATTGAAATGCAAGGAAAATGATCTAGTTACGTACATAGCATGAGAAGGAAGATTCTCTAATATAATTGAAACCATCGCTTCCTCTGCTGTTTGATCTGCAATTGTTACAGGGCCTGCAGGAAAACAGTCAAGCCGGAAATCAATGGCTAATAAAGTTTCCCTTACTCCACACTGCACACCAATCAATTACTCACTCCGAAAGGTCTTCCGCGCACTAGCTCACTCAGCTTCATCACTTCAACGTTTTCCCAATTATTTTAGAAACCAAAACAGCCCATAACTCAATGCTCAAATTGAAATTTGCTTTTCGTACATTTTCTCAGCAATCAAACATAAAATCACAACAAATGAATCTAGCATTCCTAATATTCTCCAAATTCCCCGTATATCGTCAAATTTTCAAATTTAATCTATTCTCGCCGCTTAGTAATACAGTCTTCACTAAGAGGTTTTAGTTTCGAATCTAACGGATGAAGAGTTGGACACGTTAGTGTAAATAGATCATTGTATCGAAAACAGAGCAGGTATGGTAATACACACTTATAGAAACTTACTGGAATCTTCTTTATCGAGAATGTCAAATTTCTGCCGGAAATATTTCCGAATAACTTCACCGGAGGCCTCGGCAACCTTGTTGGCGACCTGGGCGAAGCGATCAAGCTCGAAATCGTTGGGTGGGAGCGAATCGACGGCGTCAGGGAGGTCGGAGAGGGAGGCCATTGCGAGACGGAGTGGAGGACGGGAGAGAGGGAGGCGGAGGTGCGAGAGTGAGGGCTTGGGAGTAGAGAAACGGAGGGCGGGAGTATTGAGATTGGGAATCGGAATGGGAATCGGAGGGGTTTGGGAGAAGGAGAGGGGTTTGGGAATGTGGGAGAGCATTTGGGGAGACTGATGAGGCTGAAAAGGGACAGAAGAGACGGCGGTGGAGTGGTGGTGGCTGAAGAAACGAGGGACTTGTGACAGAACTCGGAGAAGTCTAATTCAGTTGGGGGCTTTTGGATTTGGTGGTTTAGGGAGTGGAGGTTGACGTGTTTTGTGCACCGTTGGATTGTGAAAGGCCGGCTGGATTGTACCAGTCTCAAATGTGGACCCAGAACCCCAAATCCGGATCCTCGTCGGATCCTTTTGGTGAGGATCCCGGGATCCGTCAATCATGTCCGTTCATCGTACATCATGCGATCAAAAATTATTTTAAATATTTTTATTTAAAATTAAACATTAATCGTACTTAACAAAAACTGATCACACGACGTACAATGAACAGACACGAATCATGGATCCCCAAAATTCTCACCAAAAGGATCTAGAGAGGATCTTGTTGGCTCCACAAGGAGCTTTTGTCTCGGAAGAGGATCCTCTCCGAATCCACTTTGTGGGGATCAAGATCCTCACATCCTAGCCGTTCATCGTACATCGTACATCGTGCAGTTAGTTTTCGTCAGATACTATTTGTGTTTAATTTTAAATTAAAAAAGTCAAATAATTTCTGACCACACGAGACACAATGAATGGCTAAGATGTGAGGATCCTTATGATCCCCACAAAGTGGATCCAGATGGAATTCAAATCCCCTTTGTCTATATCTGAATTTTTGGGTAAAATACAAAAAAAGTACATCAACTATTGGTCGAACCATAATGTCATACTTCATTTTAAAACATTGCAATGTCAATAAGTCAATATCTTATCTTATGAATTTGTTGCAAACCTCTATTAGTTCATCTGTCAATGTCTCCGTTAAATGTTGATGTGGCTTGTACTGGGTCTCATTCCCTCCCGAGATAGAGTTCCAAGTTATTTTTTGAAACATGTGGATCATCTCAAAGGATGAAACGTGTATATTACCAATAAATTTTAAATTATATATTAAAATAAAATAAAATTTTTTTTTTTTCGAAAACTATGCATTTCGATTTGAAACCGAAAGCCTCAATCGTGCAGTTCATTGTGATTCATTCTAGTTCTCAAATCAAAGAAGAATCCTAACCCTAAGTTCCCAAATCACATCACCCGCTCCAAATCGCGATCAATTAGATTAGGAATTCAGCAAAAATCTTAAGTTCATCTCGTTCAATTAGTTTTCCTCTGTTCGTTTGTGTTGGAAGGCGCAATTTCATCCCGGGATCCACTGGCTTCAAATGATAGAAGAATATTTTGAAGGCTTCGAAATAGGGTGGAATGTACGTGAGGATCCCAAGGAAACGACACCAACCTACTGTAAGTACATTTTTAGTTCGTTTTATGCTTTGTTGCTTCCCGTGATTCCCGTTGTTCTGGTTTTGTTGATTCCAAAATCTTTGTTGGTGATGGGTGGGATTTATACTTTGTTTATTCCAAACGCTTACTGATATGTTGGATAATGTGGTCCTTTTAGTAGTTTGTTTATTTTTGTTCATAAAATTTTGGTGCTTTGGTGCTTTGTTTATTCTAATGTTGGATAACGTGGTCCTTTTGGCTTTTTGTTTGTTGAAAATTGCAATTGTTTATGCAGGGTGGCTTGAGTCCTATGGTGTGTTGAATATATTAAATTGCACTAACTAGGGTTTTAACTAGGTTGTTTTCTGTGAATTTCAGTTTCTCAAGAGCAATTCTACTATTGGGGGAAAGTATTGTTTATTAGATGCTTGTAACAAAGTCTTAAAAATGTCATTGTTAGTGGTAGATGATATGGTGGAACCTTTAGGATATAGTGAGATGTTCATGAACTACTTCAACATGGACATTTCTAATGGCATAAAGCCCATTCAAAGAGATAATGATGCACAGACAATGTGCAACTTTGTTCCAAATGTTTGAGTGATAGACATGTACATAGAAGAATTGTCCCACAAGAAGCTCTCACCCAAGAAAAACAGTTCCTTTAGTCTATGGTGTGCACTTGTACAAGTACAATGGTGATAGAGGAATTAAGTGATGAAAAGGATTATGTTAGGTGTCAGCAGTAGATGATATGGTGGAAGCTTTAGGATATAGTAAGATGTTTCATGGACCACTACTATTTGATTCCCAACATGGACATTTCTAATGGTATGAAGCCCATTCAGAGTGATGTCGATGTACAGACAATGCAACTTTGTTCCAAATGTTTGAGTGATAGACATGTACATAGAAGAATTGTCCCCACAAGAAGCTCTCACCCAAGAAAAACAGTTTCTTCATTCTATGGTGTGCACTGGTACAAGTACAGTGGTGATAGAGGAATTAAGTGATGAAGAGGAATATGTTAAGTGCCAGTGGTAGATGATATGGTGGAAGCTTTAGGAAATAGTGACATGTTATGACTATTACTATTTGATTCCCAACATGGACATACGAAGAACTACTACTATTTGATTCCCAACATGGACATTTCTAATCGTATAAAGCCCATTCAGAGTGATGCCAATGTATAGACAATGTGCAACTTTGTTCCTAATGTTTGAGTGATAAGCATGTACATAGAAGAATTGTCCCCACAAGATGCTCTCACCCAAGAAAAACAATTTCTTCAGTTTATGGTGTGCACTGGTACAAGTACAGTAGTGATAGAGGAATTAAGTGATGAAGAGGATTATGTTAGGGAAATTAATTTTAAACCAAAAAAAAGAAAGGGCTTGCGAGCCAATGAAGGACTAAAGGAAGATGTTCAGGAAGGAAGTGTATAAGTTGCTGAGATACGAAGCGATCCAAATACTGAGGTATGAAGTGTTCAAGAAAGTGCTCAGGAAGATGTGCAAGAAGATGGTTTGAATTCTCAACCAATGGAAACATGTGTGACTGAAGAGGAAATGTACAAGTTGCCAAAGATGTTGTAGGAACGTCCCATGTTGAAAAAGACAATCAAGAAAGTGTTGATGAAGATGGTAATACCTTATTTGATGTGCCTATCAATGTTGAAGAAGACAATGAAGAAGATGTTGAAGATGACAATGAATTTGTTGAGAGTTAATATGGGAATGATGAAGATAACCCAAAAGGTTTGTCAAGTTTGATGGGACTGAGTTGTGAGAGTTGCTTTTCTAAGGTCCTCACTTTGAGGACATGTGAGGTTCTTTATTATATGACCCTTCTAATTAATCTTATGATAGATTAAGCCATCAACTTAAATCATTCTTGTTACATGGAAACAAAAATACTAATTAATAAAACAAACAAAAAAAAAAAAGAAAAAAAAAAGAGAAGAATGTTTCACGTCATGTCGAATCTCTTCCATCTGCAAAACCTAGTCTCCTTATTGAATATATAAACCTAGCAAAGCCAATTGCATAAAACCCTAAATAACTTTACACATCCAATTTCATCTAATCTTTTATCAATAATGTTCAAACCAGTTTGTTACAAAGCAACCAATAAATTGAGATTGTGTGGTTTAGACAATCGGGATTCCTTTCTTCTTGAACACGTGAACCATTTTCTCATACAAAAATTTTCAACAGCAGTGAAAATTTTAAAACAAGTCTCTCTCTTCTTTCATATGCAAAAAGGAAAAAAACAAATAGCTCATGATGAGAAAAAGGGAGTGAATGATCAAGAGAGAGAGATATGAAGAGAAGAAGGGGATGTGGAGGAGTGAGACGATATAGGAAGAAGACAGAAGGTTTCATGAGAGATTTTTTTTTTTTTTTTAAAATTAATCACTTTGTAGAATTATTGTGTTTCGCTGTAACAAAGATTATTTAAGTTGATAGCTTAATATATCATAAGATTACTCAAAGGACTCATATGAAAAAGGACCTCACAAGTCCTCAAAATATCAAAATGAGGACTTTACGAGTATAGTTTTGCTGAAGTTGTCCATTATCCTTCTTCTTCATTCTCTCATACTCTATAGCTACAGAGGTCAAGGTCGAATCAGATCTGTGAATTCATATCGTATCAGAGAGAAATCTAAAACAAACTTGAGAATTATTTCGTGACAGAGGCAAAGAGAGTGGTGAGAAAACCCAATAGCCAACCGAAAATAATGGCAAAGACGATCAATGAGATAACCCAACAACCAACCAACGATGATTATAGAGGCAAGCGATTCGAGTGTTTTTCGCGTGACATGGCAAGAGTGATGAAAAACAAACAAAGTGGTTATGCTCAGTATCAGTATGTTACAATATAAGATTTACACTAAAAAGTCAATCTTGGTACTATTCACTTTACCCTTTATTTTGTCCTTATCATTAAAACTCAAAATTTTCAAGTCAGTTTCATTAGTTTTCCTTATAATGGTTTATTTGATATCTGTTCTTTCTATGAATCCGCAACCACAACAAGAAGCATCCCCTTCACAATCTCCTCCAACTCCAAGGCCTCAAGCACCTTCTTGCAGGCACCTCTAAGGCCTCAAGCATCAAAATCAAAAGCTCATTCAAAGCCTCCTATAGGACCTATACCTTCACGGATCAAGGGTGTAATTGTTAAGGGTAAGAGTAAGCCGAAGCATTGAACCATATGGTTGGAGTTGGAGGCTTGAAGGTTTTTCATTTTGCATTGCAATTTGTGTGAACAATTTTTTTTATTTTTATTTTTTCGGGGATTCACCACTCCCTTCTGTCCCTCTCTATCACTCACTCCCCCTCTTTCTCTCTCTATTTTTCTCTACCACTCAATCTCGCCTCTCTCTCTCTCCCTCTCTCCATCTCTTCTCTCTCTCTTACCCCTCTCTGTCGATTCTCTCTTCTCTATTGCCTCTTCAACCTCTTCCCACTTGCATCCACCATAGCCACCACCTCTATCCTTCTTCCTCCGGCCGAGATAAATCGATGGCAACAAATAGCTGTTGGTTTTGGAGGTCGTTGGATCTCAGATTTGAGATCGTCGACGTGACAGCCTCGGTCTATCAGCTCAAGTTGGAGGAAAGAACCGATAAAAAGCAAAAGAGGTCGTCGGGGAAAGGAGGGATGCGGTGGTCAGGAAATTGGTCTGGCACATTTGATTTTTCCTGTTTTGAATTAGTTGAGAAGTTGCATACCAAAGAAAGTTTTGAATTTAAAATTTTTAAATCAAAACATGTGTTTTTAAAAAAAAAATCAAATTTTGATTTATGTTCTCAAGTTAGATACTAAACAAGCCCTTATTTTTTCGGTTTGAACTTTGAAGCCATTTTGATTTGAATGAACTTAAGTTTGATGTTAGTTTTTTTTTTTTTTTTTTTTTTTTTTGCTCTCTCCAAAAGCTACTCACTTTAAAGTTAAGCAATAAAAAGTGTTTGGTAAAACTAAAATATTATGTTTATTTTAAAAGAAAGGACCTATTGACAATAACTTAAAAAAAAAGCCTAATCGTTATTGGATATTTTCAATTCCTGTAATATCCTCATTAGTTTTTTCACGTGATCTAATTTATACTCAACACACATTTTATCCTAGTAGAACAAAGTGACTGCCACCATCTATAATTACAAACAGTAACCTTGCAGCACCACGACCATTACCACCCACCATTATTGTCACCACCACCACCACCAACACCATAACTGCCGTTGCTGCCCACCACCACCACCACACCACCACAATCATAACCACTGTACCACAATCACCACTAAAACCATAATCACCGTCACAACCATAGGTCCATAGGTTCCAGCCGAACGTGCCCAGGTCTAATTAGGTTGTTCTGATTTATACAATGCTTGATTTAGAATGTAGATTATTGTGCAAGTGGCTAGTAATTTGGTGTCATGCACTTAGGCTTCGTTTGGTAGCTCAGACTGTACTGAGTATTTCAGTTGGATAGAATAAATGGTCGTCGGATAGTATTGACTAAATTAATCAGACGTTTGACAATGGAATCAGATTAATTTCTACATTGGATAATACGTCGGATTATAATATTTTTTTAAAGTATTTCATAGAATAATTGTTGTTAAAATGAAAAAAAAAAATGAGAAAAACAGAGAAAAAAAATGAATTAAACATCATTACAGAAAAAATTTTAAAAATAAAAAATAAAAAAGGGATTAAACATCACCATCTTCCCCACGGAGAAATATGTTCTTTGAAACCCAGGCAACCATGACACCAACAACAACAAAAAAACCCAGCTATTACACCAACAGAAAAAAAAAACCCAACCAGCTTTCGATCTTGTTGCCACCTTCAATTTCTTTCAAATTCAGAAACCAATTAAAACCTCCAACTTTGCAAAAGCAACCTCCAAATTATAGAATCGATGGTCACTCGCGCACCAAACAAACTGCAATTTCGTGCTTTACAGGGAAATCGATGTTGCTCTCTCTCTCTCTCTCTCAGCTTCTAATCCATTCAAACTAAAAACCCAGATGAGATTTCTCCCATTCTGGTTTGATCTGCCACTATAAGTGTATGAACAAGAATGGCGTGATGTGGTTTCGATTCAGCACCTCTGGTTTTGTGTTTGTATCTACTAGATGTCGATTGGCAGTGAGGAGGGAGAAAGAGAGAGAGAGAGCAGTAATTCCTTGATTGAGGAGTTTGTGATGCGCAGGAGCGAGCGTTAGTGTGAACCCGACTAATTATACAAACGATTTGGGGAGGATAAGTAGCCGGGTGTAGGGTGTATTAAATTAGCAAAGGCAGACTAATTATCCGATGACCATTTAATCCAATCGGACACCAAACATTGTATTCCGTATTATTAGTACTATCTGGTGCCTTATAAGGTCCCTACACCCTCTTCCCTTTATTACGTGTAGGTCTTCCTAATAAATAGAATTATGTGTATATTATCGTATCATTTATCAGAAAGAAAGTTAGACATCACAGTAAATCGATCAATTTAACTCTATCACCCTTTCTTACAGTATCTACGTGTCACCTTGTAAAACAAAATAAATAATCGTTGTTCTAACCGAAATATCTGAATTGCATATTCTAACCAAAAGATCTGTAAATCTTATGTAAATCTTCAATTCACCACTTTTTTCTCATAATCTTTAATTACGACTGCCCCTCGCTTACCTTGAATATCTTCGTTCTTAATCTCATCCCTACTTGTATGTCTCATAATTGCATCTTCATAATTGCAAATTCTAACCGAAACATCTTTAAATCATCAGTTCACCGATTTTTTCACATCATCTTTAATTGCGGCTACCCCTCCCTTACCTTGGATATCTTGGTTCTTAATCCCAACCCATCTTGTATGTCCATAAACATCCAACGAAACACTCTTCTTCACTACTAATTTTTGCAACGTGTTGATTTTAACACTCATATAAACTACTGAAATTGGAAATAAGCACTTTGCAGCTAGAACAGTTGCAATAGTTCTATATTATACACACAGTACATTAATATTCCAGAATATTACCATCCATACATAAACTAATTAACGCTTTGAAGAACTAATTTAATCAGTGGTGGCTATGATGACCAGGCAACTTGTCCTTGATCTTCTCCAAGATACTTCTCTTCTCAGGTTCGGTTGTCACGGTGGAGAAATTTTTCGTTGTGATAGGAACATGGGTGGTACACCACGTGTTTTTAGGTAAGTGGTGGAAAATTTTATTTTTTAAGTTCTTAACTTTTTAAGACACATATCACACCATTTATATAGCGACACCTAGTGTACCATCTCATGTGACGGTCACACTGAAAAATCTCTCGTGACGGTGGTGGTTCTGACAGCTGTGGTTGCATGTCCATGGCCATGGCCATGTGTGTATGCTTGCTGCTGATCGTCCTTGTGCTTCTCCTCACCAAATTTGTCCTTTATTTTCTCTTTTAGCCCCTTTTTCTTCCTTCTCCCACCTTGCCCATCATCCTCCTCAGACTACAACCAACAAATTAAGACAATTACAAGACATCAACCAAATAAATCAAAGATTAAAAAAAAAACCTTATCACATAGCCAATTAGTACTACGGTCTGATAGTATTTCTCTTCATTTGTAAATAAAAGTCTTAAGTTCGATTTTCGTCAAAGGCGAATGTAAACTACATTATTGCTAGTTCATTGTGAGGCTTAGCCCACTCACCACTCCCTTAAAGGTAAATAATATTGTTTGTTCTGGAAAAAAAAAACTGTTTATAATCATTTTGTTTTTAGTTTTCTCATAGCACTCAAAAGAAACAAGGGTCTAGAAAACAACAAACCGAAAGCGTAAAGAACTTGTGAATAGAGAGAAAAAATAAGATATGTCTTGCACTCGAGCTTGAGCTACCAGAACGACGCAGTTCACTAGCAAGACTGCCATGGGGCTGCTGTTGTCTATGCTCACCGACACCATACCCATGAGATTGATCACTTGTTTGTTTGCCACCAAACATGCCATGCCCTGCTGCAGCTCCAGCACCACCCAGCGCGCCACCATGCTCTCCATACCCTCCATCTCCAGTGGGTCCGGAGGCAAGAACATGCATACCTTCACTGGTGTCTGTTCTGGTTCCGGTTCCTCTCATGGTGGCCACGCCTGTGAGGTGAATAGTGTTTCCAAGCTTGTCTATCAATTTGACAGGGTTTCCATGCTCGTCTGTGATCTACACCGGGTTTCCGTACTCGTCCCTAATTTGAGCCATTTGAATGATTGTTTCAATCTATTGATGTTCGAACACGAACAAATTTGAGGAGGGTTGGTCTTTCTTTAAAGGGAAAATGAATGACGGTGGAGAAAGCTTGCGTAGGGTTTTTGTTGGATGCTAAACACTTCCAAGTGGATCGAGAAGGGATGCAGCAACAACAAATGAAGCTAACGGCTAGTTTTTTAAATTGTAACAGCTAGTTAGTTTTTAGTGATAGTTTTTGACAAGTGTAAAGCTTAGATTAAAAGCTCCAATGAAGGGCAAAGATTAGTTTTGTACTATCAGGTTGTTGTGGTTTTTGTCAACTAGCTCCAATGGAGATAAGGGCTGACTGTACACACCAAAACTCTATTGACACCATATATATATGAGTGCTATGTGCTGCTGCAATGTAAGACTGCATATAGCCGAAATTCCCCTTCCATATTCCTGTGAAAAACATTACCATTCTCCATAACAAAAACCTTTCAAAACAATCATACAAAACATTAACTTTATAAAACACTAACATGGTATTAAAGCTTAGTTCCTAATCTCAAAAATCTAGGCATTGTGGAATCTGTGTTTGGGGTTGTTCAGGTAGAGGCTGAAACCCTAGGTGTCAATACAAGTCGAAGATGAAAGGATCTGGGAGTGGCGATCTTAAAGCTCCAATCTTTGATGGAGAAAACTACGACTATTGGAGGATCCGGATGACAACCATCTTCAAGTCGTATGATCTCTGGGAAATGGTTCAACATGGATATGAACTACCATAAATGGAGATTGATGCTCTAGAAGAGGATCTTACAGAGAAGCAGATAGTTACACTGAAGGAGAATAGGATGAATGATGCTAGAGCGTTGGGAATCATTCAAGGGGCTGTCTCAGACTTCATATTTCCCAAGATAGCAAATGAAGAAACTGCTAAAGCTGTTTGGGATACTCTACAACAAGAATACAGAGGATATGTGAAGGTACAGAAAGTAAAACTCCAGTCTCTTAGACGTGATTTTGAATATACACGCATGAGAGAAGATGAGCCACTTAAAGACTATTTTTCTAGGCTGTTTGATGTTGTGACTCAATTGAAAACTTATGGAGAAGAACTGCCTAATGAAAGAATAGTGCAAAAGCTTCTAATTAGTTTGACTAAGCCTTATGACTCTATTGTGAGTGTGATAGAAGAAACCAAGGATACTGATACACTCAGTGTGCAAGATGTGATGGCTTCTTTGAGAGCTTTTGACCAAAGGCTCGAAAGGCATGCTGATGGGACAACTGAGAAGGCTTTCCAGTCACTTAACATAGGGTCTTCTAGTCATTCTAATCAACATCAAAACAGACCGAGGAAAGATTGGAAAGGAAAAAATAAGAAATGTGAAGGAAGACCAAGTGGGGAGAACAGACACAACAGTGGAAACAACAGTGGTGGTGGTAAAATCAAACCATTGTGCAAATACTGTGATAAAGCACACTTTGGTGAATGTTGGTTCAAGGGAAAACCAAAATGTCACAAATGCAATAGATTTGGTCACCTGCAGAAAGATTACAGACCAAATACTACTCAGCAAGTGAACATTGCAAATCAAGTACAAGATGAAACAAATGTCTTTTGTGCTTTTAGCGCCAGTGTTGTAAAAGATAGTGAAGTTTGGTATATAGACAGTGGGTGCAGTAATCATATGACTGCCTACGAGTCTTTATTGACAGACACTGACATTACATACACTGGAAAAGTAAAGATGGGAAATGGCAATACTGTGGAAGCAACTGGCAGGGGCACTCTCATCATAGAAACCAAGAGAGGAAGAAGACACATTAAGGAAGTCATGTTGGTACCTAGTCTGGAGGAAAACCTTTTAAGTGTTGGACAGATGATGAAACATGGTTATTTCTTGCAGTTTGGAGATACTATGGTTAAGATATATGATGATAGAACTCTGTCGAATCTGGTTGTGAAAGTTCAAATGAAAAACAGAAGCTTCCCATTATTGCTAAAGTGCTTGGAAGAAGTGGCAATGAAGGCAAACACAATTGACTCAGGGAGATTATGGCATAAAAGATTTGGACACTTGAATGTGCAGAGTCTGAAAAACCTGCAGAAACATGAAATGGTGCAAGGTTTGCCCCAACTGGATGAAATGAATGAAGTTTGTGAAGGCTGTGCATTTGGGAAACAATACAGGGACAATTTTGAAATTGGAAAGGCTTGGAGAGCTGCAAAACCACTAGAACTAATTCACACTAATGTGTGTGGTCCAATGAAGAATGCATCCATCAGTGGGAACAAGTATTTCTTGACTTTCATAGATGACTACTCAAGAATGTGTTGGGTATGTTTTATGAGATTCAAATAAGAAGTCTTTAATATTTTCAAGAAGTTTAAAGCACTGGTGGAGCTGCAAAGTGGGTATCAAATCAAGAAGATAAGGAGTGATAGGGGAGGTGAGTATACCTCACTGGAGTTCAATGCTTTCTGTGAGGAATTGGGTCTAGAAAGGCAACTCACTGTAGCATACACTCTTCAACAAAATGGCACTGCAGAGAGAAAGAACAGAACTATAGTGGAGATGGCAAAGTCAATGCTGCATGAAAACAAAATGCCCTATTCATTTTGGGAGAAGCTGTGAACACTGCTGTATATATCTTGAACAGATGCCCCACCAAGGCTTTGGAGAAACAAACACCATTTCAAGTGTTCAGTGTAAGAAAGCCTGGAGTCAAGCATTTGAAAGTTTTTGGCTCTGTGTGTTATGCATTTGTGCCATCACAACTCAGACATAAATTACAAGAATCCAGCAATAAGTGCATCTTTGTTGGATATGGTACAAATGAGAAAGGCTATAGATTGTACAACTTGAAAACTCAGAAAATCAATCTCTTAAGAGGTGTGATTTTTTATGAAGAAACATTGTGGAATTGGGAAACAAAAGCAGTGGAAGAAGACAAAGTATCACTGCAAATTGGTGTTACTGAGCAAAGAATTGCACAGAATGAAGTGGTGCAACTCATGAATCTGAAGAAAGAAGCATACAAAGCTCTCAGATTTCACCATTTCAAACTCCTCAAAGTTCACAGAACTCAAGTGCAAGTTCAATGTCTCAACAGGAAGAGCAACAAAGCTTAAGCTCTAGCTCGGGATCAACACCAATTAAGATGAGAAGCTTGGATGAAATCTATGCTGCTTGCAATTTTTGTGTTACTGAACCAGAAACTTTTGAAGAAACTGAAAGTGACAAGGCATGGCAGATAGCAATGAAAGATGAAATCTCAATGATAGAGAAAAATGGAACTTGGATCCTAGTTCATAGGCCAAGTGATAAACCTGTGATTAGTGTGAAGTGGGTCTATAAAACCAAGTTGAACTTGGATGGATCAGTACAAAAGAACAAGGCTAGATTGGTGGCCAAAGGCTACTTCCAAAAGCCTGGAATTGACTTTAATGAGACATTTGCACCTGTGGCTAGACTAGATACAATTAGAACTCTAATCGCATTAGCAGCACAGAAGGGTTGGCAGCTATACCAGTTAGATGTTAAGTCTACATTCCTAAATGGTGTGCTAGAGGAAGAGGTTTATGTGGACCAGCCACAAGGTTTTGAAGTCAAAGGGTCCGAGAGCAAGGTGTATAGACTAAAGAAGGCACTTTATGGCCTGAAACAGGCACCAAGAGCATGGTATAGTGAGATTGATGCACATTTCACTATGTGTGGATTCAAGAAAAGCCTCAATAAAGCAACACTCTACATCAAGGTTGAAAACAAGTCAGAAATTCTCATTATGTCTATCTATGTGGATGATGTGGTCTTTACTGGAAACAGTAAGAAAATGGTGGATGAATTTAGAAATGAAATGATGAGAAAATATGAGATGATAGACTTGGGGTTACTTCACCACTTTCTTGGAATGAGGGTGATCCAAAGATCAAGTTGCATTTTTATTCATCAGATGAAATATGCACAGACACTACTTGACAAGTTTGGTCTCAAGGGATGCAAACCAGTAAGCACTCCCTTAATTGCAAATGAAAAGCTCAGAAGTGAAGATGGAAGTGAACTGGTGGATGCAAGTCTCTACAGAAAAATAGTTGGCAGCTTGCTATATCTCATAACAACAAGACCGGACATCATGTATGCTGCAGGCCTACTATCAAGATTCATGCACAATTCTACCAAAACACATTTGGGAACTGCTAAAAGGGTTCTTAGGTATGTGCAAGGGACAATCGATTTTGGAATCAAGTATGAGAAATGTCAGACAGCTATATTGGTCGATTTCTGTGATAGTGATTAGGGAGGCAGTGAAGATGACATGAAAAGCACATCGGGGTATGCATTTACATTTGGCTCTGGTATGTTCTCGTGGGCCTCTGTCAAGCAACAAAATGTTGCGTATCAACAGCTGAAGCTGAATATGTAAGTGCTGCAGAAGTAACATCTCAAGCAATCTGGTTGAGATTTGTTCTCAAAGATTTTGGGGAATTGCAGGTTGAACTGACTAAGCTAATGTGTGATAATACTTCAGCAATAGCAATGACAAAGAATCCAGTATTTCATCAGAAAACACGACACATCAAGAGGAAGTATCATTTTATTAGAGATGCGATACAAGAGAATGTTATTGAACTAATGTACTGCAGAACTGAAGATCAGGTAGCAGACATCTTTACAAAAGCACTACCAAAAGAAAGGTTCACTTACCTCAAAAGCCTACTTGGAGTCAACACCAGGAAGAGTTTAGAGGGGAGTGTTGGATGCTAAACACTTCCAGGTGGATCGAGAAGGGATGCAGCAACAACAAATGAAGCTAACGACTAGTTTTTTAAATTGTAACGGCTAGTTAGTTTTTAGTGATAGTTTTTTACAAGTGTAAAGCTTAAATTAAAAGCTCCAATGAAGGTTAAGATTAGCTTTGTACTATCAGGTTGTTGTGGT
The DNA here is from genome assembly GCF_916048215.2 of Malus sylvestris. Taxonomy (NCBI): domain Eukaryota; kingdom Viridiplantae; phylum Streptophyta; class Magnoliopsida; order Rosales; family Rosaceae; genus Malus; species Malus sylvestris. The sequence continues at coordinate 10,968,912 of NC_062264.1, forward strand.
TTTTGTCAGCTAGCTCCAATGGAGATAAGGGCTGACTGTACACACCAAAACCCTACTGACACCATATATATATGAGTGCTATGTGCTGCTGCAATGTAAGACTGCATATAGCCGAAATTCCCCTTCCATATTCCTGTGAAAAACATTTCCATTCTCCATAACAAAAACCTTTCAAAACAATCATACAAAACATTAACTTTATAAAACACTAACAGTTTTGCATGTCACAGTGCGTTGCATGTGTTATGACATATGCAGACAACGTACACAAATAGCACCGCCACGTTTGATGAAGGTTCCACGTGTTAAGTGGGGGAGGTGACATATGCTTATAGATGATTGTGAGTTCTGGATTGGGATTGACATGAATCAGATCTCTTGTGGGACAGAAAAACGATCAGTTATATATCCGCTTGAATTCATGATTTTCAATCTTTTTAATTTGGGGTATCTAAATAACTAGAATGCAAGTGGGCATACATTTGTTTAGAGTGATCTTATGCCCCTCCACTATTTCTATTTCCCCCTCTATTAATATAAATTGGTTGTGAGTCGAGACTGATTAGTGATGGCGTGGTTCGGTTTAATTTGACTTGACTTCAAAAATGTAATTGGAACAAAATTAGCATTCAACAATTTAGTTGAGTGGGATTTTATCAAATTAATCAAAATTGATCCAAGCCAAATCATTGTTAGTTGCTTTTGTTCAGTCAGTTTAAGCCTATTTTAGTTCACCGATAAAAAAGTCTAATATATTTGAAGAGTTTTAAGCTTTTAAAGATTCATATATATTACACCGATAAAAAGTGTTGGGAGACTTTTAGGTTGAGGTGGACTTGGGCTTCAAAGAACGTCCTTTTGTCTCCCTTAGTTTGGATTCGTACCAAATTCCGGGATATCTCGAAAGAGATAGCTTGTCTTAAAAAATACCCTGGTAACATCAACGACTCAAAGATGACATGATTGATCAAGATAATGACTTACTCAAGTCAAGCGTTGTGTGGAAGCTAGAAGATTATCAGTTTACATGAGAGCGAAGGGATTTGCATAGTTGCATAGCATTCTTGGCTGGATAATCTAGGCTTTTCTAAGGTGATAGCAAGGCTTCTAATGGTTTGAGATGTTTGATGGAAGGCTGTGGGGATTGCTAAGGTTGCATAAGTGGTGATGCTTGAGGCTTGAAGTATGCTTCTGGACTAAATGGAACTCTTTAGGCTTATTTCTTTGGTGGTTCTCTCCTTCGCGTTCTATCCTATCTCTCCCTATATTCTACTTGTGTGTTCTAACTCCCATCCTCTGTTCAGTGTTACCTATCGTCTTTATGTAAGTGAAGGGCTATTCTCTAAGTTCCAAGAGAATCTTCCTTTGTGGCTTGGTCTTCCCCTTCTTTCTCCCTAGGCCTCATATTATTCCCTTTTTGGTGTAAGATAGCTGCATTATTGAGACTTGCAGTTTGCTTCTTCCTAAGACGCGCCTTTCCCAAGGCGGTTTTCTGCATGCGCTAATTCTGGTAATGCGCCTCACGGCTTTCGCGCGTTGATTGTCTGTGCAGGTTGGGAAGGGAAAGTCAGCATTAAATGATTGACTTGCTGTGCTTAACATACATTCAATGCAAGAATCTAGTTTAGTTCTAACTAAGGGAGTTGGCTTGCTAGGGAAAGGGATAAACTAGGCTAATTCTCTCTCAATGATTCTTCCGTGAAATACAAATGGTATGTGCTTGGATTTTTGGCCCCCCAAGCAACCTAAAGTCTTCCATGACCTCGATTCCACGTATACCCGATAACATTCCGTAACCATCCATACCACAATCCACTTGACAAGCCCTGAATATGTGACTTGGGCTTAGCATGACAATAATTAACATGAGGAAGCACGGCATGATGAATAGGTATAAGCATGGCGTTAGTATCTGGCTTAATCACCGTGTAATGGCATGTTTGTAAATATATTCCTCTTCGATCCCTTGCCTTGGCATGTATTTGGGCTTGAATGTAGGCTTTGCACGACAATTGGGCCTTGAGACTTGGTTGGATTGGTGTGTGACCTTTCTAGGCCCCAACAAACAGAAAAAAAATCCAATATATTATAGGGAAATACCTAGAAATAGGACAATTCCTTAATTTTGGGACAAAAATAGGACATTTCGAATATGCACATGACATGCACAAAAATCAGACAGAAATAGAATTTTTCCTACACCTTAAAATGATTTAATTGCCCTCGTATATAAATGAGTTATTTCCTCTCATTTTCTTATTTCTCTCTCTCTACTCTTTCTCTCCCTCATTCTTTCTTCTCTCACTTCCTCCCTCATACACCCCCCTCTTCCTTTCTCATTGTGCACACGGTGTGTAGTTGTCCCAACCAGCACCGTCTAAATCGAAGCCACCATAATTTCATCTTGTCCTCACGAGTCCAAAACACCTAGCATTGTCACGAATCTCATATTCAATTGTTGGGATCGAAACTTAAGCAGACCACGAGTTTTCCGGTCATTTTCTGGCAGCACAGCAAAAAATCGAGGCTCGAGGCCACTACCACTAGACTCGCATCGAGGGTGGGCACAAAGCCTAATCATTAAATGTTGTTGTTTTGTTGGATTAATTTTTTCAGGATTTGCTCATTGTAGTACACGACATGCACATGATATGCTTATAGATTTGAGCCAACTAAAAAACCCAGAGCTTACAGCCCTCTCTTTGGAATCAGAAAAATGACGTCATCACATGTCCGTATACACTATATGCACACCACATGCACATGATATACACAAAACTAGAAATCGAGCAATGAGTTGCTTTTGCCTTAATAAGAAACTCTAACAGCCACCTATTGGTATAGTGGATACAACTAAAAAATAATTGTTACATATGTAAGGTTACAGTGGTAGTTTGAAAAGTCTTGTTACGTATATCAATCACCGCTTAATCGTGCATGTGGAAAACATGATGTTGTCGTTATTTCATGGACATGCATGATCCTTAACGTCCTCTAAGCTTTTTCTTAATTTTGTTTTTTCGTCGAAGCCAACTAGGTTGTGGTCATACTCGCTAAATTCCAGGGCACTACATATGTGCATCATAACTAGTGAACATTCCCGCTTCTCATATTGAGATGTAGCTGTGCACACCATATGCACACCACATGCACATTGTGGAAAAATTTTCACAAATTTCTACAATTGAACACTTGAACTAGAAATTGTTCCATCCTAGTTTTGTAGCACGTCAAAACTTGAAATTTATTCCCCAACCCATAGGCCCCAACATGAAAGACAAACCCTAATTTAACTTGTAAGTATTTTGTTCGTCTTACAAACAACCTGTTTCACTACAAGAAACCATAGCTTTTGTGACGACCAACATTAGTCACATAAATATGAAAAATAGTCACATTTGACTATATGTGACGAAATTTCAACATCATAATTAGCGTCACCTATAGTTTAAGTGACGAATATTGGAGTCGCCACATATTTTCCTTTTACGTGATGCTTCTTCCGCCACTTATTATTCTAATATGTGACGCAATTAGCATTACAAAATACAAAATTCAGTGACCTATGTTTTTCATCTCATATCAGACTTATAAGTGACACTTTTTGGGTCACTCAATATGATCCCATAATTATATAATTACACTAAGTGATGCTAAAATCATCGCATATTCTTTTGATGGGTGAAGCGGCTTATGTCACATATGTTATAATCAAATAACTATTTAGGAATAATATTTGAGGAATCCATTACTTATTCGTGTTTCGTAATCTAGAATTGCAACTCATAACAATTATAAGGTAATACTTCCCATTTTCATTAATCAACAATTAAACCACATAAGTTTGAATATGTTCAACAACTATACATCCAACAAAATAACATAAACATCCCAAAATCAATCTAACCCATGGTGACCTATCTTAATAATAGCAATTTGTTAAGAAGGGTACCAAAGCCTATACATGGACCATTTAAGGTACTAACTAACAAAAGAAAAGTCTAAGACACATTGAGGTGCTAACAAAAAGGTCTACCATGTGCATACTTAACTAATAACAAAAGACATAACTATCGAAATCATTCTTCTTCCGATTAATGTTCTTCCAGTTCAGGATAAACATTTTCACTAGATGAGTTATTACCATCAGATTCCTTCGAGTTGTTGCTGCTTTGCCCTTGACTTGCAGTAAAAAAAGCCATAATTGTTTATGCCAAGGTTTCATCATCATTTTGTAAATCCAACCGAGCTCTCAATTGTTCATTTTCCTGTTGCAATTTGAGGAAACCATATGATAGAATCTTGATCTGATCTCTTATATCAGTTAACTCAGAACTTGAAGCCATAAAAGAAACACAACTAAAGGTATTCGTACGAGGGAAAAGACCTACACCGTTAACAAATTTTCCCTTCCTTCCAAGGTCTTAGCCATGATTCCAAATTCATCTTCCAATGGTACTTGTATGGAATCAAATATAGTACCCTCAGGCGCTTCTTAGATTAGCTTCTCCTTAACTTCATCCTTATTTTTCTTCATGTTATCCTTTCATATTAAAATACAAACAAATAAGTTTCTTTTGTTTCAAACAAATCAGCCACAATATGCTTAAGAAAATACCACTTAAATGAAGGGAAAATATGAGATTTATGTGGGATTTCTAGTGACTAGCATGCATATACAATTCAATATTTATATATGAAAGCAACGGAAGCATGTTATCACATAATATCAAAGCTATAGTCATGCAAATCCCCTTCAAGATGCATAGGTTTATATAAGATGCATCAAAACATTTTAGTGAAGAACAAAGTGTAGGTTTAGTTTTATACCTCTTGATCTAGACTTTAGACCAAGGATGGACCACCTCAAAGCCCTTTGTTCCTTGAACTCCTTGAGCCTAGCCTCCCACCTTGCCTCCTCAACTTTGTTAGAATGAGTGCTCCTTGGTTCTCCTTTAGTCTCCAAAGTAGAAGACCTCTAAAGATCCACACCCACTAGTGTAGTGAGATGGATGGAGGAATAACCAAAAGGGAGAGAAGATGATTAGCTAAATCTCCCTTATGGTGGTTGGCCTTGTGTGGTTTTAGAGAGAGAGATGTTTTCTTCCTTTTGTGAAAAACAACACACAAAACCCTAATGAATTTTTCACTATAAAGTTCCTTTTATAATACAAAGAAACAAGTCAACAACTTGACTTCCTCTCTCTCCCCCTTTCCCTTTATTTGGCCGGCCCCCTTTAGTGTTGTTTGGGCTTTGGGCTTTTATTATTTCAAGTCATCCTATGCTTAAATAAAAGCCCAATGGGTTTGGGCTTAATGGGCCCCTATTAACCCAAACTTTTCTTTAAGCCAAAAACGATCTTTTATCGCTTTTATGATTTCTTTAGACTTTCTAATTAATCACAACACTTAATTAATCCAATTAATTATTTCCATCATCCATTAGTTACTCACTACAAGAGTGTATCGGTGTACAATCATTTTAGGTTCTAATTAGCAAGGCAGTGAGGTGATTGGCACCAATCCAATTGATTATATTTTTAATCCAATCACTTAGTGAATTAAAACTTACTTTTAATTCACCTTCTTCTTTCACGACTACATTTAATCATCTAGAAGAACTCACAAGCCATGAGTGACATCTAACCATATATCATGGCTACCCAAGCTAATGTAGAATTTGTTCGGAGAACCTATTCAGTTGGAATTACAATGTAATTCGATCCTTCTCTAATACAATACTCTCAATCACATTATTAGGGTATGGATATATTATGTCAAACCCCTAATGTGATTATTCCATGTTATATGATTCAATTGAGTCGTACAAGAACGCTTTCCTTTATTACGCTCGATACTTCGGCCGAAGATTCCCGAATCATATCTTAGAGTATTCTTCCTCTCATAACGAGGATTAGAGATCCCTTGTTGCGCATTTACTTGCCTCCATGGCTAAGTGGCTTAACCCCAACTATGCCGTGGACACCCACGAATGGAGTGACTTTGACATAATCAAAGATCAAAGACCTAACCACAAGACAACTACGATGCCTCAGGTCAAAGGACTACTTACATTATTCCAACTATTAGAGTTACTTGCTTGACATGTGAGTAGACCTCCATGCAAGTACTCTCGTTCGATTGTGTTCAGTGAACTCATTCCCTTAATGAGCACCTACATACCTGTCTTAGTGTCACTACACGAATGGGATGAGACTTTCCATCCTTCCAATTGAAGGGGACATAGTATGTACTGGTCTTTGCATTGTCAGTGTCCCTCTGACAATCATATGACCAGGAACGGTTTTGGACATGATGGTTATGTGAAGAAGGTCTTTGTAGTCTAACATCATTAGATTACTTCTTCCATCGATCCATTGTCCATGGATTCATTATTTAGGACATATATCGTTTATTGAGATAGTCCTAATTAGTATCTATGCCTTTTGATGTATAAGAGTCATCTATACACACATTCATTGTCCTGAAAGGTTTCTTCCAAAGATTGACTTTCAGGGCATATTTCCAACAATCTCCCACTTGCACTAAAGTCTATCACTAGTGTATCTTATACATACTAGTTGAGAGAGCTTATGCTCGTAGGTTAACTTGGTTATGTATTAATCCTTTTTATTTAAAAGGATTCACTTATCAAATGTTTCCAAAACATTTGATGATGTCTCTTTCTTGTGTTCGAATACTTTGATGAGACCTTGATTCCATGGCTTGAGCTATCGCCCCATTACGTCGTAGTGTCCTACTAACGACCTTATGGTTTGGATTCAATCATTGGTTCTAAAAGAACCCCTTCCATTCTAAACACCCTTTGAAGCAGTTTCTAAAACAATATATCGTCATATATTTCGTTTGTATACTTTATACAAACTTTGCTCCAACCTTGAGACCATTGTAGTACAATACTTACAATACATTCATATGATTAGTACTTCATCCATTATGAAGTTCCATTTGTTAAAATGGCTTATTTTCACTTTGGTTTATAACCTAAGTGAACGCACACTTCCAGAGTCCCACTCTGATGTTCCTTTCTTAAAGGCAATAATACTCTATCAGTTGCTTTGGTTCTGATATTGGGATACAGTAATATCTTAAAGTGACAACCCCTGTGGTTCTTCACTTTTGGATATCTACTCACAAGTCCATACATGTGTCCCTTTTGTGATTTTGTGACACATTCATTATAAGGGTTACGAAAGTGATTTTCTATCATATAGGAAAATTCTTTCTTAAATCTTCAACATTTGAGATTTAATTTCCCCATTTAACATCCTTGAGATAGCCTTGCTATATCAATAAGTCCAATTTCAAGTCTATACTTCAAAATTGACCGTGTCATGTTTTGTCAATTTTCGAGTAACATCTATGTTCTATCAAGTCTATCAAATTGACTTTATTCATATCTTGTTGCTCAAATTATGACATCACTCCCACTGGCCTTGTTGTAACTTAGCATTCATTCAAAAACTTAACAATTATATTTTCTTGATTTGAATGCATATTGCTCCCACTAACTTGTCTTGGATCTATTGACAATCATTAAGATCCATTAGCTTATTGATGATGTCTCAACTATTTTGAGACTATCAACAACTCTAGCTAACACAAGTTATTTAAACGAATCATACACAAAAGAATTCCTTCTCAAGTAATTCCTTTTGAAATGTGTGACTTGCTTTGTCAAGTCTATTCATTTAAATTATATGGTGTCATACACCATACTACAAGTTTTAGTCATACTAAGACCTTAATGTAGTCATATAAGAATTATCCAAGTCTTTAGTGGAAGCATGGCTCCTACTAAGGATATAGAAACTCAACCATTCCTTCTAGGTGGTTGATATAATTCTTTATCAAAACTACATAGAGCGTTATAGTTACATAAGATGTCGAATTTGGATTGTCTTGTTGTTAAACTATATGTTGTGACTCATTTTGAAACTATTCCCTTTTGTTTCATCAAATTTGTCCATGGGCTTTGTTATTAGCTTGTTCTCATAAAAGAGAATGATGGACAACTCCCAACATATAACCATTTTATGTTAGGTTGACGAAACCAACATTCAAAGACTATTCTTCAGAATGTTACACAACATAGAATTTACATTTGAAGAGCTTGAGTCCTTTAACAATTAAAATTACAAACTCTTAATAATAGTCAAGTACTATTATTCTTTAGACAACTATAAACCAATCATATTTAAGTTTATATCCATTTTCACACCTCCCACTATTTCTCATGACTTTAATGAGAAATCACTTCATACATTCAAAATGTATAAACGTGGAGTATACGGGTAGAGGACATTGTGTAGTAGCTTTAAAACCTTTCAAGCTTGTTTGTTTCAATCTTCATTAAGTTAATGTCTCGTTATTAAGTGACTAAAGTCTTTAAACATTTTATAGATTTAGACACTTCTTTCTTGGTTTAATCACTAACACAATTGACATTTTAAAACAATTTAAAGAATGCCCAATTAGTTGTTCAAAACTACTAATTGAATCAAGAGTGATCTTGATTATTGTGGTTTAAGTGATAATCATATAAGAAACGTTTTTCTTATTACTTATATCATTATAATGTGATCTTCCTTTTCTTTAAGAAAGGAATATCTAGACCTTTGTCAATTCATATAGAACTCATAGGTAGACAATTGGAACCAAATCTAAAGATTCATTGTATCCTTTTATGTCCTACATGTGAGATCTATCCATAATTGATAAGTCTAAAGTTTGGTTATCACATTACAATAAGTGATATAAATCTTGTATCTCAACTAGGATACAACAAGACAATATTCAATTCATAACACTACTTTAAGGAAATAATATATTAGAAGGCATTCATCACATTACATTGATATGATAATTCAAACATTCATAATGTTTAATACAAAAAGAATTAGCTCTATACATTTAGAGACTAATTATATACCTTCATTTAGGCACCAATAGTGGTCTTCCATCATATGAAGCCACATTATAAGTTCTTAACAAAATAAGAAAGTTTAAAGACTATCTTTAAGTGCCTAACAAACTTCCTAAGTAGTTAGCAAAAATATGGTGGCCGAACCCTTCTCCAACCTTTTCCTTGCTTGTTCATCTTCTACTTGGCTCCTCCACCTATATACAATTATATAAGTGATTAGCTCTTTATATCAAATATAAATATTTAGAAGATCTAACAATTAGAATTGAAGATAAGAACATAAACCATACCTTGTGGTTTGTCCTTTAGAGTTGCAAGGTATAACCTGCAATTCCTCTTCCAATGCCCCTCCTTTCCACATTGGTGGCAAGTCCCTTTGGGCTCCTTTGCCTTCTTTTTCCTCACTCCTCCTTGCGGCTTAGGAGTGGGTGACTTCTTCTCCTTCCCTTTACCTTTGCCTTGCGGCTTGGCCTTGGAAGAGGATGGCTTGTTGTAGGCTACTGCAGCAGTCCCTACAACGTTCTCTTTCTTCATAGTCTTCTCAGCTGTTACTAACATGTTTAGTAACTCAGAGAGAGTGCTATCCATCTTGTTCATATTGCAGTTCATAACGAACTGCGAGAACGAATCAGAAAGAGAAGCCAAGATGAAGAAATAATATGTCAAACATAAAATTAAAACCCATATGCATAAAATCCAAAAGGACACATCAAATATAAACCTTTGGCTCTTGATACCACTTGAAGGGAAAATATGAGATTTATGTGGGATTTCTAGTGACTAGCATGCATATACAATTCAAAATTTATATATGAAAGCAACGGAAGCATGTTATCACATAATATCAAAGCTATAGTCATGCAAATCCCCTTCAAGATGCATAGGTTTATATAAGATGCATCAAAACATTTTAGTGAAGAACAAAGTGTAGGTTTAGTTTTATACCTCTTGATCTAGACTTTAGACCAAGGATGGACCACCTCAAAGCCCTTTGTTCCTTGAACTCCATGAGCCTAGCCTCCCACCTTGCCTCCTCCACTTTGTTAGAATGAGTGCTCCTTGGTTCTCCTTTAGTCTCCAAAGTAGAAGACCTCTAAAGATCCACACCCACTAGTGTAGTGAGATGGATGGAGGAATAACCAAAAAGGAGAGAAGATGATTAGCTAAATCTCCCTTATGGTGGTTGGCCTTGTGTGGTTTTAGAGAGAGAGATGTTTTCTTCCTTTTGTGAAAAACAACACACAAAACCCTAATGAATTTTTCACTATAAAGTTCCTTTTATAATACAAAGAAACAAGTCAACAACTTGACTTCCTCTCTCTCTCCCTTTCCCTTTATTTGGCCGGCCCCCTTTAGTGTTGTTTGGGCTTTGGGCTTTGGGCTTTTATTATTTCAAGTCATCCTATGCTTAAATAAAAGCCCAATGGGTTTGGGCTTAATGGGCCCATATTAACCCAAACTTTTCTTTAAGCCAAAAACGATCTTTTATCGCTTTTATGATTTCTTTAGACTTTCTAATTAATCACAACACTTAATTAATCCAATTAATTATTTCCATCATCCATTAGTTACTCACTACAAGAGTGTATCGGTGTACAATCATTTTAGGTTCTAATTAGCAAGGCAGTGAGGTGATTGGCACCAATCCAATTGATTATATTTAATCCAATCACTTAGTGAATTAAAACTTACTTTTAATTCACCTTCTTCTTTCACGACTACATTTAATCATCTAGAAGAACTCACAAGCCATGAGTGACATCTAACCATATATCATGGCTACCCAAGCTAATGTAGAATTTGTTCGGAGAACCTATTCAGTTGGAATTACAATGTAATTCGATCCTTCTCTAATACAATACTCTCAATCACATTATTAGGGTATGAATATATTATGTCAAACCCCTAATGTGATTATTCCATGTTATATGATTCAATTGAGTCGTACAGGAACGCTTTCCTTTATTACGCTCGATACTTCGGCCGAAGATTCCCGAATCATATCTTAGAGTATTCTTCCTCTCATAACGAGGATTAGAGATCCCTTGTTGCGCATTTACTTGCCTCCATGGCTAAGTGGCTTAACCCTAACTATGCCGTGGACACCCGCGAATGGAGTGACTTTGACATAATCAAAGATCAAGGACCTAACCACAAGACAACTACGATGCCTCAGGTCAAAGGACTACTTACATTATTCCAACCATTAGAGTTACTTGCTTGACATGTGAGTAGACCTCCATGCAAGTACTCTCGTTCGATTGTGTTCAGTGAACTCATTCCCTTAATGAGCACCTACATACCTGTCTTAGTGTCACTACACGAATGGGATGAGACTTTCCATCCTTCCAATTGAAGGGGACATAATATGTACTGGTTTTTGCATTGTCAGTGTCCCTCTGACAATCATATGACCAGGAACCTTTTTGGACATGATGGTTATGTGAAGAAGGTCTTTGTAGTCTAACATCATTAGATTACTTCTTCCATCGATCCATTGTCCATGGATTCATTATTTAGGACATATATCGTTTATTGAGATAGTCCTAATTAGTATCTTTGCCTTTTGATGTATAAGAGTCATCTATACACACATTCATTGTCCTGAAAGGTTTCTTCCAAAGATTGACTTTCAGGGCATATTTCCAACATTAAATACTTGGATGTGATCCTGAACTGATGTAGAAGAAAACCATTGGGTATAAACTGTCTTTACATATGATTTTGTAGTTTATGCTTCAATGTGTTTTACATACGATTAGGCAACATACAACGTATAACCTTTAAAGTAGTTTATGTTTGAATGTATGTTAGGTATAACCTTTCAGCTTCTAGCTAGTTATATTAAGTTTTTTTTTTTCAATTCAATCTTGCATGTTCACTTTATTTTTGTTTCCTAAGTTGTATCATGTCAAATTTGATTTTTTTAACCTTCATCTCCTTTAAAATGACATAAATGACAAGTCCGTGAATGACTTACATATTTGTCCTGGGCAACATCATTTATCCACTGACTGTTCTTGTCTTTATGGAGAGCCCCCCAATTGTCAATCACAGATAATGGATTTCCTTTCTGCTCAATAATGCAGAAACATACATTAGAATAGGTAAATTCCATAATGAGTATAATAAGTAATTTAATTTTATTACCATCTGGGCCTTTCTAGCATGTTGGATAAATGGTCTTGCCCCTCCTTTGTGGTGATACTTCTGTTTCTTCCTATTATCAACATTTTGCTTTTAAAGCTCCTACATTACACGTTTGGTACATGACATACAAAAGAAGATTTAGTTAGCTATACATGTGTACAATTTGGAAAGTTTCAAGCTCTCAAATTTGTCATATATAACGTCATGTATTTCAGTTGTACATATTCATTCACCTTAGATGGCTATCTCACCTCACCTTCTATATTCTCTCGGTCAACAATGTTAGAAACATCACAAGCTAAGGAGAGAGAAACATATAAACACCAAGCTTAAGGAAATTGAATGGAAGATACTATTTCTTCTACCAAGGGCATTAGGCTAACACAGTTAGTCAAATGACTATATGATAACAATTTTCAAACATTAAATTTTAACTACAAATTACCTAAGTGTCAAGAAGTAACCATCAACAAACTTCAGATTTTAACTCAAAATTACCTAAGTGTAAAGAAGTAACAATCAATTTAACCACAAGGTGAAATTCATTAATGCATGTTAGGATATTTTTATTTCAAATATGGCTATCGAAACTATTAGACGATATGGGGTGACTGATGCTACATATAACTGATGTTGCATACATATGGGGGTGACTGATTATTAGATGATATGAGGTGACTGATGCTGCATATATGGGGTGATTGATGCTGCATATTGACTAATTATTAGACGATATAGGGTGACTGATGCTACATATGGATATTAGACGATATGGGGTGACTGATGCTGCCAAATTTTATGTTTCCTCTTTCCATGGGATTCTCTATTAAGTCTAATACCTTAATTTGAGGAAGTTTGACATCTAGATGAAAGGTTAGAGGTTCTGACTATAAAAATGGAATTTGTAGAACATGACAAGAAGTCTTCATGTTGAAAGAATTGGTTTCTAACTTGGATACTAGAAAAGATTGTATAGAATACATACAAAAAGAGTGAGTATTGTAAACATTATCACAAAACCAATCCCAATGACTCTTTGGTCTCCCATTCCATATCATATCATTTGGAAGCTTAGCTCGTCCTCTTACAGGTGTTCCACATGACAAGTAGTGTAGATGCAACCGATGCCTAAACTAAGAGTACAACTTTGCCATCTTAGTGTCAACATATTCAATAATCTTCGGATGGGATATGTCCACAACAAAAAATACCTATTGTTAAACATAAATATATGCAAGTGAGTGCTTGAAATTACAATGAATAAATTGAATTAAATTCAAAACTCACAAGCAACTTCTCTTGCAGTTTCTTCTTTTCTGAAGCTGGGACCTTAAACCATCTCTCATAGCAAACCGGTGAATAAGTCCTGTTTGTACCATACTTGACCAATCCCGAAACTACTGAGCACCGGTCAACGTTATACCGTCAAGGACCCAAAAGAGTTTCCCTTCAACTAGGAGGCCAATCACAGCGCGACACGTGTTGACATCATAAGCCAAACATAGCGCGACACGTGTCAACATCAGAAGTCAACCACAACACGACACGTGTCAATGTCAGAATGAAACTAGAAACTCTCTTCTATAAATAGAGATCATTCTCTCACAATATTTCCTAATGTCATTTGTACTAAATCATTCACTAGTACTCACTAAAGGAGAGCTTGAACCAATGTACTTGTGCAAACTCTTCACAATTAATGAGAACTCTTCTACTCCGTGGACGTAGCCAATCTGGGTGAACCACGTACATCTTGTGTTTGCTTCCCTATCCCTATCCATTTACTACTTAACCACACTAGTGACTGGAGCAATCTAGCGAAGGTCACAAACTTAACACTTTCTGTTGTACCAAAGTCCTCACTGATTTTGTGCATCAACATTTGGCGCTGTCTGTGGGAACGACACTTATTCCCACTCTTTTCAGCTTTGGTAAGCTGGTTTCCACCATTTGTACACTCTCTTTTGACCAGGTATCCCTCTCTAACATGGGGAGCGAAGGAAGCCACAGCACACAGAATGACACCCCTCTTGCACCTGGTGCGAAGCAACAAAAGAAGGAAGGAAAGAGGGTTGCTCCTCAAGCTAAAGTCAATGAGTTAGAAGGTCAGAACAACAAGATAGCAATGAAGAATGAGGACCTCTAGGAGCAGTATGAGAAGCTCTTTGAGACGCTCCACGAAACTAGGCGTACTCAAACACGCGAGCTTGTTGCCCCTGTGGACATCAACCATCATCTGGGTGCCCCCCAACACGGAGGGTCACCTCCCTTCGACATGGGTATCCCTGATGAGGAGCGAACTAATCATCAAAACATTGATCAACATGAGACTTCTCTCAACCCAGATGCTTCGACCCGAAGTAGAAGAAATGGAGGAAGACACCTCATTGCAGAAGGGTTAGAAAATTCGAAAGCCGTTTATCATGACTGCCGAGACTTCCTAAAACAACGTCGAGATAATCCCCTCCACATATGCTCGAAGATCAATGACCCAAGGGTTTCTGAAAGACTCGGTCCCCTCCCACGACCCAAGCCAGCTGCCAATCTAGGGAAAGAACAACAGATCCTAAAGGGACATGAAGGTACGGGGGACTCTGAGGTATTCGGACAGACTAACCCTAGAAGTCAGTACGGTGAGTCCAAGAAAAAACCACACGCCCTTGCTCAAACTTTCCTACTTCCAAGAGGCGATGAAGACTTACGAAAGAAAAATCCAGTGGTACATGACTCTACTCAGGACCTCCTTGTCCTACAGCTCATTAAGGAAGTAAACAAGTTGAAGGCCGAACGTCAGGCCCAGATACTTGGGTGGAACCAACCCAGGCCTAGCCCTCTTACAAGAAGGATCCTCGACAACCCTCTTCAAGCGAAGACAAAAAACAAGCTTGGTTTACAACTTTATACTGGAAGGGAGGACCTAATTGAACACCTTAACCTCTTTGATTCCACCATGGCATATTGGATACACACCAATAAAGAGCGATGTCTTCTCTTCCCCTCCACCCTCTCTAGCGGAGCTCTAAACTGGTATTGCCGTCTTCCACCTAAGACAGTAGACTCATTTGAGGAATTGAGGAAACTGTTTCTCTCTTAACACATCTTCCAGACCGATCACTTGCATTCTGCAGATGACTTGTACACTATTCGCCAAAAGCCGGACGAGTCACTACGAGAGTATGCAGATTGCTTCAGCCATGAGTAATCTCGCTACACTGAGGCGGATGATAAGACCGCTCTTAAGGCCTACATGATTGTTTCTTCAAGTACATGATCAATGCCAACACTTGGAAGACTTACTCTGAGGTGATGGCACAGGCTTACAACCACGCTTCCGCCGAAGCAAGGACATACCAAGGGAACCCCCATATGGTTAACCCCTATCAACAAATGGGAAGTGGAAGTTAAGTTCTACCAAGTGAAGATATATTGGCAATTCAGACACCCATTGCATCATTTCCTGCCTCATTTAGCTACTCGCTAAGTCACCAAACGTATCTGTCTCTTGGTAAGAGGAATGATTTTTACTCTCAGTAAGCCCATTACAACAAGAGGGATAAAAGTTCGTATCAAGACAACCAGGGGTGAACGTACCATCGACTATTATGACTATAGGGCCAAGCCTCACTCATTCAAAGTGGAGGACTAGGTACTGAAGGAAATACTATTATAAGAAGGCATACACATTACAAATGTTTTGACTCTCAACCGCTAAAGATCTTTTGTCACACAAGCCATTAGGCAAATATTTAAAGAAGAGGGAATTCAGACAACTTCTTCTGAGTCTTTTGCGTTCCTAGCACTGGAACACTTGGTCTACGCTGACCTACCTTTATACTCTAACTCAGATCTTCAACATGCGTACTTTGACACAAAGTATGTGATACTAAGTGTTACAACCAACATGGTTCACATATAAAAAACATGGATCCCTTCATGCATAGTAAAACATTTATAAGCGTCATTCATATCAATCAACATAAAAATTATACATTCCAACACATTCATACATAAACATCATACATTCCAACACATTCATACATAAACATCATACATTCTAACACATCCATACATAAGCCAACTGTGCTTCGAAAAGGTTCAACATACTTTGTGTCTTCGACACTTGCTATAATGTGCCTCGACACCTTGCCCTTATTCTTACCAACTAGGTGATGAAATGTAAAGAATGAACTCATCTTCATGCCACCAACCAGGTGATGAAATGTACAACCTGTACTCTCATTCATGCCACCAACCAGGTGATGAAATGTACAACCCGTACTCTAATATCATTTGGCAACTTGCCACTCATGCCACCAACCAGGTGATGAAATGTACAACCCGTACTCTCCTTCATGCCACCAACCAGGTGATGAAATGTACAACTTGTACTTTAATATCATTTGGCAACTTGCCATTCATGCCACCAACCAGGTGAAGAAAGAACTCATCTTCGTGCCACCAACTAGGTGATGAAATGTACAACCCGTACTCTTATTTATGCCACCAACCAAGTTATGAAATGTACAACCCGTACTTTAATATCATTTGGCAACTTGCCACTCATGCCACCAACCAGGTGAAGAAGGAACTCATCTTCATGCCACCAACCAGGTGATGAAATGTACAACGTGTACTCTCATTCATGCCACCAACCAGGTGATGAAATGTACAACCAGTACTCTAATATCATTTGGCAACTTGCCATTCATGCCACCAACCAGGTAGAAGGAACTCATCTTCATGCCACCAACCAGGTGATGAAATGTACAACCCGTACTCTAATATCATTTGGCAACTTGCCATTCATGCCACCAACCAGGTGAAGAAGGAACTCATCCTCGTGCCACTAACCAGGTGATGAAATGTTATTAAAGAACTCACCTTCGTACCACCAACCAATTGATGAAAGCAACTCACCATTCATTCCACCTACCAGAAGACGAGTGGTACAACTTGTACAAGTGAACTCCTAGCATTCACAAATAATCAAAAACCCTCAAGCTTGACAACTCAACTAGGGGAGCACTTATGGCCAACAAGAGTTATAGTCACAACAAAGTCTTATTGCAAGCCAATAATAACTTCAGTGCATGGCGTATAAAGATCAAGCTATTCAGCCCTCTTGCATCTGCTTCAGACATTTCCCTTCTGTAACAATGCAAACACTACAACTCGTAGAAAGCTTCACACTCTTGATCAAGACAATGTGAAGCAAAACCAATTTATGATGCCAACAAGAGCTTCATCAAAGGAGTTCAACCACAATTCTCAAAAGTTTCACACACTCTTGATTAAGATAGTGTGAAGCAAAACCAATTTATGGTGCCAACAAAAGCTTCATCAAAGAAGTTCAACCACAATTCTCAAAAGCTGCACACACTTTTGATCAAGACAGTGTGAGGCAAAACCAATTTATGGTGCCAACAAGAGCTTCATCAATGGCGGGCAACCATAATTCTCAGAAGCTTCACACACTCTTGATCAAGACAGTGTGAAGCAAAACCAATTTATGGTGCCAACAAAAGCTTCATCAAAAGAGTTCAACTACAAATTCTCAAAAGCTTCACACTATCTTGATTAAGATAATGTGAAGCAAAATCAATTCATGGTACCCAACAAAAGCTTCAACTTCAAAGCTTCACCTACAAAGCTTCAACTCCAAAGTTTCACCTACAAAAGC
The DNA here is from genome assembly GCF_916048215.2 of Malus sylvestris. Classification (NCBI taxonomy): domain Eukaryota; kingdom Viridiplantae; phylum Streptophyta; class Magnoliopsida; order Rosales; family Rosaceae; genus Malus; species Malus sylvestris. The sequence continues at coordinate 10,986,689 of NC_062264.1, forward strand.
TTCAACACAAAAACTTGACCTACAAAGCTTCAACTCCAAAGCTTCACTTACAAAGCTTCTACACAAAAGCTTCACCCATAAAAGCTTCATCAACAAAAGCTTCACCACAAAAGCTTCACCAAAAAAAGCTTCATCAATGGTGGATAACTACAAATTCTCAAAAGCTTCACACTATCTTGATCAAGATAGTGTGAAGCAAAATCAATTCATGGTACCCAACGAAAGCTTCAACTCCAAAGCTTCACCTACAAAAGCTTCAACACAAAAGCTTCACCCATAAAAGCTTCACCAACAAAAGCTTCAACTCTAAAGCTTCACCAACAAAAGCTTCATCAATGGAGGACAACTACAAATTCTCAAAAGCTTCACACTATCTTGATCAAGATAGTGTGAAGAAAATCAATTCATGGTACCCAACAAAAGCTTCAACTCCAAAGCTTCACCTACAAAGCTTCAACTCCAAAGCTTCACCTACAAAAGCTTCAACACAAAAGCTTCACCCACAAAAGCTTCAACACAAAAGCTTCAACTCCAAAGCTTGACCTACAAAAGCTTCACCCTCAAAAGCTTCACCGACAAAAGCTTCACCGACAAAAGCTTGACCCACAAAAGCTTCACCTACAAAAGCTTGATCCACAAAAGCTTGACCCACAAAAGCTTGACCCAAAAAAGCTTGACCTACAAAAGCTTGACCCACAAAAGCTTACAAAAGCTTCACCTACAAAAGCTTGACCCACAAAAGCTTGACCCACAAAAGCTTGACCCACAAAAGCTTCAACTACAAAAGCTTCATCCACAAAAGCTTCACCCAGAAAAGCTTGACCCAAAAAAGCTTGACCTGCAAAAGCTTGACCCACAAAAGCTTCACCTACAAAAGCTTCACACTATCTTGATCAAGATAGTGTGAAGCAAAATCAATTCATGGTGCCCAACAAAGCTTCAACCTCAAAGCTTAACCTACAGAGCTTCAACACCAAAGCTTTAAAATATATATATATATATATATATATATTTTTTTTTTTTTTTCGAAAATTCGAAATTTCAAAAATTCAGAAATTCGAAAATTCAAAAATTAGGAAATTCAAAAATTTGAAAATTCAAAAATTTGAAAATTAAAAAAAAAATCGAAAAAAAAAATTTCGAAAAAAAAATAAAATTCGTAGGCCTCCTTTTCTTTGGGCCTAACAACTTTCATAACAAATATATATGAAGAAAGAGTTTTGGGCTATCACTTAAAAAGGAAATGCCTCATTCTTCAACTCCCTCGACTGGAGACTTGGGAGACTCCTACCATATACTACTGCACCTTGATACTCGGAAGTCTCACGACCACTCAGTGACTTGGATTTTTCAAGTCTCCAAATGAGAAGTTTTCCTCACTCGGGAAATTAAGGGAGCACTACCTCAACCTACATGCTTCACTCACAAAGCTTCAACATACAAGCTTCAACAAAAGGAAAAATTTAAAGAACTTAGTGAAGAAGGCCTTGGTGTATTTAACACAATATGTTGAAATGAAGCAAAGCTTGTTTATTGATATCTCCGATAAGTTACAAATATGTACATATACATGAATCAAAATAAACAAACAAGAGGGAGCCTTCATAAAGGTTGCTCAGGAGAAGTCTCAACAGTTGGCAGAGCCCCAGAAAGAGGAGGCACCATAGGGTGATTATTCGGACCCTCAGTACTAGGCAGAACCCCAGAAGGAGGAGGCACCGAAGGTTGATCATTTGGAGCTTCATTACACGGTACAGCCCCAGAAGACGAAGGCAATAAATGCCTTTGGAACAAACCCACAAATCTCTGATGATCAAGTAAAGTCTGACCATCAGATTCCTGCAACTGGTCGAGCTTCCTCTTCATGTTTGTAGCATAGTCATGTGCGAGCTTGTGCAACTATTTATTCTCATGCTTGAGCCCTCTGATCTCCTGTTTGAGACTTATCACTTCAGCCGCCAATGATTCAACTTGGTGGGTTCGAGCAAATAGGCGTTGGGCCATATTAGACACAGAACCTGCACACTGAACACTGAGAGCCAGAGAATCCTTAACAGCCAACTCATCAGACCGTTTGGAAAGTAGTCTGATATCTTTGGGAGTGAGAAGGTTCTTGGCCACCACCGCATCGGTCATATCATTCTTCATCACAGAGTCCCCAACGGTAAGAGGACCAGTAAGCGATAAGAAATATGGGCGCCATATGTTGTCTTGAGAAGGCATGGATGCCTCTTCACCAAAGTTCAAGTCAAAACGACGGTAGGATGGGCTAGACATTCTCAGAAATAATGAAGGAGAAATGAGGTGCAATAAATCTCTGAAGTAAGGGGAAAATTCCTACAAGCAATAACTCTCTAAATGTACTTCTTGCACACAATTGGTACCCTTATAAAAGAAAGGGCAACAGGGCCGTTGGTTCAAAAATCGAAGAGGCACCACTCTTCGGATTTCAAAGAGGCACCACTTTCCACACGCAACATCAGCTTCTTGGGTACCACAAATAACTTTGCTAAAGATCTCTGACAGAGTTTAAACACATAAATGTTTAAGGTCCAACTACCCTACTATTACCCACAAGGGTAAATGAACAACACCACTGCTTGATAACTAGAAAGTCCTAACGTGTGTCAACCTCCGTGCTCCGTGGCAAGGCAGACTGGCAAAAATGCCCAACCTTTACTCACATTCAAGAAAACACTCCCAACAAGATTGCTTGCTTAAAAATCGAAAAGGCACCACTCTCTGAATCTCGAGAACCAGACTCCCAACAGGAAAAATCGAAAAGGCACCACTCTCCGAATCTCGAGAACCAGACTCTGACAAAGTTAAAACATGTGAAGCTTGCAGCTCCCACTACATTGCTATGACCAAGAAAGGTAAAGGAATAGCATTATTACTAGCTCAAAAATTGAAAAGGTACCGCCTTCCAAATCTCGAGAGCCAGACTCCCAACAGGATTACTTTCTAAAAAATCAAAGAGGCACCGCTCTCCGAATCTCAAGAGGCAGACTCCCAACATGATTGCCTTCTTAAAAATCGAAGAGGCACCATTCTCTGAATCTCAAGAGCCATATCCCCGACAGGATTGCTTATTCAAAAACCGAAGAGGCATCGCTCTCCGAACTTCGAGAGCCAGATTTCCTTGGATAAAGCTTGTTTGCAATCTTCACATGGAACATCAGCTTTCCAGATACCATATACCATTTTTTTAAAGTGCTCTGACAAAGTTAAAACACGTGAAGCTTGCAGCTCCCACTACATTGCTACGACCAAGAAGGGTAAAGGAATAGCATTACTATTTGTTGTTAGGGAGACTCCTATATATGTCGACCTTCATCATTCACGGACAGGCAGACCTGCAAAAATGCTCAACCCTTCCTCATATCTGAGAGGGCACTCCCAACAAAGCCTCTCGAAATACTCAGCTTTCTTCCCCCCTAATAATACCTATGCAAACCAGCCATACCAGAGCAAGAGTATCTCATATCATCAGGGTCAAAAGCAAGAATATCATGCTTTTTCCCTGTCTTTTCCTTTGCCCTTGTTCTTACCTGCAAGATAAAGAGAAAGAGAGCAATCAGTCAGCACTTGGAATCAAGCTTCCAGTCAGGAACTGACTGCCTGGAACCCCTTGCCTGATTACTTACCTGACATTGCTCTCGAGTACTCATCTTCAACATCTTATGCTTCCAGAAAAGATACCACATCTACCTGAGGAACAGAGAGGGCAAGTGAGAAGGATACAAGGAAGCATGTGGAGACAAGCGCAACAGAACACGTGCCGATTCATCTATTACTTTGTCAACAGCAAAAGTATCTCATATCATCAAGGTTGAACGCACTCTTGATTTAATGGACTTGTTTTGACCTTCAAATTCTTGAGTCGACCTTATACTCTGAAGGAAACCAGAAAACCTTCCAACCCAGTTCAAGAATAAGCCTGTGGAAAGTTACTTCTTCAAAAGCAAAAGTATCTCATATCATCTCTTCTCCATTTGTTTCTCATTATCCTTGTTGCTATTTACGACATAAGGAGAAAGAGAACAATTAACCGGAAGCCGAAGTCGAACCTCTGATCCAGGTTGCTTGCTTGGAAGTCTGATTGCTTACCTTGTCTGTCACCTTTTTCAGCAAATCTCCTAGCTCGACGACTTGGGGGACTCCTACTATAGGGTTTTGTATCGCACCTAACCAAGCCCGAAACTACAAGTAAGCTTCAAGTGAAATTGATACATTACCTTGTGCATCTTCATCGGTTAAAGATACCACCCCTGGATGGAGGAAAAGTACTTCTAGAGAAGATGCCACATCTACGTATGAGACAGATAAGGCAAGTGAAAATGATACCACACTTCGGTACTTAGAAGTTTCATAATTACTCAATGGCTTGGATCTTGCAAGTCCCCAATTGAGGAGCTTCCCTCACTCAGGAACTTAGGGGAGCACTGTTTGTACCATACTTGACCAATCCCGAAACTACTGAGCACCGGTCAACGTTATACCGTCAAGGACCCAAAAGAGTTTCCCTTCAACCAGGAGGCCAATCACAGCGCGACACGTGTCGACATCATAAGCCAATCATAGTGCAACACGTGTCAACATCAGAAGCCAATCACAACACGACACGTGTCAATGTCAGAATGAAACTAGAAACTCTCTTCTATAAATAGAGATCATTCTCTCACAATATTTCCTAATGTCATTTGTACTAAATCATTCACTAGTACTCACTAAAGGAGAGCTTGAACCTATGTACTTATGTAAACTCTTCACAATTAATGAGAACTCCTCTACTCCGTGGACGTAGCCAATTTGGGTGAAGCACGTATATCTTGTGACGTCGTTATTCTCAAGGTTGCTTCTATGGATAACATATAGATATCCATTGCCTAGGCCTACTATTCAGCCATTTATGAAATGACTACAAAAGAGGTATCATCACTGATGACCAAGCTGATTGGCTCTAGTGCAAGTGGGAGATTGTTGGAAATGTGCCCTAAAACCAATCATGTGATGATACTTTACGGACATTTCACATGTTAAACTAATCTAGTTTAATATAAAGGGCAAAGATTATTGTTTGAGCCGTCTCATATAAATGTTATATGCTTAAACGATAAAGTCCAAGGAATATGTGATTGGAAGAATGTAATCTAATGAAGTTAGATTCATGAGACCATTCTTTCGTAGACACATCCTAAATGTTCCTGATCATAGGATTGCCAATTGGGCATTGACAGTCCGTCAAGATCGGTACGTGCTATGTCTTCTCTCAGGAAGAGTGACTAGTCTCGAGTCATTGGTGTGTGTGACATCAAGACAAGTACGTAGGTGCTCAGTAGAGAATGAGTTCACTGAACGTGATCAACGAAGAGTTCTCATACTCATGTCACATGAGAACTCATGTTTGGGATAATGCAAATTAGACCTTTGACCTGAGGCATCACAGTTGTCTTGTGGTTAAGTCCTTGATCTTTGATTATGTCAAAGTCACCCCATCGGGGTGTCCACGGCATCGTTGGGGTTAAGCCACTTAGCCATGGAGGCAAGTGAATGCGCAACAAGGGATCTCTAACCTTCAAACTGTTTGAGGGAGAATACTCTATGATATGATTTAGAATCTCTGGCCAGAGTATGAATCAGATTTAGAAAAGTCGTTCTAAATCACATTCAAGGAAATCATATAAGCACACGAATCACATTGGATAGTAGACATGAATAAATAAACTATCAAACCAAACAATGTGGTCAAGAGTATTGTATTAGAGAAAGACCGTATTGCATTTGTAATCCCAAACTGAATAGGTTTTCTCTACCTCTTCTGATTAGCTTGGGTAACCATGATATGCTGCAAGGTGTCACTCATGGTTTGTGGAAGCCCTAAACGTGTATAAACACTAAAGGGAGAATTGAAAGTAAGTTTCAATTCACAATCAATTTGAAATGGTTTTAATCGCCCACTGCCTCGCTAAAAGGAACCTAATGGATCGCACACCATAAGAGGTGGAGATTGGAGATTAAACGGAGATGAGTAAGAATGATTAAATGGTTTAATCATTTATTTATGGCAAAGATTAATTAATATGTTAATTAATCAAACGAATAAGTTCGTTAAAAGACCTCGGGATAGTTTTGGACGTTTAGGCCCAATGGGCTTCGAATGTCAAGCCCATTGACTTAAGTTGTATGACAACTTAATGAATAATGATTCACAAAGGCCTAATTAGCCCAAAAATACCCTAGGGCCGGCCATGATGCTAAGGGTAGTGAACTTGGACTTATTTACAAGTTTGCCACTCAAATGAATAAAGGTATAAATATGACTTTATAGCCTAAAATTCATTAAGGGTTTCTTTTAGAGAAAATTGGTGAGAACTTGTCTCTCCATTTTCTCTCTAGGAGGCCGGCCCCTTGGGGGGTGCATCTTGCAATCCCACTACTCCAAGGTCACTCATTTCTTCTCCAATCTCTCCTTGGTGAAGAGACTTAGAGGTTCCCTACTTTGGGAACTTGGAGAAACCTATTCTTCCATCCAAAAATATAGATTTAAGATGCAAGGAATGAAGGCCCTCTCTTTGGGTGAGTAGCCTTTGCTTATGCAAAGAGGAATCTACAAAGGTATAAATCTCAACTCACTTTGTTTTGAGTTGATTAATGGTTCACCAATCTACTAGGCTTTGAATTTCTTGGTTAATGTTTTGTTTTTAAGTGCATGCTAGCATGATTCCGCCTTTAATTGTTAATTGCATGCTTATTGATGTTGCTTAAATGAACATGTTTTCACAAAATATTCCTTCAAGTGGTATCAGAGCCTAGGTCTAGTAGTTGGTGAATCCTTTTGGGTTTTGTAGTTCATAGTTTGTGATTTAAAAGTTGTAATATGTTACAAGCTTTATTCTTGTTTTTTGAATGTAAATTTTGCTAGAAAATTTGTCATCTCAAATGTTGTAGATGTAGTTCATATGAGCATGAATATTGGAGCTAAAATTTGGTGCCATGACTTTGGGGATTTTCGGCCAAATCCAAAGGGTGGATTTTTGGGTTCTTGTTTGACTTGTTAAATGTGTTTTCAAGTGACTTTTGGAACCCTTATGTACCCTAGTTTGGTTAGATGTTATTTCCCTAAAGTTTGAATGGTTTTGGAATGTTTTTGGGTGAAAAAAGTTCATGGAAAAATTTTGGGTTTTTCATGAATGTTCTTCATTGTTCTTGACATTTTTGCCAAGAACAAAAAGGTTTGTGTTTTGATTCAAAGTTTTGATTTATTACATAAAGTTTATGTTTTTTGTTTTTCAAATGTTTTAATACATAAGATATTTATTTGAAGGGTGATGGAAATGGTGATGGGTGTGTAAGGATTAATTTCCTTTCACATACACCACTTGCACCACTTGTTGCTTTATGTCTAAAACTCACAAATCAACACACACATCACTCTATCCTCTTCCAAAACCGGCCACCCTTGCAAGTGGGGTACTTTTGGGGCTTTTATGCAATTACATAAAGTTTTGATACTTTTGTGTATTTGCACTTTGGCCCAAAAGTTTACGTTTTTACGTTTAGGTCCAAAAACGCTAAAGGACAAATTGTTTTGATCCTTTAATGAAGTTTTTGCATTGATTAAATTTTGGGTTCTATTGTAATTACATGAAGTAGTGGACTTTTGTGTCTTTACAAAGTGACCCCAAAAGTTTTGCAATGTAGCCCAAAAGTTGAGGTTAATTGCTTTATGGCCCAAAAGTTGTGGTTATTGCATATTGGCCCAAATTAAGTAGAGAACAAAATTGTTTTGTCTCTTTAAATGAGAATTGGATTTTCATTTTGTTTAGCTCCATTTAAATCAATTTTATGGATACAAAAAAACCAAATGAAAATGTTGCATTTAATTTAATTAGTTAAAGTGTTAATTAATTAAAGGGTGATTATGAACCTAAGCCTAATATAATTGAGCTATGTGAAAGGCCGTTTCAAATTTGTTTGAACCATGGGAATGTGTAGATTAATTTTGGTTGTAATTTGATTTGATCAAATGTTGTAAAAGGGCTTAAGCTCTTCTTTACTTTAAAGTAATTTGTTTTATGCAAATGTTGTAATGAGCATAAGCTCACCTTTACTTTGAAGTACTTCTTTCTTGCTTTATATGATATGCATGAAAATGAAGTAGTTGGGTCCAACGCCCCTAAGACAACACGCCTTAATGTGATTAAACGCGTAACTAAAATCAATCACCATTCCTAGACCGAGATTCAACACAAGGCTCGTGTTGAATCTAAACCAAGGTTCATAGTCATCCTAAGGCCCTAAGGCAACTATATAGTCCATTAAATGAATGCAAAGTTTATGTTAGTAGTATCATATACTCTTGCTTTAAAAACCGTTTTAAAAGCATAGTGGGAGTATCATATACAACTAAAACAATCATATGGACCAATAGTTGTAATAGGACCAAAATTGTTTTAATAGAGATTAAAATGTATGTTTATATGTGATGAGACCTAAAACCCTCAACCAAACCAATATTAAGTTGAAAAGCGTGAGAGTGCTTTGAACACTCTTTCGTGGCCTTCCACCGTGGTAGGCTTCAATCGTTTGTGACTCATACAATGTATTCGTCCAGTTCTGGGGTTGCAAAGTATGTGCTTACATTCAGGAGAAGCCTATAAACATATGATGAAGTGAAAGTAGGCAACGAGTATGGCCAATATGGAGTTCTTCTGAGGCCATTCTTGAACCCCTACTTGAACTAGCATGGTGGGAATGACTTAACTAAGTGCAATGGTGCCAATATGGAGTTCTTCTGAGGCATCATTCTCTAGAGGCCAAATAAGATGGGTACTTGCATTAGTTGCAAATGAGTAAGCGTACTATCTCATTATTATTGATGCTAGCCAATATGGAGTTCTTCTGAGGTGGGCTTGGTAATAGTGAGCCTCCCATAACCTACTAGGAGTTTCATCCAAAACTCTCGAATTCCAATGAGGGATATGGAATTTGCCAAAAATAGTGGGTGGTGCTATTTGATTTAAAGACCCGAATCAAATGGCTTAAAATCAATCAATTTATATTCGTTATGTATTTGTTTACCAATATATTTGCAAACGCTATCCAACACTTGACAAATAAAAACCGAATGTTTTAGTTTCCGGACTTGGTACCACAATCCCAAAGAATGTCTTAAAAGGATTGCATATGTACCTAAGTAGTCTCATCCTCACAATCTTCCTAATGATAATGTATCATTGGAAGAACATGTTAGAAAAGTCTATCATGAAGAGAACAACACAAACAACCAATGCTTATTCCTTCGTTATATGAACAAAGGAACTTACGAAGATTAGCATAAAGAAAAGGACACTTTTAGTGTTATTAGTTCTTCACTTACAAATCGTTGTATGAAGAAATAATGAGTTGTTTTGAACAACCCTTAGTCAATGCAAACACTTAGTGCTTGTTTCTTTGTTAAATGAACAAAGAACTTAAGAAGAAAGCACAAAGGCATGGACACTTAATGTGCCATGATTCTTCACTTACAAATTGTTGTATGAAGAAATGAGAGTTGCTTTGAACAACTCTTGAAAGTTTGTAATTATGTTTAGAACATAATGGTTGGTTGACAAAAATAGTCCATTAACATGGACTTATGATGATTTTGAATCATTGAGTGTTGAAGTGATAAACCACTTAACGAGACGGAAACTAGGCAAGGACTTCACCTTTGTGTCCCTATCCTTATAGTTCACTAAGTTTATTGTAAACTATATAGTGAACAATAACCACAAGCTCTCCAAATTGTTTGATGTGTTTAACACAATTGAAAAAGGTTTCAAGAGAGATAGTGGGAGTTTAGGGACCTTGACTATGGTAGTCAAAGGAGAAGTCAAATGAAGAAAGCGAAATAACTCCAAGGGAACAAACTTTCTTTATGAAAGGATGGACATTGGAAGGGGTATTTGCAAGAAATGTCTTACAAGTGTCAAGAACACACCTTTTGAAGGTGTTGTAAATTGTTCTTCAATAGTTCAAAACAGTTGGTTCTTCTACTTGAATGTTTGATTCCGTATTAGTAACTATGTTTTACAATCATTAAAAGTATGGCTAATAAGAAGTAGAAGATTAATGAGAGAAGAGAAAGTACTTCACATTCGGAAAGTGAATAAAATATAGATTTCTGCGAAAGCAGATGGTACTTACTTCCTCATATGAACTACCAAAGAAATTGGAAAAACCAAAGACTGTCTTTACATTCCAATTTTAAGGAATTTAATTCCGTCACTATAGTAGAGATGGATGAATGTTTTGTTTGACAAAACATTGTTCTTTATTAATCAATGATTGGATTATAGTAATCTAATTGATTGTCTCTATAGTAGAGATGATATGGTAGTGTTAACTGTTTAGAATACAACGATGCTTAAAACCCAAAAGGTTGCAAGGTAGTGACTAATCCCAACTAAAGTTGTGATACCTCTAAAACATAAATTACGAGTTGGTCATAGATGGACGCTTTGGATCGTTAGATCCGGATCCAATACCTTCTTGTTAAAATTATATAGAGGCGAAATGTTCGAATCTTTATTCTTTTGGAAAGAAGAAAGAATCACAAAGTTGTTGAGGTTAATTCACTTAGATGTTAGTGGCTCTTGTCCACAAACATAATACTACTCATGTTGGATAACATTCACCGAAGATCACTCTCGGTTGGACTATAGTTTATTTTGAATAAACACAAGTCCGAATACTTTGCAAAATGTTTCAAAGAATTCAAGAAATGTAAGTTGATGAGTAAGACATCTAAAGTATTTACCTCCTTAGATTTGATCCAAGGAAAGGTAACACTTTAGATGAGTTTCCTTGAAAGATATCAAGGAAAATAGCATCATAAGATAATGTATTTCTCCATTAGGAGAAGAACGAACTCGAATAAGATTTAGTTCGTTAGATGTTATCTATTACCCATATATAGGATATATACTTCTAAAACAATATGATTGTCAATGAGAAGATCTTCCAATATTTTCATGACTCCATAAGATGTAGTTGGAAAGAAAGACAAATCTTAAAACATGTTAAGATTTGGGGTTGTGTGCTAATAAGCAATATTTGTTTGATAACAATCTTGTAGGATATCCTTAAATTAACTTTTGGATATCGCTTCTATAAACCAACTAACAAATGTTGTTTTGTTGGGTAGTTCATTGTAATCATACAATGTGATTTGCCTAAAAGCAAATAAACGAGAGATAGAACTCAAAGAATGGGTTCTTTGAGAGACAAGAAAGTAATCAACAAATATAAACAACCTAGTTCCTATACCACAAGCTCCAAGGTAGTCGAGAAGGATTTATAAACTGTCTCAGTTGAATGGTTTGAACTTTATGACTATGTCATAGAGTTGCACCTCTTAATTCGAAAGAAATAAGAATGAAAATCCTTATGACTACATTGAGTGCATATACGATATATACTCATGGGAATGGTAAAGTACCATTTGACCCGAAATAATGAAACCTTCATAAGCTAATTGGTAGCTTAAGGTGACTACAATCAAATAGAATGGTTGACTTTGAAGGAACCATTTTTGACGTAGTCTTAGTTTCAATTAATTCGAAGATTGCTAGCTACAACTAAATGGTGATTCAATGTTTGGACATAATATGGGTTTCCGAAACCATTATTAAGATAGTCTTGATAATATATGTCTAAAACTATGAATCACAAGACATATAAGTTGTAGAGATCCATCCATCATGGATCTTAGCAAGCTAGTGGGAGTTATAAGCGTCTTATGAGAGAAAGGTCAAATCGTTTGATTTCTCATAAAGATGTAAATGAATCTTTTGTTTACTAGTTTTACAAAAGATTAGTGGGAGTTAATCATATTCCTAAATTTGTATATATATATATATAAATATATATGTGATATATATGAATATATGTATGATATATTAATTTTGGAAATGAAAAGAATATTTCTTCGTTAAAGTTATGACTTTAAACATTATATGAAGATAGAATGTATATGGGAGACATAGTCTATATACATGGGATGGAAATCTATATTGATAGATTTTAGGATATAATTTGATTATATTAATCCGTAATAATAGACAAAAGATGCTAGGAAGTTTCTCATATGATGATAAACTTTAATCAGAAGAACAACTCTAGTGAGACTAGGAGGTAGCTCTTCTCAAAGGGAACGTACCCTTTGACTCCCAAAGAAATAATGCGTAAATAGAATCCTTTATGCGTAAGCAGAAAGGTGATTTATGTATTTCATATTGTATGAAAAACATTGATATGGGTTGTACCTAGAAAGGTACAAGACGATATCAGTGTAAGCCCAGGATCAGAACCATGGCAACTGTCAAGTAAGTCCTTAAGTATTTAAGAAATACTAAAGGATAAATTCCTCAAAGAATGAGGAAGAATCAGAGTAACGTAATGGAAGCGTAAATGTATTAGATTATGAATCTAATCCATCATTGGATGTTTCTTCATTATGAATGAAGAGATAAACGAATATCTCTTTATCATGACTAAAGAGATATTTGGATGGAAACATTAAAGTAATGACTTTAGTGTGTTCCATTATGAATGCAAAATATATTGCCATATAGAAGCTTACAACAATGTTGTTTGGATGAGAAAGTTCATTTATGAACTCTCTATTCGGTTCCAACCAGAAAGTGTATCTAGTGTATCGACACTATGACACTAATGGGGCGATAGCTCAAGCCAAGGAATCAAGGTCTCATCAAGATCCGAACTCAAATGAGAGACTGAACCACATGATTGAGAATCATGTATAATGGTGACGTCGTTATTCTCAAGGTTGCTTCTATGGATAACATATAGATATCCATTGCCTAGGCCTACTATTCAGCCATTTATGAAATGACTACAAAAGAGGTATCATCACTGATGACCAAGCTGATTGGCTCTAGTGCAAGTGGGAGATTGTTGGAAATGTGCCCTAAAACCAATCATGTGATGATACTTTACGGACATTTCACATGTTAAACTAATCTAGTTTAATATAAAGGGCAAAGATTATTGTTTGAGCCGTCTCATATAAATGTTATATGCTTAAACGATAAAGTCCAAGGAATATGTGATTGGAAGAATGTAATCTAATGAAGTTAGATTCATGAGACCATTCTTTCGTAGACACATCCTAAATGTTCCTGATCATAGGATTGCCAATTGGGCATTGACAGTCCGTCAAGATCGGTACGTGCTATGTCTTCTCTCAGGAAGAGTGACTAGTCTCGAGTCATTGGTGTGTGTGACATCAAGACAAGTACGTAGGTGCTCAGTAGAGAATGAGTTCACTGAACGTGATCAACGAAGAGTTCTCATACTCATGTCACATGAGAACTCATGTTTGGGATAATGCAAATTAGACCTTTGACCTGAGGCATCACAGTTGTCTTGTGGTTAAGTCCTTGATCTTTGATTATGTCAAAGTCACCCCATCGGGGTGTCCACGGCATCGTTGGGGTTAAGCCACTTAGCCATGGAGGCAAGTGAATGCGCAACAAGGGATCTCTAACCTTCAAACTGTTTGAGGGAGAATACTCTATGATATGATTTAGAATCTCTGGCCAGAGTATGAATCAGATTTAGAAAAGTCGTTCTAAATCACATTCAAGGAAATCATATAAGCACACGAATCACATTGGATAGTAGACATGAATAAATAAACTATCAAACCAAACAATGTGGTCAAGAGTATTGTATTAGAGAAAGACCGTATTGCATTTGTAATCCCAAACTGAATAGGTTTTCTCTACCTCTTCTGATTAGCTTGGGTAACCATGATATGCTGCAAGGTGTCACTCATGGTTTGTGGAAGCCCTAAACGTGTATAAACACTAAAGGGAGAATTGAAAGTAAGTTTCAATTCACAATCAATTTGAAATGGTTTTAATCGCCCACTGCCTCGCTAAAAGGAACCTAATGGATCGCACACCATAAGAGGTGGAGATTGGAGATTAAACGGAGATGAGTAAGAATGATTAAATGGTTTAATCATTTATTTATGGCAAAGATTAATTAATATGTTAATTAATCAAACGAATAAGTTCGTTAAAAGACCTCGGGATAGTTTTGGACGTTTAGGCCCAATGGGCTTCGAATGTCAAGCCCATTGACTTAAGTTGTATGACAACTTAATGAATAATGATTCACAAAGGCCTAATTAGCCCAAAAATACCCTAGGGCCGGCCATGATGCTAAGGGTAGTGAACTTGGACTTATTTACAAGTTTGCCACTCAAATGAATAAAGGTATAAATATGACTTTATAGCCTAAAATTCATTAAGGGTTTCTTTTAGAGAAAATTGGTGAGAACTTGTCTCTCCATTTTCTCTCTAGGAGGCCGGCCCCTTGGGGGGTGCATCTTGCAATCCCACTACTCCAAGGTCACTCATTTCTTCTCCAATCTCTCCTTGGTGAAGAGACTTAGAGGTTCCCTACTTTGGGAACTTGGAGAAACCTATTCTTCCATCCAAAAATATAGATTTAAGATGCAAGGAATGAAGGCCCTCTCTTTGGGTGAGTAGCCTTTGCTTATGCAAAGAGGAATCTACAAAGGTATAAATCTCAACTCACTTTGTTTTGAGTTGATTAATGGTTCACCAATCTACTAGGCTTTGAATTTCTTGGTTAATGTTTTGTTTTTAAGTGCATGCTAGCATGATTCCGCCTTTAATTGTTAATTGCATGCTTATTGATGTTGCTTAAATGAACATGTTTTCACAAAATATTCCTTCAGTAAATAATTGTAACTACCTTTCTTACCTGGGTTAGTGTTTGTTGGCGAAGGTGCAGGTGGTGATGGAAAAGGTGTTGGTGGAGGAGGTGGTGGATGAGGTGCAAGTGCATTATTTGGAGGAGAAGGTAAGGGATCCCTCACCCGTTTCACCCTTTTTCCTAGTGGAGGTGCAAGTGGTGGTGAATGAGGTTGTGGCAGAGGAGGTGGTGGTGGCGGAAGAGGTGGCAGAGGAGGTGGTGGTGGCGGTTCAAATGCATCATTTGGAGGAGGAGGTAAGGGATCCCTCACCCGCTTCACCCTCTTTCCTAGTTGTGTAGAAGTTGCCATCTAAATATGAAACATAAAAGTAAATAACACAACCAAAATATTAATATATACAAACACAAACCATTATAAGCTTAGTGACTATTTGTAAAATGATAGGCAAATATATTTACTATTGTAGTATAATAAACATTAATTTATAATGCATAGATCTCACCATAATCATCAATTGTAATCATCATTAGTATAATTGGTTCCAACATTCTCCTCCTCATCATCCTCTTCCTCCTCCTCTTCCTAGTCATTTTCTTCCTCCTCCTCCTCATCCCTCTGTAGCCCTAGCATTCTTCAAACCTCCTCGTTGTTAATATCAAAAGATTCAAGATCAACATCATCTCTACATAATGATATATCAACTTTATCGTCATTAAGGACCCACCTTGTAGAATTTTCAGTTTCATCTACATACTCATCATCGTCTTCGTCAGTGGCATTGTCCTCTTCCTCCTCATCATCATCTTTCTCAGGAACATCCCAAATGTGTCTATGTTGTATCTTTTGCACAACTTTCCATGGGTGACCCAATTTTAAGTCATCAATATAAAATACTTGATGTGCTTGTTTAGCTAACACATACGGATCACCATTGTACCAACGATTATTTACATTTAATGATGTAAGATGATAATCCCGTATAACTTTTTTACCTCTTGTATCTGTATTGTACCAATGACATTTGAAAAGAATCATCTTAAAACCTCTAGTAAATTGTACTTTAATGACATTAACTAAGATGCCATAAAAGTTACATGTTTCACCATTATGCGACCCCGACGTCATAACCATACTGTTTTGTGTTGTACGGTTTTGATCAACATGTCTGACCAAGTATCGAATGCCATTCACAATACAACATATGTATTGGACAATACATTGATCTGGACCTTGGGCTAATGAAAAAATCTCTTCACTAACCAATCTAGGCTCTTGATAATACAATGACGTGACCCGCTGCCTAAACCATTCTGGAAACAATTGTCTATGCCTTTGTTGTACATTAGCATGACTATCTCTTTCCAAAATCTCGATATGCTCACTGCATAAATAAATAAAATGTAAGTGAAAGTTGTGGAATTATAATTATTTAAATAAATGTTCAACTATTACTATCACATACTTTCTGAAGTCTTCTATTTCATCGTAATTATCTAAGATATACCAATAAGACACTTCTATATCTTCCTTTGAAAGTTGAACCATTACATGAGCACCAAATGGACGTGCTTTTTGAGCAAACACTGAAATGAGCACATTGGGATTACTACCATCATCGTTTCTTTCTGGTCAGGTGAATTTAGTCTCAACTTCACATAAATACATTGAGCAAAAAGTTGAAGACTCGTATGCCAAGTGTGCTTCCACAATAGAGCCTTCAGGACGAGCTTTGTTATGAACAGATTTCTTGTACGAACCCAACAATCTACATAAATGAACAATTGTTAGTACGTAGAAATAAAATAAATTATGCAACTAACAAAAACATCATGGCCATTTACCTTTCTACAGGATACATCCATCGATATTCAACTAGTCTTGCCAATTTTGCTTCACATGGTAAGTGCATTGCTAAGTGAACCATGAGAACGACGAATGCAAGCTGGAAATTTTTTTCTAGTTTGCACAATATGAGGACAATGTCTTCTTCCAATTTGTCAAGATCAGTAACAGTCAGAGTCTTTGCACATATTTGTTGAAAAAACTAGAAAACTCAACAATTGGACCATATATATGTTTTTTCAAAAATTTTCAAATTCCCACAGGAAGCACACATTGCATCAACACATGACAATCATGGCTCTTCAAACCAAATATACTTCCTTCATCCACATTCACTTTATGTGATATATTTGCTGCATAACCATCTGGAAATTTATTTGATTTCAACCAATGCAAGAAATCTTTATGCTCATATGGCTTAAATACATACTGAGCCAAAAGGCTTATCCAATGTGCTACATGCATTTAGTTTCAAATGCAAACTCTCTCTAATATTCATGTCTTGTAAATCCATCCATGCCTTAAGGGTATCATTCGACTTCCCGTATTCAGCAATGTCCTAATCAAATAGTCAAATATATTCTTCTCAATATGCATAACATCAAGATTATACCGAATCTTCAATTTGGACCAGTATTCCAACTTTAAAAAAAAATACTCTTCCTTGTCCAATTTAATTCTCCGGCATTCCGCTTCCTCTTCTTATCTTTATTAGTACGATGCTTGCCAAGTGTACGAGGTAAAAGGGAATCAAGTTGATCAAGTATGTCATCACCTTAGAATCCTCTGGGACGATGTCTCATCTCTCAGCGACCATTAAAGAGTTAAGTATTTTTTGCGCCATGAGTGATTCATAGGTAAGTAACGATGGTGCCCAATATGACAATACTTGTCTCTCAACTTAGTGTGAGATCCATCCTTATTGTTCACTGGACATGCCAACTTGCCATGAGTGCTCCAACCTGATAAATTTCCATAAGCCGATAAGTCATTAATGGTCCACATAACAGCTGCACGCAAATTAAATGTACTCCCAGTCATCTTATCATGGGTTGGAACACCATTTTCCCACAGTTCATTAAGCTCATCAACCAATGGATGCAAATAAACTTCAATCTCATTTCCAGGTGCTTTTGGTCCCGTAATTAATAAGGTCATAAAAGAAAAATGTTTTTTCATGCATTTTCATGGGGGCAAATTATATGGAAATACAACAACTGGCCACATACTATACGTCTTACTTATATCTAAATAAGAAGTAAACCCGTAACTCGCAAGGCCCAAGCGGATATTTCGTAGGTCTCAAGCAAAATTAGGGTACATTTGGTCAAATTCTTTCCAAGCACTCGAGTCTGCTGGATGCCTTATTGTGTTCCCATCATTGATTCTTTTCTCCTTGTACCACCTTATGTCTTCACTCGTATGTTTTGATATAAACAACCTCTGTAGCCTTGGCTTAAGTGGAAAGTATCGCAACACTTTTCTTGGAACTTTCTTCCTCTGCTCATAATGACTATCCTTGGCTCATTACAAACTGAACATAAATCTTTCTTTTCGTGTTCTTCATAAAATAGTGCACAATCATAGTAGCAAGCATGTATATTTTCACACCCCAATCCAAGACTTTTCAATATCTTCTAGCACTCACGAAATGAGTTAGGAACATTGTTAGGTTGGGGACACATCTTCTTCATCATTGCTAACATCTTATCAATTGCCTTGTTTGTCATGTGGTTGTTAACTTTGGTGTGAATCAACTCAACGACATATGTCAAAACTGTATATTGCTTACATCCAAGGTATAGTTCCTTTTGAGCTTCACCAAGCAACATCTCATAAGTATCAACATATGTCCACGCATTGGTCATATCACCACCCCACATGGTATCTTGGTTCCCTATTGTATCTTGATCATCATCATCATCATCATCATCATCATCTATTCCTTCAAAGACATCCTCAATCATATTAAACATGTTGACATTAGATTTACTGGTTGGCTCATTGTGCGTAGATACCGAAGATTCTCCTTGCATTTGTTGGATATGCTCCCCATGATATATCCATCTATCATAATTCATATCCATACCGGAATTCAACAAATGGAGATGAACATCTTCAACTAAGTGAAAAAATGTGTTATGGCAAACTCTACAAGGACATGGTATTTGATTATTCTTGTTCACATGGTGACAAGCAATGTCAATAAATGACTTGATCCCTTTTCTATATTCGGAACTAAGGCGATCCCGACTACGAATCCATTGTCGATCCATAAAATCAGATCACTTCAATCCTAGTATTAAGCTACACATTCTGACATATTTCAATAGGTTGCCATAAGAGAAAAAAAAAATATATATATATATATATATATGAATATATATGTAAAATTGTTAAGATAGACGTATAATATAACAAACAAAAATGTCAAGATGCTCAATTGAAAAATTCACATATCCCAACTCAACAACAACTAGATGCCAAAACAAACGTACTAGAAAATAGAGAAATCATACCAAAATCACCATGCTAGATACTGAATTTGCAATAATCTAACAAAAAAAACCACCATGCTTTTAGCATATACATGCACAATACTTTGTATTCATCATTACTATTCAAATGCAATGATTATTTCGCTAGCGGTAGCATTAATAATGTCATTGTAAATTGCAAGCATTAAAGACAACATACCAACTTGGAGCTTTGGTCTTGTACTTAAGTAATCTCGACCTTGAGCACCTTCAATCCTGAAAATCATGAAAGTATAAAAATTTCATATATGTACAAAGATAAATGTGCATTAGAGTATAGTGAGACGAGAGCACAATCGTAAGGTGCTATATGGAGTCCACTCTACGGCTCTTAATCCATCATCTCAAACTATCATATTCACATTTTCCCACCTTTCCTCGAATCACAATGAAAAACTAATGCTACATACATATAGGGTGACTGTTGCTGCATAACTGATGTTGCATATGATTGATGTTGCATACATATAGGGTGACTGATGCTGCATACTGACCAATTATTAGATGATATAGGGTGACTGATGTTGCGTATGACTGATGCTACATAACTGATGCTGCATACTTATAGGGTGACTAATGCTGCATATGACTGATACTGCATAAGATTGAAGCTATATACATATGGGGTGACTAATGTTGCATACTGACTAATTATTAGATGATATAGGGTGACTGATGCTGCATATGACTAATGCTGCATACATATAAGGTGACTAATGCTGCATATGATTGATGCTACATACATATGGGGTGATTGATGCTGCATATGACTGATGCTGCATAACTGATGTTGCATATGACTGATGCTACATACATATGGGGTGATTGATGATGCATATTGACTGATTATTAGATGATATGAGGTGACTAATGCTGCGTATGACTGATGTTGCATACATATGGGGTAACTGATGCTGCATATGGATATTAGACGATATGGGGTGACTGATGTTGCCAGATTTTATGTTTCTTTTTTCCTTGGGATTCTTTATTAAGTCTAATCCCTTAATTTGAGGAAGATTGACATCTAGATTACTTGTTGATAGTTGTGTGCTAGCTATTTGCTGCACTCCCTTAATTAAGGAGTGACAACTTTAGGGTTTACCGGGTTAGTAGGATTTGCCAAGGTAGGGTTGCTTGTAACCTTCTACCTCATTATATATCCCCTCTTGAAAAATACATTCAAACAAACTTAAATTTTCTAGAGAACTCTACGAGTGATTTGCGAAGCTCTACTGGAGGGATGTAAGTAGTTTTAATCATTTCTTGTATTTATGTGCTACCAGTTCTCCTATCATCACCCCTTTTCAACCAACCAAAACACAAGAAAGTACACATCTAAAGAATTCCTAGCACAAGTAGCTAGTAAGAAACGACACTAAGATCATTGTAGGCCCTACCTAAATTTTTTCAAGGCGAACCTAGTCTTGACTCTTGACAACACACCTCTCTCAAGAAAGACAACACACAACTTAATGGTTACAAACTTCTAACATTTGAACAAAAACAAAAAACAAAAAGATAACACTTAGTCAGAGGAGTAAGAAAAAATATAAAAACATATATTAACCACCAAGACCAAAATTTTAACTCCAAAGAGTAAAGAAGAATCAAGACTGGAACGAAAGCTCACTGCTAGTATAACTCTCCCTGAAGCAGAGAACAGTTCACCAGCAATAGGATCTTTAGTGAAAGAATATCAGAATTTGGGGAACAATTAAAGAAAAAAAAATTCCAAAACAATTAAAGAAATATAGAGAAACAAAGTACCTTGTTGTCAACTGAAAGAACTTGAGAAAAAATCGAACTTCTCTTTCCCCAATTTGATCTTATTATGTTAGAGAGATAAGAGAGTTAGTGAATGAGAATCAAAGGGTGGGAGAATGGCTGAGGAAGGGAGACGAAGGAGAGGTGGTAGTCGCTGTCGCTGGCAACCACCAAGTAGCTGGTCGTCGAAGTTAGGGTGAAGAAGTAGACGAAAGGGTGCTGAAGACTGGGAAGAAATGAGAATAAATGGATAGGTTTTGTTATTTGGGGGTTTTGATAATTGTATCTATATTTTTTATTTTTAATTCAATATTATATGTGAGGAATGGCCAGGTGGCCTTCCCTCTTCTTATGTGATGAATTTAACATTGCGTCACGTATTAAAATTTCGTTTGGCGGTAAACTTTCTCGCCTACTTTTTTGTGGCGAATCCAAAAGTATAAGTGACGCAAAATATTTTGGTGTCCAGCAAAAATCTTAAAGTGATGATTTTTAAAAAAGCGTCACTTGTTTTACATATATGTGATGAATTTTCACGCGCCACAAAAAATTCGGTCACTTAATCCATGTTTTCTTGTAGTGTTTATTCCATAAATCATTGATGAAGGAACTTGGAACTAAACACCCTACCTTACCATGCCTGCCGAAGCTTCAGTCATTGAAAAAAATGAAACTTTCTGGTCAAAATAGAAAATATGGTACAAAACCCAACTCACTCTTCTCACCTCTCTCTCGCATCCCTTTGTTCGAAATCAGAGGTATGAGGTCAACCTAAAACCCAGCTCAATCTTTTCACCTCTCTTTAGACTTCTCTCTCTTTGAAATTGGAGCTCAAAGATCTGAACTTAACCCGGAAACCCAGAGCTTACAGAGCTCCCTCGACTTCTATCTCTTCCAAAGGAGAAAAGTGATGCAATAGGCTTTGTTGATGCACAAAATCAGTGGGGACTTTGGTACAATAGAAAATGTTAAGTTTGTGACCTTCAATAGATTGCTCCGGTCACTAGTATGGATAAGTATGTAAATGGATAGAGACAGGGAAGCAAACACAAGATGTACGTGGTTCACCCAGATTGGCTACGTCCACGGAGTATAGGAGTTCTCATTAATTGTGAAGGGTTTACACAAGTACATAGGTTCAAGCTCTCCTTTAGTGAGTACAAGTGAATGTTTTAGTACAAAAGACATTAGGAAATATTGTGAGAGAATGATCTCTATTTATATAAGAGAGTTTCTAGTTTCATTCTGACATTGACACGTGTCGTGTTGTGATTGGCTTCTGATGTTGACACATGTCGCGCTATGATTGGCTTCTGATGTTGACACATGTCGCGCTATGATTGGCCTTCTGGTTGGAGGGAAACTCTTCTGGGTCCTTGACGGTATAACATTGACCGGTGCTTAGTAGTTTCGAGATTGGTTAAGTATGGTACAAGCAGTGTTACCCTAAGTTCCTGAGTGAGGGAAGCTCCTCAGTTGGGGACTTACAAGATCCAAGCCATTAAGTAATCACGAAACTTCTAAGTACCGAAGTGTGGTATCATTTTCACTTGCCTTATTTGTCTTATATGTAGATGTAGCATCTTCTCTGGAAGTACTTTTCCTCCATCTAGGGGTGGTATTTTTAACCAATGAAGATGCACAAGGTAATGTATCAATTTCACTTGAAGCTTACTTGTAGTTTCGGGCTTGGTCAAGTGCGATACAAACCCTATAGTAGGAGTCCCCTAAGTCACCGAGCTAGGAGATTTGGCGAAGAAGGTAACAGACAAGATAAGCAATCAGACTTCCAAGCAAGCAACCTGGATCAGAGGTTCGACTTCGGCTTCCGGTTGATTGTTCTCTTTCTCCTTGTGTCGTAAACAGCAACAAGGATAAGGAGAAACAAATGGAGAAGAGATTATATGAGATACTTTTTCTTTTAAAGAAGTAACTTTCCACAGGCTTATTCTTGAACTGCTCTAGAGGCTTTTCTGGTTTCCTCCAGAGTATAAGGCCGACTCAAAAATTTGAGGGTCAAAACAAGTCCATCAAATCTAGAGTACGTTCGACCCTGATGATATGGGATACTTTTGTTATTGATAAAGTAGTGGATGTATCGGCATGTGTTCTGTTACGTTTATCTCCACATGCTTCCTTGTATCCTTCTCACTTGCCCTATCTGTTCCTCAGGCAGATGTGGTATCTTCTCTGGAAGCATAAGATGTTGAAGACGAGTACTCGAAAGCAATGTCAGGTAAGTAATCAGGCAAGAGGTTCCAGGCAGTCAGTTCCTGACTGGAAGCTTGATTTCAAGTGCTGACTGATTGCTCTCTTTCTCCTTATATTGCAGGTAAGAACAAGGCCAAAGGAAAATACAGGGAAAAAGCATGATATGGGATACTCTTGCTTTTAACCCTGATGATATGAGATACTCTTGCTCTGGTGTGGCTTGTTTGCAGAAGTATTATCGGAGGGAAAAGAAGCTGAGTATTTCGAGAGACTCTGCTGAGAGTGCCCTCTCAGATGTGAAGAAAAGTTGAGCATTTTTTTTTATTTGCAGGTCTGCCTGGCTATGGAGGATGGAGGTCAACATATATAGGAGTCTCCCTAACAACAAGTAGTAGTGCTATTTCTTTACCCTTCTTGGTCATAGCAATGTAATGGGAGCTGTAAGCTTCACGTGTTTTAACTTTGTCAGAGCACTTTGAAAAAGTGGTTTGTGGTATCTGGAAAGCTGATGTTGCGTGTGAAGATGCAGACAAGCTTTATCCAAGGAAATCTGGTTCTTGAAGTTCAGAGAGCGGTGCCTATTCGGTTTTCGAACAAGCAATCCTGTTGGGAGTCTGACTCTTGAGATTCGGAGAGCAGTGTCTTTTCGATTTTTGAGAAAGTAATCTTGTTGGGAATCTGGCTTTCGAGATTCGGAGGGCGGTGCTTCTTCAATTTTTAAGCACGTAATCCTGTTGGGAGTCTGGCTCTCGAGATTCGGAAAGCGGTGCCTCTTCGATTTTTGAGCAAGCTATCTTGTTGGGAGTGTTTTCTCGAATGTGAGTAAAGGTTAGGCATTCTTACCAGTCTGCCTTGCCATGGAGCACGGAGGTTGACACATATTGGGACTTTCTAGTTATCAAGCAATGGTGTTGTTCCTTTACCCTTATGGGAAATAGTAGGGTAGCTGGACCTTTAAAATTTATATGTCTAAACTTTGTCAGAGATCTTTGGTAAAGTTATATGTGGTACCCGAGGAGCTGATGTTGCGTGTAGAAAGTGGTGCCTCTTCGGAATCCGGAAAGTGGTGCCTCTTTGATTTTTAAACCAACGGCCCTATTGCCCTTTCTTTTATAAGGGCACCAATTGTGTGCAAGAAGTACATTCAGAGATTTATTACTTGTAGGAATTTTCCCCTTACTTAATAGATTTATTGCACCTTATTTATCCTTCATCATTTCTGAGAATGTCTGGCCCATCCGACCGTTTTTTTGACTTGAACTTTGGTGAAGAGGCAACCATGCCTTCTTAAGACAACATATGGCGCACATCCTTCTTATCCCCTACTGGTCTTCTTACCGTTAGGGACTCTGTGATGAAGAATGATATGACCGCTGCAGTGGTGGCCAAGAACTTTCTCACTCCTAAAGATAACAGATTACTTTCCATACGGTCTGATGAGTTGACTGTTAAGGATTCTCTGGCTCTCAGTGTTCAGTGTGCAGGTTCTGTATCTAATATGGCCCAACGTCTATTGCTCGAACCCGACAAGTTGAATCATTGGTGGCTGAAGTGATAAGTCTCAAACAGGAGATCAGATGGCTCAAGCATGAGAATAAACAGTTGCACAGGCTCGCACATGACTATGCTACAAACATGAAGAGGAAGCTCGACCAGCTGCAGGAATCTGATGGTCAGATTTTACTTGATCATCAGAGGTTTGTGGGTTTGTTCCAAAGGCATTTATTGCCTTCGTCTTCTGGGGTTGTTCCACGTAATGAAGCACCAAATAATCAACCTTCGATGCCTCTTCCTTCTGGGGTTCTGCCTAGTACTGAGGCTCCGAATAATCATCCTCTGGTGCCTCCTCTTTCTGGGGCTCTGCCGACTATTGAGACTTCTCTTGAGCAACCTTTGTAAAGGCTCCCTCTTGTTTGTTTATTTTGATTCATGTATATGTACATATTTGTAACTTATCGGAGATATCAATAAACAAGCTTTGCTTCATTTCAACGTATTGTGTTAACTGCACCAAGGCCTTATTCACTAAGTTCTTTGAATTTTTCCTTTTGTTGAAGCTTGTATGTTGAAGCTTTGTGAGTGAAGCATGTAGGTTGAGGTAGTGTTCCCTTAATTTCCCGAGTGACGAAAACTTCTTGGTTGGAGACTTGAAAAAATCCAAGTCACTGAGTGGTCGTGAGACTTTCGAGTATCAAGGTGTAGTAGCATATGGTAAGAGTCCCCCAAGTCTCTGGTCGAGGGAGTTGACGAAGGAGGTGTCTTGCTAGTAGCCAAGTTTCCAAAGTAACAAAACTTCACCATTTTCCTTTCTAAGTGGTAGCCCAAAACTCATCCTTTATATATATTTGTTATGAAAGTTGTTAGGCCCAAAGAAGAGGAGGCCTAGGCAATTGTTTTTTCGAATTTTCGAATTTCTGAATTTTCGAATTTCCGAATTTTTGAAATTTCGAATTTCCAAATATATATTAAGCTTTATAGGTGAAGCTTTGAGGTTAAAGCTTTGTTGGGTACCATGAATTGATTTTGCTTCACATTATCTTGATCAAGATAGTGTGAAGTTTTTGAGAATTTGTAGTTGTCCTCCATTGATGAAGCTTTTGTTGGTGAAGCTTTTGTGGTGAAGCTTTCTTAGGTACCACAAATTGATTTTGCTTCACACTATCTTGATCAAGATAGTGTGAAGCTTTTGAGAATTTGTAGTTGTCCTCCATTGATGAAGCTTTGTTGAATTTCCCTTCTTTTTTTTGGGGGGGGGGACTAGAAATTTGAAAATGTGGGAGAGAAAACATATATGAATTTTACTTCCACACTGTTAAGCAAGAGATTGTGATGCAAGCCACACCTTGTAGTAGTCGAAGGTTTGGATGAACCATATAAATTGAATTTGCTTCAAACAGTCTTGAATTTTCTTCGAAGGTTTCAGAATTGTAGTTGCCCTCCATTGATGAAGCTTTTGTTGGCACCATAAATTGGTTTTGCTTCATACTGTCTTGATCAAGAGTGTGTGAAGCTTTTGAGAATTGTGGTTGCCCTCCATTGATGAAGCTCTTGTTGGCACCATAAATTGGTTTTGCTTCATACTGTCTTAATCAAGAGTGTGGGAAGCTTTTGAGAATTGTGGTTGAACTCCTTTGATGAAGCTTTTGTTGGCACCATAAATTGGTTTTGCTTCACACTGTCTTGATCAAGAGTGTGTGAAGCTTTTGAGAATTGTGGCTGAACTCCTTTGATAAAGCTCTTGTTGGCACCATAAATTGGTTTTGCTTCACACTGTCTTGATCAAGAATGTGTGAAGCTTTTGAGAATTGTGGTTAAACTCCTTTGATAAGGCTTTTGTTGGCACCATAAATTGGATTTGCTTCATACTGTCTTGATCAAGAGTGTGTGAAGCTTTTGAGAATTATGGTTGCCCTCCATTGATGAAGCTCTTGTTGGCACCATAAATTGGTTTTGCTTCACACTATCTTGATCAAGAGTGTGTGAGTGGTTGCCCTCCATTGATGAAGTTCTTGTTAGCACTATAAATTGGTTTTACTTCACACTGTCTTGATCAAGAGTGTGTGAAGCTTTTGAGAATTGTGGTTGAACTCATTTGATGAAGCTTTTGTTGGCACCATAAATTGGTTTTGCTTCACACGGTCTTGATCAAGAGTGTGTGAAGCTTTTGAGAATTGTGGTTGCCCTCCATTGATGAAGCTCTTGTTGGCACCATAAATTGGTTTTGCTTCACACTATCTTGATCAAGAGTGTGTGAAGCTTTTGAGAATTGTGGTTGCCCTCCATTGATGAAGCTCTTGTTGGCATTATAAATTGGTTTTGCTTCACATTGTCTTGATCAAGAGTGTGTGAAGCTTTTGAGAATTGTGGTTGAACTCCTTTGATAAAGCTCTTATTGGCAGCATAAATTGGTTTTGCTTCACACTGTCTTGATCAAGAGTGTGAAGCTTTCTACGAGTTGTAGTGTTTGCATTGTTACAGAAGGGAAATGTCTTAAGCAGATGCAAGAGGGCTGAATAGCTTGATCTTCGTATGCCATGCACTGAAGTTGTTGTTGGCTTGCAATAAGACTTTTTTTGTGACTATAACTCTTGTTGGGCATAAGTGTTCCCCTAGTTGAGCTGTCAAGCTTGAGGGTTTTTTATTATTTGTGAATGCTAGGAGTTCACATGTACAAGTTGTACAACTTATATTCTTGTAGGTGGAATGAATGGTGAGTTGCTTTCATCACTTGGTTGGTGGTATGAAGGTGAGTTCCTTCATCACCTTTCATCACATTTCATCACTTGGTTAGTGGCACGAGGATGAGTTCCTTCTTCACCTGGTTGGTGGCATGAATGGCAAGTTGCCAAATGATATTAGAGTACAGGTTATACATTTCATCATCTAGTTGGTGGCATGAAGGAGAGTACGGGTTGTATCTTTCATCACCTGGTTGGTGGCATGAGTGGCAAGTTGCCAAATGATATTAGAGTATGGGTTGTACATTTCATCACCTGGTTGGTGGCATGAAGGAGAGTACGGGTTGTACATTTCATCACCTGGGTTGTGGTATGTCATCACCTAGTTGGTGGCATGAAGGAGAGTACGGGTTGTACATTTCATCACCTCGTTGGTGGCATGAAGATGAGTTCCTTCTTCACATTTCATCACCTGGTTGGTGAGAATAAGGGCAAGGTGTCTAGGCACATTGTAGCAAGTGTCAAATGACACAAAGTATGTTGAACCCTTTCAAAACACAGTTGGCTTATGTATGAATGTGTTGGAATGTATGATAGAACGAATATACTGTGAAGCTGTTCGTTTATTTGTATAGTCTTGTTGACATGTACTTAGACTTTGTTTCATGTTGGAAGCATTCATGTTGAAGCTTTGAACCCGAGTATTTCATTGCTAGGAATGTAAGAAGATTAGAACCGAGTTGTCTAAATCACCTCTTTATTGAATTCATGCCAAATAGTCTTCGTTACATATGATGCCGAACGGCTGAAGCTTAACACTTGTACAATGTAAGTTTACTTGTAATAGTACTTCAAGTGATCAGTGTTCCATGGATGGCCAAGGGTCTTGCCATCGGAGCTTTTAAGCTTGTAGGAGCCAGGGCGACTGATGCCAACAACTTCAAACGGTCCATCCCAGTTTGGACTAAGTGTTTCTTCACTCAGGACTCTGTCGTAGAGTAATCTTTTCTTCAATACCCAGTCCTCCACTTTGAAAGAACGAAGTTTGACCCTTGAGTCATAGTAGTTGGAGATGCGTTGCTTGTAGGCGACATTCCTCAAGTGAGCCTGGTTTCTGTGTTCCTCGACTAGATCTAAGTTGAGGGTAAGTTGTTTGTCATTTTCGCTTTGCACGTAGTTCTGGACTCGGAACGTTGCTTGCTCAAGCTCAACTGGGACAACTGCCTCTGTACCAAAGGCAAGTGAGAATGGGGTTTCTCCTGTTGATGTCCGATACGAAGTGCGGTATGACCAAAGAACTTGGGGTACAAATTCTGGCCAACAACCTTTAGCCTTGTCCAAGCTGGTTTTCAAAGTTCGCTTGATTATTTTGTTGATGGCTTTGACTTGTCCATTAGACTGGGGATGAGTTGGGGAGGCAAAACATAAGTTGATGTTGAACTTAGAATAGAACATCCTGAACTTATTGTTGTCGAACTGTCGCCCGTTATCAGTGACTCTCGCATTGGGAATGCCGAATCTACAAAGGATGTTCTTTCATACGAAGTCTTTTATTTTTGCCTCAGTAATGGTTACCAAGGGTTCTACTTCAGCCCACTTTGTGAAGTAGTCAACTGCAACGATTACATAGCGGACCTTACCCTTCCCTGCAGGCATTGGGCCGATCAAATCAAGTACCCATTGGGCGAAGGGCTAAGGGCTGATCATATGACTGAGCGGTTCGGGAGGTGAGTGAGGAATAGTTGCGTAGCATTGACACTTATCACATGAGCGGGATATTCTGATGGCATCTTGGTGAAGTGTTAGCCAGTAATATCCTTGGCGAAAAGCCTTCTGTGCTAGGGATCGAGATCCAGCATGATCTCCACAAACTCCTTCATGTATTTCTCGAATGACAGTTTTCGCCTCTGCGAGCGTAAGGCATCTTAGGTATGGTAGGTTAAAACCCTGTTTGTAGAGTTGGTCATTAATGATCAAGTAATGGGTAGCCTTGTATCGAATCTGCTTAGCTTGGACTTTGTCATTTGGAAGGGTGCTATGAGCAAAGAATCTATAAATTAGGGTAACCCAACAATCCCCATGTTGTAAGTTGCACATTTCTGCAGCCATGGTGCTTAGTGCTGCTAATAATTCAACTTGAATTTTTCTCCCAATCTTGTCTTCCACCGCTGAGGTGAGGCGAGCCAAAGCATCTGCATGATTGTTTGCTGCTCGAGGAATTTGGGTGATCTGATAGTGGAAATGTTGGAGCAACAATTGTGTTTGTGCCAGATATGCTGCCATGGAGCTATCCTTAGCATAAAAGTTGTTGGTGACCTGGTTAACCACTAATTGGGAGTCATTGAAGATATCAATTCGTTTAACCCCAAGGTGTTTGGCCAAACGTAAGCTTGCTAGGAGGGCTTCATATTCGGCCTTATTGTTCGACGTCTTGAATTTAAAACGAAGAGCATACTCCATCGCCACTTTGTCAGGGGTCGTAAGGACTAGTCCTGCTCCACAACCCTAATGGTTGGACGAGCCATCAACATATAGACTCCATGCTGGGGCTATTGGTTGGCGATGAAGTCTGCCACTGCTTGGCCCTTTTCAGGTGGCTTTGGTTGTTAGGAGATCAAACTCACCTAATGCTATCGCCCATTTGATCATTCGCCCGGAAGTTTCAGGACTTTGAAGTATCTGTCGAAGATGATGATTGATAAGCACGATGATGGAGTGTGCTTGGAAGTAAAGGCGAAGTTTTCGAGCAGACATGACCAATGCTATAGCCAATTTCTCAATGTTGGAGTATCATGTCTCTGCATCTTGTAAGGCCTTGCTAGCGTAGTAGACAGGCCGTTTGACATTACCATCCTTTTGAATGAGAATGGAACTTACTGCTGAAGCCGATACTGACAGATAGATAATGAGAATGTCACCAACCTCAAGTTTGGAGAGCGGAAGGGCTTTACTCATGTAGTCTTTGAGGTTCTTGAATGCCTCATCATATTCATTAGTCCATGTAATGTACTTCTTACTTCCCTTAAGTGCTTTGAAAAAAAGAGCACATCTGTCTGTGGCCTTAGAGATGAACCTAGTTAAGGCTGCCACTTTGCCAGTAAGGCTCTGGATGTCTTTTGAAGTTACTGGTTCCTTCATGTCGAGGATTGCTTTGATATTCTCGAGATTAGCTTCAATGCCTCGTTGGCTTATCATGAAGCTTAAGAATTTGCCAGAGCCTACGCCAAAGGCACATTTTTTGGGGTTCAACCTCATTCGATACCTCTTCAGAATGGTGAAAGTTTCAGATAGGTTGGTGATGTATTGGTCAGCATGTTTGCTATTGACTAGCATATCATCAACGTAAACTTCCATGCTCTTCCCAATCTGTTCGACGAACATTGAATTGACCAGTCTCTGATTAATTGCTCCTGCATTCTTTAGGCCGAATGGCATGACTTTATAGCAATATAATCCCCTGTCAGTAGTGAGGGCTGTGTGTTCTTGGTCCGGAGGGTTTATGAGGATTTGGTTGTATCCTGAGTAAGCATCCATGAAGCTCAGAAGTTCACACCCTGCTGTAGAGTCTATAAGTCTGTCTATGAGAGGAAGAGGAAAGCTATCATTCGAGCATCCTTTGTTTAGGTTGGGGTAATCGACACACATGCTCCACAAGACCTTTTGGAGCATGAGACTTTCCTTAGTTGGATTGTTCTTAACAAGGACAACATTTGCTACCCACGTTGGATAATTGACCTTTGAGTTTTTCAACTTCTGCCTTCATTGCCTCGTACCGTTCAACGTCATAAGATCTTCGCTTCTGTCTCACTGGCTTGGTCTTGAGGTCAATACTGAAGCGATGACAGATGATATCGGGAAAGATGCCTGGCATGTCCTTGTATGACCAGGCGAAGACCTCAATGTTCTCTTGCAAAAAAGAGATCAATGCCAATTGAATGGGTGGTGACAAGGTGGTGCCAATCTTCACCATGTGATCCGGATAATCTTTTGAGATAGAGACCTTCTCCAACTCTTCAGCGGGTTGTACTTGCTGGGTGAAAGAGTCATCTCGAAGATTGTCGGGTTGACTGTTGCCACCGTGAAGATCCAAGTTGGCTTTATCTGGGTTGGTCTTTATGACTTGGTCATGTATAAAAAGGGTTTCCTTGGGCACAAGCAGGTGCTGTTGCTTGACTGAAGTGTTGTAATATGACTGTGCACTAAGTTGATCTCCTCTTATGTAACCATTGCCATAGGGGATTGGAAATTTCATCAACAACATATGTGTGGATACCATGGCCTTGTGATCATTGATGCATGTGCGTTTGAAGATGACATTGTATGCCGTTGGGTAATCAACCACCAAGAAGTTAGTGGTAATGGTAGCTGTGTAAAGGCCTGTACCAATGGTGAAAGGTAAGTGTATACTCCCCAAAGGTTGCACGATATCACCGGATAAGCTTATCAGATGGGAAATCGAGCGATCGAGCAAGTGTTAAGCTACATTAAGTGCCCTGAAAGCTTCAGCAAACATGATATTGACCGAAGCCCCAGTGTTTACCAGGATTTGCCGTACTTCAAAGTTGGTTATGTGAGCTTCCACGATCAGTGGGTCGTTGTGAGGGTAGATGATACCTCTTTCTTCCTTAGGGTAGAAACATATTAGATCCCAGTTAGGCTTTTGATACTTACCTCGCCTGATGTCTTCCACGTGAAACACTTGGTGGCCAGACCTTAAAGCTCGTTCACTATTTTTCATGGCCCTGTTGGAAGATTTAGATATAGGTGTGCCACCACTTATGGAATATATCACATTCACCTGGCGTTGGTTACAGTTACCCCTTGGAGGGTGAAGGAGGAATTGATCAAATTTTCTTTCATGTGCCAAAGCTTCAATATGATCACGAAGGGTGATACACTTCTCGCCGTCATGGCCGTTATGCTCATGGTAGCAGCAAAACGTGTCCGTGTTCTTCGTGTGCTTGTAATCCAGGTGCCTCGGCTTTGGCTTCGGTATCAGGTGTGCTATGCTAGGGTAAATGGCCACGCGTGTGGCATTCAAAGGTGTGTATGCCTCATACCTCGGGGTAGGGGTTGTCCTGCCATTTGGAAGGTCGAGGTCTTCTCATTTGGTTGGATCTGGCTTCCACTCCATACTTGATGATAAGGGGTGGCTGTGGGGGGTTTCCCTTGATATGTCCTTGCCTCGGCAGAGGAATGGTTGTAAGCCTGTGACATCACCTCAGAGTAAGTCTTTTAAGTGTTGGCATTGATCATGTACTTGAAAAAACAATCACGTAGGCCTACCGTGAAGGCCTTGAGGGAGATTTTGTCATCTGCCTCAGCGCAACGAGAATACTCATGGCTGAAACGACCGGCATACTCTTGTAGTGACTCATCCGATTTCTGGCGAATAGTGTATAAGTCATCTGCAGAATGCAAGCGATTGGTCTGGAAGATATGTTGAGAGACAAACAGTTTCCTCAGTTCCTCAAATGAGTCTACTGTCTCAGGTGGAAGACGGCAATACCAGTTTAGAGCTCCGGTAGAGAGGGTGGAGGGGAAGAGAAGACATCGCTCTTCGTCGGTGTGCATTCGATATGCCATGGTGGACTCAAAGAGGTTAAGGTGTTCAATTGGGTCCTCCCTTCCAGTATAGAGTTGTAAACCAAGCTTTTGTTTTGTCTTTGCCTTGAAAGGGGGTGTCGAGGATCCTCCTTGTGAGAGGGCCAGGCCTAGGTTGGTTCTAATTAGGTATCTCGGCCTGACGTTTGACCTTTAACTTGTTTACTTCCTCAAGGAGCTGTAGGACAAGGGGGTCCTGAATGGAGTCATGTACCACTGGGATTTTCTTTCGTAAGTCTTTATCGCCTCTTGGAAGTAGGAAAGTTTAAGCAAGGGCGTGTGATTTTTCCTTGGACTCGCCGTACTGACTTCTAGGGCAAGTCTGTCGGAATATCTCAGAGTCCCCTGTACCTCCATGTTCCTCTGGACCTATCGTTCCTTCCCTAGATTGGCAGCTAGCCTGAGTCGTGGGAGGGGACCGAGTCTTTCAGAAACCCTTGGGTCATTGATCTTCGAGCATATATGGATGGGATTCTCTCGACGTTGCTTTAGGAAGTCTCAGCAGTCACGATAAACGGCTTTCGATCCTTCCAACCCTTTTGCAAAGAGGTGTCTTCCTCCACTTCTTCTGCTTCAGGTCGAAGCAGCTGGGTTGAGAGAAGTCTCATGTTGATCAATGTTTTGATGATTAGCTCGCTCCTCATCAGGGATACCCATGTCGAAGGAAGGTGACCCTCCATGTTAGAGGGCACCCAGATGATGGTTGATGTCCACAGGGGCAACGAGCTCGCGTGTTTAAGTACGCCTAGCTTCGTGGAACGTCTCAAAGAGCTTCTTATACTGCTCCTGGAAGACCTCATTCTTCATTGCTATCTTGTTGTTCTGAGCTTCTAGCTCATCGACTTTAGCTTGAATAGCAACCTTCTTTCCTTCCTTCTTTTGTTGCTTCGCACTAGGTGCAAGAGGGTGTCATTCTGTGTGTTGTGGCTTCCTTCGCTCCCCATGTTGAAGAGGGATGCCTGGTCAAAAGAGAGTGTACGAATAGTGGAAACCAGCTTGACAAAGCTGAAGAGAGTGGGAATAAGTGTTGTTCCCACATACGACACCAAATGTTGATGCACAAAATCAATAGGGACTTTGGTACAACAGAAAATGTTAAGTTTGGTTTCTTCGCTAGATTGCTCCGGTCACTAGTGTGGATAAGTATGTAAATGGATAGAGACAGGGAAGCAAACACAAGATGTACGTGGTTCACCCAAATTGGCTACGTCCACGGAGTAGAGGAGTTCTCATTAATTGTGAAGGGTTTACACAAGTACATAGGTTCAAGCTCTCCTTTAGTGAGTACAAGTATATAATTTAGTACAAATGCCATTAGGAAATATTGTGAGAGAATGATCTCTATTTATAGAAGAGAGTTTCTAGTTTCATTCTAACATTGACACGTGTCATGTTGTGATTGGCTTCTGATGTTGAAACATGTCACGCTATGATTGGCTTTTGATGTCGACACATGTCGCGCTGTGATTGGCCTCCTGGTTGGAGGGAAACTCTTCTGGGTCCTTGACGGTATAACGTTGACCAGTGCTCAGTAGTTTCGGGATTGGTCAAGTATGGTACAAACAGGCTTCTTATTTTTAGTATTTATGTGGGTATTTTAGTAATTTTAGATTTGTGCATAACTTATGCATGATCGGTTTGTTCTATTTCTATCCTAAAATTAAGAAATTGTCCCATTTTGGGGTATTTCCCTATATATTAAGAGTTTGTATCTTTTAAAGATTCATATATGTTACACATTTCAAATTGAACAAAAAATTAAGTTTTTTGAAGCACAAAATTTACCAAGGCCAATATTCCACACGTCATGTACTCCTGGGTTCGATTCCTAGAGCTAGTGAATCGCACGATGGTGGCCACAGAGAGGCTGAAATGCATCTGTTAGTTTTCTCGACCCCTGAAATGGTGGATTGCCACAACAAAACCACCAGCTGATCTCTTTTTTAAATTTTAATAATAATAATAATAATAAATAAACAAACGAAGTCTCATGCCAATAAACGATTTAGTATATAATTGA
This sequence comes from Malus sylvestris, assembly GCF_916048215.2. Taxonomy (NCBI): domain Eukaryota; kingdom Viridiplantae; phylum Streptophyta; class Magnoliopsida; order Rosales; family Rosaceae; genus Malus; species Malus sylvestris. Next base: position 11,021,606 of record NC_062264.1, read on the forward strand.
TAGAAAAATCATTGCACAACATACCATACAGTTTTGTTGCCTCTCAAGCAAATCCAGGATCCAATTGCCATGCATAAGTTCATTTCGATAAATTCAAGTATGAATTCACACAGAAGAAAATCTGTACAACAGTAAGAATCAGATCACATTTCCTTTCAGCATTTCAATTCTGCTCTCTTTTTCTTTCTATAAACAACTGTAATATAAATTCGTTCTCTTCTTTACAGTTTTAACTTCATAAAGCTAACCCTGTCGAATGTCAAGATGCAGTTCTGCGATGTTTACAATGTCTTGATGAATGCGCTCTTCACAAGTCCAACTGAGATTGCAAAAGAAGAACCAACACCAAAATCTGTATAAAATAACAATACCGAGTCCATAAGAACCCTTGAGAAAATAAAGACGATAAACATCGCCCCCGTATTTGGAGGCTTTCAAATTTATGGTCCTGGTGCAAGAAAGGTGTAGGACTTGTGTAGGTATGCTAAATGCAGATTAGTTTGTTTCACTGATTTAACGATGCATGCAATATTACACGAGAAACAGATGTCCTCACCTCCTAAACATCCTAGTGTGAGCTCACATCTTGCTGGATTTTGCCCAGAAGAACCCTTTCTTTCTAGTAGAATGATTATCTGATAGCGAAGCACTCTTGGAGCCAAATGAGAAGTGCCGTCTCAAAAATGGCTTTCCCAAGGTGCTTCTCATGCTGGAACTGGATCCGAACTTGGGACCCCTTCCTTGATTTCCGGTGCTTTTCAAGTGATCAAACACAGCAGAATCGCCATCAAGATCTAACACCCGGTTCCTCGATTTCTTGTTTCTAGACTTCAAATCCATTTCAGCTTTCAATGCTTTTTCAGACAACTTGTGGATCTGTTTCTCCCCAAAAGTACACACTGGACAAGCTGGGTCATACTTGTTAATTTCAGGTGTCAGATTCTCCAAACACTCGGCATGATAAACATGTCCACAAACTAGCACTGAAACCACAGAAAGCTCATTGGTTGCAATAATCTTTTGGCTGCTCCATGAACATTTCTCAGCCAAAAGCTTTGAGCAAACTCCACATGTCTGCAAATCAACAGAGGGTGAAGCTGAAACTCTGCTACTGGGTCTAGTTATCTTCTCACAATTAAAGCCAAAGGACTCACTATCAAAAGACCACCTTTCTCTATTAGATGTGGCCATGAGCTCGGAAAATGCATTCATAGACCAACTATCAGAAGACCCACCACGAGAGCCCCTAGCAGATTCATTGCTCCATGAGGGAAGCTTTGCCTTTTCCTCAGAAATTGAGAAGCTGTTTGGTGACTTGATTCTTGGGACTCGGGCATCAGATACTTGCCTTAATAGCTGATGTCCTGGAGAACAGGGGCGCCACCTCACTGGCGTTGAGCTAGCAAGAGGCAGGTGACTCTGGGATGACAAAGGGGATGCGGGCAAGGATGAAGTAGAAGGCTGCAAAACTGATAATTTTGTCGGGGATGGATATGAAACGGTAGGGGACTCTGCTGGTTCTTTTGTCTACACATATAATGAAAAATGAGGGTGTAAAATGTCATATTCATGGGCAGATATGAATACCGGTGCTTAAATCACAACAGAAAGTGCCACCCTGGCATAAGATCTACCTGTTCAAGAGTTGCATCCATGGAAATATTTCTTGAAATGGATCGATCTGCCATAGAAACATACATATATATCAGATAGAACACATCATGGCAAACAACTAACATAGAAAAGCACAATTAAACTGAAGGGAAATCTCTTAAGAAGATCATCTATTTAAAAAGATAAGCTACTATACTATTCTATTTTCCTATTAAACCATTTAGAAAAATGAAAAACATTTAACTCAAATTTAGCATGATCTCTTCATTTTACCATCACGATTGAAAATTAAGATAAATGTGCCCTTTTAAGCTCTCAAGCTAAATTGCAAGAAACAGAAATAGCCCAGTCCATAGAGCTTCACAAGATAGGCTCTATGATTCTGTAGGGTCAGTTTTCCCACAAATAACATGAAGATTTTAAAAGATATAACATTAAGTAATATATTAAATTAAAAGTATGCAATGAACCACAGGATTTGACACCAACACCAGATGCATTATAGACAAGGCAATATGCATAAAGATTGTCACTTCACCTACCCCAATTTTAGGCCAGTTACAGTAATCAAAACACCCACCCAAGGAAAAGGAGATCTTCATGACATGGAAACCAAGAAAAAAGACGGAGTAGACACTTTTGATGAGAAATGTCAAAAGAGATGTCAATATTGTATTAAGCATGGGAAACACTATAGGCATAGAAACTGATTACGAAAGATGATTTTATCAATTAACCTACACCTCTGGCCCATGGAAAACATAACAGCGCAACAGAAGCACCTGTAGGTGAAACTCATCCTTCACCCTTTAACTTCAGGGGAAGGAAGTGCCACTAGACCCAAAGGCCATTTACTGGAAAAGTGAAAACACCTAAAGAATGTATAGTGCAATCGTGAAATCTCATCATTGTAAGAAAATCATGTAACCAGAACAGCCCTCTTGGTTGCATGAGAGGGCCCAGAACAATTTTCCAGCCTACCATGTAAAGAGACACGGGAAAAAAATGGGACAAGTGATGTATCCCCAATGTGCAGAGCTTTAACTCAGGAATCAACTGTGTCCCTCATCTAACCTATCTAATTGATATATGCAGTATAAACCTTCCATGTTTTGATCATGTAGTTCGCATCCACCTTATCCCTAAGACTTCTATTCCCCTCTATTCTTCATACCTATGTTACAAGTTATTCAGCCGTTATCTTCTACCTACATAGCTTTAATAAATAATACAACCAGGATTATCTCAAGATAAGCGGAAAAAACCAATGCGTTTCTCAATCCATATTTACATACAAGGGTACGTAAAACTAATAATCCAAATCATCAGTGGCTTTCTTTCAAATTACTATTCACCTTCCCATCAGTACATATTTGCAACGCATAGCCATCCAAGTCAACCTCAGTTCAGAGCGTGGCCTTTGATGGAATATGAGCTCATATAGGCAAGGTAACTGCATCGCATTGTCTTTTGAATTACATGCAACTATGCAACACATAGCCATCCAAGTCAACCTCAGTTCAGAGTGTGGCCTTTGATGGAATATGAGCTCATATAGGCAAGGTAACTACATCGCATTGTCTTTTGAATTACATGCAACTATGCAACGCATAGCCATCCAAGTCAACCTCAGTTCAGAGAGTGGCCCTTGATGGAATATGAGCTCATATAGGCAAGGTAACTACATCGCATTGTCTTTTGAATTACATGCAACTAAAAACATTATAAAGTTGTATATTGTCTTTTCTTATTCACCCATCTAGATACTTTTATTGGATGCAAAAGTCTTGTCTGCATATTTGTCAAAGTCTCATATATGCATGTGACACTAAAGCGAATACGGTACATTCAAAACACATGGCCAGCTTGCAAGAACAAATATAAGAGGGCAAAACGCAAAATTACAATCTAGCAAGACATAATCTTGTAAACAAGAAAGAAGAGAGCAAGCTCTTCAATCCAACCCTTCAATTGTATACCAAAACCTTCAGAAGAGAGAAGAAAATTCTTCAAACTTACACTGCAAAACTATTGGAATATGAATAAAATGAAAGAGTTTTCATACTAAAAAATACCTGAAGTAGGAGTCCTGACATGCTCGGCAGTTCCCTCAGAAATTGAGGATTTTCGCTGTGTATGTCTTCGAAAATGTTCTAATGGACTTCCCTCCTCAGATACACATGCCGACTCAAATTTAACTTCCGATCCATCATTTCTGCTAACACCATCAGAAAACCAACTTACAGAGGTCTCTTCAGCTGCTACCCCCACTCGGTTATCCCACCGAAAGCTCCATGTTGGTGAGTACCGAATATTACGATGTACAATTTCGCTACTAGCAGTGTTTGTTATAGTCTTGTCTCTAGCAGCAACACAACAAGCAGAACCCATCCTCAAAATACACAAACCTCTAACTTACAATTGTAACCCCTCAATCACAGCTCGCATCCTCAAACTTCAGACTCGACTGACAGTCACAGCAGCCTTGACCCCATAAACAGTTGCTCTTCTGAAATTTCAGTCAAAGAAACAAACCATCGTCAGTTGTATCATAACAAAGCAGCACAAAAGGAAGTAAGGGAGTTCAACAAACCCTAATTCTGTTGCATAAAAGCACGAAACATAAACGAACCCAAAACCACAAACCACGAAAAACATCTCAACCGGAAATTAAGACTAAAACCAACCTCCACACAGACACCACAAAAAATGAGAACTAAGTTTACCCAAATGAAAACGGTTCACGAATCTCACATCTCTTCCTTTTTCCAGCTGGGATAACACAGTGAAGCCAAAACATGGCAAAACCCGTACTCGAATCGAATACATAGACAGTAAAATAAACCTCTGGACAGTATACCCTAAAAAATTAGACAAACACAGATTCATATTTCATATTTTTCCACTCCTTTTGTTCTTTCAACACCGTTGGCACCAACCACCACCAAAACAGAGCTCACCGACACACAAACAAGCACAGTGACAGCGTGTGGGAAATATATAGACCTCCAGAAGTCAATTCAATCTGCTACCCCTGAGGGCTGTCTAAAATCCCAAAGTTGTGGAAAAATCACAAAGTAATGCCCTAAGAATTAGTTAATATTGAGGAGCTCCATGAGTCAGAGGATCCGATATCATGCCCAATATATAGAACTCGTAGTCAAAACTCAAAATATTTCGACAAAAAACATCCAACAATTTAATCCCTAAATTATGAAATTGGAAAACAATTAATAACAATAAAAAATTAATTTTGATTAAAAAAAAAGCACGCAAAACGCAAGCTCTGCATTACAAGGTACTCACAGAGAGGCGAAGCTGGAGAAAGGAATGAAGACTTCTAAAGAGTGAGAGAGAATTATAGAGAGAGTGAGAGGCGGCGGCTGCTGCTCCTGCTTGTTCGTTGCACAAGAATGGGGAAGAGAGAGAGAGAGAAAGGGCGGAAGAGAGGTAAACACTTCAGAGGTTTTGGTTACGCCGTTGGTTGCTGTTGAGAGCAACGGCGTCGTTTAGAGGCCTAACGGCGTTTGGTGACGCCATTGCGTGGGAAAGGAGCGCTATGTCTATTCCCCGATCGGTTTGTGGAAGTTAAAAATTAAAAAATAATAAATTGTTTCTTTTGGTGGATTTTAGGGAAACTAAGGCGTGCTTTATTGGGTTGTACTACACAGGCACAGTGGTAAACAGTGGCTCCCCAATAAACAAAAAATATAGAAGGTTCAGGATTTGGTGTTCCGAATTGATGAGTTTACTTAATTGTGATTACGAGTAAAGTGAATTTCTCATAGTTTTTCTGAACCCAGAAGTGGTGAATAACCATAAATTACCACAAGTTATCCTCTTAATATATATATTAAAAAAAATAAAAATAAAAAAGTGACTGAGCTATGCTGAACAGTGTTGTACTTTAGAGTTTATGGAAAGATTTGGGGTGGCGGTTGTCTTACGGATTACGCAGAGTGCGTAGTACGCATTCCGTGCTTTTTACGTTCCAGCAAAGTATCCTGTGAATTAATTTTAGAATTGAACGCAAATCGAAGAAAAAAATAAGCATAAACCAAAGAGTTTAATGCTTTTTCTGTTACTTTTTATTGGGAAATAATTTTAGCATCACCCCTTTTGAAGGAAGAGAAGGAATAGAATCAGAATCAGAAATATTGGGCGTAAAAAATGAATGATAAAGTTACAACATTTTCAAATGAGATGTCAATATGTTTAATTCAAATTGGCAATTTTGATTCTTTTTTTTTTTTTTTAAATTGACAACAACTTTAAAAAAAATTAATTAAGTATTAAATTCATTTTATCAATTTTTGTTTTTGTTTCAAAACATTTTAGTTTAATGTAATAAAATAATAATTTAATTTCACATATCAGATAGAAAACAAAACTTTATTTGTAAGTGCGTTTCATAATAAATAGATCATGGTTAACATAATTAATAACATCTTTTGTATAGTGGCTTAACTGTTTTTACAGCTTACACCCTCAAGGTTTTGTGTTCTATTTCTTTCTGTTACACCATGTAAGTCGGGTTCGCAACTTAAGTTATATTGTTTACCACTGCAATTCAAGGATAAAGACTTGAATCATATTTTTTTTGCCTTTTTGAAATTCGTTTTTTTTTCTTCATAAGCAATATTTTGAGAGAGAATTTGGCTTTGAAATGACTTGTCTATTGTATGATGTACTGACTTATTTCAATTTATTTTAAACAAGTAAAGATTAATACAACTATATTTTAGTGATTTTTTTAGTATTAAAATTTAGCGATATTCTTTTAGTCGTTCATAAAGAAAAGATTTTAAGTTTTATTCTTTTACGATAACAATTTTGAACTAAACTTTAATTATGTGGCTTAGATCAATTTTATTATTAGTTTAATACTATCGTATGTATTTCAAGAAAAGGAATTAGAAATGTGTTTTTAGGTTGTGGTGAGGTGGCCACTATAAAGTACAAAAAGGGTGATTTGTCAAAAGAGGAAGTGTGCGTGGTTAAAGACTTGAGAGTCATGCAATTAAGAAATTAAAACATCCACGTCAATGGGGGGATGGGATGATTAATCACCAAATGGGAAGGCTACAAGGAAAATTCACGAGAGCAACCTTTGCCACTTTGGTTACGAATGTAGGTAACCCACGATTTTGACCCTGGGAATTGCATCACGTGCTTTTGCAAGGTGTGTGGGTGGGATCATGGCGTAAGTAACTACCCATGTAAAACACCCTTACTAGGAAGCAAGTCGTAGAATGCTTCGCTCAAATGTTTTGGCATGCCGGTAGAGCAGTGAGTGGTGGGGTAGCAATCTAGATTACAAATGCGGTCCATGGCTTTAAGATCTGATTTTTAGTTAGGGTAGAGGAAAAGTGGTGGGGAAGAACATGATTGGAATGGAATTAGATGCATGTCTGTGATGGGAATATTGAGGGACTGAGGTTGAGGAAAATGGGAAGACAAGAAGACAATATAAAGGGAAATACGAGTAACAAACCTTCAAATCAAGACAAAGTTTTGTTCCACGTGGCTTTCTTTGGGAAGATTTTTTATGGGAGGCCCACATCACAAGTGTATAATGAGAATGAGCATCCTCACAGTCACAGGGCCACATCACAAGTACAATGAGAATGAGGATATTTTTTTATGAGGATTTCGGTAATCCTCTAATTACATTTATTTATCGTACATCATGTCAGTTTTCATTAAGTACTATTTATATTTAATTACAAATAAAAAAAATTTACAATGATTTCTGACCGCGTGAACAAACGTGATTTAAGGATCTCCGGAATCCTCACAAAGAGGATCCTGAGAGAATCCTCATTCTACAATGACTAGCCATTTATTATTGTTAGGAAAACTAATGAAAAGTAAACCAAAAAAAAACTTTAGTTTTAATAACAAAGGACAAATAAAGGTGTAATGAATAGTACCAAGAAAATGTAAAAATGTGATTTTTCGTTAAAAGTGAACAATATCGGAAATGTTTCGTTAAAACTTCCATTATTGTTTTGTTGGGATGACATTGTATTTTATAGATAGGTTGACGGTGTTTGGTTTGTATTTTGTTTTGTTTTGTCTGTGATAGTTTTTAAGGCAACGTGAATGCAGTTTTTGTTTTATTTAATAAAATGATACTTTAACATTAAGTGGGTGAAATTTGGATTAACACAATGAACTAGCCATAACACATTAGCATCGAATTCAACATTTATAAAAGTTAGAACTAAGACTTCCACTAGTTTTAGAAAGAAAAAAAAAAACTAAGACTTCCACTTGTAATGATGAAGGAGAATGGAAAATGATAAACATTCACTTACCTCTCACACACCTATGTTCGATCATGGCTGTAGTTTTCATTTGATTTATCCAATCTGATGACAGAAAATAAGGAGGAATGTGTGAGAAGCTAAAATTGGTGTGAAAATATCTCCCTAAAAAATAAAAGGAAATTAGCTAAAATGGTCCACTTTTGATATTTTTGTGGAGTAAAAAATAATCAAGAAGAATATGAAGACGATAAGTGGATTTTTTGGGTAAATAAGATAAAATTACGGGAAAATTAGGTTCACATCCTTCTTTTTGTTACTCTATTGATTAAAATCCTATTTATTTTCAATTTTTGATCAAGGTGTATTAATAACATCATTAATTATTTGAATAATAAAATATTTTTATTTTTAAATATATTCCTTTAATGTTAAAAATGTTACAATTAGTATATTTATATTTATGGCTAAATTTTTTTATCATATATTTTTATTTTTAGTCTGTACCTATTTTTAATTTGCAAATATTTTTTAATTTGTACCAATTTTCTTTTCATTTTTAATTTGTACCCATATATTAGTTTCTTTTTTTGCCCATATTTTTTAAAGTTTTATTTGTGTCTGTACGCATGTGTATACCGTCATGTGACATTTAATCAATGATAGAAAAATTACATATGGTATATTTATGTTTTATGCCTAAACTTTGTATCATATATTTATATTTTTAGTTTGTACCCACTTTTAATTTGCAACATTTTTTTTTTAATTTGTAGTATTTTCTTTTTAGTTATATTTTGTACCCATGTATTAATTTCTTTTAGCGCCTATATTTTTAAAAATTCATTTGTATTCATAATTTTTAATCTTTTATTTGTACCCTAATTTATTTCTAATGTACCCATTCTTCTTTATTATTGTACCACTTTCTTATATGTGAAATGTACCAATTTTTTTAACACTATGAATACATTCTTTTGCCATTTATTATTTATTATTTTTACATAGTTTTTATCCATTTATTCAATCAAAATTTTTGAATTTTTTTATTGTAACCATTTCTAATAGTATTATAATGAGGGATTTTAAATTTATAGGATTATAAATCTCATAAAATATCAAACAATTAATGTCAAAATTATAAAAATATAAATATTAATAGTAATATAATGACGTGTTCAAAGTCAAGTGACCTTGATCAAACTTTGAATATTATTAAGATTTTAATAAAAAAATGTTAAGAATTAGGGGTCGCATCCAAAGTATCCCATAAAATTACCCTCGAGACATACTGGAACCCCCACGCGCAAGCAGCGGACAATCACGACTCAACTAAGATCAAAAGTCATCAAAATAGGTATTTATTTAAAACCTATTTCATCCATCCTCATCAGATCTTCCCCACAAGGTAACCCTCAAATATTCATTCAAATTATGATTAATTACCTAAATTAATTGGTTAATTCCTAATTAATGAATTAATTTTCTAATTGATTGCAAGATATTATTTTGACATAATATCTTGCAATTACACCCAAAAACCACCATAAGTGGTCTTACCCCTTTTCTCCAAATAGGGGCGGGCCGGCCACACCCCTATAAATAGCTTTAATTTCTCCCAAAAACCTAATTCCAACTCTCACAAAATTCTCCAAATTTCTCTAAACACTTTTCTTTCAAATTCTAACTTTGGCATCGGAGGTTCTTCGGCTAAAGCCTCCCCTCCATTCATCGTGGGCGCGTGAGGATCTTGGCCTTAACACCATTTATCCACTCCAGTGAACAGTAATAGACTCCAATGAATAGTAATAGGCCAATGCATCTCCACCCCTAAAAAAATGCGCTGGCATAAACGATCTTCACCCCTACAAAATGGGCTGGCACCCAGCCCATTTAAAATATTTTAAAATTTTTTCTAAAAGAATAAAAAAATAAAATAGTTTTAATTTCGCATAGGATTTTTAACCAATCTCGTCACGCCACGTGTCATTATCCGAATGTACTATTTTGTGAATAGATTTCCGCTAAGATTTTCAACCAATCCCGACGCGCCACGTGTCACTTCCGTTTTACAATAATTTAGCCAAGATTTCGATAAGATTTTCAACCAATCACGTCATGCCACGTGTCATTATCCGAACGTACTATTTTGCGGATAGATTTCCGATAAGATTTTCGACCAATCTCGACGCGCCATGTGTCACTTTCGGTTTACAATAATTTAGTCAAAATTTCGATAAGATTTTCAACCAATAAACCCTACATCCTTTCTTTTTTTGTCCATATAAACCCTACATCCCTACATCCATCCTCACACCAAGCTTAATCCTTCTTTTAAGCTCAGAATCCTTGTTCATCATTTTCAAATCTTGAGTCCTTATTACAATGTCTTCTTCAAGGAGAGTGTATAAACAATTGCAGGAGCAACAGAAAAGGTTGTTGGCACAACAGGCAGAATTGGCCAATCTCGAGGAAGGTGGAGATGGAGATGAGGCTTTTTTCATGGAGGAGGATGAGGATGATCACCATAGAACGCAGAGGGCCTCACATTCCTGCCGTGTCATGGAAGCCGTGGGTCAGATAGCCAAACCTAGACGTGTTGCAAACCTCGATAGAAAAAGGGAAAGACGAGATAAAGATCTCTTGGAAGATTATTTTATTCCCAACAGCATATTCTCTGATCATGTTTTTAGACGTCATTTTAGAACGCAATGAAGTTTGTTCGACAAAGTCATGAATGTTATTTGCAACCATGATCCATACTTTGTGCAAAAAGATGATGCTTTTCATGTTCTAGGTCTTCTTCCTGAGCAAAAAATTACGGTTGCCTTGCGAATGCTTGCATATAGAGCATTTGCAGATCAAGTGGATGAGATCGCGAGGATGGGAAGAACAACTGTTCTGGAGTCCTTGATGCGGTTTTGCTTTGCTATTGAAACCCTCTACACCAATGAGTACCTCCGGACACCCACGCCAAGGGACATATGAAGGCTTCTGAGGAAGGGTGAGATGCGAGGCTTCCCTGACATGATTGGAAGCATCGACTACATGCACCGGACTTGGAAAAATTGTCCAAGTGCGTGGTAAGAAGCTTATGGTGACAAAAAATGAACCAAAAGCATCATTTTGGAAGCGGTGGCTTCATTTGATACATGGATTTGTCATGCTTTTTTTGGTGTTCCAGGAGCTCAGAATGACCTAAATGTCATTGCCCAATCCCCAGTGTTCGACGAACTGCTGCAAGGAAAATCGCCGAGATGCACATATTGGGTTAATGGTACCCAATACAAGGGATCATACTACCTTGCAGATGACATTTACCCAAGGTGGTCAACGTTTGTCAAAACAGTGCCACATCCATAGACTGAAAAGGAAAAACACTTCACAAAATGTTAAGAAGGGTGTAGGAAGGATGTCGAGCGTTGTTTTGGTATCCTGCAAGCTCGTTGGGCGATTGTCAGGGCTGCAGCTAGAATGTTTGATGTCGAGGCTCTTCAATCCATCACGATGACATGTATTATTCTCCACAACATGATTGTTGAAGATGAGTATGATTATGATGTCGTCGATGAATATGAGCTGGATCCGATGAACAACTCAAGAACACGTATCTACTTTGCTCATGACCGGACTGAAGATCCCTTGCAACACGAGCCGTTGGAACGCGATGGACTTTACAATGAATTGATCGTTCAGCGGTACACTAATGTGCAAGAGCCATACTGGCACGTAACTCGCCAGAATGACTTGATTGAGCACCAGTGAGGATTGCATGAAGGCGAAGATAATTAAAATGAGGCTTGTGGTTGAAGAATAAAGTGTTTTTTTTTTTAAGTTTATGTAATTCTATGTAGTGTGTTTTGTTTTTAAGTTTATTTGGTGAGTTTATGTAATCTTATTTCATGTGTTTAAATAAAGTACAAAAATAAATAAATAATTACATTAAAATTGCATAATAAATTTAATAAAAATAACATAAGAAATTACATAAGAAATTAAATAAAGTTCAAAAGAAAAAAAGAAAAAACATACAAATTACATAAGAAATTAAATAAAACTCTAAAAAAAAAGAAATTACATAAAAATTATACAAAGTCTATGGAGCTAGGATATGTGGTGCTAGGATCTTGGTTGCTATGATTTGTGTAGCTAGAACCCCCTTGACTTGTTTCCGCATCTCTTGCACTCCTCCTTCGCATGACATCTCTTTTTTCCGATGTCCAAAAATATTTTGAATTCGGAGACAGTCCTACGAAATACTTGCTTATAGTGTCACAATCTACTTGAGCCATCCTTTATTCTCTAAGCATTTCATTTTCTCGATGAAGTGCTTGTCTAACCAGCTCGTTCTCTCGATTAACTATTTCTCTTTGTCTCTCAGTCGCCGCATCACGGGCCTCAGTAGCTGCTATTATTGCTGCCATAGCAGCAACTTTTTCCTCATCTCTAGCATTTTCCCGTGCCATGTTTAGTTCACCTTGGCAAGCAAGTTCCTCCATATATTTAGTGTAGTCATTTTTGGAAGAACTACCTTTTTTCTTTGATGCCTTTTTACCTTGAGGCCTGAGGGACCGACGAGTCAGTTGGATCTCGAGCACTTGTTCAGGCGTCCCTTCCGTGTCTTGAAATGTGTCGGCTTCTTGTTCGGCCATGTCTGGTTTTGGTGAACTATGTAGACCCATGCCGTGCATGACAACTTCTGGACAGTTTGCCACAATTTTGTATTTAGGGTAGTCTTTGACAATTTCCCAACATTCCCATTTGTTGAATGATTTGTTCTGGTTTTTGAATTGTAGAATGCTTAAGCTTGTAGTGTCTATAAAAATGTGGGATAAGATAGTGTTAAAAAATGCGGGTGTAACACAAATAAATAAATTAAAATATTGATGCGGGTGGAATGCATATAAGTTACATAAAAATGACATAAGAAATTAAATAAAAATTACATAAGAAATTAAATAAATTAAATTTTGATGCGGGTAGAATGCATATAAAAATTACATAAGAAATAACATAAAAATTACATACGAAATTAAATAAATTAAAATATTGATGTGGGTGGAATGCATATAAATAAATAAAAATATTGTCACCTAATCCGCTAAACTTGTCCCACTACGCAGGTTACCGGAAGCATGAGAGATGGCGTTTTTGCAACAAGTAAAGGATGCGTTGAGTTTTTTCCAACGACCTTAAAGACCTTGACTAGTTCTAGCATCTTTTCCATGTACATCGCAAAATGCTTTCGTAATTTTACTCCACATTTCTCGCTTATCCATCTCATTACTCGTAATCGGGTCATGAGTAGTGTGAACCCAACATTCACACAACGTAACATCTTCAATGAGCTTCCACGAAGACATTTTTTCTCTCTTAAAGTGTAGAAAATATTGAAATGTAGTGTAAGGTGGAAGATGAGGGTTAGATATTTATAAAAAAAAAATTAACTTTTTTTAAATTTTATTGTATTTTAAAAAAAAAAGTTTATGTATTTTTTATAATTTTTAATTAATTTTAATGTAGTTAATTAATCTGGACTGTTGGATTTGAAAAATATTCAAATCCAAGAGCCAAGGATATGCCACGTGGCCAACGGTCATAAATCTGACTGTTGGGCCCTTATTTTTTTTGGGGAAAAAACGTGGACCGTTGATCTGTGATCGGACGGTCCAGTTTAAAAGTAAAATTTAAATTTTTGTTACCGTTGGAAATCCAACGGTTTATAAAAACTAGCTGTTGGAAATCCAATGACTCTGAGCATGCCACGTCGCTGCAGCACAAGTGGGCTGACAGCAGGCTGACAGCGCCTGCTCCTTTGTCCCTTACTCGTTGTTAAGCCCGAGTCTAGTCCACACGCAAGCCAAATAGGCCGGCTCTTGGGTCTGTCAAAAATCGGCTGGTTTGTTGCTTGGCTTGGGTTGGGTGCCAGGTAACTGAACGGGCTGGAGTGAATTCTCTGACCCCTCAGCTTGATATTTGGACTGGGTGTTGGGCAAATGCATCTCCGGTGGACTTGCTCTAAGGTGTTAATTATTTTGCAGGTGCATTTTCGTCCAAGAAGAAAAAGGTTGAAATTTGTATCCACAAGTTGGTGCTTTCATTGAAAGCTTGAGTTACACGCTCGTAAAAGACTTTCACAATCAAGGTTTTTCGTTTTCTTGTTCATTTGTAGATTTTTTGTACGTTCTTACTCTTGGAATTTTTATTTATAAAAATTCTTAGATAAAATATAAAAGAGAAGTATAATGACAAGAGATTCGGAAATCTTGACGAATGGATATTCCAACGTTCAAGAAATGGGACCACGGCGATCCACGAGGCTAAACACGACAACAAATGGAGCGACACCACCACCACAAGGCCCCACTTTGGCAGCTACCACTGAAGCAACTGTAGCAGCCACCCTCAACAAGGCCCACGATGCCAAGGCCTCAGTCCAAGCTGTGCCATTGAAGCCCACACAGACCCAAGCCCAAGGCGAGCCGGCCCAAGCCACCCAAGCCCAATTCAAGCCAAACGCGTTGCCGAACTAAGCCTTAGCCTTGCACCCGCGTGCACCACATGCTATCCATCCCACTCTCATGGTGTCCCAATTTCCTAACTCAAATCTTGCACCCGGAGTCTACCACACTTTCACTACCCAAGGAGACACATTTCATCCAAACTCTTCCAACCCAAATGGAGAACAACACTTGTCTCGACAAGTCGTAGAGTTGACGAGCGCCATCGCACAATAGACGACCTTGGTGAATCAGCTCTTGGAGCTCACCAAGATGTAACATGTCCCAGACGAAGTGTCCCGAAGTAGGACAATGGCAGACGAAGAACCTCTCTAGCAGCATCCCTGCAAACAGCTGCTCGACCAGGCATAAACTGAGCATTCCAACAATGTACACTCCCGACTAGGAACCCAAGATATCGTATACTCCTGTCTTAGCGCGCAGAGGAGCGTGCATTCTTGACTAGGCCCACAGACGAGTAGACATTCATATTTGGGGCCACACTCGGATAATCAACATGAGCAGCCTTCCTGGCAAAGTTTTCATTCGCGGCTAGGCCCGCAAGGAGCATCATTCACCTCACATCAGAGTAGGCAGTATGATGGACGAAGAGAAGCAGTCACTCAATTCGGCTTAAGTTCAACCCGCAGTTTACAAGAAATTCGTTCGCCTGCTAAGAACGTGCCACATGCACCACAACCGTGGCATAAACGAGCCGAACACATGGAAGAGCAGCTGAGATTAGCAGGTCACGATCGGGAGCAGCCGAGAGTTCCATTACCCCCAACAAAGGCAAATTCAGGAAAAATAGAGAGACTCTTAAATGAGCGATTGCGCGATTTCCAACCCAACAAAGGTCACTAACGAGGCACTACGACAGGACATAACCAACATAAGCAGGCCACCCTTCACGGATGAGATCGAGCAGGAAGAGCCTTCACGCAAGTTTAGCATGCTACATTTCACATCCTTCAAAGGGGATGGAGACTCTGAGAAACACCTAAAGCACTACCGAAGCGCAATGATCCTCTATCGAAATAACAATGCTCTCATATGCAAGATAATTGCCACCAATCTACAAGGCAAGGCGCAAGATTGGTTCCACACCTTGCCGCCACAATCCATCAGGAGTTTCGACGAACTTTCTTTGGTTTTCACCAAAAAATATTCATCATATCGCTCGACCAAGAAGAAGCCCGACATCCATCTGGGTTTGCTTTCTAGTGTGAGAGGATAAACTAATTGCTCTCAAGTGCAAGAGGGTAAACCAATTCCCCGACACCCACATGGGTATGCTTTCCAAGGCGGGAGGATAAACTTACACTCCGAATATCCAGGTGTGGATGAGCCAGGATGCCCTGGTATAATTAGGTGCACAATAGCTTACGCTGGGATTCCTAGAAGTAGCCATAATGGTCCTTTCAAGGCTTAGCTAACTAAAGCATTTTAGGTCTCTTGGCCTAATCCACGGGGAACCGGGCCTCAGAGACAGAGGAGGCACATTACGCAGTACACCCTAGGGACGGCTGCCCTGGAACTCTAAAGCTGCTATCAAGTGCACTAAGGTAGCCTGCGGTTTCTAGAAAACTACCTACGGCTTGCCCTTCAAGCAGTAAAGTCGCGTTAGACTTATACAACTGCACATTCTTGTGAAAGGTTAAACAAGCTAGCGTGCATATACAAAGATATATCCACTGCCAACATTCTACGCAGTCAATAAGCTTCACCTCTGGCAAGCACGAAATGATCGTAATACCCCGTATGTAAAAAAAAATATGGTTATATATATATGTGTGTGTGTGTGTGTGTAATTATTTTTACGTAACAATTTTATTAGATTTATTTTATGCAAGAACCCACTTTCGATATGTAAAATAGTTTCAATGTAAAATCCTTTTTGCTACAAATTATTTCAAAAACTTGCTAGTATTTATTTCATGTTCATATGTAATTAGAGATATTGTTAGTTTGAATTGGAGAAGGGGATTATGATGAGTTTGGCTTTATTTTTCTCACAAAGGCTAAGTGGCGTTTTGCCAACCATTGGAGAATAAAGAGGAGGGGTTAATCACTACTCTAGATAGGTTGATGTGGAAGTTGGTAATTAATAGAAGCTAATAATTAGGGTGAAGAGGTGGAGTCTATAGCATATGTATGTTAGTTTATTTGCATGTAGGTGGCAACACTTTGAGGTATTAGAAGTGCTTACTCATCAATCTATAGGAATCTTAATCATTAGGATGATATTCACCACTCTAAATAGAGGAAGATGACAACTTATTGTGGTTAAAACATTTCACGTGGCCTTTGATGGAAGGAACATCTTGCATGATATTCATTAACTTAACACTTGTTGTCTTTCCATTGGAACACATTTCATTCTTAATGATTAGGACAACATTTATTGCCTTGTTATTGGAACACATTTCATGGTAATGATTAGAACAATACTTGGTTTCTTTCTATTGGCACACTTGGAAGCTTTCTCCTCAAACTAGATGGGAATGAAGATGTCATGCAATCTTTATAAAGGAAGGAGCAAGAACCAATGCAAGACATGGAGAAAAGAGAGAGGAAGAAGAAAAAAAAAGGAAGAAAGAACAACTCAAACAAAAGCCATCCTCCATTTCATATTGCCCAATTACCTTTCTTTTACATATTGTTAAGGCTTTAAGCCATCTTTCATTGTATTTGTAAGTTTATCATATATAGTGAAATAAAATGAAAGCAAACCCCAGTGGATGTAGTCGATTTGGCAAACCACTTAAATCTTGTGTTGTTTATGCAATTACATTTTGAGATCATTGTTATGAGAGCACTCCCACTAAACCTTTGAAAAGCTCCATTTACTTCCCTTGAGAATGTTGTAAAATAAGAGAGACAAATCCTAGAAAAATGCATGAGAACTTACCCAACAAAATTACTCTATAGAACTCAAATGGAGTCATGCATCAATACCACCTAGAAAGAGAGATGGAGTAAAATGTTAAAGTAATATTTATCAATTAGATTGTTGTGTGTTATCCACACTATATATTAATGATAATATAATATGATTTTGGCTACTAACAATTTGATTAGTGTTGCAGATATAATACAATTTTGGCTACTAATAGTTTGATTAGTGTTCGAGATGTTATAGAGCATGTGATTATTGATATCCTTGTTACATGGCATATAAAATGAGATTATTGATATCTATATGAACATGACATATACATAAACATTCATGCAAAGAAAGTAAAAGAGTTGTGTTGTATCAAGTGCTCACTTGTGTAAAATGTTTAAGTTGTGAGGATATTCACGGGCTGAAGTTTGCCTTGAATATAAAATAATGAACCTTGTAATTGTCAGGCATAGGGTGCAGGGCTTGAGTATATAAATTGGTTGATTATAAAAATAATGAAATCTTGTATATATCAGGCGTCGAGGGAAGGGCTTGAATATACAATTGGGTGTCAGGCTTGAATATACAATTGGGTGTCAGGGTAAGTACCTGTATAATAAAGTGGAAACTGAGAGTTTAATTACAAAAATTGGGTTTAAGGGATGAACGGGAGTTAACTCATTTTCTAAGGTATTCAGAGCCAAGTGGTATAAGCATAGTATGGGACATGCAGGCTTGAGTGCCTTAGGTATTGGTTGACGGGATTAGAAGGGAGTGAGTACATTCATTCATCTCATTGCATATACATTTTTTTTTGTATTTGCAAGAGCTACTGATTTCATTTATTATTTTAGTTGGTACTTTTGTTATGAATCAATTTTGTATACTAATATTTTATTTCCACTACGTATTAAATAAATTATATGTGGTAAACTCAAGCTTTTATTATGTAAGATTTGTTATATGTTGTACGGTGTAATCGTTGTAATTTTATTTTAATTTTTCCACCATATCTTGGTTGTAGAATTTATTTCTATAGCTAAGATATGGCTCACACCCCAGCTCCTGAATGGTCTTTATTCACGGGTCAGGGTGTGATGGATCGATTAGATTTACACTAATTCCTAAAGTGTTGTGATACTTGCTACTCAACCCACGTAATTGGTTACATAAAGAGCGAGGAGTTCTCTCGAACCTTTACTTACAAAATTCCATACAACCACATACTTTTGATACGAAAGGTTAGTGAATTTCATGACCCAAAAATCTTTAGTATGTTGTGATGTAGGCCACACAGCTCAAGGATTGAAGAAAGCCAAGGTTAACAACCAAGTGGTCACGCAGACTCATTTGCTTCTGTAAGTAAGGCGTCCGGCTGCCGACCCTATGGTTAACAACCTTGCAAAAGTTTTACACCAATACCTAAGGCTGCATAGGCTACGCGGGCCTGTCTGCTTATAGAAAAGCAACACGCTTGCCGCTAGTCTAAAAGTCAAAGGTTGGGCGTAAACAAAAGAAGTGAAGATGAAGAAAAGCAAAGGAAGCAAGTTTATTAAATTTTCTAGCAAAATTGATAAACAAATAGTAAAGGCCAAAGGAGTTCAAGCAAAACAAAAGCAACAAGAAAAACAAAGAAAACCCTAAAGGCTACCTAGGAGACTACCCTTCAGTAGCTTGGACATCCCACCACTACTCGGCCGCCACACATTCAGCAGCCGCAACGTTCCAAGCAACGGCATTATCCGGCGTTTCACCCCTGGCTGTTCTAGCTTGGGCATCAACCTCTCCGACTACTTCACCAATGGGGGCCTCAAAAGTAAAAAAGTAAAGGCAAGCAAATATTCCGGAGAAATAGAGAAGGTTTCGAAGTCTTTCCTAGCAAACTTGAAGTTAGACGGCCTACTAAAGAGATGATCTAAGCTTGTGGAAATTGGCCTGACTCTGAATAAGCGAAGCCTCGAGCCTAGCCTTCTCATATTTTAGCTGCACGTTCTCCTCAAGCGGACGAACATGGACGCGCCGCAGCTTATCCATTTCTTTCTTTCAAACTTTCGTTGATCTTTAGTGCACCTTGGAGTTCCAACACTTGGGTTTCAAGCCTATTAATGACCTTTTTGAAATGGTTCACTTGGTTATAAGCAGCAATCAACTCTTCATCCTTTACATAAGCAGCAGAACGAAGCTCAGAAACAGCACTCTCAAGATCTTAAATTTAAGGTATGTAGCATCCGATCTCCTTCTCTGCACTTTAATACTTAACTTGGATCACGTCAAGCCTAGTCTTCAAGTCAACGATCTCTTTGCAAGTGATCTCAAGCTACAGAGAAGTGGGGGCAGCTATATTAAACCCCTTCAAAGCGATGAGCTCAGATTTCAACCTTTTGATATTCTCGGCAGAAGAATAAGTTTCCATTGCTATAGCCTTTACCATATCCTTGGCAACCTTGGTATCCTTTTGGTCAAATGGCATAGACTAGACTGCCAGAATAGCCGTTTTCTACATCATGGCAAGTAGGGCAGTCTTCGTATACTCGGTTATGTACTTCACAAAGGAACTTAAGCAAATAACCCTTCTAACGACATCGATAAACTTGGCAAAAACGTCTATATTTTCAAGCAGATCTGGTTTTAAAAGTGCATAGATCTCAGTAGTCTTCCAAGAAGCAGGCTTAGTGGATTTCTCACAGCTGCCCACTCGAGCAGTCTTCTTCTTCCCAACATGCAAATTAGTCTCAGCAGCAGGGGGAATAGGCCTTGGTGCCACTTTAGCAGCAGAGTCTACCTTATCGCTCTTCATATTAGTAAGCCTCTCCAAAGGTGAACCAGACTTAGCTCCCAACGGACACCTTAGCACTAGTTTCGGCACTAAGGGCACGATGGAGGCTCTACGCTAAGCAATCCTATTGGTAATCGAACTAGCCATCTTTGGCATGGTAGGCGTCACTGGCTCAGATCTAACAACCCCAATCTTTCGTCTCCTTGGAAGAAGTCAAGTCAATCACAAGCCTAGGGGAAACTAGTAAACCCTCGCTGTCACATCCCGGCCCGGGCCCCCACCACATCCCAGGCTTGACTTCACCGTAGTACGATATTGTCCACTTTGGGCCCTAACCATGCCCTCACGGTTTTGTTTCTAGGAACTCACACTAGAACTTCCCAGTGGGTCACCCATCTTGGGGTTGTTCTTGCATGAACTCGCTTAACTTCGGAGTTCCTATGGAACCCGAAACTAGTGAGCTCCCAAAAGGCCTCGTGCTAGGTAGAGATGGGAATATACATATAAGGCTTACATGATCCACTCCTTTAGGCGATGTGGGATGTTACATTTCACCCCCCTTAGGGGCCCGAAGTCCTCGTCGGTATATCCCTGGCCAGGGATTGGCTTTGATACCAAATTGTCACATCCTGGCCCGGGCTCCCACCACTTCTCTAGCTTTACTCTGCCGTAACATGATTTTGTCCACTTTGGGCCCCGACCACGCCCTCACAGTTTTGTTTCTGGTAACTCACATGAGAACTTCCTAGTGGGTCACCCATCCTAGGATTGCTCTTGTGTGAACTCACTTAATTTCGGAGTTCCGATGGAACCTGAAGCCAGTGAGATTCCAAAATGCCTCA
Source organism: Malus sylvestris (assembly GCF_916048215.2). Classification (NCBI taxonomy): domain Eukaryota; kingdom Viridiplantae; phylum Streptophyta; class Magnoliopsida; order Rosales; family Rosaceae; genus Malus; species Malus sylvestris. The sequence continues at coordinate 11,042,494 of NC_062264.1, forward strand.
TGCTAGGTAAAGATGAGAATATACATATAAGGTTTACATGATCCATTCCCCTGAGCGATGTGGAATGTTACACTCGCGAGCAGTGGAAGAAGTCTTTGGTTTTTTCTCAGTTAGTACCTCTTGAGCAAGTGTGGAAGATCTCTTGGATGCCCAACATTCCAACAGTTCATGAGGCCCGCGACCTTTTCATTTCTCTCAATATTCGACCTGGCTCGTGTTATATCCAAGAGCCTAAAGGACATGAGCCATGCGGCTCGCCTAGCACTGCGCCCTATCGCCTTAATCTACGACCTCAATCGCACAGTTGCCTTTGGCTTTAGCCAAACTGAGCAGCCCAAGTAGTGGTCCCTGCCACAACACCTCATCTGCCCATGTCGAGCCAACTCTTGGCCCCTACTAGCATAAGTGTAGCATCACTCCGATAGCTGCCCCGCGACAGTAATATCCAAGAAGAAGACAAGGAAAATTAATTTTTTCTTACCTCGGTGCAGCACGGAGAAGACGAAGAAAGCAACTAAAGATGGTCCTTTGCACGTGGAAGTGTAGAAGATAGCTAGGGGATGGGGAACAAATATCCTTTAACTTTCTCTCTCTTGTATGGTAGAATAAATTGCTCTCTAAAGTTGATTTAATAATCAACTTAAGGTAGACTTAAATAGACTTTGGGAGAAATTTATTTCCCTTTCCTAGAAGGATCTAATTTCCAATTAAAGAGGGAATCTACATCAAAATAGGAAGCAATCCTACGTTTCCTAAAGCAAGAAGATCTTTACACCTGCTGCCCTTTCCTGCAAGCAGCCCAACAGGTGTAGGGGCATTTGTGGCGTAAAAAATAATCAAGAAGAATATGGAGACGACATGTGGATTTTTTGGGTAAATAAGACAAAATTACCCTCGAGGTACATCAGAACTCCCACGCGTAAGCAATTGACACACACGACTCAATCAAGGTCAAAAGTGATCAAAATAGGTATTTATTCAAAACCTATTTCATTCATCCTCATCAGATCTTTCCCACAAGGTAACCCTCAAATATTCATTCAAATTAGGATTAATTACCTAAATTAACTGTTTAATTTCTTAATTAATTAATTAATTAATTTTCTGATGTGGTACAAACTAACACACAAATTAAACCGTATTAAGATAGTTGTAGTACGCGTAAGTAGGGATCGTTCTAGGCCGGGTATTAGTTAGGGATGCTAATCAACACAAATTAAACTTAAAAACTGAAAACTAGACTCAAACAACTCAAAACAAGCTAAACTGACTCAATTAACACAAAACTAAGTTAAATTGACTCAAAACAAGAACTACAGGGTGATTTGGACAATAATTAAACTAAGAAGACTCACAACAATAAAAAGAAACCAATTTGGACAGATTTTAACGTAAAGACACGAAATATAAAAGGGGGGGGAGTGGTTTTGACGAATTTAAAACCAAACAAAGTAACTTGCAGAAAACAAAGTAATTGATACGAAATTGGGTGAATGAAAGGGTGAAAGGCTAGTTAGAGGGTCCTTCTCCACACAGGACACATATGCATACAAATTGATTTCTAGTTATGATTTCATAAATCGTGAATGCAATTTACTTATTTGTTTGATTAATAACTTATTCTTGTGTGTTGATTAAGGACGCATACTTAGTTTGCATGCATGAATTCGATGATAGAATATAAGGGAATTTCACCTAATCGTTATGAACTTGTATTCACAAGTAGTAAAAGTCACTAGTCATGATTGTGTTAAGTGAATTCTTGGCAAGAGTATCATGTAGTTCATAGTTACGAATGCCTTGTCAATGCTTATGATTTTCATAGAACTTAATGATCTTTGATATGTATTTCTATCATGTTGTTCATATAGGGAACTTGATAAGAATAATTTGGTTGCGTCGCTGAGTCCAATTCAATGAATATAGGAAAATCTGAAAGTTAATTTGTGATTCTCACGATTAATTTGGGGCATTGTCATTCATGGTTTATAGGAAGAATAACTGGAAATTGATTTGTATGCATATGTGTTATGTGTGGAGAAGGACCCTCTAGTTAGCCTTTCACCATTTCATTCACCCAATTTCGTATCAATTACTTTGTTTTCTGCAAGTTACTTTGTTTTAGTTTTAAATTCATCAAAACCACTCCCCCTTTATATTTCATGTCTTTAGGTTAGAATCTGTCCAAATTGGTTTCTTTTTATTGTTTTGAGTCTTCTTAGTTTAATTTTCCTCCAAATCACCCTCTAGTTCTTGTTTTGAGTCAATTTAACTTAGTTTTGTGTTATTTGAGTCAGTTTAACTTGTTTTGAGTTGTTTGAGTCTAGTTTTCAGTTTTTAAGTTTAATTTTTGTTGATTAGCATCTCTAACTAATCCCCGGCCTAGAATGATCCCTACTTACGAGTACTACAACTATCTTAATAGGGTTTAATTTGTGTGTTAGTTTGCACCACATCAAATTTTGGCACCGTTGCCGGGGATTAGCAAAATTGCTAATCTTCCCTTTGTTTCTGTTTTTGTTTTGTTTTATTTTCTTTGTTTTAGGTACTAGTTTATGACTCGAAGTTCTCAACCTGTTCGTGCACATATATTGGAGTTTGACGACGATTTTGAAAGAACTTTGAGAAGAAAGAGGAAGCAGCCAGAACCGAATCACCTAGTTCTAGTTCTGAATCTGAATCAGAAGTTGAAATTGAAGAGGAATTCGGAGAAGAACAAGACATGGCTATTGACAATCGAACAATCAAGGAACTTTCAGCCTTGGGATTGGACAATGCCATGCCTCTTTGCATTCAATACCCTACAATAACTCATGGCAAGACCGATGAGTTCTAATTGAAGTCTAGTTTGCTGCATCACATTCCCAAATACCATGGGTTGTCCATGGAAGATCCGAACAAGCATTTGAAGGAATTTGAAGTGGTGTGCTCGAGCATGACACCAATCAACGTGGATGGCAATATTCTGAAGATGAAAGCCTTTCCATTCTCTCTTATGGACAAGGCTAAAGATTAGCTCTATGAATTAGCACTGGAACTGTCACTTCTTGGGAAAGCATGAAGAGAGTATTCTTAGAGAAATTCTTCCCAACTTTAAGAGTCATTCTGTTGAGGAAGAAAATTAGTGGAATTCAACAAAGCCAAAGGGAATCCTTTCCAGCATACTATGAGCATTTTAAGACATTAGTTGCATTCTTCCCACAACATCAAATGAAGGAAGAGCTTTTAATTCAATATTTCTACGAATGACTACTTCCAATTGAGAGACAAATGCTAGATGCCTCGACAAATGGTGCTTTGGTTGACAAAACCCCAGTTACAGCCAAGATCTTAATAGCAAATCGAGCCTTGAATGCACTACAATATGAAGGAATTGGACAAAGAGACCCCTCACGGCAACACCACATTAATATGGTAAGTTCAATGGCCGAAATTCAATCTTAATTGGCTAATCTCACTGTTCTTGTGTCACAAGTTGTTGAAGGATCCAAAGGGCAAGGAACAAGTGTATGTGGTGTGTGCTCTATGCAAGGACATCTCAATGATCAATGCCCTCAGTTGATAGAGAATGGGGGATGGGAAAGTGCCAATGCCATAGGTTATCAAAGCCAAAATCAACCAAGGAATGACTCATTCTCCAACACTTACAATCCGGGTTGGAGATATCACCTAAACATGAAGTGGAGGGAGCCTCAACAAGCTCAACAACAAGGGGGATATAGAAAGCCACCTTCGGGACTCTATTAAAGCCCATTCGCCACCACAACTCCCATTACAATCTGCCCAACCAAACTCAGGTTCGTCATTGGATAATGATAAAGTTCTTCAATTACTAACTTCATTGATGCAAGGACTACAAAATCAAGCCAAGGAGATGGGTGAGGTGAAGAAGCAAATTAGGCAGATGGCGGAATTCATGGGACAATTTAGAGAAGAAGGCAAACTACCTAGTTCAACCATCATTAATCCCAAGGGAGGTTTTGAAACGGCTAAGGCTATCACCTTAAAAAGTGGCAAGGAGTTTGGAACCATCCCACAAACATCCAAATCAAGCTAAAAGGAGGAAGAGAAGCTACTGCTCGAAGAAGAAGAACTAGACAAAGCCACGGCAAGGGTAGAACAACCCTTGCCGCAACCCTCTAAACCTTCCAAACCGTCCAATTCAGGTAAGGTTGGTTCAAATTCGATTCTTTCTAACCCTATTCCACCAAATGTGCCTTTTCCTAGCAGGTTCAAGCAATCTAAGAAAGAAGAGAATGAAAAAGACATTCTAGAAACCTTCAGGAAAGTACAAGTCAATATCCCACTCCTTGATGCAATCAAGCAAGTTCCAAAGTATGCTAAATTTTTGTAAGAGCTTTGCATAACAAGGAAAAGGATTTCGAATAAGGAAGTGGTACAGGTAAGTGAGAATGTTTCAGCAGTTTTACAAAGGAAACTGCCTCCTAAATGCAAAGATCCAGGTAGTTTCACAATCCCTTGTGTTATTGGAAATACTAAGTTTGAACATGCTATGCTAGATTTAGGTGCTTCCATTAATGTCATGCCATACTCTATCTATGCATCTATGAACCTAGGAGAGCTTAAAAACGATGGGGTTATTATTCAATTAGCTGATCGTTTTAATGCAAATCCGAAAGGAGTTTTGGAAGATGTTTTGATGCAAGTTAACCACTTGATATTTCCAGCAGATTTTTATATGCTTGACATGGAAGATTCAACCCATTCTACACCATTGTTGATCCTTCTTGGGAGACCTTTCATGAAAACAGTCCGCACCAAGATAGATGTGTTCAAGGGGAAGTTAACAATCGAATTTGATGGCGAGATTATTGATTTTAACATTTTTGAAGCTAATAGGTATCCTAAAGACGATCATTCTTGTATTTTCATTGATGTATTTGATTCGTTGGCGCAGGAATATCTTGACTCCTTGAAGAGGGATCCCCTTGAAGCAACTATTGCTGAAGGAATGAGACTTAAACCCAAAATGGCCGTGCCTAATTGTGCAGAAATTAGCGAGATGGTGGCTGCCATTGAGTCTTTACCACAACACATTGGTACGCCTCTAATCCCAATTCTAATTCTCGTTTCTACTAATAAGTTGTTACCCTCAGTGATTCAGGCACCCTCCCTCGAGCTTAAACCATTACCAAATCATTTGAAGTACGTTTTCTTGGGAGATAAAGAGACATTGCCTATCATAGTTTCTTCATCACTCACGGAAATAGAGGAGGAGAAATTGGTTCGGGTGTTGAAAGAGTACAAAATAGCCATTGGATGAACCTTGGCCGACATTAAAGGAATTAGCCCTACAACGTGCATGCATCACATACTTCTAGAGGAGGGGGCTAAACCAACTCGAGAGGCTAAACGTCGTTGGGTTTCACCGGTTCAAGTAGTTCCAAAGAAATCTGGAGTCACTGTGGTGAAGAATGCAAAGAATGAACTTGTGCCCACTCGTATCCAAACAGGTTGGAGAGTTTGCATTGAATATAGGAAGCTCAACGCCACAACATGGAAAGATCATTTCCCCTTGCCATTCATTGATCAAATGCTTGAAAGGTTAGCTGGTCATTCTTTTTATTGCTTTCTTGATGGTTATTTGGGATATAATCAGATTGTTATAGCTCCAGATGATCAAGAAAAGACTACTTTTACTTGTCCATTTGGTACTTTTGCTTATCGTCAAATGTCATTCGGTTTATGTAATGCACCAACCACGTTTCAAAGATGCATGGTAAGTATCTTTTCAGATTTTGTTGAGAAGATTATTGAAGTTTTCATGGACGATTTTAGTGTTTTTGGTGATTCGTTTGATGATTGTTTAGCTAATCTAACATTAATCTTGAAACGCTACATTGAAACTAACCTTGTTTTAAATTGGGAAAAATGTCACTTTATGGTAAAACAAGGCATAGTTTTAGGCCACATAGTTTCAGAAAGGGAATTGAGGTTGATAAATTGAAAATAGATCTTGTACACTACTTACCCTCTCCCACTTCGGTGAGAGAGGTTTGTTATTTTCTTAGACATGCAGGATTCTATAGGAGATTCATCAAAGTTTTTTCAAAGATTTCCCAACCTCTCTGTTGTCTCCTTCAAAAGGATGTGCCCTTTGAATTTAACGAGGAATGTGAGAAGGCCTTCAATCACCTCAAAAAGATGCTAACTTCGGCCCCTATCATAGTTCCACTAGATTGGAGTCTTCATTTGAGCTTATGTGCGATGCTTCAGATTATGCATTAGGGGCTGTTTTGGGACAAAGGAAGGACAAACAGCCGCATGTCATATATTATGCTTCTCGGACCTTGAATGACGCTCAATTAAACTACTCCACCATTGAAAAAGAACTTCTTGCTGTTGTGTTTGCTTTAGATAAGTTTCGTTCGTATTTACTTGGTACTAAAGTTATAATTTACTTTGACCATGCAGCTTTGAAGTACTTAATCACAAGGAAAGAAGCTAAGCCAAGACTTATTCGCTAGATGCTTATTCTCTAAGAGTTTGACGTGGAAATCCGAGACAAGAAAGAAAGTGAAAACGTGGTGGCTGACCACTTGAGATGAGGAGCCATTACCCATCCCAGAAGCATTCCCAGACGAGCAGCTGCTGTTCATAGAGGTAAGTGAGCCATGGTATGCCGATTTAGTGAATTATTTGGTGTCTAAACAAGTTCTAAACACCCTAAACAAGCATCAACGTGACAAACTTAAAAATGATGCACGGTTTTATGTGTGGGATGACCCGTACTTGTGAAATATTACCCTGATCAGATTCTTCATAGGTGTGTGCGTGAATCTGAGTTTAATTCAATTTTAACTTTCTGTCACACTTTTGCATGTGAGGGTCATTTTGGTACACAACGCACAACACTTAAGGTTCTAGAATGTGGATTTTATTGGCCTACTATCTTTAAAGAAGCTAGAACTTTTTGTATGACTTGTGATCGTTGTCAAAAAATGGGCAATATAGGTGGAAAAGATCAAATGCCGCAAACCCCTATCTTTTCTGTTGAGATTTTTGATGTTTGGGCTATTGATTTCATGGGTCCTTTTCCTTCCTTACATGGTTTCAATTATATTTTACTTGCTGTGGATTATGTGTCGAAATGTGTGGAAGCAAAAGCCACCCGTACTAATGATTCCAAAGTGGTTGCAAATTTTGTCAAAACTAACATATTTGCCAGATTTGGAATGCCAAGAGTACTTATAAGTGATGGGGGTTCCCATTTTTGCAATCGCACTATCGAGGCGCTGCTCAAGAAGTATAACATCACACATAAGGTTTCGACACCTTATCATCCTCAAACAAGTGGGCAAGCCGAAGTTTCTAACCGAGAAATCAAGTAGATTTTGGAGAAGACAGTGGGGCTAACTCGGAAAGATTAGAGCTTGCATTTGAATGATGCACTGTGGGCGTATAGTATAGCCTACAAAACATTAATTGGGATGTCTCCATTCCAGCTCATCTATGGGAAACCGTGCCATTGGGCAGTCAAAACGTTCAATATGGACATAGATGCGGCTGGACTTCATAGAAAGCTTCAATTAAACGAACTTGAAGAAATTAGGAATGAGGCTTATGAGAATGCTCATATTTACAAGGAGAAAATGAAGGCATTCCATGACAAGATGATTCGTAGCAAGACGTTCTCTATAGGGCATAAAGTGTTACTTTTTAACTCCTGCCTTCGATGGTTTCCAAGTAAGTTGCATTCCAAATAGATTGGTCTTTTTGTTGTTACTAATGTCTTTACATATGGTGCAGTCCAAATTCAAAGTTTAAAGATCGAACATGAATTCAAAGTGAATGGACACCATTTGAAGCCCTACTACAAGAATTTTGAGGAGCATGTCGTGGAGGAAATACCCCTCCATGCCTTTGGCCCTAATGAAGCTTAAATGGAGGTATCATCGGCTGGAAGACGTTAAAGCAAGCACTTCTTGGGAGGCAACCCATGCGTTCAAATAAAGAAGACCTAGGAATCTCCAGCTCCAAAATCTAGATTTACGTTCCTTAACCCTACTCTTTATTGCTTTTACTTTGCCATGATTGTCATGTTTGTTAGTTGTGTTGTTTGATTGTTTGCGTGTTAGTTTATGTTTGAAACATTGAGGACAATGTTTGGTTTAAGCGTGGGGGGGGGGTAAACAAATGATTTTTCATTTTAGAGTCGTTTTTGTGTGTTTGTTTGTGTCTTAGGGTACCTTGCAACACAATGATGGGGATTTGGTTTTTAATTGCATGACCGTTAAAGGAAATTACAAACATGGGTGGAAGTTTGATATGCTCTTTGGTTAATACTTGGTTGTAGTTGTCATTAACGAATTCACATGTAATCACAAAGGAAAAAAAATCAGTTTTGTAACATGCTTGAAGGAAGGAACTCAAACTAATGCTATAACCCTGAGAGACTTGAGCCTATACTTTATTTGGAGAGTTATTAATCTGTGAATTTTTGTTTTCTAAAGTCGTTGCATGATCTCATTAATTTTTTTGCTTGGTTGCTACTTAGAATGTTTTTTTTCATCATTTTAATTCCAAATACTAGAACTCATGCCCGTTTCATTCAAAGCTTAAAATTGAGTGCATAACATATAACAAGATGAAGTTGTTTAGTTACCACCAGAGCCAAAAAGCCTTATTCCCTTGCATATGTATTGTAGGTTTAACCCCTTTGAGCCTTATTTAGCCTATTTTCTTTGTTAGCCACATCATCCTTACCTAGCCTAGATTAGGACTATCCATACCCTTGTTCTTAAAGTATAGTGGAGCATGACTTAGAGGGAATTCCTTTTGATCAACATTATGCAGAAAACAAGTGTGGGGAAAGGTTATTTCCAACGAAAGAAAAGAAGAAAAAAAAGAAAAAAAAAAGTGAAAAAGAAAAAAAAAAGAGAAGAAGTTGAGAAAGAAAGAAAAAGTTCAAAATAAGTGAGAATGAACTCACAAGTATTGGTTGTTGAAGAAGGGGTCCAAAAGTTTGAATTCGGCCCTACGTGATGTGTGAATTCTCCCTTGGGTTTAAAGTTGGTTGCTGCATTCAAAAGTGAATTCTAAGTATTGATTTCATCACTTTGCTTACTATCACTTTAGGAACCTTTGTTTATCCTTAACCTTTCATCGTTAGCCAATACCTTAGCCCCAATACAACCCTTTGACCTGTATCTTGATTGTTGTGTGTTCAATAATGTGGAGTTTGAAATTGTTACGAGCATATGGAATCCCTGGTTCTCGCTTCTAAGTAGTGGCATTCCGTTCATGAGATCATATACATGTTATATTGATAATTCCAGAAAGTGCCTTCTTTGATTATAAACGTATGTGAGTGGCTAGTCTACATGTTTACATCAATCTTCTCACATGTACCTAGTATAGGGAGTGTAGTCAGAAAATCTGTGTGAACATAGAGAGTATATTTGGTGAGGAATTGAGGGAATTCTCTAAGGCATGTTACTACATTCAAAATGTTGTTTTAATTGATTAAATGTGAGCTAGTGAGTGGTGACTGTGATTGAGTATGAGCTCGAGGGTAAGGATGGCTAAAACCTATGGGAGTAGTGATTTTTAATGTGTCATGTTTCATTGGAAATCCCTGAAGCAAACGTTGGAAGGTCTAGGTTATGTTTTGTTTGTTTCATTTTGTTCGAGGACTAGCAAAAGCTAAGTGTGGGGGAATTTAATAGGAGCATATTTATGCGACTTAGTTAGCTCGTTTTCTTGCATTTACATAGCTAGTTTCTGCTTATTATAGTGTTTTAAGCTATTTTCATGTGTTTTCAGGTTCAAATGACAAAGTTAGCAAGAAAGTGCAATTTGGAGCAGTTTTGGGCCAAGAATGGATAGCACATGCATGGAGCAAGGTGGATGGACGTTTTTGAAGTTCAGAAGGCTAGGAATATGTTGAAGAGATGAAGAAAATAAAGTAAAGACAAAGAAGATGAGGAATCAGCTAAAAGGAAGAAACATTATCCAAAACCTTATCTTATCCAACATTATCCAAACTAACTTTATCTTATCTTATCCTATCCTAATCTTATCCTACCTTAATTCCAGCTGCAAGGGGAGACTAATTTCACATTAAATCACCTACAAATTAGGTTTCTAAAAGCCAAGACCCTATCCTTAGATTGGTGCTGCACCCTCTTATCCCTTTCCTTCTAGAAACCTGTCACAAACCCTTTCTAGAAGCCTTATTCCTGATCCTAAAAGAGTGCCGCCCTAGCCCTTCTAAAAGTTATGTTTCCTGCAGCAAGGACCAATCATTTTCCTCCCTGGAATCTGAATAAGAAAAGTCCTTTTTCCTTGTTGATTTGGAGTCCTGATTTCCCTCTTTCTCAGCTTTGCTGTGCCCTAGCCCTATATATATATATACCTTGGCCGTATAACTCAGTCACCACCACCATAAGTTCACACCACACGCAAAAGAGAAAATTCAGAGAAAAACACAAGAGTGCCATGGCTTTGCAAGGAAGGAAGGAGAAGAAGGAGCTTGTGCCATGCCTGCCATCCAAGGCCATTGGATTGCTAGAGCATTTCTGGGTTCTTTCTATCCTTAGTTTTAGTTCAATGTTTAAATTAGATTGTCTTTGTTTAATTCCAAACATGTGAAACTAATTTTGTTTTAGTTAGAGTAGAATTCAAAGCCATGAACATATGTGATATGAATTGATTACATCTAGTTATGATTTCATAAATCATGAATGCAATTTACTTATCTGTTTGATTGATAACTTATTCTTATGTGTTGATTAAGGATGCATACTTAGTTTGCATGCATGAATTCAATGCTAGAATATAAGGGAATTTCACCTAATCGTTATGAACTTATATTCACAAGTAGTAAAAGTCACTAGTCATGATTGTGTTAAGTGAATTCTTGGCAAGAGTATCATGCAGTTCATAGTTACGAATGTCTTGTCAATGCTTATGATTTTTATAGAACTTAATGATCTTTGATATGTATCTCTATCATGCTGTTCATATAGGGAATTTGATAAGAATAATTTGGTTGCGTCGCTGAGTCCAATTCAATGAATTTAGGAAAATCTAAAAGTTAATTTGTGCTTCTCACGATTAATTTGGGGCATTGTCATTCATGGTTTATAGAAAGAATAACTGGAAATCGATTTGTATACATATGTGTCATGTGTGGACAAGGACCCTCTAGTTAGCCTTTCACCCTTTCATTCACCCAATTTCGTATCAATTACTTTGTTTTCTGCAAGTTAGTTTGTTTTAGTTTTAAATTCGTCAAAACCACTTCCTCCTTTATATTTCGTGTCTTTAGGTTAGAATTTGTCCAAATTGGTTTCTTTTTATTGTTTGAGTCTTCTTAGTTTAATTTTCGTCCAAATCACCCTCTAGTTCTTGTTTTGAGTCAATTTAACTTAGTTTTGTGTTATTTGAGTCAGTTTTGCTTGTTTTGAGTTGTTTGAGTCTAGTTTTCATTTTTTAAGTTTAATTTGTGTTGATTAGCATCCCTAACTAATCCCCGGCCTTGAACGATCCCTACTTACACGTACTACAACTATCTTAATAGGGTTTAATTTGTGTGCTAGTTTGTACCACATCATTTTCTAATTAATTTCCTAATTGATTGCAAAGCGGAAATTTGCATCCACAAATTTTTTATTGTTGAAATGAAGAAAATAAAAAATTGACAATATATCAATCATACATTAGCAGTACAATGAAAATAAAATGCTAGTTAGACCAATTTTTTAGACCACGTTTGCAAACTATGTGACATGTGTCTAATCAGAAATAAGCATATTAATAACACTTAGTAATAATTTACAAAATATGATTTAAATTGATGATCTTCTTAACATTACTCATGATAATATAAAGACGAACTACATATTTGTATCATCATATGTCCCATCCAACGATATGTAAAAAAACAGGACAACCAAATGGTCCGAATGTCAAAACTAGACCATTTCATCCAAAAGACAGGTTGGGAGGTAAAATGGGTGTGTGTGAGAAAACAACCCCTTTTTGCTTTCTTCTTCTTAACGATATGTGAGCCTCAACAAAGCCGAAGTCTCTAGAAGCTGAAGATGATAAGGTGAGCGAGAGCTGCTGCTTATCCGTCTTAGAAAAGTTCTTCAAAGTTGGTTGTAAGCCCAATGTGATTACTTTCAGCGCAACCATCCACGAGATTCTTGTTGACAATAGAGATTCAGAAGCAGCAGGACTTTTAAAAAAAATGGTGGACGAAAGTTGTAAGCCTGATGTGATTACTTTCAACACAGTGAAAGGTTTTTGTACGACGGGTAACAATAATGCAGCTATTCAATTGCTCAGGAAGAAAGAAGAAAGAGGTTGTAAGACCTACATCGTTGCTTCTAACACAATCATTGACAATCATTGACAGTCTCTATGTCAATGCATTGAAATCTTCTCGAAAATGATTGGTAAGGGTGTTGCCCCGGACGTCATTACGTGTACCTCTGTGATTCATGGAGTTTGTAGATAGGCGAGTGAAATGAAGCTACATTGCTGAACGAAATGGTGTGCAAAATATTGTTTCGGATTTGTTCACATTCAAGGTCTTGGTTGATGCATTTTGTAAGGAGGGGATGGTTGTGGAGGCGAGGAGCGTGATTGAAATTATGATACCGAGAGACGTTGTGCCTGATACCGTACGCAAAATTCACTCATGGATAGTTATTGTCTGCGAGGTGAATATTGAAATGTTCCACATCGACCGTATTTATGAGAAAAGAAGAGTTTAAATATCCTAACAACCATAGTCCCACCACGTGAAGAACATATATGAGCCAAATATATCAACACTCCTGTTATGTTTATTAGTTGGACTTCCAAATGTTTGGACTTCCAAATTCCAGTTATGCATACTTGTGGTGTTTGACTGACTGGACTGTCTAAAAACAAACAAGCTGGGATGGCAATGGAACTTTTTGGAGAGATCGAACACAAGAAATTGGGTATGAGTATTGGAATTTACAATATTGGTATCGAGGGTTTGTGCATAGCCCAAAAACATGAATCTGCAGACATTAAGGGCAATGGAACTTATTCGCGAAATGGTGCAGAATTTCTCTGCAGATGCATCAACCACATAATTGATAGTTGATTTATTGTCCATAGATAAAGTAAATCCCGCTTTGTTGCCATTGATAAAAGAATCATTAATTATGAGGTTAGTTCCAATCTTTGAAGCAGAGCCTTCTCAGTATTCCAATGACTTTTGAAGCTGCTGGACCTTTGTTAAGTCATGCAGGTATTATGTATATAATTTGTGAGAGAAATCCATCAATTACTTTGTCATTCTTATGGCTGCAAAAGCAAGTGGTTAATTTTGTAGATTTGATTTCAAACTGCTGATAGAGCTAAGATTTCATGTCACAGGAAAGTTATTGGTTATCTGTTGAATTTATCCAATTTAAATCAACCTTTAAGTTGTCTACTACATGTAATAGGAATGTAATATTGGAGAAATAATGTTGACTGTGATTCGATCTCTTAAAGATATTAATCCTATATCATGTGTCTTATATTGGAAATAGGATTGATGGAATCCTTAATTGACTTTCAAAGTGTTATCTTGTATTTCATTCATAACCTCATTGATTTACGCCATAACTAACGGCTTAGGGAAGATAAAACAGCAGCTTCTTGAATTAAGGAGTTGACAACCAAGATGAGACTCCTATACAAGTATTACTAATCACAAGAAAAGTGTAGCCGGCTATTAACCACTTAGGGAACAATCAATACCCAGAGGAAACATACTTGAGTAATTGACTAAACCCTAATTGCCCAATTTTACAGTGAACCACCTTAATATTCATGAGACTCAAATAACCACTGGACTACTTCCAATACTCCCCCTCAAGCTGGATCTAAAAGGTTTATGGATCCAAGCTTGGACAGAAGCCTTTGAAACTGATGAGAAGCCAAGGGTTTGGTCAATATGTTTGCCAACTGATCGAAGCTTCTTGTATAATGGGTCTAAATCACCTGCGACTGTACTTGTTCACAAACATAATGACAGTCAACTTCAATGTGTTTCGTCCTCTCGTGAAACACTGGGTTTGATGCTATGTGCATGGCTGCCTGGTTGTCATAAAATAAGGACATAGGTTGAGTTGTAAACACACCTAAGTCACGCAGAAGATTTTTTAGCCATATCAGCTCACACGCAGTTGAGGCCATTGCACGGTGCTCAGTTTCGGCACTTGATCTTGTGATGACAATTTGTTTTTTACTCTTCCATATGACCAAGTTTCCACCGACAAAGGTACAATAACCAGTGGTGGACTTGTGATCGATTGCATTTCCTGCCCAATCGGCATCACAATACCCCATGATTTGGGTGTTCTGATTCTTCTTCATGATGATGCCACGACCCACAGACCCTTTTAAGTAGCGTAAGATCCTTTTAACAAGGTTCAAATGTTCGATTGTGGGAGAGTGCATGAATTGCTTGCGATACTCACTGAATATGTGAAGTCGGGTCTGGTGATTGTTAGGTAGATCAACTTCCCAACAAGTCTCTGATAATAGCTTATGTCCATGAGTGGGGTGCCCTCTAAGCTAAGTTTAAGCTTGCTATCAAGAGGAGTAATTACGGGTTTAGCATTGCTCATGTTAGCTTCCTTAAGCAAATCCAAGACATACTTTTTTTTATTAAGAAATAGACCCTTGTGAGAAGTTGCCATCTCTATTCCAAGAAAATACTTCAATACCCCAAGGTCTTTAATTGCAAATTTTTGTTGGAGTGATTGTTTGAGTTGGACATCTCTTCAACATTATCACTTGTAATTATTAAGTCATCAACATAAATCAACATAACCAATTTGCCCACAGCTCCAATGCAAACAAACAATGATGAATCGACATTACTTCTTTTGAAACCAACACTATTAAGAACTGAACTTAGCTTGGCATACCAAGCTCAAGGAGATTGTTTCAGTCCATAAATTGATTTGTGCAATTTGCACACTAAATCAGGTTCATTGCTTTGATGATGCCCTGGTAGCAATTTCATATAGATCTCCTCTTCGAGATCACCATGCAAAAAAGCATTCTTCATGTCCATTTGATACACGAACCATCCCTTGTTGACCGCAACAGACAATAGAACCCTAACTGAGTTCATTTTTGCAACAGGTGCAAATGCTTCTTTGTAATCCACCTCAAATGTTTGAGTGAATCCCCGAGCCACCAGCCTTGCTTTATGCCTCTCAATTGAACCGTTTGAATTAAATTTGATCTTATAGATCCATTTACAACCCACTGCCCTTTTTCTTTTTAGAAGTTTGGTGATGCTCCAGGTTTTGTGTTGGTCTAGAGCTTTAAGTTATTCTCACATTGCTTCTTTCCACACATCTTTGTTGTTAGCCTCATGAAAACTTTGAGGCTCACAGTAACTTGAAATGGTGCTTAGGAATGCAGCATGAGAGGAAGTCACCTTTTGGCACGACACACAATTTGAGATTGGATGCTTAGGTTTGTAGGTGACAAAATCTTGAAACCTTGTGGGAGGTTGTCTATCACGCATAGGATTGCGTCGTGGGGCTGCGATAGTTGTCTCACACTCGTTCAAGACATGAGTCACACTTTAAAGATCGTTTTAGTTGTATCCATCATCATGCATTGTACCATCAGGATGTGTGCTTTCATTGTTACTTTCAGTGAGTGGTGCATCATTATTGACATGGCTGGGACCTTTATTTGTTGCAGCATCATTGAGCTCGATTCTTGGTAGAGGGAACAAATCCAAGATACACTCCTCTTGACTTATGGTCTCAAGTGACTTGCTGAAAAAAAGGTTAGCTTTATGAATTGAACATCTTTAGACACAATCATTTTTCTCAGTTGGAGATTATAGCACTTATATCCCTTTTGTGTTGATGAATAACCAAGAAAGATGCATTTCACAGCTCCAGGGTCCAGTTTATCTAGGTGATGAGGTTGAACATGAACAAAACAAATACACCCAAAGACCCTAAGGTGTGAAAGGTTAAATTTTCTTCCTTTCATGACCTTTATGGGAGATTTAAATTCCAAGATTCGGCTAGGAAGTCTATTGATGATGTAGGCCGCTGCCATAACTCCTTGGGACCAAAATCTCTTTGGTACATTCATTTGTAGCATTAGTGCTCTAGTCTTTTCAAGTAGGTCACGATTTTTCCTTTTGGCTATGCCATTTTGTGGAGGTGTGCCAACACAACTTGTTTGATGCATGATGCCATGATTGCTCAAATATTATGTCATGATTTGGGACATGTATTCGGTGCCATTATTAGACCTTAAGGTTTGAATTTGAGAAGAGAAATGGTTTTTAACGAGATTATGAAAATCCTTGAACACTTCCATAACTTCATTCTTAGACTTTAAAAGGTACAACCATGTGGCTCTAGAGAAATCATCAACAAAGATTACAAAATACTTATAACTATCAAAAGATTCACCATTTGGTCCCCATACATCCGAAGGAACAAGTTCAAAAATCTTGCTAGCCCTGGATAAAGACGAGTTAAAAGGCCTTAGACAAGTGGCAGGTTTCACATGGATTTAAATCCTTCCCTAAGTTTGGAAACAAAGTTGACAAAATAGGTTGAGAAGGATGAGCTAGACGTTGATACCACAATTGGTTATCTTGGATAAAGTTGGACTTGGCTTGAAAACCTCTAGGGCTGCTCTTTGATATGTAATAGAGGCCATCTAGATAAAACCCATCACCAATTGTCTTCTTGGTGACACAATCCTGAAAAATGACATTGTGAGGAGAGAAGATGGCTAAACAATTTAAGGTATTGGTGATTTTTCCTACAGATAGGAGTTGGAATGGAAAGGAAGGAACATATAAGGCCACTGACTTAATTTTATCTGACATTAAGTTGATTTTTCCCTTTCCCAAAACCTTGGCACCATCACCATTTGCAACTGAAACTTGAGAGGGTTTTGATAAATTTTCAAACTTATGAAACATAGACACATGGTTGGTTATATGATATGTGGCACCCAAATCTACGACCCAAAAATCATGCAACATATTTACATTAAGAGCAGTTTTGAAAGCATTCATGATACCTTGCATGTCTTGTTGGGATACGTGTTCAGTCTTCGCCAGAAAACCAGCAAATTGGCCTAGCAAAGCTATCGAGTTTCCATCTTCAATACCGACTATTTGGTCAATTCCAGCCCTCTTTTATTGCTTTGAAGATACGATGCAAACTCATTTATGAGTGCAACTGGGTTTGTTGTGAAGTTCTTGAATGTATTAGATCCATTGAAAGTGGAGGCAGATGCTTGGTTGGCTCTGTGTGCAGCATGGTTCAACCTCTGTGAGCCCTTGTTGTCCTTCATGAAACCAGGCTTTAATTCTGGATGTAAAATCTAGCATGTCTCCTTAACATGACCAATGTAGTTGCACTGTTGGCACTTTAAGTTTGGATGCTTCCTTTTGTACTTCCTCTCATTGGTTATATACGCCCTTGCTTCAGATACATTGACCTTTGTACCAACGTTCATGACCTTCCTCCGCACTTCTTCACGTTGGATTGTTGCACATACACTGGTGAAGGATGGAAGTTCAATGTTTATGAGTATATGGCTTCGTAGGTCTTCATATTCTGAGTCGAGAATGGACAAGAGTTGGAATATCTTGTCTTCTTCAGCCCTCTTCAGTAACGTAGACGCATCAGTTGTGTGAGGGTGATACATTTCAAACTCATTCCACATGCTCTTCATGTTACCGAGAAGGTGTATGAAGGGCTTTCCTTCTTGTTGCAGATTGGAGATGTCCTTCTTTAGTCGGAAAACACGTGCATCATTGTTCCGATTGCCATACATTTCCTTGACAGTCTCCCATAGCTTGAGTGATGATTCAGAGTAACTGAAGATTTCAGCTAGTTTACGTTCTATGGAATTTAGGAGCCACGACATAACTAGTTAATCCTTGCTAAGGCGGGATTCATAAGTTGGTGAGGAAGCATCAAGTACTTCGATGCTTCCATTTATGAACCCTAACTTGGACCTTCCACCTAGGGCAAGAGATACTGCTCTCGACCAAGGCAAGTAATTAAACTCATTCAACAAGACTGAGCTTAATCTTTGATTTGGGTTGACATCTACCTTAGACAAATTAAAGGAGGAAAGAACCTATGAACTTTCAGCTTCAGATCCAAAGGGATTATCTTCAGCCATTTTGAAGGTTGAAAAAGATCGGATGGTAGTAAAGCAGAAGCAGGTTATTTTCCTTGCTCTGATACCATATTGACTTTGAAAGTGTTATCTTGTATTTCATTCATAACCATATTACAATTGTACAGAATTATATAAGGAAACTAACCCTCATTGATTTACGCCACAACTGACGGCTTAGGGAAGATAAAACAACAACTCCTTGAATTAAGGAGTTGACAACCAAGATGAGACTCCTATACAAGTATTACTAATCACAAGAAAAGTGTAGCCGGCTATTAACCACTTAAGGAACAATCAATACCCAGAGGAAACATACTTGAGATATTGACCAAACCCTAATTGCCCAGTTTTATAGTGAACCACCTTAATATTCAGGAGACTCAAATAACCATTGGACTGCTTCCAATAACTATAATTATGATACTTAACTTAGAGGCTAAGAAAGTAAGTTTAGGTTTCTTTTATGGATGGAAACCCTAGCTTTTAGCCTATATATATAAACACCGGTCTCTATAAGCCCTAGAAACACAACATAATGCTTCCCATAGAGTAGTTGTATTCGGCTAGGAGTTTATAGAAGATCTTGGTGTTGCCGTGCGCTGCTCCTTTTGCATGCATGGCTTCCGTTGGATTCAGGTCATTCACTCATTCGTTTGTGTTTTAATTATACAACCTTATAAGGCTAACAGTTGGTATCAGAGCCTTTGGTTATATAATTAAAACCTATTAAGTTCGACGATATATAGAGTCGTTTTACAAGATATGTAAACTGAATTTTGGTCTTAAATTCAAGTGTGATTTCATATCCTTGGCGTACTAATATGATATGTTCAGACATATTCTATGATCAGTTCCTTTTGATCCTAAATTCAAGTGTTAGTTAAATATTAAAAATCAAAGATGGAGATCGGTTAAAGAGCAAAGGTCGATGGGGCTTACGATTGTGTTGTTCATGGTATCAAGATTATTTCTTACTAAATAATCTTTTGGCACGAATTTGAATTTTTTTATCAGAAATAGCCATAAACCGTGTTTCAATCCTATAAACATATAGGAACGTAAAGAAGCATATATGTAAGGCGTGGTATTATATTATGTATTTTACAGTGGAAACCATGGCACTGAGATGAATATATAACAGTTTTGTTCTATTTCAATTTTCATGCTAATGTTTTGGTTGAATTGATTTACCATGTGCCACTGATGATCTCAATTTTTGTAAGCATCCTATATTTGTTCTGACCTTACTGAAGAGGCTCTTCCAATTAGCAAGCAGAACGAAGTCATCTACCAAAACAAAATGGTTTGTTTCATTGACTTTGATTTCCATGATGGCTTATGGTATTTTGGTTGATATATATTTGGGTTGATCCCTGAAAGCTTAAATTGGTAATAAGATAAAGATATAATTGCATGAGTGATGTGCTAATTATTGTAGAGCATGTACATACATTGAATACCATGTATCAGTTAAGTATGTCATGAATATGGATCAAATTATTTTATGTTTGGCAACCCTATAAAAATAGGCACATGATTTATGTGTTTGACTAAGAATTGAGATTATCAAATTTTAATCTGGTATATGTTAATATACTTCATTTCGATCAGGAAGAGCAATGATAAATTTAAGGTTTGCAATTTCTCTGAATTATTACTCCAGTAAAGGTACCGTTATGATATAATTTGGTTGCCATAAATTTCTATTACACATTCACTGATTTGTTCTCTACAAAATGGCTTGAGGTGATACTCCAATTTAACAAGAAATAATTGCATAAGTGTCGGCAAATGGCATATGCAGACATGCCAAGAAGTATGTAAATGTCAAATCTATCTTGGTTGTTCGTGGCTAATTTTGTTAGTGCCACATGAGAGCAAGCTTGATGGAATCAAAAGCTCCAGCCACAGGTTTAAAGGGGTTTTTTTTATACTGCCACACGCGAGAACACCTGTGTGAGGTGCATCTTGGGTGGACAGGCGACAAGGGGACACTAACCACCTTTCAAATGCCTCACGGATTATTGCAGGTTCTGTTTTCCTTTTGCATTACATGATTATGTGTAGGAAATATATATATAGACTGAATTAAAGAGCCATGTCATTAGTTGTTGTCGGAAATATCTAATATGGATTCAATTTTAAGTATGCAAACATGGAGCAAAATTGACATATGGCGTGTTTTATTAAAGGGATTGGGTTGTCCTATATTGCTTTAAGCTTGAGATGATCTTATGTAAAGACACAATGTGTAGATTAGTAATGCAGTATACTAGTACTTAAGTATGATTGGGGATTATTTCAAGTAAGGTTTATAATGAGATTAACTCCATAAGGAATTTGCATGACTAATCAAATTAGTTTTGCCTACAGTTTTGCTTTCCTATCTCAGTATAGTCATTTAATTGTACATGACTAGTTAACTATGAAATTGATGCATAACTTGTGGATTGACTGAGAGTGACAGAAAGCATCCAGTGACAAGGACAAGAATACTAAATGAATGAGATTTGTGGTAATCATGTGACAATTCTCATTTGTATTTTTATATATTCTTATATGAGAATTTTGGTTGGTCATGTGGTTGTATATGTTTACAAAGAAGTGCTGAACATATGAAGGCATGAGGTATGTAATCCATTCAAAGTATGTGGCTTAATTAATAAGCATGAATTTTCAAACATGTATTATTGTTTGTGGTTTTTCCTATCCCTAAAGAATTTAAACAATACTTTGATCAGTCAATTTTTATGTGCCATAAGGGGAGAAGGAAAGAAACGTTTCAAGGCTAATGTAGGGCATATATTGGAGATGTTTTCTATGGAAGAAACTTTTCAAGTATGATGTCAGGTTTCTTGAGATTAATATAATGTCAAAGGGAGTCATGAAGGAATTAGTGTCATTTGTTGGCAAGACTCGAAGCTCGAATCAGGTTATAATAATTTTGTCACTTACAGTTAATTAATCCATGTGACTACTTGTATTGTTTCAGGGCAGAGTTGATCAATGTCTTGTCAACTAAGCAAGCCGTAGTGGCTTAGTTGATGCTGGGACTATGGTTTTTGAGTTACTTCGATCAACATTGCATCTTAATTAGAATAAAAGCGATAATCTTCAACCCGCATGTGTGGATTGTTTCTTTTAGTTTAATTATGATGGCATAGTATGGGTTTTATTTCATAAGAGTAGTGAAAGCTTCATCTGCCCATAGGTGTTGAAGTTTTTCATGAAGGTACTCTTGAGACATAAAATCTAGTACTAGAAACTAGTTAATTTTCTGCCTATAGGTGTAAATTAACCTAGTTTCATGAAGTTTATTGGGGATAAAGTTCCATGCCATCAGTTGCAAATATTTCCACTATGAGCCCCATAATAGGTTGTGGTTTTAAGGCATGGAAATTGGTTGCATCATGATGTATTTTGTGTCTCTTCATGAGACTTGTTGATGCGAAGTATTGGACCCATGAAAATTAATCAAGGATTGCTAATGTACGCATTGTTTAAATCTTATGCTTGTAAATCTTTTCAATTTGAACTATGATGTCGGTTTAGAGGATGAAATTTGATTACTAAATATGAAATTGAATTTGTTATGGGTGCATAAATTCATTATAGATGCACATAATTGTTTCTGGCAGATTACGTGGCTTGATTTAAATCGGGTGAATGACACGTCTAATGGTCACCAAATGACCTGAATTTTAGATATGTTCAACATATAGATGTCTACTATGTGTTTGCAAATTTTAGTAATTTTCTGCCATGTATGTTAATTATGGTGAATTTACTAGTAACCCATACTCGTATAGACAGTTTTTACTAACAGATTATGTTGGTCTTTTTGAGACATCACTTTAGACTACTATTTTGACACAAAACAGCTCCATATTTTTGTCTTATGAAGATTAGTATGTCTATTTTGGTTAGTATAACTTTGGTAGCAATCAAGGTTTTAAATTAATTATGATAAATTCTAAAGTAAGTGTAACTCGTTGCTGAAATTCTGTTTGACAACTTTATGTTGGTTGTAATGTCTATTTTATTATGTCCAAAATATAAAGTAGTTTTATTTAGGTACATCTTTGAAAGAGTTTTTGCCCAAGTGGGAGAATTAGTGAACAAAAATTGGGCTTCACACTCATTAATTTATTTGCAAGTATAAACTCTGAAAACTTAGTGGGAGTTGTTCTAAAATTTTGAGCATTAAGTGGACTTGAATGAATCTATTAAAGTGTTATCTTCTATGAATTTGTGTTACTCGAATGTCTATAATATGTTTAAGTTGCACGAATGGATACTTGGTATATGCATACATTTTTCTGTTATTTGCAATCATTTGGATTTCTTGGTTGATCATTTGTTTTGAGGCTCATAAGGACTTAGCATAAATGTGGATTTATTAATACATATAAGGTGGTTGTTGGATGCATGTTTTTGTGTAACAGTGGTGAATGCTTTCGTGCTTAGTTGTACCTTTCATTGGGGTAATATGCATTCATAATTGATTGAGTAAGGTTATTCCCAACGGCATATTTTCAAAAGTATGATTTAAGTATTGATTTGCAAATTAAGTAATGATGTTGCAGATCAGTGGGAGCTTAAGTTTCGTGTTAGTAATGTCTTACATTTGCAGATGACCTATAAGGTATGTATAGAATCCATGTATTCAGTTTAATCTTTAGTTGGATTCATTAAGTCACATTTTTGTGTGCTAGTCATTTATCTGATGAAATATATGTCAGATATCAAGTTGTTATCAAAATGCATACTAAATGGTATGCCATGGTCTATACATCAGTTGTGAGGTTTTCCATCTGTCCGCAGGTGTTGGAAATCACCATTAAAGTAATTGGTAAAGTGCATAGATCAGTGTCAAAAACATGTTAATTCATCTGCTTATAAGTGTTGGATTAATTTGTTTTACAAAGCTTTTGGGTAATTTACTTGGACATGTGCCTATTTGGTACTTTTAGTTGTGTCTGTTGGCTTCAAACATTATTTGTATGCTTATTATTGGTCTAATGAAAGTGATGTGTGATTGTTTTGAGATGTATTCACATCTGCATGTTATGGTGGTTTCATTAGATGAAGGATATCTACATTGGCAGATTTAAGGCTTCAAAGAAGCATAAAGTGTAACTTATGAGTTACAATAAGGTGGACCTGAGATGATATAAAGTAAGACATTTTGGTTAATTTAAAGTTTAATTTAAAGTTTCATCTCTTGATCATAATTTGTGTTCATGTGAATGAGGATCTTAGCATGTGTGATTATGAAGGTTATGGACTGTGTCAACCCTACAACCTTGTTAGTTCCATGTTGAGAAATGCATTTGACAGAAACTGCATTAATGATGAGATGTAATCACTATTACATGGCCACTAAAGAGACATTAGTCTCCAATCTCAAGTATAAACATGAACATTACATTTTGTAGACCAAGTGGGAGAATGTTGGATTTATCCAATATAAATCAACCTTTAAGTGGTCTACTACATGTAATAGGAATGCAATATTGGAGAAATAATGTTGATTGTGATTCGATATCTTAAAGATATTAATCCTATATCATGTGTCTTATATTGGTAATAGGATTGATGGAATGCTTAATTGACTATAATTATGATACTTAACTTAGAGGCTAAGAAAGTAAGTTTAGGTTTCCTTCCTTTATGGATGGAAACCCTAATTTTTAGCCTATATATATAAACACCAGTCCTTATAAGCCCTAGAAACACAACATAATGCTTCTCATAGAGCAGTTGTATTCGGCTAGGAGTTTATAGAAGATCTTGGTGTTGCCGTGCGTTGCTCCTTTTGTATTCATGGCTTCCGTTGGATTCAGGTCAATCACTCATTCATTTGTGTTTTAATTGTATAACCTTATAAGGCTAACATTATCTACTTTATATTGCATGCTACTCTCTTATTTAAATTACCAAATCCCGCTTATGGTTGTTGAGAATGAGCCCCACATTGATGGGAGGAGGGACCTTACATAAACTTATAAGAGATTGGGCTACTCTCCATATTGCCAATTGGTTTTGTGGTGGAACCTCAACTTTCTTCATGGTATCAGAGCAGGTTGTTCCACGTGTGAAGCCTAACGGCCACACACGGCCCACGTCAAGGCTGGTCTTTCTCAATGTGGCGTGGTGTATAGCACACAAAACCTTTCGATACAAGAAGGGGCCATTCACTTGAAAGAAGAGAAGAAAGAAAGGAGGCCCGATGTGTTGTCCACGTGTTAGGCTTGAAAATTTGCCATATGTGAGGGGGCGTGTTGAGAATGAGTCACACATTGATGGGAGGAGGGGCCATACACGGGCTTATAAGAGGTTGAGCTACTCCCCATATTTCCTATTGGTTTTATGGTGGAGCCTCAACTTTCTTCAGTGGTTATAGTTTTCTTCCTATAGTTACAGTAATGTTGCAGTAAGAAGTTACTGCACATATGATTTCTCACTTCTTTGGAAGGTAGCTGTTTCTTTCTATCAAGTACTTTTCCCAGCATTTCCCTCACTTTCGCGTTCTTTCTTTCTTCATCCGTGCGTTAGGAATATGGCATAAATACGGTGGCTGAGGTGTGGAAGAATACCACCAAGGACATTGCAGATTTCCGGTTGGGGAAGTACTTATCTAAGCCTCCGGTATGTCACTTTGGCGTTCCGAACCAATAATAGAATAACATGTATAGTAAAATTTTCACATGACATAGCCACTATGGTATCCCTATGGTATGTGTAAACTTTTGCTTCAAACTAGGGGCCTTTTACTAATTCAAAGCAAATTGCCAAATACTGTCTTTTTATTTATTTCAGGAATTGCCAAATATTGTCAAGCACAAGAAATCATCAACATGCTTGTGGGTTGAGAAGAAAATTACATAATGAGGCATGCAACTTTAAAGTTAAGCAATGAAGCAATAAAAAGTGTGTGATAATGTAAACTCCTTGACAACTTAAAAAATGCAATTTCTATGCTGCTTTTAAAAGTTTATTTCATAAAACGGAGAGGAGCCTTTAATGTATTTTTTCAATTCTCGTAATTCTCTCGTTAGTTTTAAAAACTACATTGTTTACCCTCTTGTGTTTCACTCTCTTTGGGGGAAATGACTACCACCATCTTCTACTACCACTGCCTCTGCCTTCATTGCAGCTACCACCACACCACCATCCCACCGCCAATTTCATCACCAACACCCTCACAACCACCGTCGCTGCCTCCGCTACTGCCACTGCCATAGTTGCCTTCACCAACACTCCACACCCCCACACCACCATACCATGATTAGTCTCAATCTATTTTGCATATAAAAGTTTGAACATCAATTACATTTTAGTCATCATACACATGTATTACAATTTTATATAAAATTAGGATTAATTACCTAAAACCCCCCCTAACCTTTTAGTATCATTCTAAATTGGTCTCAATCTTTTTAACATTCCAAACAAGTACCCAACCTATGAAAAATATCACATCCGTCAAGCCCCGGTTAAATTTTTGTTAAATTAACTGGGGCTTATTTGTCTCCAAAATCAATATAGGGTCATGGAAGCATGGCCTCCACTAGCTAACAGTCACTTCCACCCCCATCAGGCCATCACCTCTAAACCCAACGCACAACCACCAACTCCACCCTACAACTCAAGCCGCCAACATAAAAAAAAAAGTCATGGAGGTTGTTGAAATTGTCCAAACATTATGACATTGTTTTCCTCACTCACAACCATGTTAAAAATTTAATTTACCAAATATTTAACTTTACTTTACAACTGATTATTCTAAAAGTACGGTGTGTTAGACTTTATTATTCTACTACTTTTTAAACCTCTAGGGGTTTTCTTCATTTATTTTTGTAAATACAACAAAGTCGTCCATAATGTTCAAACTCAGAACTTTGTTAAACAAAGTAGAAGCTAGATGTCACTCTATGCTAATTAATTACTTACAATTTGCAGGAGTTATATTATGTAATTTTCAAAGCTAAATATCTATTTTATATCATATTGTACTTTCAACCAAAGAAAAAGTATAATCGTAATGTTTGACCATGATCTGAGTAACTCCAACCAAAAAAAAAGAACTGCAAGAGGACATAGATATAGAATGGACATAATTCAGTTCATGCTATACATACATAGTGAAACAAATACCCCATACACATAAAAACATCATTCTTCTTAAGACTTAATTAAAATACAATATTACAGTTCAAAACTTAGTATAAATTATCTATATATATCTCACATAAGTACACTAGGATTTCTTTTAAGACTTTATAGTACTGGATACACACTTCATTTATTTAATTAATACAATTAATTCACTAATCCGACCGGGAACGCGGATGGCAAAAACCATCACTATCATCTCAGTTCGGAATGAGCTTGAAAGGAGGCTTAACAAGAGCTGGTGCTGGATCATATCGCCCATAGTCTTTGGTGTTAGCTCTAAGCAGCCTTTCATGGATTATGGCTACTTCTTTGTGGTTCAATGGCTTCCCTAACATTTCCTACGGCGTGAAAATCAGATAACGAGTCAGAGGCAAACATTTCTGTACAAGTAATACTAATTTATTAGGAGGAGGAGGAAGAAGAAGGAGATCATAAACACAAGAATTTCCGAAGCCTTTCTAATTACAAACCTCTGTAGTTGCATCCATTTCTTTGGCAAACTTGTTGACAGACATCGATTTTCGACCTGCAAATGCAGTTCTCATGTCATGCATATTAGTAAAGGTGAAATCTCCTTTTCGTTTGCATAAATTAATATCTTGTTGCACAATATTTCTGGCTAGAGGAGTCTATCTATTATGGCTACTCAGACGTAATAAGTATTAATCAAAAGATCAAATCAATGCAAATTAGCTATATTTTCATAAACATCGTAAATAAGGGGCTGCTGGTGCACTAGCTCCTAATTATGCATGAGGGCATAACTACAAGAAATTAGGGTTGTGCGAGGATGCTTTTGGTTACTAAAAATTGCAATTCTTATTGTTAATTGTTTCGTCACTGCAGCCCTATTTTCTTGTACATATGCGTATCTTTATATACATATGCATATCTTTATATATATATATGTGTGTGTGTATAAACAGACATCTCTGACAATGCAAGGATTCATATAACTAATTAAAACCAAAGGCTGCAGCGGAACACTTAACAAAAGACAAACCTGCTGCAAAAGCGGTTGATAAAAATGATGCTGAAATCAGAATAAAGAGGATGATGAACTTCTTGAGGAACATGAAAGCCATGTTGTTAAGCAACTTTGTTGTTCTTGTTTCTGTCTGAGACGCTTTTTTATCCTTCAAGATGAGAGAATTTTAATGGACGAAATGATATATGGTTCCTATATACCTACAATTTAATGCAAAAGAACATCAAATCGTCTACTTAGGCTAAATGCCTGGGCTAAAAGATCATCTCCAAACCTGGGCTAAAAGCCAAATTACCCCCCAAACACTCTCCAACTCATGTTAAAATTTTAGGCTAAATGCTAAATGTTATTTCTGGACCAAATACCCCCCAGCTTTCCCTCCGGGCTAAATGCCAAATGTTTATCGGAATTTAAATTTTTTTAGATTAAAATGTTCATAAAATTAATTTACAATAATCTACATATTTATTTTTAAAAAAAAATTGATTTAAGAAAAAAATTAGTCTAAGTTCATTCTTTAATAATTCCGGGCTAAAATTTTAGGGCAGAAGGGTTGGAGTAGAAAAGATATTTCTGGGCTAAAAGCCAAATTTTCCGAGCTAAAAAATTTAGTTTTTAGCCAAAGGGTTGGAGATGGTCTTAGACTGGAATTCCTAGAGATAAACAGAAAATTGACAGGAAATTATAAATTAATAAAAGCTTTATGCTTTTTAGCTTTGAATTGTAACGAAAAGGTGACATAGACCACTGTCCTGTTGTTGGGGGCACAAAGTCTAAGAAGATAGTGTACTTATATAGTTTATTAACAGAATAGTACTTAATGTATGATCCACAGTGGAAATTATCATGAAACCCCTAAACATCTTGGCAAAACTTTGTTTATAACTAACAATCAAAGTAATTATAAACCTTGAATATACAACAAAAATGTTTAAAAAACAGCAAAGACACCAACCCCAATAGGGCAATAAAAAGGAGCTTAAAACCGGAAAAACTATAGCGAAACCAGATTGAAAAAATCCGACATAAAATTTGGGACACCCCATCATGAATGACCATTTACGTTTTTCAGATTGCTGTACATGTTCAGTTCAGTTATGAGTAAACTCAAAAGGACTGAAATGGAAAATTTGGAAGCCATGTAGGCCGTGCTTGACTTAAAGAGAAACATTAGGTATAAAAATTGCTTTTATGGACGACCAGTGCTTTCAATTATCTATAAAGACAAAGGCAACATACCAAATACCACTTAAAGGACACTGGACTGGTGGAGAATTAAGAGAAGCATATATGCACTGTAATATTTAAAATAATCCATCTTTCTTTTCATTTGTTTTCCAAAGTGGTGTTAGGGCAGCCTCTAACTTAATCAAACCATCCCTACATTTGCCTTCAATAATTGGCCAACCTACTCCTTCCCTAATATCCAGTCAATTATCGTCTAATTTTGATCTTAGACAATGTTAGAATACCATATGATTAGTGGGAATGTGGGATGTTATGCACTAATTTGAGAAATTATAATTGAAACTGAGTGTGGAATATTTGTGATGTTTCCAATCAATCACTAAAATATCTCACTAGGATATTTGTGATGTTTCCCATCAATTACAACTATAGGTTAATTAAGTTCTTAAATTTCCCCATAAAAAAGTATAACGTCAATTATCGTGTTAACATTATAAAATATTAAGCCAAAAACATGAGGTAGCAGAGAGTTCATTAGGAGTCCTACTTTCGAGAGAGCCTCCTTAGCATTTCACATATATATACACGTGTGTCACCCACTTTAACAACTAGTTGCAACTTTAATGTGAGTTATGTCAGTTGGTTAGAATAGTGTGTTCACATTGTTGACTCAAGCTCGCGCTCTTCCAAGTTTTAATCTCTCTTTCTTTGAATTGGAATAGTTTAAAATATCACTTTGTTAAAAAAAAAATTAAAAAAAAAAACTAACTAATTGCAATTCATAATGCATTATTGGTTTGTGGTAGTAAAGTACTAAGAAGCGAGTCTTTAACCTATTGACCAAATGGGGCTTTATTAATAATACTACTACAAGATAAAATCATACCTAGAAAAGGTCTTAGAATAAAACTAGGAAACATAATAAAATAATAAATTAGCAAATAAAAAGGTTTCCTATTTAAAGACAAATTCGGACTTCTTAGAAAAATAAAATTTTGATCAACCAAATCAACTTTGATTTGGTCCAAAAAGGTCTCTTTGAAAGCTTAAGACGTCCCCAACAAATCTTCAGAATAAACTTTCCTCAAATATGCCATCTTGATCCCCAAAATACACAAAACGTTCAAAAACGTCAATCTGGGAAAGTTGCGCACTGGGCCTTCTTTTCTTCACCACAGTCAAACGACATAGTAGAAAAATCTGAAATTTTGACACAATTATCTTGAAAGACTCACGAATCTACTTAGAATTCTCCAAAATTCCTTCGTTTGATCATTTTATGCCCAAAGTAGATTCACATGTCCTATAATTGAAATATAGAACAAAGTATCAAATTCAATCAAAAAAACCAATAAATTATAACTAATAACGTAAAATATATTGTATAATATCGACTCATCAAATACCCCCAAACTTAGCGTTTTGCTTGTCCTCAAGCAAAACAAAACTTAGAAACAAAAATAAAAACTAACAAACTTAGCTACAACAAATTTTCATTTTAAGTTGCAATCCATAGAAAAGTTCAAAAATAAGATCTTTCCAAAAGTTTCAACGAAGCCCACCACAGAGTCTAACCCCTACCACTCGTCATCTTTATTTAATATTTCACACATTTATATATTTAACTATTATATTTTTTTTCTTTTTTTGTTCTTATTTTTTTTTAGTAATAGTAGTGGTTGTGCAATGTCAATTCACTTAAACTTTCGATTCAACCCATGTAACGAGCTTTAGGTCAATGACTCCCAAACCATAAGGGTTTAGGGCACTAGGTGTAGAATATCCTAAGGACTTACTTACTCGAGCTGAAAAGGCCACAAAACCAACTAACCACTTTGTCCCATGCCTAAGACTATCATTTGACGTGAGAATCACTGCTGATGAGACATGACTGACCCAATCTCTAGTGGAACAATTATTACTTTATTCACAACAAAAACTAGACTTCACTTTATTTAGAACAAATTAAAAAAAAATAAAAAAAAATAAAAAAAAAAAAAAAAAAACTTAGACAAAAAATAAGTGCTTCAATGTCACTCCCACAAACTATGTTGGTGTGAATGTGCAAATTTTCAAACTATAACTCATGAATTAGTGTCAAAGCAGCGATAAATAGAAAAACTCTACTGTGGGATTAATCTCCACCTTGTTCATTTGTTCGAACGTTTAAAATAATATATGGATATTAACTTAAAAAGAATGAAAATTTTAGCTTACATAAAAATTAAAAATCCTAAAAATCTATTTCCCACCCCCAAACTTAAATTGCACATTGTCCTCAAGGTGTGGAAATAAATAAAAATAAAAATAAAGAGGCAAATTGGGACAACAAAAAGAAAAAGAAAAAAAAAACAGTTTGTTAAATATTTTTTTTTTTTTTTTTTTGAGGAAGAAAGAAGATTAAATTAAAGAGAAACCTCAGAGACACCAAGGCCTCGAGAATCATACAAGAGAGCGTTTTTTGATTGAGTAGGAACACACCCAAAACAAATATATAAATTAGTACAATTATGCCCAAGAAAAGTGATGGCATCCGCTGTGAAGTTTGCTTCCTTGTAGACCTGATTCCATTCCACTAGCTCAAACGAAGAGGCAAGCCATTTAATGTCCTCAACAATGGACCTAATTCTCCATGGTACTGCACACTTTCTAGAAACTGCATTAATGACCACCTTCGAGTCCCTTTCCACCACAATTTTCCTGATTTGACATTGTTTGGCCAAAAGCCAAGGCATCTTGGAGAGCCTAAGCTTCTATCATGACAATAGTGTTTGGTCCAAGATGTCGAGCACTCACAAGAGAAGGCTGCTCCTGTTGATTTTTTATTATAAAACCGTAGCAGCAGAAGTGCCTCACACTGATCCATCAAAATTAAACTTATAAATGCCTTCTGCAGGCGCTTTCCAACTAATGATGTTGCTTGAGATCTTAGTCTTCCTTGGTTTCTGTTTCAAATTAGCCTTCAAGAAATCTTAACCAATTGTAGCGGATGCCATCAGATAGCGAGTTGGATGAGGTTTAATCTATTTAAAAATAAAATTATTTCTATCATTCCACATATTCTAACAAAGAATTAGGATTTTACTAAGATTAGAAAGATCATCTTTATATAAAGCTGACATCCCCATTAACCAATCATTCATATTGATAATGGATGAGGGTGGAGACATGTTATTACAAAGCTTCCAAACTTCTTGAGCATGAGTATAGTAAACAAAAGGTGTAGTTGATCCTCCTCTACAATATTGCATAAAGGGCAAAGAGTTTGACCATTATTATGATACTTACTTATTCTTTTGAATGTAGACAATCTATTTCTTATAAGCAACCAAGCAAAAAAATTAACTTTATTTTGGAATAATAAATTTCCACACTTTTTTTAGTAACTCTTTGAAAGGTTTATTGTGGGTATCATCAATTTGAATCCAAGTAGCAGATTTAACCAAAATTTTTTCATTAGGTGACGGTCCCCAGATAAACTCATCCTCCATATCTCTTAAAGGGATAGGGATGCCAAAAATTTTATTTGCCACATTATTAAGTAGAAATTGAAGAATTAACTCCTTATTCTTCAATTTATCTACCATCACATCACTAACTTTTAGATTTAAATGTAAAGAATTTATTAATTGATCTTGAATGAGAGTGGACAGTAGAAAAGGGAAAACCCAGTCATGGGACCAAAACAATATGTTTTGACCATTTCCAACGATCCATCTCATTCCTTTTTAAAGGATAGGTTTACTAGCCATAACTCCTTTCCAAGCCCTAGACTAATTTTGTTTACACTTCACACTACAAAAGGTTTCATTTCTTAGATATTTTGCCTTCACAATTTTAACCCACCAATTGTCATTATCTGAAATAATTTTCCAAGAAGGAAGGCAAGATTAAACTCTTCATCTTTTGTAATCCCCAGTCCCCATAAAGACTTGGGCAAACATACTTTCCAAGCCATAGGGGAGAAATTAGATTTTTATTCCAAAGAAATTTCCTACACTCTCTATTGATGGCTTCAGTAACTTTCGGGAGGCATTTAAAGCAAGCCATAGTATGATTGGGCATGCTAGCAAGGCTTGATTTAATTAGGGTAAGTATGCCAGCTCTAGATAAAGTATTAGTTTTCCAACCAACAAGCTTATTCTGGATTCTCATGATGAGTTCTTTAGCATTAGCAGGGTCTTTCCAAAATATAATATTATGAATGCCTAGATTTTTACCAATAGTTGTCTTATGTTAAATATGCAATATGTTCACAATGTCATTTTTATTACATTAGAAGTATTTTGAGAAAAAATATTAAGGCTGATTTACGTAAATTGATTTTCTGAACTGAGACTTCAACAAAAACATTAAGGGTTTTCTTGATACCTCTTGCACTCTTGTAGATGCTCTACCAAAAATTAAACAGTCATCTGAAAACATCAAGTTAGACACTATGACCAAAAGGAGAAGAGAGAACACCAATATGGTTAAGTCCTTTTAGCAGGAAAGTTAAAGTGTCTGATTAGTGGCTGAAAGATATATAAATATATACCAATGTTATTCACCACAAGTATGCCAATTAAATCACCACAAAACAAGAACAAACTAAACATTCATCAATCAAACATGTTTATGAAAATTCAATACATATGCAGAGACACTAACATGCAGAACCTGGATTAGAAGATGAAGCCATTGTAGCTTGTTGATCTGATAACCTTCTCCTCTTTTGCAAACACCAATGCTCTCCAAACAATAGGTATTTGAAACACAATGAGCAGACTGTGCCAAGAGCAGTGATTAAGATCATATATATATATATATATATATATATATATATATAGGGTTGTTCTAATTATTCCCCTATTAGAATTCTTATAGAACTTGAACAAGTAATCCATATAGGACTTGTACTCGCAATCCTACAAGAAAAAGGATTTCACTAAGCTTGTTAATAGGACTTCTCCATTCAAAAGATTTATACTTCTCGGCTCTTAATGTTCAATTCATACTCATACTCTTACATTCTCCCACTTGAGTATGACATATGAACCACAGCTCTATAAAACATGGAGGTGATCACCAAGTCTAGAGTAACAGAAAACATATCTCCACATTCAATTTTACCTAAGCATCTTAAAGCATGGAACTCAAAAGTCTCCTTTGACCATCACAAAATTAACTTAAGAATCACAACGTGCCCAAATTGCTCTCTGTATTCATGTGAACATATGTTTACAGTAATGTCAAAATCATTACTCACACTTTTCTAATATAATCTCAGCACAACAATTGTCAAGACAGCAGTTAATAATCAAAACCTATTAACTACGAAACATTCTATATTAGAACAGTACATTCAATAGTTCAATAAAGGTATCTTGCAACAAAATCACAAAATGACTTGCAAACCAAACTATCATATAAATATGTTCTCTAGTACAATTGATCACCAAAATTTGGAAAAAATTGAACCCTTATTGAAAACCAAAATAATGACTAAAAACTACCTGAGATAATAAAACTCAAAACAAAACAGAAACTAACTTAGCTTTTGGGATAGCTGCTTCAATACAAGCATGTCATAGTGAAGCAACAACACAGTCTTGATACTAGAACAGATCACTCCCACTTGTCAAAAGATTTTAACACACCCATTCGAGCTACATTTCCCTTGAACACATTATTGGGAAATGCCTTAGTTAAAGGATCTGCAATTATCAAACTAGTCGATAAGAACTGAATTTCAATCTCCCCTTTCTTAACCATTTCTCTCACTTTAAGAAACTTCACATCCATCAATCTTGAAGCCGAAGTTCTCTTGTTATTCTTGGAAAAAAACACTGCTGTAGAATTATCACACAACATTCTCAGAGGTTTCTTCACTGAATCTACAATCTTCATTTTAGCAATAAAATTTCTAAGCCAAATAGCCTATTTCATTCCCTCAAATCATGCCACAAATTTAGCTTCCATTGTAGAAGTTGACATAATTGTTTGTTTGACACTTTTCCAAGAAACAACACCTTTTTTCATCATAAAAATATAGCCTCCAGTTGACTTCCTTTCATCCACATCCCCAGTAAGATCTGAATCTCTATAGCCAATAATTTCCAAACAATTTTCTCTGCCATACACCAACATGAATTCTTTAGTTCTTTGTAGATACCTTAAAACTTTCTTTGCGGTTATCCAATGATATTCACCTGGATTTGATTGAAATCTGCCCAACAAGCCAATAATGAATGCTAAGTCAAGCCTAGTACAGATATTAGCACACATGAGACTACCAACTAATGAAGTATAAGGTTTCATCTTCATCAATTCAGCCCCATGTTCACTCTTAAGACATTGATCTCGAGAAAACTTATTACCCTTGTTTACTGGAACATCAGTCTTATAACAATATATCCCTTTTAAGACAAACCAAGAAGTTTCCTTTGTCTATCTCTCACAATTTCAATTCCAAGTACTTAATGAGCCTCCCCTAAATCTTTCATCTCAAAGTTTGTACTCAAAATGGTCTTGGTTTCCATAAGCAATTGTAAATCCGAGCTAGCAAGCAAGATTTCATCAACATACAAAACTAGGAAGATGAAATTCGAACCCTTAAACTTAAGATAGATGCAGTCATCCATCTTGTTCTTTACAAAACCATGAGTTGTAATTACTTGATCAAATTTAAGGAACCATTGTCTTGAGGTTTGCTTAAGTCCATAAATTGACTTCTTGAGCTTGCAGACCATCTTATCTTTCCCTCTTTCAACAAATCCAATAAGCTGAATCATTTGAATTTCTTCTTGTAAGTCACCATTCAAGAAGGCCGTTTTGACATCCATCTGGTGTAATTTCAGATCAAAATGAGATGTCAAAGTCATAATAACCCTCAATGAATCCTTAGAAGAAACCGATGAGAATATGTCATTATAGTCAATACCCTCCTTTTGGTTGAATCCCTTTGCTACCAATCGTGCTTTATATCTTTTAATTCTCCCAGCTGCATCTCTTTTAGTCTTAAAGGCCCATTTTGCAACCAATAGGCTTGATTTGTGATGAAGAGTTGACCAGTGTCCACACTTTCTTATACATTGATTCCAACTCTTATTCCATAGCCTTATGCCATACTGTTACTTGAGAACTTTGAATAGCTTGATGGTAGGTAATTGGATCATTAATATCTCTTATGTCGAACTTAGCTTCTTGAAGATAAACATAATCTGTAGAAAAGGCCAATTTCCTGTTTCTATTGGATTTCCTCAAAGGCTGCTGAATATTTACATGATCTGGACTTGGAATATGTTGTGACTTTTCTAAAGTCGGCGAGGCATTAACAGTTTCAGTCATAAGATGATCTTTTGCTATAATTTGTGTAGTCTCGGATCCAATTAATTCCTCATCTGGATCAGTAGTTTGAGCAGGTAGTCTTGGTAACACAGAGATATGATTATAGTCCATAAGTAATGAACCATCATCTGGTTGATCTAATTCTTCAAATTCAAAACTATCTCAAACCAAGTCTGACACATCTTCATCTTCTAGAAAAATTGCATTATGTGTCTTTTGAATTCTGGTGTGTGCTTAGGACAATAAAATTTGAACCCTTTTGATTTCTCAAGATATCCAACAAAATAGCATGAACTAGTTCTTGGATCAAGTTTCCTTTCATTAGGGTTGTAAAACCTTTCCTCTGCCTTACATCCCCAAACATGGAAGTGATGAAATGTTGGTGTTCTTCCAATCCATAACTCAAAAGTTGTCTTTGGAACAGATTTTGAAGGTACTCTATTGAGAATATAATTTGAAGTTCTCAATGCTTCACCCCAGAGAAATCCAGTTAATTTGGACCTCGAAATTAGGCTTCTAACAATTCCCATCAGTGTTATGTTCCTCCTCTCTGCAACTCCATTCTACTGAGGTGTACCAGGAGTTGTGCATTGAGCCACCATGCCTTGTTGTTGAAGAAAGTGAGCAAAATGACCCTTTTGTTGCCCACCTTTTGTATACCCACCAAAATATTCCCCTCTTCTATCTGATCTAACAATTTTAATCACTAAGTTTAACTTTTTTCCACTTCACTTTTAAAGACTTTGAAACACTCAAGGACTGCAGGCTTGTCTTTGATAAGAAAGATATAACTATATCTAAAAAAGTCATCTATAAAAGCTCACAAAATATGAATTCCCACAAATGGTTTTAATAGAGAAAGGTCCACAGACATCCGTATGTATAATTTCAAGCAAGGCATGACTCCTTTTAGCATCTAACTTTCTTACATTGGTTGTCTTTCCCTTCATGCAGTCAATGCAATCAGATGTGTTTTTAAAATCAATGTCAGGTATAAATTTTAATTTCGACAGTTGCAAAATCCTTTCTTTAGAAATATGTGCTAATCGTTTATGCCACAATATGTAAGTATCGTAAATATGCATTCTCTTGGTTGTTATATTTAAAATCTGCAAGCTATTTGACTCCACTGAACATTGCAATTTCCATAAATCATCATGCATAAAAGCTTTTCCTATTAAAGACCCTTTTCTAAAAAAATTCACGCATTCATCATCTCCCATGAAAACACCATCTTGTTTTACTAACTTTGATGTAGAAAGCAAGTTTCTCCTCATTGAGGGCACATAAAGCACATTAACCACTTGTAACACAAAATTAGTTGCAAATTTTAGTTTAACAAGGCCTACAACTTCAACTAAAACCTTAGTTCCCTCACCAACAAAAACATTATAGCAACTTGTTTGTTTTTGTTTTTGAAAACCTTGTAATGAGTTAGTTATATGAATAGATGCACCCATGTCAAACCACCAAGAGTTTGTAGGAATTTCAATGAGGTTTGATTCTTCACAGACATAAATATCAGTTCTACCCTTAGCCCTCAACCAGTCCTTGAATATCTCATAGTCTTTTCTATAGTGTCCCTTGGTTTTAGAGTGATGCCATCTAATTTTTTCAACATTCTTAGCTTTCTTCTTAAAATTGATCAATTTAGAGGAATTGGAACTTTTAGCAGGTATAGCAGATTTATCAGAAAAGCTAGGATTGGATTTAGAAGGTTTACCAGTATTAGCATTGTACTCCTTTTTTCCTTTGGATGAATGCACGAAATTGATAGTCTCAACTTCTTTGCCTTTGCCTTTGTCTTGCTTCTATCTGTTTTCTTCTTGCACACACTGAGCTATGAGTTCATCCACTAACCAAGTTTTATCTTAGGTAGACCTTCAATTGATTGAACTTTAGAGGTAAGGCTTGTAGAATCATGAACACAAGCTATTTTCACATATCTTCATATCTAACGAATTCAGTTTCTTAATTGCATCAGTCATCTTCATAATATGATCCCTAATTGATCCTCCTCCTTCAAATTTGTAAGATGTGAGAAGAGTCATGTACTGAGCAATTTCAGCCTTCTGGGATTCCTTGAATTTGTTCTCAATAGCTGCGAGGTAATTTTTTTGCAAATTCACATCTCTTTATGCCTCCTCGTACAATATCAGTCATTCCACTTTCCAATATTGAAAGTGCAACCTTGTTTGCTCTAGTCCATCTTTCAAACTCCAAGTTCTCAGCTTTAGTGCTCTTATCAGTGAGAGCCGCAGGCTGTGGCATGTCTAGTACTATATCATACTCATTTAGTGTCAAAAGCAATTCAGTTTCTCTTCTCCACTTCTTATAATTGCTTCCACCAGTGAGTATTGGCACAACAACTAAATTCATGGTTTTAAGTGAAACTACAGAATGACAACAATGAAATCAACATTTTGAATCCCAAAGAGATTCTTGATTTCCATCAATTCCCTCACTTGATTCCTAATATGAATCAATTTAATCATATACTTAGCCCTGATCTAACAAAACAAGGCAACCATAGAATACACAATTCACAAGGAATCACAAATAGAGGTTCATGTTCAAAATAGCGACTTTAAAGTCACCTATAACATGCCTACAATTTCTGCAGAACCAAATTAGTAAAACCAACAACATGTATATTATGTTATAGCAACGAAAGCAATTATTCAATGCATAGACTCAAATATCAGTTTGAAAAGAGCAATTTGATTCAACAACGTTTTAAATACAGCCATGATAAATGGTAAGTATTAAAGCATCTCAATCTTGTTGTTGATGTTTAAGCTTTGCAACTGCTTTCTGATTTAGGTTTCCTGTTTTCCTTTGTAATTTAAGGTGTTTGTTCTTAGTTTGTAATGTAGGGCTCAAATTAAATCAAAGCTAATAGGCTAGATGTGTGTCATATGGCATAGCAACTCACTTATAGGTGAGCATGTGTTGTACACGTGAGTGTGTGAGGTGGATAAGTGAGTTCGCCCTCAACGGCTATATCTCACCTTCCGCTCTGTGCTTCTAAATGTATCAATTCAGTCATAACTGAATAGAATCCAAAGGAGAAATCTTTTCATCTTCTTCGCACCTTCATTCCTTCATTTTCTGAGCAGAGATCATAATCTCATTGATTTCTTTTTTATTTTGTTCTTTGAAACTTCATAAAATCAGAAACCCCTATAAAATCACAAACTCTAACATGGCTTCAGAGCTAGGTTCATCGCTTTAATCTGGGCGTGAATCTATGATTTATGTGTTCTTAAGTGAATTGCGCTTTGAAAATTTGTGAAAATCGAAGATCTGAGTCTAAATGGCTGGATCAACGAGTTTTGAGCTTCGCACTCCCATTTTCAATGGTGAGAACTATGAATTCTGGAATATCAAAATGCATACCATTCTCAAGTCTCATGGACTGTGGGAGCTCGTAGAGATTGGGTTCACTATCCCAGAAACATCTACTGTGGTTGTGGTAGCTGATGAAAAGAAGGAGAATGATGCAGCTACTGAAACTCCAACAAATGTTGCAAAGATCATAATGAAGGATGCAAAGGCTCTTGGGTTGATCCAATGAGCTGTGACTGATCAGATTTTCCCCAGGATCTCTAACGAAGAAACCTCCAAGGGAGCTTGGGATATTCTATAGCAAGAATTCAGAGGTGACAAACAGGTTAGAAATGTGAAATTACAAGGTTTAAGCCGAGAATTTGAGTACACTAGGATGAGAGATGATGAATCCTTATCTACATACCTTACTAAATTGTTTGACCTTATGAATCAAATGACGGGTTATGGTGAAGAACTATCTAGGGAGAGGGTTGTTCAAATTACTTATAAGCTTGCCTAGAAGTTATGACTCTATCTGTGCTGTGATTGAACATTCAAAGGATATTGAAACTCTTGAAATCCAAGAAGTGGTTGCCTCTATGAAGGGTTATGAACAAAGGCTAGATATGCATGTTGAAAACTCTACTAAAAAGGCATTTGCTAGTCTAAATGTTGGGTCTAAGTTTCAAAAACCCAGTGGGTTCTCCGGTACTCAAAAGTCAAGGAAAGATTGGAAGAACAAAGGGAAAAAGTGGGATAACAAGCCCAACCTTGTCTCTAAGCATAATAATTCTCATGATTCGAACAAAACAGCTTGCAAACATTGTGATAAACTGCACTATGGAAAGTGCTGGTTTGAAGGAAAACCTAAATGCACAAATTGCAATAAATTTGGTCATGAAACCAGAAACTGCAATGGGAACAAAATGGTGCAGAAGGCCAACTATGCAAATCAGGTTGATGATATGGGAACCTTATTCTTTGCTTGCAATTCTGTGACTCAAGTGAAAGTCAATAATACTTGGTACATAGATAGTGGTTGTAGCAACCACATGACAGGAAATGAAAACTTGTTGATGAATGTGAGTAGAAACTTGAATGCAAGAGTGAAAATGGGAACTGGTGAAGTTGTGAGTGTAGCAGGAATAGGTACACTTGTCATTAAAACTAAGATGGGAAAAAAAACACATACAAGAAGTGATTCTGGTGCCTGGCTTAGAGGAAAATCTCCTAAGTGTGGGACAAATGTTGGAACATGGTTATTATCTACTATTTGGTGGTAATGCAGTTTGTATCTATGATAGCTGGAACTTGAATGGATTGTTTGCTAAGGTTCAAATGACTGGCAACAGGTGTTTTCCCTTAACCATGATGCCTGCTACACTACTAGTACTGAAAGCTAGTGTATCTCATTGTACTCAGACTTGGCACAAGAGGCTAGGTCATCTAAACACAAGAAGTTTGTTGCAACTTAGGGAGCAAGAAATGGTTCATGGACTGCCTCACTTGGAAGATTCCAAGAATGTCTGTGAAGGATGTATGCTTGGCAAGCAACATAGAGATGAACTTCCAAGAGAATCTGTTTGGAGAGCTAAATTTCCACTTGAATTGGTATATACAGATGTCTGTGGTCCAATGCAAATTGCTTCAAATGCTGGAAACAAGTATTTCATTTTGTTCATTGATGATTGTACTAGAATGACATGGGTTTATTTTCTAAGATGCAAATCTGAGGCATTTGAGTATTTCAAAAGGTTCAAAACAATGACAGAATTGCAGTGTGGACACAAGATCAAGTACCTAAGAAGTGATAGAGGTGGTGAGTTCATGTCTTCTGAATTCAGTAACTATTGCAATGTCTCTGGTATTCAAAGGCAACTAACCATGTCATACACACCACAGCAGAATGGTGTGTCTGAAAGAAAGAATAGAACTGTGGTGGAAATGGCAAAAACTATGCTACATGAAAAAGGCATGCCATACCAGTTTTGGGCAGAAGTTGTGCACACTGTAGTATATCTCCTCAACAGGTGTCCCACTAGGTCTTTGGATAAAATGACTCATTTTGAAGCCTATAGTGGAAGAAAACCTGGAATTGCATATTTAAAGATCTTTGGTTTAGTATGCTATGTCCCATGAATTTAAGACACAAGCTTGAATGCAACAGTCACAAATGTGTCTTTGTGGGGTATGGAACCAGTGAGAAAGGATACAAGGTATTTGATCCTATCACTAATAAAATTATATTGTCTAGAGAGGTAGTATTTGATGAGAGTGACAGGTGGGA
Organism: Malus sylvestris; assembly: GCF_916048215.2. NCBI lineage: Eukaryota > Viridiplantae > Streptophyta > Magnoliopsida > Rosales > Rosaceae > Malus > Malus sylvestris. Next base: position 11,083,986 of record NC_062264.1, read on the forward strand.
TTGGAATGTAAGCTCTGAAAAATATTTTGATACATCAATTACTACTGATATAGCAGAATATGAACCAACTCAAGGATTAGAAGTTCAGGATGACATTATACTCCCTGAGATCACTTCTGATATTTCACAAGAAAGCTTGAGTTCCAATGTTGATGGTTCAAATTCACAGATTGATCTATCACAGAGCTATGATTTCACTCCAAAGAAATGGAGATCCTTATATGAAGTTTTTGCACAGTGTAATGTTTGCATTATGGAACCTCAAAGCTATGAAGAGGCTGCTCTAGATTTATCATGGATGAAAGCTATGCAAGTTGAGTTAGACATGATTGAAAAGAATAATACATGGATGCTGGTAGACAGACCATCTAGCAAACCTGTGATAGGAGTGAAGTGGGTATACAAAACAAAACTGAATCTTGATGGAAGCATTCAGAAAAAACAAAGCTAGACTGGTTGCAAAAGGTTATTCACAGAAGCCAGGAATTGACTTCAATGAGACCTTTGCACCAATTGCTAGGCTTGACACCATAAGGACTTTGATAGCTCTTGCAGCTTATAAAGAATGGCAACTCTTTCAGTTGGATGTAAATTCTGCATTCCTCAATGGTGTACTCAAGGAGGAAGTCTATGTTGATCAACCTCAAGGTTTTACCATAGAAGGCAAGGAGGATAAAGTGTACAAGTTAAACAAGGCATTGTATGGTCTTAAGTAAGCTCCAAGAGCTTGGTATGATGAAATCGATTCCTACTTCACCAATCCTAGCGAAGCCATTCTAGACACTAAGGTTGAAAACTCGGGGATTCTCATTGTTTCTGTGTACGTTGATGATATTATGTACACTGGTAGTAGTGACACATTGCTGGAAAATTTTAAAAATGACACGATGCAGCACTATGAGATGACTGATCTGGGCTTGCTGCACCATTTTCTTGGTATGGGAGTTGTACAAACCAAGAAGAGCATCTTTATACATCAGAAGAAATATGCAATGAAGTTGCTAGAGAAATTTGGACTAAAGAGTTGTAAATCTGTGGGAACACCACTTGTAGCAAATGAAAGGTTATGCAAGAATGATGGAAGTGAAGTTGCAGATGAGTCTGAGTATAGGAAATTGGTGGGAAGCCTTTTGTACTTCACTGCCACTAGACAAGACATAATGTTTGGTGCTAGTCTCTTGGCAAGATTCATGCATGGTCCAACTAAGAAGCATATGGGAACAGCAAAAAGAGTACTAAGATACATTCAAGGTACTATGGACTTTGGTATTGAATATGTAAAAGGAAAGTCAGCACTGCTTATTGGATACTGTGATAGTGACTGGTCTGGGAGTGTTGATGACATGAGAAGCACATTAGGATATGCTTTCAATCTTGGCTCAGGTGTATTCTCTTAGGCATCAATCAAACAAAACACAGTGGCATTGTCCACTGCAGAAGCTGAATACATAAGTGTTGCTGAAGCAACATCTCATACCAAGTGGTTGAGGTTTGTTCTAGAAGATTTTGGAGAAGAACAGGTTGAACCTACTATGCTAATATGTGATAACACTTCAGCAATAGCTATTGCCAAGAATCTTGTGTTTCATTAGAAAACAAGACACATCAGCAGAAAATTTCATTTCATCAAGGATGTAATACAAGAGATGGAGATTGAGCTTGTTTACTGCAAATTTGAAGAACAAATGGCAGATATCTTGACTAAGGCTCTACCAAAGGAAAAGTTCAACTATTTCAGAGAGATGTTAGGAGTCAAATCAGCTGCCAGCTTAGAGGAGAGTGTTGATGTTTAAGCTTTGCAACTGCTTTCTGATTTAAGTTTCTTATTTTCCTTTGTAATTCAAGGTGTTTGTTCTTAGTTTGTAATGTAAGGCTCAAATTAAATAAAATCTAATAGGCTAGATGTGTGTCACATGGCATAGCAACTCACTTATAGGTGAGCATGTGCTGTACACGTGAGTGTGTGAGGTGGATAAGTGAGTGCGCCTTCAACGGCTATATCTCACCCTCCATTCTATGCTTCTAGATGTATCAATTCAGTCATAGCTGAATAGAATCCAAGGGAGAAATATTTTCATCTTCTTCGCACCTTCATTCCTTCATTTTCTGAGCAGAGATCATAATCTCATTGATTCCTTTTTTATTTTGTTCTTTGAAACTTCATAAAATCAGAAACCCATATAAAATCACAAACTCTAACACTTGCTGTCAAACACTAGTCTTTTCGATCAATCATAGGTTGATTTTAAATTTTAACAATAGATCTAAACAGACATACCTTCAGTGAAGATTCGAGATTAGAAGAAAACATTGATCGTGATGATCAAAAGTGAAGAGAATCAAGGATTTCTTAATCGCCATAACATCAAGTAAAGCCAAGAAGAAGTTAAACCGAGAGCCCAGAAAACATAACGGTCGAAATTTTTAAAAGGAAGTTATAACGGCTCTTTTAGTTTTTTTTTTTTTTTTTTTTTTTTTTTTTTTTTTTTTTTAACAAAACGATGTCGTTTTAACATTCTTTCTGGGTTAGACTAGATCCCAGAGATGATTCAGTCATGTTTTGTTCTTGAACCAAATTTTGAATTCAATGGTCTAAATATTAATGGCTCTGATACCATATGAAAGATATACAAATATATACCAACGTTATTCACCACAAGTATGCCAATTAAATCACCACAAAACAAGAACAACCTAAACATTCATCAATCAAACATGTTTATGAAAATTCGATACATATGCAGAGACACTAACCTGCAAAACCTGGTGTAGTAGATGAAGCCATTGTAGCTTGTTGATCTGATAACCTTCTCCTTTTTTGCAAACACAAATGCTCTCCAAACAATAGGTATTTGAAATATAATGAGTAGACCATGCCAAGAGCAGTGATTAAGATCATATATATATATATAGGGTTGTTCTAATTATTCCCCTATTAGAATTCTTATAGAACTTGAACAAGTAATCCATAAAGTGATAAAAGTGACCCTCAATGGACAAAGCACATAAATAAGTCCCACAGTTACAAGGACTTGTACTCGCAATCCTGCAGGAAAAAGGATTTCACTAAGCTTGTCAATAGGACTTCTCCATTCAAAAGATTTATACTTCTCGGCTCTTAATGTTCAATTCATACTCATACTCTTACAGTGGCTCCATGCAAAGGATAAGAATATAGGGGGACAAGGGGTCACCTTGTCTAATACCACTAGTGGGGTAAAAAATAAAAAATAAAAAAAATAAAAAACCCCAGAAGAGTCCCATTTAAAAGAATCGAGAAATGAGAAGAACTAATACATTCCATCGCTCTCTCGATCCAAGTAGCATGAAAGCCAAATTGTTTTAAAGTGCATTTGACAAATTGCCAGTCCAAGAGATCATAGGCCTTTTTCAAGTCAAGTTAGCGATTTGACCTACCCTGCCCTCTTTCAATTTAAAACTAGTAAAAAGTTCATCAGCAATCAAGATGTTATCATGAAAAGATTTTCCAGGGGCAAAAACTCCTTGGTTATTTGAGATTCATCGCTTCAGTAGAGGCTTGAGTCTAGTTACCATAATCTTTGTTATTATATGACAACTAACATTACACAGACTACTAGATCTAAAATGATCCACCGTTTCAGGGTATCAACCTTGGGTATTAGAACAATATTAGTATGATTATTAATGTTAAGAAACGTTGATATTTTTGTCTAGTTGAATGAATTCGAAGAAGAAGGAGTGAAAAAAAATAGAGTGAAAAAGATTGGAAAATGGCAGCTTCTCTCTCTCTGCAAGTCACAGAGGAGCGATTGGCATTCTATATATTTCTTCTTCTGATATGCACTCACACACTTACACAAAAACTGTGTGTAGGGGAAAATTACAGTTAGAAACAATTGGATCCTTTCTCTCACAGTACTTAGATCACAACCGCTCATCTAACATGTAATGACATAAGAAAAGAAAGACCAAATAACCACATCGCACTCATGGCCTTTTACACATAAGAACTTCACACTTGGCATTCTTAGCACAAGTGAATACACATTTAATCTCATCTTATTTCTAATACTCAATCAGCTAGAGACTTATAATTCAACACTCCCCTTTAAGTCTTGAGCTGATTTCACTTCAAGCATGCTCCTGAGATAATTGAACCGATCTTTAGGCAGAGGTTTTGTGAAAATATCAGCTAGTTGCTCCTTAGTTGGACAGTACACCAGATCAATGATGCCATCCTTCAGTGCATCCTTGATGAAATGGTATCTTCTGTTAATGTGTTTGGTCTTTTGATGGAACACAGAGTTCTTGGTGATTGCAATTGCTGAGGTGTTGTCACAGTGCACTGGAGTGGCTTCGGTTTGAAATTCACCAAAGTCTTCAAGAACAAATCTCAACCAAATGGCTTGAGTAGTTGCCTCTGAAGCACTGATGTACTCTGCTTTTGCGGTGGAAAGAGCTACACAATTTTGCTTCACGGATGCCCATGAGAATACTCCACTGCCAAAGAAGAAGGCATAACCAGAAGTACTTTTACTGTCCTCAATTGATCCACTCCAATCACTGTCACAGAACCCAATTAACATTGAGTTCTTACCCTTCACATATTCCAGACCATAATCTAGGGTGCCCTTAATGTATCTTAGCACTCTTTTAGCAGTTCCAACATGCTTACTGGTAGGGCAGTGCATAAATCTGGCTAACAGACTGGATGCATACATAATATCAGGCCTGGTTGCAGTGAGATATAGGAGACTTCCCACCATACTTCTGTATAACTCTTCACTTGCTGCACCACTTCCATCATCCGTGGTTAACTTCTCAGTTGCAACAAGTGGAGTAAGCACAGATTTGCACTCTTTCAGACCAAATTTGTCTAATAAGGAGCTTGCATATTTCTTTTGGTGGATGAAAATGCTTAAATTTGTTTGAATTATTCCCATTCCAAGAAAATGATGGAGAAGACCCAAATCAGTCATCTCATACTTTCGTTTCATGTCTTCCTTGAATTCTTCAAGCATTTGCTTGTTACTCCCAGTATAGATTATGTCATCCACATAGATCGACACAATCAAAATGTCTTTCTCCTCTGCCTTGATGTACAGTGTTGGTTCACTTAAACTTCTTGTAAAGCCACACTGTGAGAAATATGTATCAATCTCTCCATACCAGGCCCGTGGTGCCTGTTTTAGACCATACAAGGCTTTGTGAAGTTTATATACTCTGTCTTCCTCCCCTTTAGCTACAAAACCATCAGGCTGCTCTACATAAACCTCATCTTCTAGAACGCCATTCAAAAAAGCAGATTTGACATCAAGTTGATAGAGTTTCCAACTCTTTTGTGCAGCCAATTCTATAAGGGTTATGATTGTATCTAACCGAGCAACAGGAGCAAAGGTCTCATTGTAGTCTATTCCTGGTTTCTGGGCATATCCCTTTGCAACAAGCCTTGCCTTGTTCTTTTGCACAGTTCCATCCAGGTTGAGTTTGGTTTTAAGCACCCATTTTACTCCAATTATAGGCTTGTTACTTGGCCTGTTTACTAACTCCCAGGTTGCATTCTTTTCAATCATGGAGAGCTCATCCTTCATAGCGTTCATCCAAGACTCATCCTTAGCCGCATCTTCATATTTCTCTGGTTCTATAATGCACAGATTACATTGAGCAAGTACATCATCCAGCTTTCTCCATTTTAATGAAGTATGATCAAATGCATGAGTGTCACTCACACCTACACTTGACTGTGAATTGATCTGTGTATCATCAATACCACTTGCAGCTTCTTCCAATATGCCAGATGATAAACCACTTGAAACTTGAGTGTCATTTTCTGTATTCTCACTTCTTGGTGTATCAACAGAGTCAAACTCATAAATAGGCAGTGACATATGTCTTTCTGTGCTTCTTTGCCAATCCCAAGCTGAGTTTTCATCGAACACAACATCTCTTGACATGATCAGTCTTTTAGAGATTGGATCAAATACTCTGTACCCTTTCTCACATTTTGCATATCCAACAAAGACTCATTTTATACTTTTGGGTTCTAGCTTGTGTCTTAGCTCGGATGGAGTATGAACATAACAAACCGAGCCAAAAACCTTCAAATGGGCAATACCTGGTTTCCTTTTGCTGTAAGCTTTAAAAGGTGTTATGCTATCAAGTGATTTGGTAGGACATCTGTTTAATATGTAAACTGCAGTGTGCATAGCTTCTGCCCACATATAGTAAGGCATTCCTTTGTCATGAAGCATAGACTTGGCCATTTCAACCACTGTTCTGTTTTTTCTTTCAACCACTCCATTTTGCTATGGAGTGTAAGAGAGAGACAATTGTCTTTGGATTCCCTCTGTGTCACAGTATTGATTGAATTCATTTGATAAGAACTCCCCTCCTCTATCACTCCTTACACATTTTACTCTCATACCACTTTGCAACTCAGTCATGGCCTTGAATTTCTTAAAACAAGTAAGAGCTTCAGATATGAATCTAAGAAAATACACCCATATCATCCTGGTTGCATAATCTACAAGCAACATAAAATACTTGTTTCCTCCTGCAGACTCATTTCTCATCGGTCCACACAAATCAACATGAACCAATTCAAGTGGAGCACCTGCTCTTTGTGCTTGACCACTAGGAAAGCTTTCTCTGTGTTGCTTACCATATTGACAGCCTTCACAAACTCTGTCATACTCATCTAGATATGGTAGACCATGAACCATGTCTTTATCCTTCAATTTCTTGATTCCACCAAAGTTTAGGTGACCTAATCTTCTGTGCCAAGTCAGAGAGCAATGAGCAAAACTAGTCTTCAACACAAGTTGTTTCTCAGGCCTTAGAGATAGAGGATAGCACCTGTTTTCTTTCATTTTTACACGGATAATTTGACATTCCAGAGAAGGACCATAAAAAAGAGTACACATATGTCCACCAAACACAAGATAATATCCGTGCTCATCCATTTGTCCTACACTTAATAGATTCTCTTTCAAACCAGGTAAGTACATGACTTCTCTGATGTATTTTCTTCCTCTGTTAGTTTCAATTTCCAGTGATCCCATTCCTGCCACATTAACTAACACTCATGTTGGCATTTGAACTTTCCCTGCAACATTGGTATTCATATCAACAAGAAGATCAACATTCCCTGTCATATGATTACTGCAGCCACTATCTATGTACCAATCTCCATTAACCTTAGTCTCAGCAACTGCACAATTTGCATAAAATATGTTTCCTGTCACTTCCATTTGACTTGTGCACAGTTTGCCTTTTGAACAGACTTTCCAACAGTACACTCTCTGGCCCAATGTCCAAATCTATCACAGTTATGACACTTGGATTTCCCCTTATATCTACATTCACCATAATGAAACTTTGAACACACTTTACATTGAGGTTTTACAACACTCTCTTGACCCATAATCTGTGAGGAAGTACTATTCTGTGCAACATTTGTGAATGATTTTTGCTGAAACCTTGGTTTTGAATCCCACTTCTTACCCTTTTGATTCCAATTTCTCTGTGATTTAAAAATACTAGACTGAGCATAACTTCGATTCTGCCCTTTTGAATTAACAGTAAGAGAAGAAAATGCTCTCTCAGTTGCATCAGAGGAATGCAAATCAAACCTCTGCTCTTGACTCTTCAATATAGCTAGTACCTCTTGCAGTTCAACAGATTCTAAACATTTGGTGTTTTCTATCACTAAGCATATAGGATCATATATCTTAGTGAGACTGATTAACACCTTCTGAACTAATCTCTCATTTGACAGAGTTTCACCAAACGTCTTTATTTGATTAATCAGATCATTTAAACGAGTAAGATACCCGGTCAAGGATTCATCATCACGCATTCTAGTGTATTCAAATTCTCGTCTAAGATTTTGGAGTTTCACAGATCTTACCTGATCCCCACCGTGATATTCGCCATATAACAGATCCCATGCCATTTTTGCTGAGTCTGCGTTTGCGATTCGAGGGAAGATCTGATCGGAGACTGGGCTTTGAATGATTCCGAGAGCTTTTGCATCTTTCATGAAGATTGCAGCCATTTTCTCATCATCGTCAGCATCAACATCTGTATCTTCATCAGTCTTAGCTTTCTTCTTCTTCGAATCGGAAACCGAAATCCCTTTTTCCACCAGATTCCATAGTCTATATGACTTGAAAATGGTAACCATTTTGATTCTCCAGAACTCGTAGTTCTCACCGGAGAAGATCGGGGTCCTCACTTCAGCACTCCTAGATCCAGCCATCGTGAGCTTGTGTGAATCCAGAAACACGTAGTTCTTAGATCACAGACAGACTCCGGCAAACTTCACCGAATCCAGAAACGGTGATGTTTGAGTTCACAGAACACGCCCAGATCTAATCGAAATCAGGCTCTGAGGCCATGTTAAGAAACGTTGATATTTTTGTCTAGTTGAATGAATTCGAAGAAGAAGGAGTGAAAAAATACAGAGTGAAAAAGATTGGAAAATGGCAGCTTCTCTCTCTCTGCAAGTCACAGAGGAGCGATTGGCATTCTATATATTTCTTCTTCTGATATGCACTCACACACTTACACAAAAACTGTGTGTAGGGGAAAATTACAGTTAGAAACAATTGGATCCTTTCTCTCACAGTACTTAGATCACAACCGCTCATCTAACATGTAATGACATAAGAAAAGAAAGACCAAATAACCACATGGCACTCATGGCCTTTTACACATAAGAACTTCACTCTTGGCATTCTTAGCACAAGTGAATACACATTTAATCTCATCTTATTTCTAATACTCAATCAGCTAGAGACTTATAATTCAACAATTAATTAACAATTCAGGCTGATCCATGTTCAAAAAAGTCTTTGATCATATTAACAACATAATCTTTAACATGACTCCAGCATTCATGATATAATATAGCGTGGAGACCATCAGGACCAGGAGCTTTTAAGCTCCCAATAGCTTTCACAGCCTAAAAAATTTCAGCCTTGTGAGGAAATTGTTTTGTTATTCTGAGATACAAGGATTTACAACACTTATGAAGTCATCCACCTTATCTCTATGACTTTGAATGGTGCTGGTGAAGCTTTGTTTGGACTTTTGAATAAATAAATGCTCCATTTCCCACCAGTTACCATGATCATCTTTAATTTTTATGATTTCATTTCTTCTTTTCCTTATAGTGGCTTCGGTATTGAAGTACCTGGTATTTCTATCCCCAAGCTGTAGCCAGTTAACCTTGGCTGTTTGAGCCCAGAGAATTTCCTCATCCCTGTACAAAGTAACGAGGGAATCATTTAATTTCCTTTCCTTTCCCAACAAATCATTCCTATTAGGATTTTTCATGCAGTTCTCCTGAGCAATTGCCAATGATATTTTTTTACAGTTCACTTTGGAACTCTTTTATCTTCTTTGTCACATTACCAAAGATATTTTTGCTCCATGCTTTTGCTTTGAATTTAAAAGAATTATCACAAGCTCTGAACATATCACAGGGATGACCCTGAAAATTGGTCAACCAACTTTCTTTAACCAAATTGGGAAAATCAGGATGATTAAGCCAAATAGCTTCAAATTTGAAATTCGTTTGGAAGTTAGCAGTCTTGTCCAAAAACGTTAGTTTAACTGGGCTATGGTCAGAGTCAAAAATAGGAAAGTTATGAACCCTATACTTAGGGCATTATACAACCACTGAGAGTTGGCCATAACTCTATCAAGCTTTTCAAATATAACAGTATTGTCCTTATGACCAGTAGTCTAAACGGAACTCCAGAAGCATTATGACTTGAGAGGCGTCCTTGATTCTGGAAGTCCACATATTGTAACATGTAGTTTGTGACTACTCTTTGACCCCCTCCTTTTTCATTTAAACTAGTAATGGCTACCGCATCTGCATGTGCATTTAGAGTAGCATAAATACCTCTTCGGTCAACAAAGGTAGCATATTGTTTGAATAGCTCGAGTTTTTCACTTGGATCATCACATATAATATCCAAAGCCTCAAGTACTCCCCTCGTTACTTCCGCATCTTCATTAGGGGCCTTTCTAGTTGTACCTCCTAGTGCCATTTGTCTTATTCTCCATCATAGAAACGCAGAGTCAAAGCAAATGCTAGACAATGTAATGCAATGTTCATCTTTTCCCATCTACTAGCCACAATTTCCTCAACATTAGAAAAATATTCTTCATGCACTCTATCTCTTGTCATTATATCTTTTAGTTCACCAAGCATGCTATCCATTTTTTCGTAAATTTCACCCATTCTTTATCCATCACCATCACAGAATTTTACCAACAAATATATGGGCTTTGTAATCTTTATGACAGAATCTACCTCATCCCAAAAACTATTACTTTGCACGAGCTCAACAACTTTGACCGCTTGGTGCGTGTGTTTACATCTTGATTTTTAACCAATCTTTCCATGCTTTGAGAACAATTGTAGTTGCTAAGGCCTCTATACGCATACTAAGTCTCTTCAACAAAATATAATGAGATGCAAACCTAGTTTTCGCAACTTTCAATAACTCCATCTTAGAATGACTCCTAAACATGGTCAAAGCATGAATATGGTTTAAATAGAACTTGACAATTGGCTTCCTTTTTTGTAAGTGATCTTAAGCCAATCAAAATTTTTTGCTAGATCTTTAAAAATGAGATTCAATGTATGAACAACACATGGAGACCAAAAGATATGTTTGTGTAGCTTTCGAATTTCTCGCCCGGAAGCAATACAATTCTTTGCATTATCGGTTACAACTTGAATGACATTGATTCCCCCCACTTGTTCAATTGCTTTAAGGAAATAATCAGCAATCTCTTTACCACTTTTTGTTACTCCTGAAAAATCATCCACATTCAAGAACATACATCCTCAACTGTTTACTGCAACAACATTAATGAGTGGATTGTGCTTCATGTTTGACCATCCAACTGACAATATGGATACCCCGTGTGTGAGCCATGTCTCTCTAACAGGTTTCAACTCATTTTCAATACCAGTTTTGCATGCATCGAGTAGAATGGTTCTACCTCTTTCATACCTAGGAGCCTTGTACCCTTTAGGTCCATTGTTTACGGCAATGACCATCTCGTGGAATTATGGATTCCTCAATATATTGAATGGTATGCCATTATTGGAAAACGCTCTAATAACCCTCATGTCAACTGCTTCTCTAGCTATAGTTAGCATTGCTTATTGAATCAGGTTTGTTGTTTCACCTTTGCCACCACCTTTGATCTTTTCCTCCTATCGTGCTTTGTTTCTCAAATTTTGAAGTAACTCAAAATTTTTCTGAACTACACCACAACGAGCAATATCTATACTTTTTCCAACTAGCAGACCTAAAGTTAAAAAAAATCAAAATAAAAAAAACAAAATAATAATAATTAATGAATAAATAATAATTTTTGTAATATAATTAGTATCTATGAGATGATAACTGATGCGAGTAGTAGAAGATTTGTATGCCTTCTTGCAGTAATTAGACCTCCATTGTTTTGTCTTACCCGATGTCTCAAAAATGATTTCACTTACTAATAGGGGTTTCACCCTTGTTTTAGCATTTTCGGGCAATGAAGCTTGTTGCGAAGTTCGCCTGGATGATTGAGGTTGATTTGGTATTTTCTCTGATTGTTCAATTTATGTGCAATCATATTCTTCATTCTCGTTAGATGAGAATGAGTTGATATCATGTTGGGGTATTTCTGGTTCCTCTATTCTTCTCTTGCCGAAGACTTTTTTTTTTTTTTGAGGATTTGGTGTGGATGTTTTTTTGCAATTTAATGGTTTCTAAACAACAATTGTGCATAAATTTATACTCATATTTGTTTATTAGGTTAAATGTATTTTGTAAGACATACTAAGGGCCTTAACCATTCGATGCATGTACCATATTTATTTTCGATGCATTTATGCAGTCATGTTCTTTGTTTTTATTTCAATGCATGTACAAACCATGTTTGTTTTTATTGCGATCCATGTACCCAACCATGTTCTTTGTTTTTATTTTGAGGCATGTACCAACCATGTTTGTTTTTATTGCGAATCATGCATGTATCCAACCATGTTACAAATCATTGCGTACAAATAATTGCTTACAAATCATCAATGCTACAAAATAAAAATGATTGCTCATAATAAGTAATACTATAAACTATAATTATAAAAGTATTATTATCAATACTTTTATACACAAACTAATTTACATTCTTTAACGAATTTAAAAGGAATCGAACTGAAAACCGTACTGTCTATGTCTACTCTCTGGTGAATGATACCTTAGGTTCTAGTGAATCCCATACTCGAATCGAACTGCGAACTCAAACCATACTGTATGTCTGGCAACTATGATTTAGATCATGGATTATTTATTTATTTATAGCATTCAAACTTTCTAAGATTTCGGTCTATATTTGGTGGTTTTGTGATTCATGGTTGTATTTCAATTTTTGAATTTTTCTTCTTTCTCGCTTTAATACTTTTCATGTGTATTCACTTGGGAAAAATACTTAAGTCTTAATGATTTTAATGCTGCAGGATATATTTTCTTCTGGAGTCATAAAATCTGCAACAATATCTAAGTATACAAGCAGGTTGCTGGCCTTTCAGGGCTTGACCTTGCTTACAAAGACAACGCTGCAATATACCATACAAAGGTTTTTTTTTTACCCTTTTGCCCTTTTTTATATACTGTTACGTTTATTTTTTTGCTCTCTTGACAAGTGCACAGAAAATGCAATATTTAATGAAAAGACGTATGAATATGATACATGTATAACAAGGGTGGGCATAATGGATTGTATAGTACATTGCATAGCTTTAACATGTGATTGCATTTTCATGATGTAGTTTAGATTTCTGTTCCATATTAATTTCATATTTCATATTAAAGAATGTGGACTTAATTAAAATAGGAGAAAATCATATAGAGCTCTAGCGGTTCTGATGATGGTGTTTTGGATGTTCGAGGAGATTTGATTCAAATTTATGGATTTGGGTAAGAAACTAAGAACCCCTAATCTTTGCTTTCAGTTTTAAGAGCTAAAATTGACATGCATGTGCTTCTCTTTGTGAGATATAAGAGATTGAGAAATTTTTTATTTACTGTTCTGGGGTGGGAGGGTACTGTCAGATACAACGGATTGAGGAATTTTAATCAATTTGATAAATTAAAAATTGAGAGTTGGCAATCTACACCAAAAATTGGTAAATTGGCTAATAGGTTTTCAATTCCATGTTATTATTTTCTAAGAAAGACTTGTGGTTTCTTAGTCGTTTGACATAATTTCGTTTATTTTTTATTTTTTAGTTTTTCCTGTAGCGAAAGGATTGTTTTGTTGCAAGGAGCAATGCTGTCCTACAATCTGTTTAGGGCTTGGACCTAGTTCTTTCAAGTTTGGGTGCTGTGAGTTTTAATTCCAGAAGCAAAGTACCCTTAATTGGCTGCGTTTGGACTCTCAAGCTGTATATTGCCCTGTTACTGTTCACGAATATTCGGATAAGCGTTCTAATTTCATAGGGATAGCTGTTAGGCAGCATCTTCAATGTTTATGGTGGAAAATGGAATCTGCAACCGATAAGGCCAAGTATAGACACTGGTACCATGTTTGGTTGGTTTATTCTGCTTTTTTGTTCTTCTGAATTCTTCTCTTCTCTGAACTTATGAAAGAATTCCTGATGATGTCACAATGTTTTACACTAAACTCGGAGTGCCAATAAAGACCACCGTACAGCTACTGTCTTGGAGGAGGCACTAAACGGCGTGGTCACTACCCGTCCACTTCCATTGGGGCAGAAAAAGGTAAGTTATAATTTTTTGGCCTGGTTTATTCTTTTAATTATAGTATTCTATATATTCATTTATTTCCTGTCTTTTAACAGGTTGAAAAGCAATGTGATCACTTCTATTCCTTTACAATAACCGAAGCGGAAGCAAGAGGTGAATTTGTCTGCCAAGGGCAGTCGCTTGCAAAGGCAAGTTCAAGGTTAACTCTTAGCTCTCTTCGTACACGGTTTAACTGGAAAGTAACTATTTATGTATGTTCTGCTCTTTTAACTTATCAAGTCATGTGGATGAAATTGTCTTTTTGCAGCTATAATACTTTGATCAGGAAGAGGTTGGTGGATTGAGCCTTTGCCTACAGGTACCAAGACTTTTCATCTTTAATTGTTTGGTTATGAATTATTAGTGTAGTCAGGCATTACAATAAGCTCATTCCTATGACTGGAATATAGATACAGAGCTAGGTGGTTGATATGATGAATTGAAGAGCGGGAAATATAAGCTCATTTCTTATCCTATAAGATTATGGTCTTCCTTTTAGTTACTGGTCTTTCTTTTAGTTAATGTTTCATGGTGGTTGTGTTTGATTTGGGTCTAACATCAGTAAGTTCATTCTCTTAAATTCATATGATAGAGGCTTCCTGGGTTTGTAAGATGGTTTTATCAAGTCTTCATCCATACAGGTAATAGGTCATCTATCACAGGGGCATATCCTTACAGGTAATGCATTTAAACTTATAACTTAACGTCAATTTCTTTTTCTTTGTGTCTGCATTTCACAGGGGCAACGAGGATGGGAGTTGAAGTCGAACGCATCCATGACACAGATTCGAAGGTTATTCAGTAAGTCACTGATTACGTCAGATAAAACTGCCTTCATTTCTTTTTGTGTCCATGGTCTAATTTTACTTGGGTGATTTAATTCTATGTGATGATTTCTTCTAGGTTTTTTCCATTTTATATTTTAAATACGTTTAAGGTTTGAGGGAGTCAACGATGGAATTTTGGATGCCGAAAAGAAGAAGACTGGTATTATTTCTTCTTTCTTTTTGAGTGAGAATTTCTTTCTTTTCTATTGATTTTGCTTCTTTCTTTTTGTTGTCAAATGTTTCAAAATTCGACTCGCATGTTCATGTACATTGTTGAGGAGTGTATTTTGCCATTACTATGCCATTATTCTGTCTTTTCAATAATTGTTTCTTAATTTTTCTTCGTAGTCTTTTTCGCAGGACCTTATAAGCATAGCAAAGCTTTTTGAAACAAATTTTTATAATGTGTTGCGAAATGGATGATGCAATAAAAAAAGAAATACGTTGTGGGTATCTTTACACGCTATAATAGGTTTTCTTTTTGGCAAGTTTGCTTTCTCATTTGCATTTATGGTGCCGTTATCATTTACATTTGCTTCTGCATGATTTCTCATAAATTGGATATCATTGTATTTATTGTATTTTAACTTTTTTAGCCAAGAAACTGATTTCATTCAACAACAGATTCATCAATTACAGGCTGCAAGTGTAAGATGGTGAAGGCATCGCCAGTGCCTTCAAATGATCGCTTCATTTTATTTATTTTTTGGTTTTTGACAGATTACATTAGATTTTATTATTGTTTATTTGACGAAGTTCTCGATTAAGAGCAACTACACTTGCATTATTCTTCGGGACTAGCAACTGTGATGGTATAGTGGCAGATTTTCTGATTTACGTCCGAATTTGAGCAGTTTATTGGATCATATAGGAAAGATGAAAAGGGAATATAAGATGATGTCGAAGAAAGCCTTGCAAAGAGGCTGCCTGCTTAATTTAGGTACTACAACTCCAGTTATTATTTAGGTGAGGTGTTTTGTTTGTAGAAAATCTTTGAGTCTCGAATAGTTTAAGCGTTGCGTCGACAACTTCAGATGGTTATGAAGCAGCGTATAGTGTTCATACCATTTACTTTACACGGGTACATATTTATGCCAAAGATAAGTCAACACCCTTGGAGCCTCATATTCTTTGTTAGAATTTCTGTTACAAAATTAGGGAGGAATCATATCCATTTATGCTTCTATTTAGTGAGATTGTGGGTTGTTTTTGGACTGCATTCATTTCTTGCAAGACTGCATTAAGAAGCATTTTTTCAGTCGCACATTATAGCAGCGCTTCGTTTTGATTTGTAAACAAACTATATGTTTTGTCTTGGGTTACAGTATAACGTTTGACGATTGAATTTGTGAGATGGTTTAACAATTTTTTCGCAAGCTTGCTATTCCTGCAGAATGCTAAATTATTGAGTCTTCTACTTTTGTGTTTTCCTTTTCTGTGTTTTTCCTTCATGGAATGGGCTGATTACTTGAAACTATGAGTATGATATTGATGGCGCAATACAATCTGCAAATGAATATTTCTTTCATTGGTTCTTGGGTACTGTACCATCATTTTAGTTACTCTATGTAGAAACTATTCATTCTTGTTTCGACTAATACATTCAATCCGCGTAGCTAAGCTTGGGCACATTTTCTAGTCCTACCTAAACAAAGCTTTCTAATAAATCTAGAAATCTAAGTAAAATAATAAAATAATAAATAAAAAGTTTCCTATTTAAACTGAAATTCGGACTGCAAGTAGAATAAGACTTCTGACCAACCAAATCAACTCTGATTTGGTCCCAAAATGTCACTTTTTAAAGCTTAAGACATCTCCAACAAATCTTCAAAAGGAACTTTCCTCAAACAATGTCTTCTTGACCTTCAAAATACCAAAAATGTCAATCTAGAAAGTTGCACGCTGGGCCTTCTTTTCTTCACGACGGTCAAACGGCTTGGTAGAAAAATATGGAATTTTGGCACAATTATGTTGAAAGACTCACGAATCTATTCCAATTAAAATTACTCCAAAATTCTTTCGTTTAACTACTTTTGGCTCAAAGTAGATTCGCATGTCCTACAATTGGAATATCTACAATTGGAATATATAACAAAGTATCCAAATTTAGCAAAAATAACTAATAAATTAATATTAAGAATAGGAAAAATATATAGTATAATATTGACTCATCAAGCCATTCAACAAAGAACATAAACTTTTATTTCTCCAACAAAAACCACTAATGACATGCCCAACCCTGATATTCTCCCAAACACCAGGGTAAACACGTGCTGGCCGACAACCGAAGGTGACGAAGCCATATTAGAATGCATGAGAACAAGAAATAAATAAGACTTTTAAATTTAAATATAATTAATATGCAAATGAGGAACGTGTTCAGAGCATACAACTAATTCTATACACTAGAAAAGAAATGATATAAAATTGAATGAACAAAGGAGTGGGTCCTACACTGAGAAGACTCGAAGATGCCAATGCGGAAGTGCCTTGACACCGGGATCGTACGCCTCGATTCTAAGTCCTAAAGGGGCGCAAAACAAACATGAGTGGGCCAAGTTGAAATAAATATAATATTGAAACAGTTATCAACATACTAACCCCCAAAGTTTTATGAAAACATCAATAGCATAATATGTAATAGGTTTCCGAAACCCTAGCATGCCATAAAACTTCTCATAAAACATATCTCATATATAGTGGGCTAACTAGTGGTATCCAGTAAAGATATCTCCCGGCGCAATGCTAGCTCCATGTCTCTACGCCCGTAGCAGAGATTATTTCACACGGCCCAATACCAACTCCATGTTTCTCGGCCCGAAGCCAAAGATTATTTATCCTGACCCGTAGCCAACAACCATAATCCTTGCCCGTGGCGGTATAGTGACCACTAGATAAGCACAAAACTATTGAACATAGACTTTCCAAACATAGGTATATATATCTCAAAAACATCTTCATAGTATAAAGCCATCCATCATCTATACTATAAAGAAGTGTGCATAAGTATATTCATAAGCAATATAAAGTCATCCATCATCTATACTACAAAGAACATGAGTTCGACAAAATATGGTAATTCAAAATATTCTCAGTAAGCATAATATCTCATAAAACGTAATCATTAAATCATGCTTTTCATGTATGCAATTCTAATATTCAAACATGCATTTTGAAGGGGTCCACTCACAGATAATTCACCGCCGAAGAGCCGCGCAAACTAGCGAAAACGGAAACGTCATAAATAATTGCCCTAAGCACATAAAGGGTCCAATTGATAAAACTCTATTCAAATTATTGAATTTGGGAAAACGGACGTCAAAAACGGATCCAGGACATCGAATTACCCTAAGAAGGGTCCCGGGTAAATTTCGAAAAAATTAACAAAAAGTCAACACTAAGAATATTCCATCCGGGTTGGGTTTGTGGGTTTGGGCCGAAGGGTCCTAGGCCCAAAGGCCTGGTTTCAAAGGGTCAGGGGTTTGGGTTCAATGGGTTAGGTTGGTGACGGGTTTGGGCCTAGGTGCATGGCCCAAGGGCCTAGTTAGACTAGGGTTTTGGGCTTGAAAGCCCGGTTATTGAATTGGGTCCTTTGGTTTAAAAGGCTAAGGGATTGGGCTGCCCAAATGGGATGGTTAAAAAGGGTTTTGGGTCTAAGGTTTGTGGGTCACCGGACCCAAGGAAGAAGAAAGCCGGAAATCGGCCAGAGAATTCCCGTGCTTCGACGGAGTTCAAAACTTAGTCAAAACAATTAAACTAAAATACCAAAATGAAGCCCGTGAAGCAAGGAGTCGAAATATACCTTCCTCGTGGCCAGTCGTGATCGGAATATGATCGGAAAACGTTTGTAAGTCCCGGCACCTCGCCAAAAAACTAGGAATATAGTCTATCGAGGTGTTTCTTCATATTTTGACGTCCAAAACACAACAACGTGGTCAAAAAAGAACTATAGGGATGAAAAGAGAAGCATTTGGAGTGTTTTGAGGCTTACCCAAATCGGAAAAGTTACAAAATCATTCGAAGTCGCGTCGGGGAACTTTGTTCTCATCGAAGCTTGGAGTTAGAGTCTCACGGCTCGATTTTTCCTACATAACAGGGCTCGGGTTCGAGCTCGTGAGGTCTAGAGGGTGAAATTGGTGGTTTCTCAGGTGGTGCTTTCCCACATGGCACTTTTCGATGCTTGCTGAGAAAGAAGGGAGAGAAGTGAAAGTGAGAGATAAAGTGAGAGGGATAGTGAGACTCACAGGAGGGAAGAAAGAGAGAGAGAGAGAAGGGAGTGGGCCGGGGACAAACTCCAAAGGTAGGCCCCTTGGGCACACCTATTAAGGCCCTCAAAAACAATATTTTAAACCAATATCCCAACCCAACATGAAATTAGAACATTACCATTTCGTTCCGTAAAAAATCTGGGACGGGTTGTTACAACGAATCATTACAATTCTAAAAAGAACCACACTAATTAACAATTCGAAAGCTTCAAGTCATATAAGCAAAATAAACCATAAACGTCCACAAGACAAAATTCAAAATGATAGCAGGAAAAAGAAAGCAAAAAAAGGAAGAAAACTTTCGTGAGTACAGAGTGGAAAATATTATTGACGAGTGATCATGCCCTTTCTCCTTTGAGTAGCATGCTTTGTCCTTCTCAAGTCTTCTTAAGCCTAGAGGTATGAATCTCTAATTTTGCTCATTTTTCTAACAACCACGTCCATCAGCATCCGTTCCCTTGGTGACATTACAGAGCAAGAAAGTCCTATATGCATCACTGAAGCCAAGCATTCCTTTAATTTCTTTGCTTTCACCTGGCCACGATTGTTACATCTGAATGGAGCTTGATCTCGTACTATGTCATGGTTAACATCACTATCTGCTTCGAGGTCGAGGACAATTGAAGGGTCAACAACGTCCATGACATGGTCAGGCAAAGCCATGGCTACGAATTGGTAAATGGTTAGTTCGCCTTTGAAAATGTCATCGATAGGTCTTTTTCCTGTGAAAATTTCTAGCAATAGTATCCCATAGCTGTAGACATCTCCCAGTGTGGAAACTTGGCCTCCCATGCCATACTCTGCCAGGATATACATACAATAAGATGTTGTATGCAAATGATGATTAGGACAATATCTTCTTCAGATTTTTATGTTACTTTTCTTCTAAGAAAAAAAGGCAGTAATGTGTGTGTGTGTATACATATATATTTCATAAATAGAGATTAATTAATTGGATTTTAGTAATAATTTACTAAGAACATAAAAAGAAAGTTAGAATGATAGAAACTCATACCTGGAGGAATGTAGCCTATAGAACCCTTTAGCTGAGATGACATGGTTTGACTGAAGGCAGGATCATTTGGTGGTTCGAAGAGAAACCTTGCTAAACCAAAATCCCCAACATGGGCTACCATATCTTCATCAAGAAGTACGTTACTCGACTTCAAATCGCAATGAACAATGGCTGTTTCACAATGGTGATGGAGATAATCTAATGCAGAAGCTACACCAATGGCAATATCCAATCTTTGGATAAAGCTCAATCTCTTACTTAGAGATTGGTCATCTTCCCTTGGATACAACCATGAGTCAAGACTTCCATTTGCCATGAACTCGAAAACTAGACTTTTGAAGTCTTTACCCTGATTATCAATGCTCGAGCATGCAGTTATGATCTTGAGAAGATTACGATGCCTTATACTCCTTAAAGCTTTGCATTCATCTATGAAACTCTTGGAAGCTCCTTGTTGTTGAAGGTTTAATACCTTAACAGCAACTATCGTTCCATCACTAGGAATTACCCCTTTATAAACATAACCAAAACTTCCCGAACCAATAATATTATCCACAGAGAACCCGTTAGTTGATTCAGCGAGTTGTGAGTAGGAGACACCTGATTTCCAATCCTTATAAGAACACGAAGTGAAAAGTCTATATCTTGACTTTTTCAACATTGAACAAGCACCAAAGAAGCATGATAGAGCAATTATGAATGCAAGTGCACAGGATATAGGGATGATTACTTTATGTAGTCCTCGAGATGAATGGTGCTTTCTTGGGGGGCATGGAGGTAGATATAATTGCGGGATGCCACCACAGAGCCTATGATTTCCAAGGACAGAGACACCACTAACATTTGCAAAAATACCTTCTTTAGGCAACTCGCCCTCGAAATCATTATACGAAATATTGAAATACTTGAGAGCACCAAGCTTGCCTATGAATTCAGGAATCTGCCCGGACAAGTTGTTGCTTGAAATATCAAGTTTTTCCAAGCCTTTTAAATCTTTAAGAGTTTGAGGAATTGTTCCTTCAAACTTATTACCTTGCAAGTACAAGTGCTCCAAACTAGTACAACTGCCGAGGGAGTTCGGGATTGCACCTGACAAATTGTTTCTTAATACATTTAGCTTCGTGAGATGCACTAAATCACCCACCTCGAAGGGCAGCAGACCAATCAAATAGTTGTTAGATAGGTCTAAAGAAATTGAAAGGGTTGAAAGCTCCATAAGCATTTTAGGTATGGTGCCCGTAAGGTTGTTACTTGAAAGGTTAAGATCTAATAGGTTTTGGCAGTTTCCAAGACTTGGAGGTATACTGCCCTCAAACCTATTTAACTCCATGTAGAGGTTTAACAATGAAGTCAAGTTACCAAGGGAAGACGGCATTGACCCAGAAAATTTGTTATTATCCAAATACAGTTGCTCTAACTTCCCTAGCTTCCCAATTTCATGAGGGACACTACCACCCAAATGGTTATCTTCTACTGATAGAGTGGTCAAGTTTATAAGGTTTCCAATTCCGCAAGGGAGCTTTCCATGAATAAAATTTCCCCCTAAACTAAGATAACTGAGTTGGGTCGAAAGGTTGGCTATGGATCCAGGAATTCCTCCTCCAAAATTATTATTGAGCAGACCCAAAATCTTCAAACTAGTGCAATTAGCCAAGAAACTGAGAAAAGTCAAACCACCGGTTTTTCCATTTCCCAGTCGATTGACTTCAAAGTTTAGAACAAATAAGCTCCGCAAATTTCCTAGGCTTTCACCAGGGACTGTTCCAGAGAAGGCATTTTGAGAAAGATCGAGCGCCTGAAGTCTAGAAGCATTTGACAATGATATAGGAATATTTCCTCTAAATTTGTTCCCACCGTAGTAAAGGTGTACGAGATTAGGAAGCATAGTGCCAAGATTTGGTGGTAGCTCTCCATGCAACTGGTTTCCAACAACACTGAAAACATTTATGGAGGAAATATTGTAGATTGAAGAAGGGACCATACCAAATAGATTATTCAGCTCAACTACGAACTCCTCCAAGCCTGTTATATGCCCCAGCTCATTGGGTATTCTTCCTTGAAAATTGTTGTTGCCAAGATAAAGACTGCTCAACAAAGAAAAGTTTCCTATCCAAGGTGGGATGGTTCCAGTGAGATTGTTACCATAAAGTGATAGATCTTTTAAATTCAACAATGAACTGAGTTGGTTCGGAATGGACCCCTTAATCTGATTGCTTTCCAGATTAAGCAATCTTAAGTGTGTGCATTGCGACAAATTAGTTGGAATTTTCCCACGGAAGGAATTATGAGAAAGGTTGAGATATTGTAGGCTTTGTAGACGACCCATTTCTGGAGGAATTTCCCCATGAAAGTTGTTGCCTATCAAATTGATTCCAATAAGATAAGTAAGATTTCCAACGGAAGGTGGAATAGAGCCAACCAACTTTTGAGATTTCAGGTTCAATATCAAGACTCTTTTGGTGGAACGCTGGCAAGAAACCCCAACCCAACTGCAGAAATGGATGGAATGATTCCACGAGCTCATGACATCGAAAGGATCTGCGGTTATTCTTTTCTTGAAATCTAGTAGAGCCAAGCGATCAGATTCATTTCCAAGCAAAGTAAGATTGCGAAGTGCTGCAGATTCGAGGCATGTGATGATGCATAAAAGAATGAACCCATGTAGGAGCATGAACAAAACCCGTCTACGATTGGTACATGAATGCTCCATCATTATTCTAAGACAAAGAGCAAAACAGGTTAACTAAGTCTAATTTGCACAAATGCATAAAATTAAGAGAAGAAATGCTATCACATAGAAGAAAAACTTGATTCAATATGTTTACAAAAAATGAGATGGCAACTATAAGGACCAAAAATAATTGAGCTCCGTCCTGCCGTACATCTTACAAGGAATGGAGGAGATTTTTCAAATGGGAGGGGAACCTTGTCAATTCTTAATAAATCTCCTGGCCACACAAGAATCTGATTGATGTGATCACACACCAATAACATTTAGAAGGAAAAGTTTATAGGAAATTTGGATTATTAACTAGAGAGCTTTGGACAGTTTTAAGTCTCACTTCCATTGGCTTCTACTTTTACCCAATTCATGAACAACTTCTAATTTTGTACTACTTGGTAAAGTAAAAAAATAAATAAAAAATCTTGGAAGAAAAAATGCTTTGATCTAAAAAATGCTACCTCTCCATGTTGAGAGCATAAATCTGACATCGAGAAAATAAGGAATTTGCATATGCTTATAAGTAATTGGGCTACTTTTTATATTGTCAATTAATTTTACAGTGGAACCTGAACTTTCTTCATGGTATTAGACCAAATTATCTCATGCACATGTGAAGCCTAATGACTACACGTGCCACATGTCAACCAATTTGTGTTGTATACGTGTTAGATTTGAATTAGTCACATGTGAAGGGACGTGTTGAGAGTATGAATCCGACATCGGGAAAATAATAAATCTTGCATGTACTTCTAAGTAATTGAGCTATTCTCTATATTATCAATCAGTTTTATGGTGAAACCTCAACTTTCTTTACTCCACCCTAACTAATCTAATTCCTAGTTTCATAAGTTATTGAATGACGGATTGTAACGTGAAATGCACATATTTTCTGATTTCATATAAACAATTTAGCTTCATCGCAATCAACTGGTGGAGCTATATAATCGATATCTCATAATACATTACAAGGTTAAAAAGTCAGAAAGTAATACGTATTAAACAGTTTTCCAAAATTATAGTTTGAACATGTCTGCACAAGAACAAAACACATACGAAGGACAAAATTTCTTTCCATTTGGCTTTCACCACAATTAGGATTTGAAAAAGGGTTTGCTAGCCACACAAGCGATTCGAGTTCACACCTCGCTAACCACGTCTATTTTTTCAAATGATAGCACTAATGCTTCTTGTGGGTCCCCTCATTAACTGATTTTAAAAAAAGAAAGGGACATTTGGATCTGGGTCTAAAAAATCAAAATTCTATTAGGTTATGTCTAATATTACCTTTTCTCTATTTCTATTTTTAGTTTTATTTTTTTTTTAAATATTATAGATAGATTAAAATCTTCTAATTTCATGCATCTTCTAATTCTAAGAAATATACTTAATTTATTCTAACAAAAAAAAATTATACACTAAGACAAACTCATATGCAGAACATACGACCAAACTCAAGTAACGAATACATGAATTTGTGATACGGGTTAATCATAAAAAAGAATTTGTGATATAAGTAGATAAATTCAATTAACTTGTTGTGGATTATAAAAAAAAATAAGAACAAATAATTAAAGAGATAATGAGAAGAAAAAAAATTATAACAAATTTTATCATTAAATAGAGAATTCTTAAAATAATCATAAAATGAAGGGATTGAACTATTTCTAATATTAACTTAAAAATTAAATTATATCAAGTTTTCCTATATGGTAATATCCACTTGATTTGGGGACTTTATTTTCTCAGAAAGAAACATATTTTATTTAATTACTTGCAAAAAAGATTTATAAGATTCATGTAAAGTTGAAACTTAATGCATGGCATCATGGAAATCGTTCCAACAATATCATGAAGGAGCACTCAAGCTATCTTCAGAAGTTCTTTCCAATCATACTTACAAAAGCAAAATATGAAACAGACAAAACAAGAACAAAACAACCAGTGGTCACCTTTTTGTTTTCGTAACCTTCGGCCGCTACAGGAACGTTTCTGGGTGTCTACTCTGTCACTTATCACTTAGTCTCCGTGCAGTTACAATAAAGAGGGGGTGTGTGTGGACTGTGGACTGTTAACTGGAAAGGGAAGCAAAAGAATACGCAGATAGAGAGAGAGAGATGGGTTTTAAATCTGAGGGCAGAGTAAGGAGAGGAAGCAAAAGCAAGAGTGGTAATCAATGGTAATTAGTGGAGAGAAAAATGTCATTGTTGGGGTCCAATACAATCACCCATTTTCTCTTAATTCTACTGGCGGAAAGTAATAATGTTTATGTATCATGATGCGGGTTTCATCCCTACTGATCCCCTTCTTCCTCTGACATTTAACAATTTAACTCACTAACGCTATCCTATGTCTCAAAAAAACAAAAACAAAAATTATACTAACAATATATGTACACACTAAAAGGAAGAGAATAAATTGGTTATGAACTCATCACACTTAAAATTCGAACCTAAGACTGCTTGTAAGAGAAATATTACTAATATCACTAATAAGTGGCAAACATTTTTTCCTTACCGCCATGTCTTATATTTAAGAAATCAGACCAACATAGTACACAACTTATGAGGTCTAGAGTGATTATTAGTGGAGGTAAAATTGACATTATTTGGTACTACTACACTAATTGCACTCACTTTTTCTCCGCTACTGCTTCTAGTCCTTTTAAAATACAAAATCATTCTTTTCAGTTTACCTTAAGAGTTATATAATAATTAGATAATTCAATCATCAAACGAGTGTGTGTGTATATTTATGTAGAAAAATGGCACATAGTTAAAGTCCACTAACTATCCATTAAATTCATGTTCATGCTTCAATGGAGTTTTTTTTTTTTTCTCTGGCCAAACTATTGTAATACTTGAGGTAGGGGCAAGTGGAAAACTCGTGGCATTTGAGATAAGGTAACACCTTGGAATTATGAGATTGGTTTATGGATTGACTTGTTGACTAGAAGTCTTCCCTGCACATTGTGGAAGAAAGCAGATGACAACGGGTCACATTCGCAGCCCACTAGATTTTGGAATTTGAAAAATAAGAAAAGGAATAAGAGTGCTGCCTGCCAACAAAGAGAAGCACTTAAAATTTGGAATAGAAAATGTCACTATGTATATTATCTAAAATAATAAGATTTTTTTTTTAAATGTCATACAAATACACCTTTTTTAAATTTGTCATATGAACTAAAATTTCAAATGATTTGTCATGTTAAGTTTTGAAAATCATTAATTTGTCATCTCATCCTAACTTCGTAAGGTTTTCCATCCAAGGTTACTTTGGATATTTCAAAGTTATTTCGGATATTTCAACTACCCACCCGATCCCCTTCAAGATTATTTTGGACATTTTAAGGTTATTTCTGACATTTCAATGCTTTGTTTTAATGGACATTATTTATATACACTAGGATGTACAATAAATAATAATTTTGTGTATTTTAATTTTAGGTAAATTTTTCTTGTGGATTGTGGATTTGCAAATCATCACCAATTTTTAGATAAGTTTCGAGGTGTTCGATATCATCTACAAGATTTTGCTAGTAATGATCGTGACCCCATAAATGCCAATGGGTTGTTCAACCTTCGATGTAGTGGAGAGGATATTTGGTGTATTTAAATCTCGATTCACAATTTTTAAGTCTGCGCCTCCATTTCCAACTAAAACACAAGCAGAGTTAGTGTTAGCTTGTGGAGGGTTGCACAACTTTCTTCGCAAGGAGTGTCGTTCTAATGAATTTCCAATTGAACAAGAAGATGATGAAACTGAAGATGAAGAAAATGATGATGAACTAGGTAATCAAACGCAAGAGCAACAACGTCAGATTTCTAATGCATGGAGAGCTAGTATAGCTACAAATATGTGGACATATGCTATGAGTGATAGCATTCAAAGATGAGAAATAGAGAATTAATTGTTTTTACGGATTGGAGTATGCAATTTTTCACGCACTTTATACCAAAATGAAGCTCTTAACTTGTAGAACACAATCATACTAATTTAAAGTTCTAAAAGTCACGGGATCTCGCTGG
Organism: Malus sylvestris; assembly: GCF_916048215.2. NCBI lineage: Eukaryota > Viridiplantae > Streptophyta > Magnoliopsida > Rosales > Rosaceae > Malus > Malus sylvestris. The sequence continues at coordinate 11,110,648 of NC_062264.1, forward strand.
AGAATTCCAAGAACAACCGGCCAAACTTCGTCCACACGATCCCGACGTCCAAAACCTTCAAACGAAGCACTCCGAGCTTCCTTAGGACCTCACTAAGCTTCCTACAAGCTTCAAATTCCAAAAAAACATCCATAATTACGTGTGCACAAACAGTGCACAACTCGAGGGTTATGAAAACTAGGGTTTTCGAAGGTATCCTTACCTGAAATGGGTACCAATCGACTCATCTGAGCTTCACGAACACAATGGTGCCAACTTTGACCACGATCTGTGAAGTTTCAAGGGTTTTGGGTGATTGTCCGTACGAGTTCGAAGGAGAGAGAGTGAAACCGAGAGAGAGTACGGGAGTGAGAGAGAGAAGGTGATGTGGATGTGTGTATGTGGTCTAGGATTGGTCAACAACCCAAAATACATAATTACTTAATCCTAATTGGTCCCAAACAATTAGGATTTAAGAATAGTGATCCATACACAACACTTAAACCACATCACACAATTTAACGTCTATGGGTATTTCCGTCATTTCACATCATCAAGAATAAAATAATATACATCTCGGGGACGGGCTGTGACAATCTCCCCATCTTATAAAATTTCGGCCTCGAAATTACATACAACCACTACATCCACTAATAATCATAAAACAAGCGTGGATACATCTCTCTCATCCGATCCTCTGTCTCCCAAGTAGCTTCTTCCACTAAATGATTTCTCCATAAAACTTTCACCAAGCGTACTGTCTTGTTCCTTAGTTCCTTATCCTTCCAATCCAACAGAGTCACTGGTTCCTCATCATAAGTCAAATCCGGATTAATTTCCAAAGGTTGAAGAGGAATCACATGTGAAGGATCTGAAACATAATGTCGAAGCATCGAAACATGAAATACATCGTGCACCTTGGATAACTCTGGAGGCAACTCAAGCCTGTAAGCAACCTCACCGACTCGCTCGATGATCATATATGGTCCAATGTACCTAGGACTCAACTTTCCTTTCTTTCCAAATCGTACAACACCTTTCCAAGGTGATAGCATCAGAAATACCCAATCACCTACATCATACTTCCGATCAGTGGCATGCTTGTCTGCTAAGCTCTTTTGTCGATCTTGGGCCGCTTTCAGGTTAGACTTAATTACCTGAACATTTTGAGTAGTCACATCCACAATCTCAGGGCCCACTAAAACTCTTTCGCCAACCTCCGACCAACATAGAGGCGTACGACAAGATTTCCCATAAAGTGCCTCAAATGGTGTCATACCAATGCTCGAATGATAACTGTTGTTGTAGGCGAACTCCATCAAATCCAAACAATCATGCCAACTATCTCCAAACTGTAGCACTGAAGATCTCAACATATCCTCTAATGTCTGAATAGTTCTCTCAGATTGTCCATCTGTCTGAGGGTGATATGTCGGGCTATAAAGCAATCTCGTACCAAGAGCTTCCTGGAATGCTATCCAGAACTTGGAAGTAAATCTGGGATCCCGATCCGAAGTAATATTAACTGGCACACCATGATACTTCACAATCTGTGATATAAATAACTTAGCTAATCGGCTTAATGAATACTTCTCCCTCACTAGAATAAAATGCGCTGACTTCGTAAGCCGATCAACTACCACCTAAATGTCGTCATAACCATTATGTGTGCGAGGAAGCTTGTACACAAAATCCATAGTAATATTTTCCCATTTCCACTGTGGAACGGGAAGTGGCTGCATCAACCCAAACGGCTTCTTCCTTTCAGCTTTAACTTGTTGGCAAATGGCACACCTACTCACATATTCCACAATTTCTCTTTTCATACCTGGCCAATAATAAAATGGTCTAATGGTATGATACATCTTAGTGCCCCCTGGATGGATCGCATATGCCGAAATATGTGCTTCATCCAAAATTTCTTTCTTTAACTCTGCATTGTTCGGCATATACATCCTGCTTTCCTGCATAAGCATGCTATCCGTTTCTCAAATCCCAAAATCTTTCTTTTTGCCTTGGTGCCTTGCTTGAATTATTTCCTGTGTCTCCTCATCATTCATCTGAGCCTCAAGCACACGATCAATTAAAACTGGCCTAACCTGAAAATTAGCAAGCAAGGCTTCTTCTCGTTCTTCCACTCCTAGCTCCACTCCAGTGGACCTTAAATCTGCTAGGAGAGGAACGTGACAATCATAAATGGCATTAAGTCTGACTGGGGTCTTCCTACTAAGTGCATCCGCCACAGCATTTGCACGACCAGGATGATACTCAATCATGCAGTCATAGTCACTAAGTAACTCAATCCACCTCCGCTGTCAAAGATTAAGATCTCTCTGAGTAAACAAATACTGAAGACTCTTATGATCTGTGAAGATCTTACATTTCTCACCATAAAGATAATGTCTCCAAATCTTCAAAGCCAAGATGATAGCCGCTAACTCTAAATCATGCGTAGGGTAATTCTTCTCATGAGGTTTTAACTATCTCGAAGCATAAGCAATCACCTTACCATGTTGCATTAATACACAACCCAAACCATTCAGAGAAGCATCACTATAAACCTCATAATTACCGTTATCATCTGGAAGTGCTAGAACAGGTGCATGAGTGAGGTAGTACTTCAGCTGCTAGAAACTTTGCTCACAATTATTATCCCACTCGAACTTAACATCCTTTCGAGTCAACCTCGTCAATGGTAAAGCAATCATTGAAAAATCCTTAACGAACCGTCTATAATAGCCTGTTAAGCCAAGAAAACTCCGTACCTTGGTGACTGTTCGAGGTTGCTCCCAATTCTCCACAGCTACCACTTTCTAAGAATCCACTTGAATGCCTTGAGCAGAAATGACATGTCCCAAAAATGCCACTTGATTCAACCAGAATTCACATTTGCTAAACTTAGCATATAGCTGGTGTTCCCTCAAATTGCTCAACACCAACTTCAGATGTCTAGCATGCTCAGCCTTAGATTTAGAGTATACCAGAATATCGTCAATGAAGACAATAACAAACCTGTCCAAATATGGCTAGAATACTCGATTCATCAAATCCATAAAAGCTGCTGGTGCATTAGTTAACCCAAATGGCATCACAAGAAACTCATAATGACCATATCGAGTCATGAATGCGGTTTTAGGGACATTTTCATTTTTAATCTTCAACTGATAGTATCCCGACCTCAAGTCAATCTTAGAAAATACACAGGCACTTCTGAGTTGATCAAACAAATCATCTATACGAGGTAATGGATAACTGTTCTTAATGGTTACCCGATTCAATTGCCTGTAATCAATGCACAGCATCAAAGTTTCGTCTTTCTTCTTCACAAATAACACTGGAGCTCCCCAAGGTGAAGTACTCGGATGAATGAACCCTTTATCCACTAACTCTTGTAACTGCACTTTCAATTCTCTTAATTCAGCATGAGCCATTCTGTAAGGAGTCAAAGATATAGGATTCGTACCTGGAAGCAGATCAATAACAAACTCCACTTTCTATCTGGCGGCAATCTAGGCAAATCCTCAGGAAATACATCCGGAAAATATCTGACTAGACGAACATCTTCCACACTACTAGGAGCATCATCATTCAACACCACATGAGCCAAATATCCCTGACAACCTTTCGACAACAGTCTCTTTGCTTTCATGGCTGAAATAATACCATGTCTCACCCCACTAGGCTCCCCTACAAATGTAACTTCAAGTAATCCAGGACAATGAAATGTGATTGTCTTTCCATAACAATCTATCTTGGCACGATTATAGTACAACCAATCAGTGCCCAAAATCACATCAAAATCCACAATATCCAACGACATAAGTTTAGCCGGCATAACTACATCCTCCACTACCACTGGACATCCTGGATATACCCGATCCACAAAACATCTATCCCCTCTAGGCATAGAAAACTCTAAATCATATCCTAGAGGTGTAGGATGGGGTTGTGTCACTTGAGCAAATGTATGAGAAATAACAGAATGTATAGCACCACAATCAATCAATACTTTAGCAAAATGACCAAGAATATTTAACATACCCATAATTAAATCTGGATTATTCTGGGCATCTTGCAGTGACATGTTGTGGATATGCCCCTAATTCTGTTGTCATCCACGTCCTTCACACGCATCACCTTCAACCTCCAGACGTCGGAATAGTGTCACCGGCGCCGGATTCTGGGCAGACCTGTAACTGCCTATTTCTCGCTCATTTTTGCACCATTTTTCATGCACTTTATACCAAAATGAAGCTCTTAACTTGTAGAACACAATCATACTAATTTAAAGTTCTAAAAGTCACGGGATCTCACCGGAGAATTCCAAGAAAAACCGACCAAACTTCGTCCACACGATCCCGACGTCCAAAACCTTCAAACGAAGCACTCCGAGCTTCCTTAGGACCTCACTAAGCTTCCTACAAGCTTCAAATTCCCAAAAACATCCATAATTATGTGTGCATGAACAGTGCACAAATCGAGGGTTATGAAAAACTAGGGTTTTCGAAGGTATCCTTACCTGAAGTGGGTACCAATCGACTTGTCTGAGCTTCACGAACACAATGGTGCCAACTTTGATCACGATCCGTGAAGTATCAAGGGTTTTGGGTGATTGTCCGTACGAGTTCGAAGGAGAGAGAGAGTGAAACCGAGAGAGAGTAGGGGAGTGAGAAAGATAAGGTGATGTGGATGTGTGTGTGTGGTCTAGGATTGGTCAACAACCCAAAATACACAATTACTTAATCCTAATTGGTCCCAAACAATTAGGATTTGAGAATAGTGATCCATACACAACACTTAAACTACATCACACAATTTAACGTCCATGGGTATTTCCGTCATTTCACATCATCAAGAATAAAATAATATACATCTTCGGGACGGGCTGTGACAATTTTATCACACTCTAATTTTTCTCCATCTGCATTTTGTCTTTGTCTTTGTCTTTTTGTACCTAGACCAATTGCCAAAATTACAAAGACAGATACATATGGAACTCCAAACTGACAGCAAAGAACCAAAAATCAGTGTAACCACAGTTAAGTACTATCTATTTCTCCAGCCTACCCAAAAATGCGAAACCAAAGAAGAAGACGACAGAAACATGGAAAGAAATTAAAAAGAAACAAAAAACGTAGATGAGGAAAAATTAAAATTAAAATTAACCATCTACACTCATTGTCGTTTAGGATTGCACAAGTTTCCACCAGCAGCCGATGCCTTCACTATGTCGCCACCACTTTTTAGGTTTTAATGTTAGAAATTCTTCATCTGATAGGGTTTTGGTTTTTTAGTTTATTTGGTTTTAAAGTTTTAGGGTATTTGTGTCAACTTAAGTGAGATTTTAGATATATTTCAAAATTTTGTAAAAATTGACATTTTTGAAATTAAAGACTAATATTTGGGTATATTTAATTCTACATTGTGCAGTCTTTCTCTCTCGATTTTTCATTCTTTGCTTTGCCCAAGAGACCTTGAGTCCCGCGGGTTCCAAGTATGGATACTATTTAAAGAATGTAATCTCTTTTCGATGGTGTGGATTTTTCATTTTCATCCTTGCTAAAATTTCCTTTGTTTTGGGTCTTTGATACTTCCGGCTGCTATGTTCTTGCTCTGCTTGTTCAAAGCTTTGCAGGGAAGACTCAAAAACTGCGACCATAAATTCAAATATCAGTACACAAACAATGCCGACTAAAAAATTGTAAATAAGTAATTAACTATGAAGGTTGGTTGCTGGTGTTTGCAGTCTCTTACATTGTATTGATTTTGAACCTTTACCTTTTCAGGTGGAAGAGATTCCTAAATCATTTCAAATACACCTATCTCAGGAGAACGAGGTATCAAATTTCCCTTTTGCATCGACAGCTGATCCACGGCAAGGAAGCCGGTCAGTAGTTTGTTAAAAAGAGACCCACATCACGAGTGAGGTGAGTTTTAAGAGAAAGACGGGAGAGGAATTTGATGTTGTAGTAGTTTCTAATTATCTTTACTAATTAATGAAACCCTCTTTGTCAACCAAAAGAGGGTGAAAAGATAATTTAATCTTCTATCACAAAAAAAAAAAAATGATGAGCAATAATATAATTTCATAGGTCCACATTTTACTGGTTTTTATTGAAATCTCATAAAAAAAAATAAATAAATAAAATAAAATAAAAAACCAAAAACAAAAATCTCCCACTCCTCCCTCCCTCCCTCCCTCCTTCTCATTTAAAAAAAAATATGTTCATACACACAAAGTGTGTAGGCAAATGTTAGTTTTAGTTAATAAAGGGTATTGTAGTATTTTCATGTCAAATTTTGGTTAAAATTATAAAAAGTTATAGTAGTTGGTTAAAATTTCTTCATAGTCTAAAATTTGGCTAGTCTTCCAAATTTCCTATTAATTACCTAATTTTAAGTGATAATGAAATCCACATGGCAAGCAATGAATGAGAAAGGAAAATAGGGGAAGGCATGAGGGTAGGCCTGGCAATTCTTGACACGGTCCGATAACCTGAGACGAAATTAATAGGTGTTCGGGTCGACACGATACCGAATCGGGTCGTTATCGGGTAAACCGATAAGCACTTGTTAAAATAACGGGTTGGTTCAGGTATATACGTGGGTAACACGATACACGATAAACAAAATATTAATTTTATAATTTTATAACCCTAAAAAATGCTATAATAATTATATATATTAATTTAACAATTTTATACCCCTAAAAACTATAATAAAACACACATTGTCAACCAAAACCCTATATTATGCATCTATACTAATTAATAAAACACACATTGTCAATCAAAACCCTATGAAATTACCAGTTTAACCCTCTAATTAAAACAGAACATGAATAAGAAATATGGGGCATAAATGTAATTTCACACAACTAAATTTTACTTTTTTTTTCAAAGCCTTACCTACATGTAATACTAACATATATCTAATTTAAAAAAAATAAAAAATAAAAAACTTCTCACTCCCACATTCTCTATCACTCTTTTCCTCTCTCCTTCTATTTCAAAAACAAAAATAAAAAATTTTCTTACACACCATTGGATTGGCTTAAATATACATATCATTCAATTTCTTAAGAGTTATATGTACAAAATAAATAAATTTAAATCTACTTAATAAATTAAAAAAAAAAAAAATATATATATATATATATATATATAGAAACACCACTGAACTTGATGGGATACGAATTACACAAAACTAATTTCAATGATTCAACCGTCAAACTTGTTTGTATATGCTTCGAAATCGCAACAGCAAAAAATCACAAAAAACAAACATTCAAAGATCAAGTAACGGGACAAAACTTTTCGACGGTTATCAACGAAAAATCACGATTTAACAGTTATTTTAACTCTAATTTTGATGATTTTTTATAGCTACGCTCCTTGACCCTATATGAATACAATGAATGAGCTCGATCTTCAATTTAAAATATTTACACTAGTGAATACTGCATAATCTTATGTTATACTTAATGAAAGTATGAATAAATTGAAGGAAATTTTGTGAAAAACATGTTCATTTGAGCAACATCTATAGCATGCAATTAACAATTAAAGGCGGAATCATGCTTGTATGCACTCAAAACAAAACATAACCCATGAAATTCAATGCCCAGTAGTTAGGTGAACCATGACTCAACTCAAGAACAAAGTGAGTTGAGAAATATTATACCTTTGTTGATTCCTCTTTGCATAAGCAAAGGCTAATCACCCAAGGAGAGGGCATTCGTTCCTTGCTTCTTAGATCCATCGATTTCTTGGAGGAGGATGGTATAAAAGATTCTCCAAGTTCTCAAAATAGAGAACCTCTAATTTTTCCACACCAAGGAGAGACTTGAAGAAGAGAGGAGTGACCTTGGAGGATGAGAGATTGCTAGCTAATCTCCTCCAAGGGGGCCGGCCTCTTAGAGAGAAAGGGAGAGACATGTTCTCTCCAATTTTCTCCAAAAGAAAACCCTAATGAAGAAAAGGCTATAAAGTCATATTTATACCTACCTTCATTGGAGTGGCAAACTTGTAATAAGTCCAAAACCCACTCCTTTATCAATATGGCCGGCCATAGGGTTTTATTGGGCTATTTGGGCCTTTGTGAATTATTAGTTATTAAGTTGTCATACAACTTAAGTCAATGGGCTTGACGTTCGAAGCCCATTGGGCCTTGAGGCCCAAAACTAACCCAAGGTCTTTTAACGAACTTTATTCGTTTGATTAATTAACATATTAATTAATCCTTGCCATAAATAATTAAACCATTTAATTATCCTTACTCATCTCCATTGTTTCTTCAATCTCTACCTTACTCGGTGTACGATCCATTAGGTTCCTTTTAGCGAGACAGTGGGCGATTAGAACTCTTTCAAATCGATTATGAATTGAAACTTACTTTCAATTCTCCCTTTAGTGATTATACACGTTTAGGGCTTCCACAAACCATGAGTGACACCTAGCAGTTACCCAAGCTAATCAGAAGAGGTGAAGAACCTATTCAGTTTAGGATTACAATGCAATACTGTCTTTCTCTAATACAATACTCTTGACCACATTGTTTGGATTGATAGTTTATTCATGTCTATTATCCAATGTGATTCATTTACTTATATGATTACCTTGAATGTGATTTGGAACGACTTCCTAAATCTCATTCATACTATGGCCAGAGATTCTTAATCATATCATAGAGTATTCTCCCTCAAACGATTTGAGGGTTAGAGATCCCTTGTTACGCATTCACTTGCCTCCATGGCTAAGTGGCTTAACCCCAACTATGTCGTGGACACCCTTTGATAGAGTGACTTTGACATAGTCAAAGATCAAGGACCTAATCACAAGACAACTATGATGCCTCAGGTCAAAGGACTACTTTGCATTATCCCAACCATGAGTTCTCATGTGACATGAGTATGAGAACTCATCGTTGATCGTGTTCAGTGGACTCATTCTCTATTGAGCACCTACATGCTTGTCTTGGTGTCAATCACACCAATGACTCGAGACCAGTCACTCTCCCTGAGAGAAGATACAACACGTACTGATCTTAACGGACTGTCAATGCCCAATTGGCAATCCTATGATCAGGAACGTTTAGGATATGTATACGAAAGAGAATGGTCTCATGAATCTAACTTGTTTAAATTACATTCTCCTAATTACATATTCCTTGGACTTATCGTTTAAGCATATAACATTTATACGAGACGGCTTAAAACAATAATCTTTGCCCTTGATATTAAACTAGATTAGTTTAACATGTGAAATGTCCGTAAAGTATCATCATATGATTGGTTTTAGGGCACATTTCCAACATAAATTCTCCAAGTGTTAGTGAATCTATTGTTTTGATGGGATACGCATTCTACGAAACTAGTTTCAACGATCCAACCTTCAAACATGTTTGTATATACTTCGAGATCGCATACTCCAAAAATTGAAAAAAACAAACATTCAGAGATCAAGTAACGGGACAAAACTTTTCGACGGTTATCAACGAAAAATCACGATTTAATGGTTATTTTAACTCCAATTGATGATTTTTTACAGTTCAACTCCTTGACCCTATATGAATACAAGGAATGAATTCAATATTCAATTTAAAATATTTACACTAGTGGATACCACAAAATCTTATGTTATACTTAATGAAAGTATAAATATACTCTATGTGTTAGTGAATCTATCGTTTTGATGGGATACACATTCAACGAAACAAATTTCAACGATCCAATCGTCAAACCATTTTGTATATGCTTCAAGATCGTATACGTCAAAAATTGAAAAAAAACAAACATTCAGGGATCAAGTAACGGAACAAAACTTTTTTACGGTTATCAACGAAAAATCACGATTTAACGGTTATTTTAACTCTAATTTTGATGATTTTTTACAGGTACACTTCTTAACCCTATATGAATACAATGAATGAATTCGATCTTCAAGTTAAAATATTTACACTATTGGATACCACAAAATCTTATGTTATACTTAATGAAAGTATGAATAAACTCTTAAGTGTTAGTGAATCTATCGTTTTGATGGGATACGCATTCTACGAAACTAATTTCAACGATCCAGCCGTCAAACTTGTTTGTATATGCTTCAAGATCGCATACACCAAAAATCGCAAAAAAACAAACATTCAGAGATCATGTAATGGGACAAAATTTTCAACGGTTATTAACAAAAAATCACGATTTAACGGATATTTTAACTCCGATTTTGATGATTTTTTACAACTACACTCCTTGACCCTATACAAATACAATGAATGAACTTGATCTTCAATTTAAAATATTTACACTAGTGATGTTACACTTAATGAAAGTATGAATAAACTTTTAAGTGTTAGTGAATCTATTGTTTTGATGGGATACGCATTCTACGAAACTAGTTCAACGATCCAACCGTCAAACATGTTTGTATATACATCAAGATCGCATACACCAAAAATTGAAAAAAACAAACATTCAGAGATCAAGTAACGGGACAAAACTTTTTAACGGTTATCAATGAAAAATCACATTTAACGGTTATTTTAACTCTGATTTTGATGTTTTTTTAAACATACACTCCTTGACCATATATGAATACAATGAATGAACTTGATCTTTAATTTAAAATATTTACACTAGTGGATAACACAAAATCTTATGTTATACTTAATGAAAGTATGAATAAACTCTTAAGTGTTGGTGAATCTATCATTTTGATGGGATACGCATCTACGAAACTAATTTCAACGATCCACGCTTCGAGATCGTATACGCCAAAAATTGCAAAAAACAAACATTCAAAGATCAAGTAACGGGACAAAACTTTTCGACTGTTATCAAACAAAAATCACGATTTAACGGTTATTTTAACTCCGATTTTGATGATTTTTTTATAGCTACACTCCTTGACACTATATGAATGCAATGAATGAATTTGATCTTCAATTTAAAATATTTACACTAGTGGATACCACAAAATCTTAAATTATACTTGATGAAAGTATAAATAAACTCAGTGTTAGTGAATCTATCGTTTTGATGGGATACACATTCTACGAAACTAATTTCAACAATCCAACTGTCAAACTTGTTTGTATATGCTTCAAGATCGCATACGCCAAAAATCGCAAAAAACAAACATTCAGAGATCAAGTAACGGAACAAAACTTTTCGACGGTTATCAACGAAAAATCACGATTTAACGGTTATTTTAACTCCGATTTTGATGATTTTTTATAGCTACATTCATTGATCCTATATGAATACAATGAATGAACTCAGTCTTCAATTTAAAATATTAATGATTTTTACAGCTACACTCATTGACCCTATATGACTACAATGAATGAGATTCATATAATGTTGAAACTTAACAAAACAAGCAGGAGTCATCTTTTTATTTTCGTAACCTTTGGCCGCTACGAAAATGTTTTGGGTGCCTAATCTGTCACTAAACGCTTTAGTCACCGTGCAGTAAAGAATAAAGGGATGTTGACATAACCTACTTGTCAAGATTAATTACATGCGGAAAAATGATTGAGAAATTTTGAAGGAGAAGAAAAGGCTTTGAAAGGCAAAAGCTAGAAATGGAAGGTGTGAGTGGACTGTGGACAAGAACGCAAAAGAATACGCCGAGAGATATAGAGTTTAAATGTGAGGGCAGAGTAAGGAGAAGAAGCAAAAGCAAGAGTGTAATCAATGGTATTCAGTAGAAAGAAAAATGTGATTGTTGGGTCAGATGCACTCACATTTTCTCTTAATTTGAGTGGTGGAAAGCAATAATAATGCATCCTGATGTGGGTCAATCCCCATTGATCTCCCTCTTCTTCTAACATTCAACAATTTAACCCACTAACGTTATCATTTGTTAAAAAAAAGAAAAAAAAAACTATACAACAATATATTTACACACTAAAGGAGAGAGAATAAATTGGTCGTGAACTCGCCACTCCCGAGATTCGGGCACATGAATAGTGCTTGACAAGTCTAATTTTCTTTTTCTTAGAAAAGTAATTGTTTGACATATCTGAGTTTATCTGCAGCATATACTTTAGCCTTTTCTGTTAAGGATGATTATTCCACAGGCTTATACGGGTGCAGTTACTAAGATAGGACATCGTTTACATCCTTATATTATTATACATCCTTTTGCTTTAAGTTTTTTATTTTACTTTTTTAACAAACGATATTATCTATATTAAGGAGTGAGGGGCTTAGCCTTATAATAAGCTAGCAATAATATGGTTCAAATTCGTCTTTATCGAGAATCGAACCTAAAACCTCTCACTTACAAATTGAAAAAAAAAATACCATTAAACAATATTAATAAATAGCATGTCAGCTGTTTTATTTGAAATACATTTTCGCCTATGTTCTTTTTCTGGTGGGCTTGTGATTTTATGAATGCATTTTGGATAATTTGTCCCATGAATTGAACATTTGGCTACATGCTACAGGTTTGCAGATGTATCTCAGAATTGTACAGGCATAGAGCACCTAATAGTGATATCATGCTTTTTGCGTGGAGAAACAAAATATTAAACAAATGATATTGCTTATTCTCTGGTGATTATTCATCTTTTTCTGAGATAAATCATAATTGTAATCCTTAATGATGAAACTTGTCCGAGCGGTTCCATTGATGTATGTTTGCGGTCAGATGAGTTGATAAATTTATGGAAAAATGGTGTACGAACGTATGACAAGTCGACGAGGGAAATGTGCACTTTGAGAGTTGCAATAATGTGGACAATTAATTATTTCTTTGCTTATGGTATGTTGTTTGGCTTGATTACTGAAGGGTATATGGCATGCCCAACATACGGCAAGGACACATCGTTCTTTTGGCACACTGGAAAGGTATGCTACTTGGATCACCGTAGGCGGCTTCCTTGGAATCACAAGTGGCGTGAGAAGCCATAAGCTTTTGATGGGAAAACAGACTATCGAACTAGACCACGAGAATTATCTGGAGATGAAATATTCGCCAAGTTGAATATACTCCAATTTGATGAAGGTTCGAGACCAGTGGAACATCCCCTATATTCGCCAAGTTGGGTAAAGCCGGTCATCCCCTATATTAAACCGAGACTCCTCCATTTATGTCATTCATTCAAGTTCACTCTCACCCATTTCTCTCTGTCTCTCTCCATCTCTTTGAAAGGTATATCAAATTTATTTTTACATTGTTCTTGTTTTTGTTGTTGTTGTTATATAATTTTGTTGTTGTTGTTGTTGTTGTTGGTGTTGTTATTATATGATTTTGTTGTTGTTGTTGTTGTTGTTGTCGTACTTGTATTGTTACAACTCATACTTTAAAATATTGTATTTTATTCCCGAAATATGTGAAATGACTATTTTCCCCCAAGTGGGTGCCTTAATTAATTTATCAAGCCTCAACTTGAGATTTATATCCTTGTACTTTCTTAAGTTTCATAATCTTATTTTTCGTACGTTAGTTTAACGTTGATATCGAATTTCACCTTAGGGAACCTAATTGTAAAATTTACAATTAGTGAGAGGGAAATTTGTAATTTCACTTAAAAAATTAAGTGAATTTATACCCACTCCGGCCTCTCTCTCCCTTCCCATTTTCTGCAAACACTCATATTCTCTCTCTCTCTATCTCTCTCTCTCTCTCTCTCTCTCTCAGCCGAGAGCCTCTTATCCTTGCTCTCACCTTCCCATTTTCTGCAAACACTCATATTCTCTCTCTCTCTCTCTCTCTCTCAGCCGAGAGCCTCTTATCCTTGCTCTCACCTTCACTCTCTCATCAATCGAACTTGAAAACCATAAATTTGGCATCTCTGAGACGAGAGGAACCTGTTTATACCTTCGCACGCATCATCAGAGCGATGGGCAGTGAACTGCCATGGAACCCGTGAGCTTCGAGCTCTAGCTCTTGATCTCATGTGAGATTCTTGCTCTTCCTTCAATTTTTGGGCTTCTAAATGTGTTGGAACTGTTTGTTTCTTCGAATTTTGAGCTTGAAAACTTGTGCTTTAACTCGATTATACTCTGAACTTGCATGCCTAGCCACGACTTTGAATTCTAGCAAGACTGTCGTCGAGTTCAAGGTTGATTTGGGTTCTGCAGTGTTCTTATTTCATTTCTCTTTCGATTGGGACTGAATTTGGTGAGGTTTAAACCTGTTTTTTCGTGCTCTAAACCTCTGCATGTCTCTCGGTGTAATTGCCCAGTTTTCGATTGTCTTCTCCGAGCAAACTCCGGCAACTTTGTGATTTCTGGAGCTCGGGAATAACTCGAACCAATCTCAGGTATTTAGATACCTTCTTGCATGTTAATTTTAGTTCAAATTTACTAAGGTTTGACATGCATGCAATGTGTTTCCTATTTCCAGAATCTGGCGAGGGTTTTTGAGGGAAATCCGTCGAGTCCGAGGTGAATTCGACCCCCATTCCTCTCAAATCTGTTCAAAGTAAGTCCCTGAGCCTTTATTTGATTTTTCTGCGAGTTGATGAGAAATTCGTGAGATTTGAGACTGAAATCACTCTCTACAACCCTCGGTGCAACTTTTGCAGTTTCCAGCGAGGCTCCGGTGATGGCAGACGGCTACCCTCGACGATCTACGTTAAGTTTAACGGCAGAACTAAGGATTCCGTTAACTCTAACGAAATCATTCAACAACGAAGGTATATTCCGTTAACTATCTTAAACCCTCACTGCTCTGGCACGTAGCACCAGCGACGGTGAATGTGACGTCTACTCGCCAAACCGCGGCAGCGAGTACGACAACGTGTTCACCTGCAACTGTGGCCCATGGCGGCGCATGTTGTCCGGCACAACACCACTGTGGCGACACGACACCACTGCGGCGACACGTGGTGGCGTGTGATCGGAGCACGGCTGTGCGTGGCGACGCGTGACACACCCGAGACCTAACCCCAGGTTTTTCGTTGTTTTGAATCACGTGGTGCCCTCCATTTGTGCAAATTCAAAGCCTAAATGGTAGAGTTGGACAATGTTCCATACGTTGATGTTTTAAACTTGTATTAGCTTATATTGATTATCACATGATTGTTAGAGGATCATAAGGATATAGACAAGGAGGCTATTTCCGAGGGACGCTCTATTTATCTGTTAGTGGATCCCTTCGAAAAACTAAAACATTTGTACGTCATATATATATATATATATGCCTGATATGCGAATGCATATTAATATTTTAGTCTCTAATGAGACTTGTGATGATATTTGATAATATCTTTGGATCCTCAGTGATCTATTTTCACTAAATGGTCATCATGTGATATTTCATATAGCTATCTTCAGCAGTAGATTTATTTGCAGGTAATATTTGTCTTAGTAGACACTAGATGGTTGATTATTATTACCGGTATTGAGATTAACTAGTTAATGCTAGTATATTTCCTGCTGCTATATTTATGTTAGTGGATGCTAGCAAGATTAATTGACGGAAGGTATGATTTCTGAACTTGACTTGATTGTTTTTCGATGATATTAATGAATGAGATTTTACTATTGCAGTAGTATTATTATATAGCTTTTGCTAGATATGTTTTCAAAACAGGGGTTATTAGGTTTAAATGATGATTTTATAACTGTGATAAAACTGGTCCACTCACGTTTTGTTTTATCAATCTCTTCAAGACGTAACGAGAATAAAGAGAACATTGGTGGAGATGAGTGGGCTTGGTAGTGAAGCTTTCATCCTCTGAACTTCGGGTGATGGCTCCTCTACTACAATTTTATCTTAGTTGTAATAATATTGGCATGATCGACTTTTGATTATGCATAGCATTGCACTCTGTTGTATTTACTGATGTGTGAAACTTTTAGCTGTTGGATTTATTCAATATAAATCAACCACAAATGGTCTACTATATGTAATAGGAATGTATAAGTTGGAGATCAGTTAAGATGCGATTTGATATCCTTATATCAATCCTACATTGAGTGTCTTACATTATAGGTAGGTTTTTTATTGAATCCTTAATAATATATGATTATGATATTTTACTTGAGAGCCAGGAAAGGAGAGTTTTAGCTTTCCTTTATGGATGGAATCTAAGACTTTTTTGCTAGTATATAAACACCGGTCCCTGCTAACCCTAGATCATGGCAACTAAGGCTTCCCATAGAGCATTGTCATAAAGCTAGGAGTTTACAGAAGAGTTGGTGTTTTCTCTCTTGATCACAGCAAACGTGCCGATATTGGTGTTCTCTTGATCACTCATTCTCTGCATGGCTACTGCACCTTCAACAAGTAAGAGTTTCATATGAGTTATATATATATATATATATATATAGATATCTATAGATATATCTAGATATATATAGATATATATATATACATAAATGTATATATCTATATCTATAGATATTTATAGATATCTATAGATATCTATAGATATCTATATATATAGATATATATAGATATATATAGATATATATATTTATTTATTTATTTATTTATTTATACTGTGTTTTGATCATACAAACATGATGGCTAACAATTGGTATCAGAGCCATTGTTTGGATGGTTAAAATCGTTAAGATTGATATCATATGTGATTTTCGAATGAAAAGCATGCAGCATAAAATTCTTAACATGCATAAAAGATATACCTAATTCGCAGATGAGATCTTGCATAGTTCATGTCAAATTTAAACTGTTCTGCTTAATTGTTAGTACTTCGGTAAATATAAAGTTAAAGATGATCAGTGTCTACATAATTCAATTAATCATATATTCAAGCTGCAACCATTTATCATGAAAGATTGAATCATGTATTTAAGGTAGCTGTTCATAAAATTGCATTCAATATATGATATAGAGACTGTTCATCTTACTCACAAGTGTTGATCGTTGTTTTCTGGATCATACGTGAATGGTATGGCATGATTTATGTGACACATCAGTTGTGGGGTTCTCATCTTGCTCACAAGTGTTGGGAATCGGCATGAAGGAAACTGGTGTAGCGCATAAGTCAGTGTCAAAAGACATATTGATTCATCTTGCTTACAAGTGTTGAATCAATTTCGGTTTTATAAAGTTTTGGGATTGTTTTAATCAATGCATGCATGTTGTATGTATATTCAGTGATGAATGCTGTGAACATTGTTCAAACCTTAAGTGGAACAAACTACAAAAAATGGAAACAAGACCTTGAGATCTGTCTAGGGCTAATGAATTTAGACATAGCAACAAGAGAGAATTCTCCTCCAGAACCTGCTTCTGATGCTGCAGTTGATGTTAAAGAAAAATATGAAAGATGACAGAAGGCTAATCGAATTGCTCTCTTGGTGATTAAAAGATCTATGTCTGACACAGTGAGAGGTGGCATTCCTGAATCCGAGAATGCCAAGGAGTTCTTAGCATCTATTGGCGAGAAGTTCAAAGAATTACATAAGGCAGAAACTGGTAATCTCATGAATGAACTTATGACCAAAAGGTATAATGGTATAGGTTGTGTGAGGGAACATATATTAGAATTGCTAGATATTGGTGCTAAATTGAATGCCCTCAAAGTCCCTATGAGTGATCCTTTCTTAGTTCATGTGGCACTTAACTCACTACCAAATGAGTACTCACAATTAAAGAGCACATACAATGCACAAAAGGAGAAGTGGAGCCTCAATGAACTAATTGCAATTTGCGTGCATGAGGAGTAACACATAAGGCAGGAAGTTTTTGAGAAAAAGGTGAACATGGTAACTGATCACCATAACAACACTGCAAAACAGGAGCACAACAAAGTAGCATCGTATCATTCCAAAATTGGTGCAAACAAAGGGTCCAAAGCTGTTAAGGGAAAATGTTTCTTCTGCAAGAAACCTGGACATATGAAGAGACATTGCCAAAAATACAAAAAGTGGCTTAACAGTGGTAAAGGAAAAGGTAATGTTATGATTTTTAAAGGTGAAGTTTTAGTTTGTTTTGAAGCAAATAATGTTGAATATGCTAGAGATTCTTGGTGGCTTGACAGTGGTGCTTCAATACATGTGACAAACTCTTTACAGGGCTACACAAGCAAAAGAGTGCCAAGAAGGGATGAAGTCTCAATGATCGTTAGGAATGGAGGAAGAGCTGCTGTTGAGTTTATTGGAATAGTTAGAATAAAATTAGAGTCTGATTTTACATTAGACCTTGAGAATGTGTGCTATGTACCTTCAATTCGAAGGAATTTAGAGTCAGTTAGTCAGCTAGTTATGAAAGATTTTGTATTTTCAATTAATAACAGTGGTTTTTCAATTCACAAAAACTTTCATATTTTTGGGAATGGTTTGCATATTGATGGGATGTTTCGACTGACTTGCAAGGAATCATGTCGAGTAACACATTTAATTGGATAGCAGAGATTGAATCAAGATGAGACTTCATCCACTCTTTGGCACAAAAGATTAGGGCATATTTCAATAGAGAGAATAAAGAACCTAAGTAAAAGTGGCATACTTCCACCACTTGAGTTTGACAATCTGGTTACATGTATTGAATGCATTAAAGGAAAAATGGTGAGTTCACACAAGAAAGATGCAATCAGAAGTAATGGATTACTAGAGCTCATACACACTGACATATGTGGGCCTTTCCCCACGCCTACTTATGATGGCTATAGGTACTTCATAACATTCATAGATGACCATTCGAGATATTGTTACTTATATTTGCTTACTGACAAATCCAGTGCTTTGAATGCTTTTCAAATTTACAAGGCTGAAGTTGAAAAACAGTTGGATAAGAAAATCAAAACTGTAAGGTCTGACAGAGGTGGTGAATACTATGGAAGATACACTGAACATGGAAGAAATCCAGGACCCTTTGCACTTTATCTGCAAAGTGAAGGAATTGTAGCTCAATATACAAATCCTGGGACACCACAACAAAATGGTGTCTCTGAGAGAAAGAATCGTACCTTGAAGGATATGGTAAGAAGTATGATGAGCACTACCAACTTGCCAATGTTTCTATGGGGTGATGCAATTAAAACTACAAACTATATCTGCAATAGGGCACCAAGCAAGTCTGTCACTTCAACACCTTTCAAAATTTGGAACAACAGAAAGCCTAGCTTGTTACATTTGAAAATATGGGGATGTAAAGCAGAAGCAAGAGCATATAATCCTCAGGAAAAGAAGTTAGATCCCAAAACTGTAAGTTGCTATTTCATTGGTTATCCACCGAGAACCAAGGGATATAGATTTTATTGTACTGGAAATTCTATGCGTTTCATTGAGACAAATAAAGTGAAGTTCATAGAAGAGATGACAGAGGGAGTCTTAAATCACAGCTTCATTTTTTAAGAACAAGATGAATCTAATTTACAAGAAAATGTAGAAGACACTGGGGTGCAGACTCCAAACACAAGCCACAGTCTTCTCTTGCCACCAGTTACTGAGAATGTTGTGCAAAATGATGCCACTGATGATACTACAGACAATATGGAAGAACCAAATGTCACTAATGATGCTCCACATGAACCGGTACAAGTTACAGAACCAATTCCTGAAGTCCTTGCACCTATACTTTGAAAATCTACAAGACTGAGGAAATCAGCCATCTCAGATGATTTTATGTTGTATTTGAGTGAAACAGATATCAACATTGGTGAACCTGCAACATATATGGAGGTTGTAAGTGGATTGCAGCAAGAAGAGTGGGTGAAAGCCATGGAGAATGAACTTGAATCCATGAAAAAGAATAAAGTGTGGGAACTTACAGTGTTACCAAAGGGAGCAAAGCCAATCGGATGTAAGTGGGTGTATAAGACTAAGAAGGACTCCAAGGGAGAAATTGAAAGATTCAAGGCTAGACTTGTTGCTAAGGGATACACTCAACAAGAGGGAATTGATTACACTGAGACATTCTCACCAGTCTCAACAAAAGATTCATTCAGGTTTGTAATGGCTTTGGTGGCTCACTATAATCTTCATTTACATCAAATGGATGTAAAAACTGCATTCCTAAATGGTACTTTGGAGGAAGAAATTTATATGCAACAACCTGAGGGATTCATTGATGGAGATGGTAAGGAATTAGTATGCAAACTCAGGAAATCGATTTATGGCCTCAAACAGGCTTCAAGACAATGGTACTTGAGGTTTGATGAAGTAATGCAATCACATGGTTTCACTGAGAATTCAGAAGATGAATGTATATATTTTAAATCATGTGGGAGACACTTCACCATATTGGTGCTATATGTGGATGATATCCTCATAGCTAGCACTGATTTGACCTTACTGCATGAGACCAAATTAATACTCAGTGACAATTTTGAGATGAAGGATATGGGCGAAGCAACCTATGTCTTGGGGATATAAATAACGCGTGACAAAGAGAGAGGTTTGCTTGGAATATCATAGAAGGGATATATTGACAAGATACTCAAGAGGTTCAATATGTCAACTTGCAGTGGTTGTGATGTGCCAGTGACTAAAAGAGATAAACTGAGCAAGCTGCAGAGCCCTCAAACTGAAGCTGAAAAACTTGAGATGAATGACAAGTCGTATGCTTCAGTTGTATGGAGTTAATGTATGCACAAGTATGCACAAGACCTGACATTCCTTTTGCATTAAGCTTGTTGGGGAGATATCAATCGAACCCTGGACATGCCTATTGGATTGTAGCAAAGAAGGTGCTCAGGTATTTGCAGAAAACCAAAGACTATAAACTGGTATACAGGAGAAGTGATAAGCTCGAGTTGCTTGGCTACTATGATTCAGATTTTGCGGGATGTCAAGACTCACTGAAATCTACCTCTAGCTACATTTTTATGATGGCAGGAGGAGCAATCTCGTGGAAAAGTATGAAACATAAAAATGTAGCTACCTCTACTATGATGGCTGAATATATGGCTTGTTACGAAGCAACTTCTCAAGCGGTTTGGATTGGAAAGTTTATAGAGGGTATGAGGGTCCTCCATATTGTCACAAATCCGTTGAAGATATTTTGTGACAGTACTGCTGCAATTTTCTACTCCAAGAACAACAAGAGATCTTCTGGGACTAAGCACATGCATATCAAGTATAAGTTGGTTAGGGAAAAGATTAAGCAAGGGTTCATAAAGATTAGCTATATACATACTGAATCAATGCTTGCGGATCCCTTGAACAAGCCACTTCCAGTCATGTCTTTCAAGAAGCACGTAGAAAACATGGGATTGATCTCGAACTTAGATATGTTGAGTTAATGGGAGTAGAAAACTAGTTTTAGTTGCAGTAAATTAGTGAGCTAAACTCACTGAGTCTTGAGGTTTGAGGTGTGGTTTGTTTCCGAGGTTGGGTTTGAATAAAGATTTTTTTAATTATTTGTGTTCACATGATGCATGCATATTTAATTCTTTTTAGGCATAAGTCTGTTTTGGAATAATGAAAGTTTACGTTGGCAAACATGAAGAATGCATGAAAAGCATAACGTGTCATTTTGGAATGACAAAAGGGTTTGTGTTGGCAAACATATGGACTGCTTAAAAGAAAAAAGCATAAGGTGGCTTTGGAATGGTAAAAAGTTTACATTGGTAAACATATAGACCATTTAAAAGCATAAGGTCTGACTTATGAAAGTTACGATAAAGTGGACTAGAGATGATATAAAATAAGACAATTCTTGAGTTAAAGTGCATCTCTAGATCATAATTTGATGGTTTTCATGTGAATGGTTTACTCAATGTGTGTGATTATGAAGGTTCTGAGATGAATTATCTTTACAACCTTTTTAGTCCTACATTGAGAAGTCCATTTGATAGAAATTTGAATTAAGGATGGGATTGGGTCGCAGTAATATGGCCATTAAAGAAACAATGATCTCCGACATATGTTTGAAGCATGATCATTACAATTAAGTAGACCAAGTGGGAGAATGTTGGATTTATTCAATATAAATCAACCATAAATGGTCTACTATATGTAATAGGAATGTATAAGTTGGAGATCAGTTAAGATGCGATTTGATATCCTTATATCAATCCTACATTGAGTGTCTTACATTATAGGTAGGTTTTTTATTGAATCCTTCATAATATATGATTATGATATTTTACTTGAGAGCCAAGATAGGAGAGTTTTAGCTTTCCTTTATGGATGGAATCTAAGACTTTTGGCTAGTATATAAACACCGGTCCCTGCTAACCCTAGATCACATCAACTAAGGCTTCCCATAGAGCATTGTCATAAAGCTAGGAGTTTACAGAAGAGTTGGTGTTTTCTCTCTCGATCAAGGCAAACGTGCCGATATTGGTGTTCTCTTGATCACGCATTCTCTGCATGGCTACTGCACCTTCAACAAGTAAGAGTTTCATATGAGTTATATATAGATATCTATAGATATCTATAGATATATCTAGATATATATAGATATATATATACATAAATGTATATATCTATATCTATAGATATATCTAGATATCTATAGATATCTATAGATATCTATATATATAGATATATATATATATCTATAGATATATATAGTAGATATATATAGATATATCTAGATATCTATAGATATATATATACATAAATGTATATATCTATATCTATAGATATCTATAGATATCTATAGATATATCTATAGATATTTATATATATCTATAGATATCTATAGATATATATAGATATATATATCTATATATATAGATGTATATATATATATATATATCTATATATATAGATGTATATATCTATATACATCTATATATATAGATGTATATATCTATTTATATATATACATCTATATATATATATATATAGATGTATATATATATATCTATATATATATATATAGATATATACATCTATATATACATCTATATATATATATATATATATTTATGTATATTGTGCAACTTTTGCAGTTTCCAGCAAGGCTCCGGTGATGGCAGACGGCTACCCGCGACGATCTAGGTTAAGTTTAATGGCAGAACTTAGGATTCCGTTAACTCTAACGAAATCATCCAACAGCGAAGGTATCTTCCGTTAACTATCTTAAATCCTCACTGCTTCGGCACGTAGCACCAACGATGGTGAATGTGACATCTACTCGCCAAACCGTGGCGGCGAGTACGACAACGTGTTCACCTGCAACGGTGGCCCATGGCGGCGCGTGTTTTCTGGCACAACACCACTGCGGCGACATGACACCACTGCGACGGCACGTGGTGGCGTGTGATCGGAGCACGGCGGTGCGTGGCGAAGCGTGACAGACCCGAGACCTAACCCCAGGTTTTTCGTTGTTTTGAATCACGTGGTGCCCTCCATTTGTGCAAATTCAAAGCCTAAATGGTAGAGTTGGACAATGTTCCATGCGTTGATGTTTTAAACTTATATTAGCTTATAATGATTATCACATGATTGTTAGAGGATCATAAGGATATAGACAAGGAGCCTATTTGTGAGGGACGCTCTGTTTATCTGTGAGTGGATCCCTTCGAAAAACTAAAACGTTTGTACTTCATATATATATATATATATGCCTAATATGCGAATGCATATTAATATTTTAGTCTCTAATGAGACTTGTGATGATATTTGATAATATCTTTGGATCCTCAGTGATCTAATTTCACTAAATGGTCATCATGTGATATTTCATATAGTTATCTTCAGCAATAGATTTATTTGCAGGTAATATTTGTCTTAGTAGACACTAGATGGTTGATTATTATTACCGGTATTGAGATTAACTAGTTGATGCTAGTATATTTCCTGCTGCTATATTTATGTTAGTTGATGCTAGCATGATTAATTGACGAAAGGTATGATTTCTGGACTTGACTTGATTGTTTTTCGATAATATTAATGAATGAGATTTTACTATTGCAGTAGTATTATTATATAGCTTTTGCTATATATGTTTTCAAAACAGGGGTTATTAGGTTTATATGATGATTTTATAACTGTAATAAAACTGGTCCACTCACGTTTTGTTTTATCAATCTCTTCAAGACGTAACGAGAATAAAGAGAACATTGGTTGAGATGAGTGGGCTTGGTAGTGAAGCTTTCATCCTCTGAACTTCGGGTGATGGCTCCTTTACTACAGTTTTATCTTAGTTGTAATAATATTGGCATGATCGACTTTTGATTATGCATAGCATTGCACTTTGTTGTATTTACTGATGTGTGAAACTTTTAGCTACTCTGATGTGATGTGCTAATAACGCAGTTAAACCCGAGATAATTTGTGTCCCCAAGTGGGGAGGATGATAAGTATTTTTCTTGTAGCAGCTTTGAGTTTATTATTAAATGAACATCTTTGGTTCAAATTATTACACATCATAAATATCTTGTTATGGCTTCGTCAATAAGTTGGCTTGTGACGTCATCTTCAGATGGGGTTATATGGTCAATTTAGTGTCGGCCAGCACATTACAGCCTCGTAACTTGTGTTATTGGGATCGAGGTGTGTTATGTATGGGTATGGGTATGGGAAAGGGAGGGGAGACAAGGAATGGGAGAGGACACGGGGAAGGGGAGGAGTTGGGTGGATAGGAGGAGGGGGTGGGTGGGAAGGGTGACGGGGAAGGTGAGGGGACACAGGAAAAGGGAGGGTGTCGGGTAAGGGGAGGAGTTGGGTGGAGAGGGGGATGGGGTGGGTGGGAAGGGTCACGAGGAATGGGAGGGGGACGGGGTTGGGGAGTGGGATGGGTTTTGTTATAGTAATTTTATTTTTATTATATTTTAATTAATTTGTTGTTTATATTATAAATTGTGGTTTTGAAAAGTCTAATTTATTTATTTAAATAGATGTTTAGGCACATTGTTCTTGTCAATGGACGAGTCAAAGTTGACTATGACGAACGACGTAGGCGTCTAACATGTCCTCAAGTTCGAGCTATGTTGACTCGCTTCAAACGTGCACTCATTCGTACCCGGTGCCCGATTACTATCCACAAATGGAAGTATATCCCCCGCAATGTGAAGCACGAGGAACAACTCTCGGTAATTGTTTTATTTTTTCATATAATATTTTTATTAAATTTAATTTTATATATATATATATATATATATAATTAGCAATTTATTGTTTTCTATAACTAATGCTTGTTTGTTTTACTTTCTATTTTAGACCGAGTTCGATATTGGTTATGGTGAACCGCAAACGTTTGACTATATTTATGGGCTGCGGATGGCACAGTTCAAAGAGTGGATGTTCAAGCTACGCAACTACTATGCTGATAAAGAAAGTCATCAACGAGCTCTGAACAATCCGCCAAATGAATTTCAGAATAAGAGGGAGCAGTGGACGTGGCTATGCGAATTTTTTGACTATTTTTAATATTTTTTTTTTGTTGGTATTTTTCAAAGGAGAGTTACTTGTTTTTTTTTTATAGATTTTTTTATTTGCGAAGGACAATTACTTTAATTAAATAATTGTGTTTACTATTTTAATATTAAATAAGTTAATTTAAAAAAAATATTTAATTAATCAAACATTAATAATGTTTGATTAATTAATTTGTTAATTTTTTTTTTTTAATTTTATTACTTTTGCCGGACGAATCATTCCGTCAGTTTACTTAAACTAAACCGATGAAATTGGACGCAGAGCATTAATTAATAATTTTGTGTTACCTAATTGACAACAGCCTTCATCGCTTTAAACTGTTGAAATTTAAAACCAGTGTTGACAAGACTGCCAAAATTTCATCGATTAAACTTCATTCCGTCGGGTAAAGAACAGTTAATGCAAGTTTGCCCACCAGATTGTCGTCGCAATTGTCGTCGGGTAAATATAAGTTAACCAATGGAATCGTGTTGCCGTTGGGAAAATATATTTATGATAGTGTAGACACGACAAATTTTGACCTACGAACTTCCGTCGGGTAAATTTTCAAGCGATGACTGTTGGTTTTAGGAGACGGTTCTTGTTCGTCTCGCAATTTATTTTTTCCAGTAGTGGCACTAGCTATGTAGTCCTTAGACAACATCTCATTTATTTCATTGAAATATTACAAATTCATGACAATACCAATGTGTTAAAATTAACAGAGTTTTCTCCTATTGTATGTATAGTGATGTGAGAAATAAGTTAACACACAAAATTAAACCATTTTTTTATCAATTGTAGCAAAGTATGTAAGTAGGGATCGTTCTAGACCGGGGATTAGGAGGGATTGCTAAACACTTGAAAACTGACTTAGAAATGTAAAAACAAAGTTTAAAGCACTAGATTAGACTCAAAGAATGCAAAACTCACGTTTAAAATACTAAAACAAACCAAAAACTCAAAACAGCAATCAAAAGACTCAAAACTGCCTTAAAAACACTTTCTGGGCAGTTTTGAACACAAGGCATCAAATTGGACGAATTTGGGTTTTAACTTGTACCAAAACACTTAAAAACATAAACCAACACACTTTCCAACTAATCTAGGATTTCCAAATAATTGGGGATTTGATTTGGACGAAAATAAACTTAAATGGCAGATTGTAAGAGAAACATATTGTAATACAAAGTTATGAAGAATCAATGGATGATGGAATGGCTAAGGGGTTCTTCTCCACACATGAAATATATGCAACCTAAATCGATTTCCAGTTATCAATTTAACAAGTTATGAACCTCGACACTCCAAGTTAATTAGATCCGCTTAAATTAACCTTCAGATTTCCCTAAAATCATTGAATTGGATGAATATGCATCGCAAACAAATTATTCCTAACAAGTTCTTTATATGAACAGCATGATAAAGATACTGGTTAGAATCATTACGTTCTTTGGAAATCATAAGCATCGACAAGGCATTCGTAACTATGAAAAGCATGATACTCTTGCCAAGAATCTACTTAACACGATCGTGACTAGCGACCTTTACTACTTACGAATATAAATTCATAACGATTAGGTGAAACAAACTTATATCCTAGCATCAAATTCAAGTATGCAAATTAAGCGTGCACTCTCAACCAACATACAAGAATAAGTTCTAAATCCAACAGTTAAGCAAATTGTATTCACCACTCATGCAACGATAACCGAGAGTAATCAACTTATTTCACATATATAATCATGGTTTTGAATCCACCCTTAGCCAAAACGAATTTAGCCAATCATACTTAATGCAAAACAAAGATTACATGAATTAGACATTGAAATATAAGATAGAAAACACCTAAAATCGTTCAACAACTCAGAATGAATAGCCAAACAATCGTAGTGAATCTGTCCCCTTCCTTGCTTGCGGCAGATTGGGTTGTGAAGATGTTTTGGGTAGTTTTATGGTGTAGAATGGATGAGGAATGGTATGGAGAGGTTTAGGGTGAGTATGGAGGAGTGTTTGATGGTTGAAGGATGGTAGAGAGCTCGGCAAAGAGGGTGGAATAAGGTGGAGTGGCTGTTATGTTTTCTGGGCACTAGAATGGTGTTTTTGGGGTGTTTTGCTGCCTAGGGTGAGTATGGACGAATTTTCTGCATGAATGATGAATATGGGAGGTTGAACCCTTTGCCAAGGGTTGTAAACATGTATATATAGGCCCCAAAAACCCTAGAGAATCAGATTAGGCAGTGGGGGAAATGTGTTGGAAATGTGCCCTAAAGCCAATCATGTGATGATACTTTACGGACATTTCACATGTTAAACTAATCTAGTTTAACATATAAAGGGCATAGATTATTGTTTGAGCCGTCTCATATAAATGTTATATGCTTAAACGATAAAGTCCAAGGAATTTGTGATTGAGAGAATGTAATCTAATGAAGTTAGATTCTTGAGACCATTCTTTCGTAGACACATCCTAAACGTTCCTGATCATAGGATTGCCAATTGGGCATTGACAGTCCGTCAAGATCGGTACGTACTATGTCTTCTCTCAGGGAGAGTGATTAGTCTCGAATCATTGGTGTGTGTGACATCAAGACAAGTACGGTAGGTGCTCAATAGA
The DNA here is from genome assembly GCF_916048215.2 of Malus sylvestris. NCBI lineage: Eukaryota > Viridiplantae > Streptophyta > Magnoliopsida > Rosales > Rosaceae > Malus > Malus sylvestris. The sequence continues at coordinate 11,138,484 of NC_062264.1, forward strand.
GAATGAGTTCACTGAACGCGATCAACGAAGAGTTCTCATATTCCATGTCACATAAGAACTCATGGTTGGGATAATGCAAAGTAGTCCTTTGACCTGAGGCATCATAGTTGTCTTGTAGTTAAGACCTTGATCTTTGATTATGTCAAAGTCATCCCACCAGGAGGGTGTCCACGGCATCGTTGGGGTCAAGCCGTTTAGCTATGGAGACAAGTGAATGCGCAACAAGGGATCTCTAACCTTCAAACCGTTTGAGGGAGAATACTCTCTGATATGATTTGAATCTTTGGCCAAAGTATGAATGAGATTAGGGAATGCGTTCCGAATCACATTCAAAGTAATCATATAAGCACAAGACACACATTGGATAGTAGACATGAGAAAATAAACTATCAAACCAAACAATGTGGTCAAGAGTATTAGATTAGAGAAGGACCGTATTGCATTTGTAATCTCGAACTGAATAGGTTCTCTAACCTCTTCTGATTAGCTTGGGTAACCATGATATGCTGCTAGGTGTCACTCATGGTTTGTGGAAGCCCTAAACGTGTATAATCACTAAAGGGAGAATTGAAAATAGTTTCAATTCACAATCGATGTAAAATGGTTTTAATCGCCCACTACCTCGCTAAAAGGAACCTAATGGATCGCACACCGTGAAAGGTGGAGATTGGAGATTAAACGGAAATGAGTAAGAATGATTAAATGGTTTAATCATTTATTTATGGCAAGGATTAATTAATATGTTAATTAATCAAACGAATAAGTTCGTTAAAGACTTCGGGATAGTTTTGGACCTTAAGGCCCAATGGGCTTCGAACGTCAAGCCCATTAACTTAAGTTGTATGACAATTTAATGAATGAAGATTCATTAAAGCCCAAAAGCCCAAATCCCATAAGGTGGCCGGGCATATTAGATGAATTAGGGTTGTTTGGTTATTTAGGTCACTTAAAGAAGTGATTATATAAATGACTTTATAACTAAATATTCATTAAGTGAAAAATGGGTTTATTTTTGGGGAAAATAGGTGAGAATTGTCTCTCCATTTTCTCTCTAAAGAGGCCAACACCTTGGAGGGTACATCTAGCAATCCTACTACTCCAAGGTCACTCATTTCTTCTACAATCGAACCTTGGTGTCGAGAATTAGAGGTTCTCAATTTTGGGAACTTGGAGAACCTATTCTTCCATCCAAATCCATGGATCTAAGAAGCAAGGAATGAAGGCCCTTATCTCTTTGGGTGATTAGCCTTTGCTTATGCAAAGAGGAATCTACAAAGGTATTAATTTCAACTCACTTATGTTTTGAGTTGATTATTGGTTCACCAATCTACTAGGCTTTGAATTTCATGGGTAAATGTTTTGTTTTTGAGTGCATGTAAGCATGATTCCGCCTTTAATTGTTAATTGCATGCTATATGATGTTGCTCAAATGAACATGTTTTACAAAATAAATCCTTCAAGTGGTATCAGAGCCTAGGTCTAGTAGTTGGTGAATCCTTTTGTGTTTTGTAGTTCATAAGTTTGTGATCTAAAAGTTGTAATTGTTACAAGCTTTATTCTTGCTTCTTTGAAAGTAAATTTTGTTGGAAAATTTGCTATCTCAAATGTTGTAGATGTTGTTCATATGAGCATGAATATTGGAGCTAAAATTTGGTGCCATGCTTTTGGGAAAATTCGGCCAAAATCAAAGGGTGATTTTTTGGGTTCTTGTTTGACTTGTTAAAAGTGTTTTAATGTGTTCTTTGGAACCCCTAAGTACCCTAGTTTGGTTAGATGTTATTTCCCTTAAGTAAGAAAGGTTTTGGAATGTTTTTGGGTGGAAAAAGTTCATGGAAAAATTTGGGTTTTTCATGAATGTTCTTCATTGTTCTTGATGTTCTTGCCAAGAACAAAAAGGTTTGGTGTATTGATTCAAAGTTTTGAATTATTTCATAAAGTATATGTGATATGTTTTTAAATGATTTATTATGTATTTAAAGTGTTAGATATTTGTATAAATGATGATTGAAATAATTGTGATTGAATTATTTCAAAACTTATCTTACATACACTTGCATGTTTTTGACAAAACTCACTAATCAACACACACACCAACCTTATCCCTCCCCAAAACCAGCCACTCCCTCAAAGGGAGTACTTTTGGGGCTTTTATGCAATTACATAAAGTTTTGATACTTTTGTGTATTTGCACTTTGGCCCAAAAGTTTACGTTTTTACGTTTAGGTCCAAAAACGCTAAAGGACAAATTGTTTTGTTCCTTTAATGATGTTTTTGCATTATTAAAAGTTTGGGTTCTAGTTGTATTTACATGAAGTTGTGACTTTTGTGTATTATACAAAGTGACCCCAAAAGTTTTTGTTATTGCAATATGGCCCAAAAGTTGAGGTTAATTGCATGATGGCCCAAATAGGATGAGAACAAAATTGTTTTGTCTCTTTAAATGAGAATTGGATTTTCATTTTGTTTAGCTCCATTTAAATCAATTTTATGGATACAAAAACCAAATGAAAATGTTGCATTCATTAATTAGTTAAAGTGTTAATTAATTAAAGGGTGATTATGAACCTAAGCCTAATATAATTGAGCTATGTGAAAGGCGTTTCAAATTTGTTTGAACCATGGGAATGTGTAGATTAGATTTTGGTTGTAATTTGATTTGATCAAATGTTGTAAAAGGGCTTAAGCTCTTCTTTACTTTAAAGTAATTTGTTATATGCAAATGTTGTAATGAGCATAAGCTCACCTTTACTTTGAAGTACTTCTTTCTTGCTTTATACGATATGCATGAAAATGAAGTAGTTGGGTCCAACGCCCCTAAGACAACACGCCTTAATGTGATTAAACGCGTAACTAAAATCAATCACCATTCCTAGACCGAGGTTCAACACAAGGCTCGTGTTGAATCTAAACAAAGGTTCATAATCATCCTTAGGCCCTAAGGCAACTATGTAGTCCATCAAATGAATGCAAAGTTTATGTTAGTAGTATCATATACTCTTGCTTTAAAAATCGTTTTAAAAGCATAGTGGGAGTATTATGTACAACTAAAACAAAGGGATGGACCAATAGTTGTAATAGGACCAAAATAGTTTTAATAGAGATTAAAGTGTATGTTTATATGTGATGAGACACAAAACCCTCAACCAAACCAATATTAAGTTGATAAGCGGAGAGTGCTTTGAACACTCTTTCGTGGCCTTCCACCGTGGTAGGCTCCGATCGTTTGTGACTCGTACACCGGCTTCACCCTATAATGGGGGAGTACAAAGTGCGTGCTTACACTCAGGAGGAGTTCTATATACATACCTGATGAAGTGAGGTAGGCAACGAGTTTAGCCAACATGATATAATTCTGAGGCTATGCTTGAACCCCTACACAAACTAGGCATGGTGGGAATGACTTAACTAAGTGCAATGACGCCAACATGATATAATTCTGAGGCATCACTCTCTAGAGGCCAAATAAGATGGGTACTTGCATTAGTTGCAAATGAGTAAGCGTACTCTCTCATTATTATTAATGCTAGCCAACATGATATAATTCTGAGGTGGGCTTGGTAATAGTGAGCCTCCCATAACCTACTAGGAGTTTCATCCAAAACTCTCGAATTCCTATGAGGGATATGGAATTTGCCAAAAATAGTGGGTGGTGCTATTTGATTTAAAGACCCAAATCAAATGGCTTAAAATCAATCAATCTATATTCGTTATGTATTTGATTACCAATATATTTGCAAACGCTATCCAACACTTGACAAAACCGAACGTTTAGTTTACGGACTTGGTACTACAAAACCATAGATTGTCTTTAATGGCTTGTAAAAGTACCAAAGTAGTCTCATCCTCACAATCTTACTATTGATAATGTATCATTAGAAGAATATGTTAGAAAAGGTCTATCATAAAGAGGACAACACTTTTAATGTCATAATTCTTCAATTACAATTTGTTGTATGAAGAAATAGGAGTTGCTTTGAACAACTCTTAGTCAATGCAAACAATTAGTGCTTGTTTCTTTGTTACATGAACAAGGAACTTGAGAAGAAAGCACAAAGGCATGAACACTTAATGTGCCATGATTCTTCATTTACAATTGTTGTATAAAGAAATGAGAGTTGCCTTGTACAACTCTTGAAGGTTTGTAATTATGTTTAGAACATAATGGTTGGTTGACAAAAATAGTCCATTAACATGGACTTATGATGATTTTGAATCATTGAATGTTGAAGTGATAAACCACTTAACGAGACGGAAACTAGGCAAGGACTTCACCCTTGTGTCCCTATCCTAATGGTTCACTAAGTTTATTGTAAACTATGTAGTGAACAATAACCACATGCTCTCCAAAATTGTTTGATGTGTATAACACAATTGAAAAAGGTTTCAAGAGAGATAGTGGGAGTTTAGGGACCATGACTAATGTAGTCAAAGGTGAAAGTCAAATAAAGAAGTTAAAATAACTCCAAGGGAACAAACGTTCTTTATGAAAGGATTGACATTGGAAAGGGTATTTGCAAGAAATGTCTTGCAAGTGTCAAGAACACACCTTTCGAAGGTGTTGTAAAATGTTCTTGAAAAGTTCAAAACAGTTGGTTCTTCTACTTGAATGCATGATTCCGTATTAGTAACAAAGCTTTACAATCGTTGTAAAAGTGTGACTAATAAGAAGTAGAAGATATATGAGAGAAGAGAAAGTACTTCACATTCGAAGCGTGAATCAAATGGAGATCTCTGCGAAAGCAGATGGTACTTACTTCCTCATATGAACTACCAAAGAAATTGGAAAAACATAGATTGTCTTTGTATTCCAATTTTAAGGAACTAAATTCCGTCACTATGTGAAATGGATAAATGTTTTGTTTGACAAAACAATGTTCTTTATTAATCAATGATTGGATTATGGTAATCTAATTAATTATCTCTATAGTAGAGATAATATGGTAGTGTTAACTGTTTAGAAAATAATGATGCTTAAAACCCAAAAAGTTGCAAGGTAGTGACGAATCCCAACTAAAGTTGTGATACCTCTAAAACATAAATTACGAGTTGGCATAAATGGACGCTTTGGATCATTAGGTCCGGATCCAATACCTTCTTGTTAAAATTGTATGGAGACGAAATGTTCGAATCTTTATTCTTTTGGAAAGAAGAAAGAATCACAAAGTTGTTGAGGTTAATTCACTTAAATGTTAGTGGCACTTGTCCACAAACATAATATTACTCATGTTGAATAACATTCACCGAAGATCACTCTCGGTTGGACTATAGTTTATTTTGAATAAACACAAGTCCGAATACTTTGCAAAATGTTTCAAAGAATTCAAGTAATGTAAGTTGATGAGTAAGACATCTAAAGTATTTACCTCCTTAGATTTGATCCAAGGAAAGGTAACACTTTAGATGAGTTTCCTTGAAAGATATCAAGGAAAATAGCATCATAAGATAATATATTTCTCCATTAGGAGAAGAACGAACAAGAATAAGATTTAGTTCGTTAAATGTTATCTATTACCCATATATAGGATATATACTTCTAAAAACAATATGATTGTCAATGAGAAGATCTTCCAATATTTTCATGACTCCATAAGATGTAGTTGGAAAGAAAGACAAATCTTAAGCATGTTAAAGATTTGGGGTTGTGTGCTAACAAGCAATATTTGTTTGATAACAATCTTGTAGGATATCCTTAAAATAACTTTTGGATATCGCTTCTATAAACCAACTAACAAATGTTGTTTTGTTGGGTAGTTCATTGTAATTCTACAATGTGATTTGCCTAAAAGCAAATGAACGAGAGATAGAACTCAAAGAATGGGTTCTTTGAGAGACAAGAAAGTAATCAACAAATATAACAACCTAGTTCCTATACCACAAGCTCCAAGGTAGTCGATAAGGATTTATAAACCGTCTCAGTTGAATGGTTTTGAACTTTATGACTATGTCATAGAAGTTACACCTCTTACTTCGATAGAAATAAGAATGAAAAATCCTTATGACTACATTGAGTGCATATACGATATATACTCAAGGAAATGGTAAAGTACCATTTGACTCGAAATAATGAAACCTTCAAAGCTAATTGGTAGCTTAAGGTGACTACAATCAAATAGAATGGTTGACTTTAAAGGAACCATTTTTGACGTAGTCTTAGTTTCAATAAATTCGAAGATTGCTAGCTACAACTAAATGGTGATTCAATGTTTTGACATAATATGGGTTTCCGAAACCATTATTAAGATATTCTTGATAATATATGTCTAAAACTATGAATCACAAGACATGAAAGTTGTAGAGATCCATCCATCATGGATCTTAGCAAGTTAGTGGGAGCTATTTGCATTTTATGAGAAAAAGGATCAAATCGTTTGATTTCTCATAAAGATGTAAATGAATCTTTTGTTTACTAGTTTTACAAAAGATTAGTGGGAGTTAATCATGTTCCTAAAAATTTAAATATATATGATATATTAATTTTGGAAATGAAAAGAATACTTCTTCGTTAAAGTTATGACTTTAATACATTATATGAAGATAGAATGTATTTGGGAGATATAGTCTATATACATGGGATGGAAATCTATAATGATATATTTCATGATATAATTGGATTATATCAATCCCTAATAATAGACAATGGATGCTAGGAAGTTTCTCATATGATGATAAACTTCAATATGAAGGACGATTCTAGTGAGACTAGCAAGTTGCCCTTCTCAAAGGGAATGTACCCTTTGACTCCCAAAGAAATATTGCGTAAATTGAATCCTTTATGCATACGCAGAAAGGTGATTTATGTATTTCATATTGTATGAAAAACATTGATATGAGTTGTACCTAGAACGGTACAAGACGATATCAGTGCAAGCCCAGGATCAGAACCATGGCAACTGTCAAGTGAGTCCTTAAGTATTTGAGAAATACTAAAGGATAAATTCCTCAAAGATCGAGGAAGGATCAAAGTAACGTAATGGAAGCGTAAATGTATTAGATTATGAATCTAATCCATCATTGGATGTTTCTTCATTATGAATGAAGAGATAAACGAATATCTCTTTATTATGACTAAAGAGATATTTGGATGGAAACATTAAAGTAATGACTTTAGTGTGTTCCATTATGAATGCAAGATATATTGCCATATAGAAGTTTACAACAATGTTGTTTGGATGGGAAAGTTCATTTATGAACTCTCTATTCGGTTCCAACCAGAAAGTGTTTGACACTAATGGGGCGATAGCTCAAGCCTGGGAATCAAGGTCTCATCAAGATCCGAACACAAATGAGAGACTAAACCACATGATTGAGAATCATGTATAATGGTGACGTCATTATTCTCAAGGTTGCTTCTGTGGATAACACATATAGATATCCACTGCCTAGGCCTACTATTCAGCCATTTATGAAATGACTACAGAAGAGATATCATCATTGATGATCAAGCTGATTGGCTCTAGTGCAAGTGGGAGATTGTTGGAAATGTGCCCTAAAGCCAATCATGTGATGATACTTTACGGACATTTCACATGTTAAACTAATCTAGTTTAACATATAAAGGGCATAGATTATTGTTTGAGCCGTCTCATATAAATGTTATATGCTTAAACGATAAAGTCCAAGGAATTTGTGATTGAGAGAATGTAATCTAATGAAGTTAGATTCTTGAGACCATTCTTTCGTAGACACATCCTAAACGTTCCTGATCATAGGATTGCCAATTGGGCATTGACAGTCCGTCAAGATCGGTACGTACTATGTCTTCTCTCAGGGAGAGTGATTAGTCTCGAATCATTGGTGTGTGTGACATCAAGACAAGTACGGTAGGTGCTCAATAGAGAATGAGTTCACTGAACGCGATCAACGAAGAGTTCTCATATTCCATGTCACATAAGAACTCATGGTTGGGATAATGCAAAGTAGTCCTTTGACCTGAGGCATCATAGTTGTCTTGTAGTTAAGACCTTGATCTTTGATTATGTCAAAGTCATCCCACCAGGAGGGTGTCCACGGCATCGTTGGGGTCAAGCCGTTTAGCTATGGAGACAAGTGAATGCGCAACAAGGGATCTCTAACCTTCAAACCGTTTGAGGGAGAATACTCTCTGATATGATTTGAATCTTTGGCCAAAGTATGAATGAGATTAGGGAATGCGTTCCGAATCACATTCAAAGTAATCATATAAGCACAAGACACACATTGGATAGTAGACATGAGAAAATAAACTATCAAACCAAACAATGTGGTCAAGAGTATTAGATTAGAGAAGGACCGTATTGCATTTGTAATCTCGAACTGAATAGGTTCTCTAACCTCTTCTGATTAGCTTGGGTAACCATGATATGCTGCTAGGTGTCACTCATGGTTTGTGGAAGCCCTAAACGTGTATAATCACTAAAGGGAGAATTGAAAATAGTTTCAATTCACAATCGATGTAAAATGGTTTTAATCGCCCACTACCTCGCTAAAAGGAACCTAATGGATCGCACACCGTGAAAGGTGGAGATTGGAGATTAAACGGAAATGAGTAAGAATGATTAAATGGTTTAATCATTTATTTATGGCAAGGATTAATTAATATGTTAATTAATCAAACGAATAAGTTCGTTAAAGACTTCGGGATAGTTTTGGACCTTAAGGCCCAATGGGCTTCGAACGTCAAGCCCATTAACTTAAGTTGTATGACAATTTAATGAATGAAGATTCATTAAAGCCCAAAAGCCCAAATCCCATAAGGTGGCCGGGCATATTAGATGAATTAGGGTTGTTTGGTTATTTAGGTCACTTAAAGAAGTGATTATATAAATGACTTTATAACTAAATATTCATTAAGTGAAAAATGGGTTTATTTTTGGGGAAAATAGGTGAGAATTGTCTCTCCATTTTCTCTCTAAAGAGGCCAACACCTTGGAGGGTACATCTAGCAATCCTACTACTCCAAGGTCACTCATTTCTTCTACAATCGAACCTTGGTGTCGAGAATTAGAGGTTCTCAATTTTGGGAACTTGGAGAACCTATTCTTCCATCCAAATCCATGGATCTAAGAAGCAAGGAATGAAGGCCCTTATCTCTTTGGGTGATTAGCCTTTGCTTATGCAAAGAGGAATCTACAAAGGTATTAATTTCAACTCACTTATGTTTTGAGTTGATTATTGGTTCACCAATCTACTAGGCTTTGAATTTCATGGGTAAATGTTTTGTTTTTGAGTGCATGTAAGCATGATTCCGCCTTTAATTGTTAATTGCATGCTATATGATGTTGCTCAAATGAACATGTTTTACAAAATAAATCCTTCAAAATGCACAGCAATGAGGGTGAATTTGTGGTGTGCAATGGTCCAAGGATGAAAATGGAGCAATGATGCAAAGTATGAAGGGTAAAATTGAGTGGTATTTCAGCTAGGGAGCATGAATGATTGTGTTCATTGCATGGAAATGAAAAGGGGAGGTGAAATGTTTCAGAAATTAGTCAAAGGTGCAGCAACATGCATTGCACACGGCATTGGATCCCAAATGTGGATGATGGAGCATCAATTGGTGCATGGAATGGTTGTGAAAGTTGTGTGAAATCTGATGGGTGAAGGGAACAAGAGGTATGCAGCAATTGAGTGTGATAATTGAGTGTATTGAGGCATGAAATCAGAAATATTTTAGGGGACAAGGATGATTAAGCATGCATGGGAATCCAAAGGGAATGCTATGTGGATTGCACGGCAAGGATGTATGTCCTTTTGTGGCTGAGTTCTTGATCCTTTGTACACTAATTCTTCACATTCTTAGCCTCTTTAAGTCTTCAATTTCGTCCAAACCTTGGTTCCAAATATGTGACATGCATTACAAGCTCCATTTTGCTCCAAAATGCTCCAAAATGCATCTTCTTGCCTACTTTGTCCTTAAAATCTGAAAACACACGAAAATGACTTTAAACATTAAAATAACTAAGGAAACACGACATATATGCACAAGAACAAGCCAACTAAGTGGAATAAATATGCTCCTATCATATAGTAATAGATGAAAGGGAATTTTTCCTTTCAAAATATCTATATTTTTAGGCTGATATGTACAGAGGTTGTTGATTTATTTGATACTGTTTGGGCCCAAAATGTTGGTTTGGACCGAGTTTTATTCTTGGCCCAGAAGGTCTTACGAAAAGGTTATCATGGATCATCTAGTTCATGGGCTTCCTAGCCTGGGTCGACCAAGTCTTGCTGCGAAGGGTAATTGAATCCTGTTACAATAAGGAGTTTCAGCAAGATAAAGATATTGATAACCCGGAAGTGAATGCGGCTTGATAATGGATTAGGTTCAAAGTCATAGTGAAAATAGGACTGGTCGAGATAGTGTTTGATAAGAAGAAGAAGTCCTAATCCGAGTAGGGTTTTAATTCGATCCAAAGAGGACCTGCTGCTATAAATAGAGAAGGATGTGCATCATTCAAAGCCCCCTCCAATTCAACACACAACTGCCCTGCGCAAATTCTCTCAACAACCTTGAGATTTTTTCTTTTCTCTTTTCACCGACACACCTTCAGTTTGGATAAACAGCACTGTGAAGGCTACCTGTGATATCTTCAGTTGGCATAAACAGCACTGTCGCCGTAGAATCAGCCGATCTCGCAGCATCTTCAGTTGGCATAAACAGCACTACGTCGAGGGCGACTGGTTATCTATCCAAGTCTCAGTCGAGAAGGATTTTTGAATCCTTGTTAGTCGAGGTCATCTCATCAGCTTTCTCGGCAAAGTGAGGTGTTACAGTTTACTGGGCTCGACACATTGCACGCCGAGTTATTTTATGATTGGATACTCACAAGTGGGATTTAGAGTTCGGCATTCTGACGGTCGAACCACGTTTACTGTTAAGACTTATATCCGCTTTGAGTATTTGTGCCCTTACACTTTGGTGTCGATTCGGCGTGAGTTTACTTTGACTAATACTATCACTGTGACCGAATCCGACGACGACGATTTGTGAACTTCGTAAGAATAGTAGCCTTGTCTTCAGGTTCGAGAACCCAAAAGGTCGAGACGTGTTCCTTCCTCGGTCGCAATCGCAAGACGCAGAAGTCAGTCGCGCACCCGACGCAACATCAACACATTTTACTCATCGGGCGAGCTCGGCCGTCGAGTTGGCACGCCCTGCATCCAACCGAAGGACGTAGTTAGCTCATAGATTACTCGGCATGCGCGCCACGTAGGCTTGGTAGTTTTTAGGGTCAACATTTTGGCACGCCTAATGGGACCCAATGCTAAAACTATGAAGTTCATGCCAATTGAAAGACGATCGATTAAAAAGAAAACAACTATGGGAAAATCAACAACCGATTTGCCAATTCAGAACATAGGACAAAATGTAGCACAAGTGCAGAATCCCCTTAGCGCCGTGACACCTGAGTCCACAAACGTGACTCACCGAGAAAGGGAAGTTAGTCTCAGCGGTCAGCTTCGCAGTCTAGAAATCCATAACAAAAACACCTGCATTCTCAATGAAAGGATAGTGGATGACTGTGATGAGGATGGCGGTGAAGGCTCTGATCCACCAACAAGATCGTTTCTTCGAAGACGACTTGACGAACAGTCTCGGGCGGTTGAACATACATTTAGTTGAGGAATCGATAAACTGCACTACGTGATACGCAGTACTAGTGAGACACAAACCAGATTGCTCGAAATACTGGTTAGTAAGGTCGACGACGACAGGTCCTTCGATTTTTCCCGGCAATTGCCACCAAGAAATAATCTGTTACCAATAGTATAGGCCGAGCCAATCCCTGCTCGGCTCAAACCAATTGACTTAGAAAAAAGATGAGGATCGAGTAGTAGGTCAGACGGATCCGACCAGAGAGTGGAAGCAACACCCGTTGATATGACCGAGGTCCAACGGATGATCGATTCGACCATGAAAAAGGGGCCAAAGTTCCCAACGTATCCAGCTTATGTGGAAACGTTCGAATATCCTAAAGGTTTCAAAATTCCAGATTTTAGCCTTTTCGCTGGGAAATCGTCCTTATCTTCGTTAGAACATGTGGCTTGTTTCACCGCGCAATGCGGAGATGTTAATAATGACTTTCATAAGCTACGGCTGTTCAACTTTTTGTTGACCGGCTCAGCATTTGCCTGGTATATCAACCTCCCACCTAATTCTATCCAAAGTTGGGAGGAGTTGATCGAGAAATTTCACGAGCAGTTTTATTGGCTAGGGATGGAAATGTCAGTTTCTTCATTAGCAAGGATGGCTCAAGCATCTGATGAGTCACCAATGGATTATCTTACCAGATTTAAATCAGCCAGGAATTGGTGTTGAGTGCCTCTACCCGAAGTCGAATTTGTTAGACTTGCTCCGAATAGCCTCGACGTGGAATACAAAAAGAAATTCTTGGGGGAAAACTTTCGAGATATGTTTGAACTAGCCCAGCATGTCGAGCAATATGATTATTTGCTCCTAGAAAAGAAGATCTCAAAATCCCCATCCCGAATGACGATTTACAAAAACCCCACGGTCAGTTATGCATCGACCGAAGGTAAAGAGTCTCAATACGTCAGCGTGGACGCGACCGAGATAGTAATAGATAAACCATACATTTGCAAGGCATTGACTCAAATTAATTCCAAGGAAGCCAAAACTCGCTCGGCCACGGAAGAAACAGCGAAAACATCGAAAGTCTACACTTTTGATATTACAAAGGACGAAGCAATTTTTGATCAATTGCTATCAGCAAAGATCATCAGACTTCGGCCAGGGCATAACATTCCCAAGGCCGAAGAGCTTAAAGGAAAGACATATTACAAATATCATAACTCGACAAAGCATGCCAAAAACAATTGTGTCATATTTCGTGATGATATCTAGAGCTAGATTGACAAAGGCAAGTTAAAGTTTCCTGAAAAACGCATGACGGTTGATACGGATCCATTCCCTTCGGCAACAGTTGGCATGGTAGACGCCCGTTTGCCCAAAAGTAAAGGGAAAGAGACGATCGAATTTGCCCCAGTACAACACATCCTAACGAAAGGTTCCCAGCCTCGACTCAAGATTGATCTATTTTCCAATGTGCCACCTACCGAGCTCTCAAGACCAGCCATAGTTCAATCCATGTCAGACTCCAGCGAAGAAGAAAATGGCGGGCCGTTAGTCTTGTGCAGCAATTGTAAGGCACGCGTTGTATTAGCCGAGCCCAAGGAGAAACTGCCTCAGACACAGACACCGACGTCATGACAACAATCGGCGATCACGGCAACATCTTCCAAGAAACCTAGTGAAGGCCAGCGCCAGAATGTGTTCGAGAGACTCGACCCTAAGAAACAGACGGATGGCCATACTTCGGTTAGACGGCGCCTTGATTTTGACGTACCGTTTTATAACGAAGATTATTATTCGATAATTCCGGTAGCTCAAGCTCATCAGCAAATCAAAAAACCTTCATGCTGCCTGAACCACGTGACCAACGTTGGTACAGCTACAATTCTCCCACTGGCATGTATACCGCACTTTCCTAATCTCAGAAACGTCGACGTCAACGTATCGATTGCTTGGCTCGACGGTAAACGGCCCAACCCGTTTCGGCCACTAAATGGCAACCGAAAGAGACGACAGGAAGCGGAGATGACCGGCACACCCCAACAATCATGGTTGAGCTACAAGGGCAGAAGGAAACCAATTGCGACTTCGAAACTACTATTGGAGAGTCCGAGAAGCGTATCAAACTCCTTATTTGGCCCCGAGAAATGAAAGCTCGCTTCGAGCAATTTCAGAAAGAAGCCGCAAGCCAATTGTCCCCGTTACCTTTGAAAGAACCGCTAATCAGAGTTCGGCGGAATTTGCACCCTCTATTCCTCGGTGAATCTTTGGAGTACATGAAAGAGTTTCACAAGAAATATTTGGCCAACAATTTGTATGGTTTGCCCAAGGCATGCCAAGAAGCTCTTGACCTAGCATTAACTTGCCCCGATGCCGAGTAGATCATTCAAAAAACCACTGATCCAGCGATGAAAGCTAGATTCCAGCACATTCGAGAGGCTAGGGTTTTCAGCTTCGAGGTCAACCCATACACAGACATTGACACAGCCGAACTCTTTTTTTCTCTCGAAGACCTTCAACATTTTTGGTATCACTTCGAAGTCTTTTCGGCCGTATCCCTATTCGGTTTAACGGCTTATGAGAAAGATCGGGTGGCACGTTTGGACGCCTACCTGGATACAAGGGATGCCCAGATCGCTTATGAGGAACGAGCTCGTAAGATGCGACAAGAGCAAAATCAGACATTAGATGCATGTAAGACCGATGACGACGGTCAAAAGGATTATGTGGCACAAGTGCCAGAGCATGTTGAGACACATAGTAATCAAGCCGAGAATACTCTAACACACGATGCTATAGTCCTCACCAACCCGGAAGATGACGATCAAGATCCAATGGGTCATTCAGTCCTCGAAAATATGGAAATCAGCATGGTCCATGTTCTACCTGCTGAATTCCAGTTGACTACACACCAACCAAGCTCCTTGGATGGCGTTGTGGTCACCGATGAAGCATCACAAGTTGATTTCGTCACTACCACTGAAGATGAGTCAGCAAATGGCCACGATAAACTTAAAATAGCCTTAGGCATCTTATTTCCTCGCTCTTCCTTGACTAATCTTCAGCATTTAAAACCGTTGTATGTCACGGCCCATATTGAAGGCTACCCAATCTCCAAAATTTTCGTCGATTGCGGAGCAACGGTCAACATCATGCCTGTATCCGTCATGAAAGCACTACGACGATCCAACGACGAACTCATTCCTTCAGGAATAACCATAAGCAGCTTTGTCGGTGACAAGTCTCAAACCAAATGAGTACTCCCTCTAGAGGTCAACATTGCAGGTCGCAATCACATGACCGCATTTTTTATCGTCGACTACAAGGCCGAATATAATGTTTTACTCGGTAGGGATTGGATTCATCAAACAAATTGCATTCCTTCTTCTCTGTACCAAGTCCTCATTTTTTTATGGTAAATCGGTCGTGGTCTACCCAGCCGATATTCAGCCGTTTGAAACCAACATGATTCAGGCCCGCTATTATGATGATCATGTCGGCTATATTACCCTACAGGGTTTCAATGAAGATAGACGGCCGACTCGGATCTCAGTCTAGAAAGCCATCGAGGTAGGCGCCGAGACTGTCCACCAAGATTCGGCGAGACTCGGTTTGGCCAATTTGCTCCCTACCATTGATGACTGACATCAAAAGTGTGAGGCGACAGGCCGCAATTTCATCCACGATGAAACGCCTGCTGGCCTATTGGTATGCTATTTCCAAGCATCCACATTTGGGCATCAACTTAATCAAATTTTTGGCCGAGGAAGATAACAGCCCGGTATTGTCGATGGATAAAGTTCAGGCCGCACCGGCCGAACTCGAAGACAGTCGACCCCAAGTTAAGGACCCTCTAGAGGAAATAAATGTTGGAACAGCCGACGATCCTCGGCGGTTGTTTATTAGCGCATTATTACCCCATACCATGAAAGTTGAACTCTGTCAATTACTTCACGAGTTTAAAGACTGTTTTGCATGAAGCTATCATGAGATGCCTGGCCTTGACCGAACCCTTGTCGAGCATGAATTACATATCAAACCTGGATGCAAGCCTTTTCGACAACCTCCCCGACGGTTCTCGACCGAAGTACAGCTCGACATTAAAGATGAAATTGTTCGACTTTTAAATGCCGGATTTATCTGAATTGCTCGATATGTCGAATGGTTGGCGAATATCGTACCAGTACTAAAGAAAAATGGGGCTTTACGCATTTGCATTGATTTTCAAAATTTGAATCTGTTAACACCCAATGATGCATATCCCATGCCAATTTCAGATTTGCTAATCGAAGCCGCGGCTAATCATGACATGTTGTCATTCATAAAACTGCTTTCCGCTGCCTATGGGCACTTGGAACCTACGAGTGGGTAGTCATGCCATTCGGTCTCAAAAACGCTGGTGCCACATATCAACGTGCGATGAACACTATTTTTCATGACCTGATCGGCACAACCATAGAAGTGTATATTGATGACGTCGTGGTCAAATCAAAAAGTCGTCGAACGTATATTGATGATCTTCGGCAAGCTTTCATTCGCATGCGTCGACATAACCTTAAGATGAACCCGACCAAATACTCATTTGGTGTGTCGGCCGGTAATTTCTTAGGTTTTCTTGTCCACCATCGTGGCATCGAGATAGACGAGAACAAAGCTCGTGCGATTATTGACACCCCACCCCTGACGACCAAAAAACAACTCCAGTCCTTGCTCGAGGAAATAAATTTTCTTCGCCGCTTCATAGCTAACTCCGTTGGCAAAATGACGACATTCTCTACACTTTTGAAACTTAAGGACTCAGATAAATTTGAGTGGCGTGAAGAACATCGCGCGACTTTCACGCAAATCAAGGTTGCTCTTGTAACTCCGCCCGTCCTCATACCGCCTCGACGTGATAAACCCCTTAAGCTTTACATTTCAGCAGCCGACGAGTCCATCGGTTGCCTCCTCGTGCATGATACCGATGCTGGGCGAGAACAAGCTATTTTCTATCTCAGCCGAAACCTCAATACTCCATAGATCAACTATTCACCCGTCGAGAAGCTTTGCTTGGCTTTGTTCTTCGCCGCATCAAAACTCCGGCACTATATGCTCTCATCCGTTACTCAGGTCATCACTCAGACGGATGTCATTCAATATATGCTTACTCGGCCAATAGTCAAAGGTCGAATCGGGAAATGGACACTGGCGCTATCTGAGTTTAGTCTGCAGTACGTCCCACAAAAAGCCGTCAAATGACAAACACTTGTTGATTTCTTAGCCCAACACCCCTCTCCATATGGATTCGGGGGCAACGACGTTGAAATTGGAATGGTGGGAGCACATGACAATTATTAGACGATGTATTTTGATGGTTCTAGTACGGCGACATCGACCGGCGTAGGGATCGTACTTCAGTCTCCACACCAACACCGTTGGTTCTTTTCCCTCAAGTTGGATTTCGATTGTACCAACAATCAGGCCGAATACGAAGCCCTTGTTATCGGCCTCAGCGTGCTTCATGATTTGCACGCCGCTCGTGTCCTCGTCTTCGGTGATTCAGAACTTGTAATTAACCAACTCAATGGCATTTTTTGGTGCATGAGTTGCACTCTGGCGCCCTATCACATGGTTGCCAGTTACTTGGCCGAGTCATTCAACGGTATCACGTTCAATCATATTTCCCATGTTCGAAACACCGTCGCAAACGAACTCGCTCAAATAGCCTCAGGAGCACAACTCTTGGCGGCGAGTTTGGCTGAATGATACCCATTTTACGGCAATCGTATCCATCTTTGGTTAATCAACAAGTCCTCCAGCGCCACCAAGTCATCCATACACGAGTAATGTCCTTACCTTTGTTGTTGGAACGGGAGGTTCCTATAGATGTTTACGAGGTCGAGACGTTACCAAACGACTGGAGAAGGCCAATTATGCAATACCTTGATAATCCCATAGACAAACACGACCGAAAGACAAGAGTCCAAGCCAAAAACTACGTCTCGTACCAGAATGAGTTGTATCGAAAGGGCGAAGCAATCACAGAGGTACATGAAGGAATTTGCGGAGCCGCCCAAGCAATCACAGAGGTACATGAAGGAATTTGCAGAGCCCACCAATCAGGACGCAAGATGTGTTGGCTACTTCGCCGGCACGGTTATTTCTGGCCAAGCATACTGAAAGATTGTATTGAGTATGCACAAAGATGCCTCTAGTGTCAAATCCATGGACCCGTCTAAAGAGCCCTGGCCAAATTACTTCATTCGGTCACCAAACCTTGGCCATTCACGAGATGGGCAATAGACGTGATCGGCAAAATTACGCCATCTTCTGGAGCAGCGAAACATACATGGATACTCGTAGCAACTGATTATTTCACAAGATGGGTCGAAGCAAAATCATACGCCGAATTAACATCCAATGAGGTTTTCGATTTTGTGGAAGAACATATTGTGACCAGATAATGGCACAATCTTCACAGCCGAAAGGTTCAAAGAGTATACGGCGAGCTTAAAAATTTGGCTTGAGCAGTCCACACCATACTATCCACAAGCGAATGGACAAGCCGAAGCAAGTAATAAGGTTTTGATCGGCATTCTCGAGAAAATGATAAAAGAAAGACCTGGCATGTGGCATTTAAAATTAAATGAAGCCTTATGGGCATACCGGACTTCACCTCGGTCGGCAACGGGGACCACCCCATATGCATTAACTTATGGACATGACGCGATGTTACCGGTCGAGCTAAGTGTAAATTCTTTACTCGTGATCGAGCAGAGTAGTTTGTCCAACGTCGAATACAACCACGCCATGTTACAAGAGTTAGAAGATTTGGAAGAAGATCGGCGTGACGCTTACAATCTTCTAGTGGCACAAAAGAAAATTGTCGAGCGAGCTTATAATCAAAGAGTCAAACAAAAATAGTTCGGCAAGAGAGAGTTAGTTTGGCAAACTGTGCTACCCGTAGGAATTAAAGACCCCAGGTTCGACAAATGGTCGCCGAATTGGGAAGGACCGTTAGTCGTCCATAAAATCCTCGGCAAGGGGGCATACCATCTTAAAGATCGAACCGGTATTATTCACAAGTTGCCAATCAATGGAAAGTTCTTAAAAAAATACTACCCAGTCACATGGGAGATGCAAGAATAAAAGCGCATTTCATTTCATTGATAAGTTGGTTTACAGTCAAATAATTCTAAGGTGATGAAGGAAGAAGAGTTCCAAGAAGGGCTTTCAGCTCCAACCACCTCACCTCGCCCATGATAACCTCGACTTGCCGGTTTTTCTTGTCCATCTTCAGCTGCTCGACCTTTTAACTCGCTTTATCTCTTCGGCCGTAAGGCCAAACAAGGATACGACCCAAAAACCTCAAAATGATTATGCAAATATTGCAGATCATCTAAAGAGATTGAAAGGTCTACCGGATCTAGATCGGCTTATAGGTCAACGTTGAAGTCGAGAACACTGGCTTCAGGAATGTGTTGGAATATGGCCTTCATTCCCAAATTGGACCATTTCTGGATAATTAGTTCGGTGTCGAAATCTGTCAAAGCTAAGTCGATAGACTCCTAACACGCCTTTGAGAGGCCATATAGGTCGTTTGTCAAATTCTTCTTGTGTCGCCGCGTAGTCGGTTAAACAAGATTTACCGCAAGACTCAAAGTCCCTCGCAAGCTCAGAAGCGATGGCCGACCTTCGTTTTGCCAGTTCAGCCATTTGACGGTCGAGGTCGGCCAGGGCATCCTTTTTCACCTTTAAAGCGTCGATCTTCGGACGAAGAGTGTCGTGAATGGCCATTACAGCTTTCAAGTCATCGTCAGCCTGAAGAGCGTTCTTGAAGATACTAAAGGATTCCTGAACTCGCTCCAAGGCGGACGACGCCTAAATGATAGCCTCGGTGCTCAATTGACCATCAACTCCGAGGTCGTTTAGGCATGCACCCAACGAATCAAGACCTTTGCGCTCAAGGACTTGTGACGCTGAAAGAGATAGAACTTCTTGTAACCGAACCAGAGCAGCTGATTCGGCAGGTTCAGTCGTAGTTACTGAATGACCAGCCGCCCTAGAAGTGCTTCATAAAAGAGCATCCAACTTGACTTCCCATGAAGGTTGTGCAAGAAAACAGTTTAAGCACAAGGAAAATCATAAAAGAATATAGCAAGAAGGTTTTTGTTTTAAACCTGCCGCGAGGAGACTTCGGCCATGTCTTCAGGTACATTGCTCGAACCTAAAGAACTCAATGGCTGAGCCCAATGTTTCAGACTGCTTCTTAATTCACGCGGTCGATGAAGGTTATCTACGTTCGATGGCCACTGAAGTGGCCAGGAAATATAGATAACACCTTTCGGCGCATAAAATTTTCGATGAAATGAATAACTGGGCATCTGACATTTAATATTTTCTCGATTCAGACATGTTATAACAAATTAACAATAAAAGGTAATCGAGCCTTACAAAAGTCGAGGTCACTTCTTGATGAGGGATGCTGAGGTCTTGGTCCTGAGGGTGAATTGGAGTTTCTGACGTCGCTTCAGGCTCGACGAGAGGCCTCTTTCCGCGATCGACCACTGGAGGATCAACTTGACCAACTGCTTCAACCACGGAGGGAAGATCAATGGTAGGAGCTTGGGTTGGTCGAGAGCGACTCACCAGCAGAAACTCATCACTCTCATCATCCTGAAACAAAAGTGTTAATAATTGTTAGTTACTTAATAAGTGAAAGGATTTGACGACATAATCGTACCTCTTCTAAGATGACCGCCGAATGTTGTGGGTTCTTGGAGAGATCCTTCCCAATTGAAGGAATCGTCTCCCCCAGAACAGGAACTCCTGTTGACTCTGGAGCTGCAGGCAAGACAATTGATGGTACAGCAACCGGCTCAATCACGACCTCGGGAACCTCAGGTGTTGGTTAAGCTTGGGTTGCTGGGCTGGCCGAAGAAGGCCGGTTAGCCGCCAAAGCCTGAGCAATGGGAGCAGGAGGGGAGGCACTCAGAGCGGTCGTCTCGGTGGTATGGCTGGAGATAACATGAATATCTCGAGCTCCTTTCTTCCCTAATTTCTTGATGCGTTTCGAATGATGGGGAGTTACATCTGCCGTCTGGGTTATGGGTTGAAGTCATTTGCTCGGGAGGTTTTGTGCGGTGGTTTTGGTCTTTTTGGAGGAATGGGCCAATTTCTTCTTGGTCGCTGCCGGGACGACCACGTCTGCTTGTTTTAGTACTCGACCACCTAAGAAAGTGAAGTCCCGTTAGTAGAATCACGCAAAGGACTAAAAAATAAAGGTAGAAGCAGTGGTATACCTTGGGGCGCCTCTTTAGATTGAAGGGCGGAGGGTTTATTAGGCCGATCACCAAAAATTTTGTCTACTACATCCTCGATCGAAGTGCCGAAAAAGTTGTGCGAATATTCTTCCCACCAATCGCTGAAGATATCAGTGCCGAGAGATTTAGGAGAATTTGGTCGACGACGAAAATTTCTTACATCGTTCTTGAAAATCTTTCTCGACGTCTCTACACTCTCTTTCTGAAGAACCAGAGACATGCCCTCGGGTCAAAAGGGAGTGAGAAGAAAGTAAAGGCAATGGGTAACCTTGGAGGTAACCGAGCTGCCGGGCGGCAAAGTGGGGATGATAAACTTCCCAACTTGCTCGATGAGCATCACAACTAAGGGGAAGGTCGCGGGTTAACACGAACGACCCCCAGTTTTGACGAAAAGCGGAATCATCGCTGTCACTCCAAGTCGATGTGGGAAGTCTGATGGAGCGAGGATATTCTTGATGGCGACATATCAAAAATTCGTCATCAGAAAGGACATCCAGGCCGAAGAGGTGTTTAAAGACTTCTTCGGCCTTGTGAGGGGGCACTGGTCGGGAAGCCAATTGAAGGCCGAGCGCTACAGAAGACTGGAGGTCGGGAACTTCTGGCTGAAGCGTGGAGAAATAAACCTGCAGCCAGAGTTGGAACACCAAAGAGGCCCATTCTGGTGCGGGTCAATCTTGTTGAGGGTCGTCTCTGCTAAGCAACGAAGAAGGTTGGCGAGGATGGCAGGGCTGAGCGCTAGAGAGTGGCCACTAGCCAGGGCTTCCGCCACCGGCATGTTCTCGACCAAGCATTTGTTCGACTTGGTACAACAAATGAATTTGTTATACCAGTAAAACAGGAATGCCTCGTGCTCCCACTTCCGAAGACTCGCCTCTCCTCGACCAGCAAAATGGAGGATAAGGGTGTTGTAGTTCAGGAAATTCTTTTGCAATTTCTGAACATCGGTTTTTTAAGGCTCTTGACCTTCCGGGCTCAACGTCTCGACGGCACAATCGTCAAACAACGCCTTGAGGTCAAGGTTAGAAGGGCATCCAATAAGGGTAGCGTCGACTGGGATACCAGAAGGAGGAGTCCCAATGATAGCCAAAATGTCGAGAATGGTATAAGTCATAGGGCCGAATGGAAGGACCATGATGTTGGTGGCCGAGCACCAGAGGCTAAGAGCTGCCATGAGAAGCTCTTTATCCATTGTAATCTCCATGGTCGAGAACTTGATGGCGTCATAAATACCAAGAGTTTTCCACTCCTTACCGAAGAATCTTTCCATTCAAACAACCCATGCCACCCAATTCGCATTAGGCTAAGGCCAGGATCCTTGGGGTTTTGCCTGACACCACTTCAACCAATCAAATCGTTGGAGCAAATATGCCAAACAGTGTTCTTTGAATAAGTTAGTGATGGATGACGGCACCGTATCCTTAAAGAGTGGGCCCAGAACTTGGTGAGTAACACCTGACTCACCCTTAAAACACAGAGTTTTGATACCATGATGATCGATGAAATCCTTGCACTTGTTGCACTCAGAAGAGAGTTTTGAGACAAATGAGGCCATCGAGGAAAGGTTAGAAATTTCTGAGATAAAAGTTTCGGAATTCTTGATTTTTGAAAATAGAACGGCAAGAAAACTTCAAAGGTTTGGGGGAGCGCAAGGTACAAATGAAAGAAACCCAGGTATTTATAGACATTTGCGAATGGAAGGCTAAACGACTGATTTTCAAAATCAAAGGTAGAATCAAGCGGGAGAGATACTAATCATTATACATGCTCAAAAAACTAAGGCGAGAAGATCGAGGTTTTCGTGAATTGAGGACACACGATGGCGTGTTACGATGGATTTAATGCAAGGAAGACGTTTCAGCGGTTGCATGTTTTCGAGGATCATGATTAAAGGCTACTAGAGCAACCAGGGGGTTGACACGTGGTAGGACGATTTGGAAATCGAGATCGTGGGATTACATCTCATAAGCGTGCATGATGGTAGTTCCCGAGAGTCGGTTTCACTTCTTCAAGGTCGAGGCTCGAACTAAGGAATATGGATCGCCGACCTCAGAAGCGAGGGGGCAATGTTTGGGCCTAAAATGTTGGTTTAGGCTGAGTTTTATTCTCGGCCCGGAAGGTCTTACGAAAAGGTTATCATGGATCGTCTAGTTCATGGGCTTCCTAGCCTGGGTCGTCCAAGTCTTGCTGCGAAGGGTAATTGAATCCTGGTACAATAAGGAGTTTCGGCAAGATAAAGATATTGATAACCCAGAAGTGAATGCGGCTTGATAAAGGATTGGGTTCAAAGTCGTAGTGAAAATAGGATTGGTCGAGATAATGTTTGATCAGAAAAAGAAGTCCTAATCCGAGTAGGGTTTTAATTCGATCCAAAGATGACCTGCTGCTATAAATATAGGAGGTTGTGCATCATTCAAAGCCCCCTCTAATTCAACACACAACTGCCCTGCGCAAATTCTCTCAACAACCTTGAGATTTTTTCTTTTCTCTTTTCGCCGACACACTTTCTTTAGTTTGGATAAACAACACTGTGAAGGCAACCGATGATATCTTTAGTTGGCATAAACAGCACTGTCGTCGTAGAATCAGCCGATCTCGCAGCATCTTCAGTTGGCATAAACAGCACTGCGTCGAGGGCGACTGGTTATCTATCCATGTCTCGGTTGTGAAGGATTTCTGAATCCTTGTTGGTCGAGGTCATCTCATCAGCCTTCTCGGCGAAGTGAGGTGTTACAGTTTACTGGGCTCGGCACATTGCACGTCGAGTTATTTTATGATTGGATACTCACAAGTGGGATTTAGAGTTCGGCATTCCGACGGCCGAACCACGTTTACTGTTAAGACTTATATCCGCTTTGAGTATTTGTGCCCTTACACTTTGGTTTGATTCGGCGTGAGTTTACTCTGACGAATACTATCATTGTGATCGAATCCGACAGCGACGATTTGTGAACTTCGTAAGAATAGTAGCCTTGTCTTCAGGTTCGAGAACCCAAGAGGTCGAGACATGTTCCTTCCTCGGTCGCAATCGCAAGATGCAGAAGTCAGCCGCGCACCTAACGCAACATCAACACATTTTACTCATCGGCCGAGCTCGGTCGTCGAGTTGGCACGCCCCGCATCCAACCGAATGACGTAGTTAGCTCATAGATTACTCGACATGCGCGCCACGTAGGCTTGGTAGTTTTTAGGGTCAATAGATACATACATGGTTAATTTATTTGATACATTTGCAAAACAAAATAATCTCTTATTCAAGGGAAATTTTATTTGAACCCATATAACCTCACTATATACCTAACTTAAATTTTAAAGGTGAATTGTCTTTTTTATCCTATTGAATAATTACCATCAAATACGAGATGCAATTAATAATAAAACTTAAATTTATCAATAAATCCACACTCAATAATCAAACTCTATCATCACTCAATCTTTATCATATGTTCATTCTAACTGACGAATGATGATTTTGAAGTTTCAAATCCTCCAACTAATAAGATATAAACCAATTGTGCAAGGTTTTTTTTCTTCTTTTGATTTTAATTTTTTAAGAGTTTAAAAGTAGAATGCTTGCAAAGAAGGTCTTTATTAGCCCATGAGTAAATTTCTCTATAGTAAATAGCTATAACACTAGTAAATAGCTTGGCATATACATAACAAAAACAAAGAAGGTAAAAACAACTAAAGCGAAGAAATGTACTTTTTGAAGTTCTTGAAAGCAGCAGTGTCATCCATCAACCAATGCGAAAGGATTCACTCCAGAAAAGTGAAGTCCAAATCCGGAACATAATGATAATTAGCAAAATTGTTCTTACTTCTAACTACTTGAAATACAGCAAATACGGCTTTGATAAAGTCCTCGAGTTCTGCTTTGATATATATTCAAAAATATAATTGTCAATGATTTCCAATTTAAACCAATGAACAAGAACACAACAGATAGCATATTATTGACGCATTAAGCAAATATGGATTTTCCGTGGCACTAAAATAGAAGAAGGTTGGGATATTGATGATAATGAATATCATTTGTCCTATATAGATGAGAACAATGTATATCATTGTGACTATATTTTCGACTCTAGTGAGAAAAAAGAAAAGAGCATCACCATCTTGCATGGGCACTTTTCTCATGAGAAATATTGGAGTAGCAAGTTCGCTTAAGAATCAAACATGAAAAGAGTTTCAGAAACAGAGTTGTCTCTAACTAATTTTGGGTTTATTTTCTATATGGGTGTAAATGTGTAAAGTTCACATATTGATTTGAGTTTGTGAGGGTAGCTTAGATAGTAAATTTGGGTTTAAAGAAGATATTGATAGTTTAATTGAAAATAATATGGGTGTAGAGAGTAAGTTAGATGTAGAAAGATGTTACATGGGTTTAAATAAAATTTCTCCTAGTTTTATTAGTAGTTAGGGATGGATCCACTAAAAGACCAAGGTCAGACCCCCTCCAAATGCCAGAGAAAATGCATGGGACGGTCCTCTTGTGGACCCTCCTATTGCCTAGTACAAACCCTCTGATTGACTAGTACAAAGTCTAGGGGGTGCCCACCAAGCGTTCAATGAAATGGCCACTACACGGAATTTAGAGATAATTGACGTTTTTTTCTCAATTTAACCTATCAAATAGAGCTTTCTTTGATCTCTTTATGAGGGCATTATTTGCCACATCAACTTGCACTTGACATCACAGTCTTTATTTATTTATTTTTGGCTAGTAATTTTCGACACTCGACTCCTAGCCTCATGTACTCCACATGCAAGTGCAAAATAAAGAAAAAGAATACCAAAAGCGCTACCCATATTTTTCTTGGTTTGTAAGCTATTGAGACACCCAAGGGCAAGATGATCACATCATAGTCTAAACTTTTGAGGAAAGGAAGTGAGTAAGCCCAAAGACTATTGTAATCAGCAACCTAATCTTTTGGGGATACAAATGTCACCGGGACCAAACATTCCTTTAACCCTGCCAGTGCCAGCCACCTACCCCCGTCAGACTTAAAGCAACAAGAAAACCCGCATTTTCTCGGGAAACAGACAACCTCGACCGTAGATCCTTTACGACTCCACTCTCCACGTTTACATCACTCACATCGTCAACGTCCTCATCACCTTCCCGCACTGTGACGAGTCAGGACACTCGAAAAAAAATGGCGTGCCACACTCTCTCACTCCCTTCCGGTGCCGCTTCCGCCGACCGCCCAAACTAGTGCCTTAATCTCACCGCTGAATATGACGGCGAGAATGATGTCGTGGAATGGCGCCAAGGACCTAGTGATGACGTCGGACGACATTCCTTTCGGGACGATGTCGTGGTATCTCTACGCCGGCATCTCGTGCCTTCTCGTCTTCTTCGCCGGGATCATGTCCGGCCTCACCTTGGGGGTTGATGTCACTCAACCTCGTCGACCTCAAAATCCTCCAGCGCAACGGTAGCCCCAATGAGAAGAAGCAAGCCGCTAAGATACAGGGAGTTTAAAGATGGCTGGTCTCAGAGAAGAAGCACGCCGCTAAGATACAGGGAGTTTAAACTCCAGCACCAACTTTTGGTCACGTTGTTTCTCTGTAATGCTTGTGCCATGGAATTTAAAGATGGCTGCGGCAGAAGAACTTGGCGAGGAACAGGGTGGCGTTGCCTTGGGCTTCGGGAGAGTTGATCCAGTACAGGCATGACCTCAGTATGCATGT
Source organism: Malus sylvestris (assembly GCF_916048215.2). Lineage (NCBI taxonomy): Eukaryota > Viridiplantae > Streptophyta > Magnoliopsida > Rosales > Rosaceae > Malus > Malus sylvestris. The sequence goes on from NC_062264.1 coordinate 11,165,052, forward strand.
GTCGCTGCATCCCTTCTGAAGCACTCGGCAACCGTTGCAGCCCATCTCCACTGTCCGGAGGAAAACCAGGAAGAAGATAAGTTTTCTATTATTAATTATATTATTATTCTCTTTTGATATTGTCTGCCATGCCTAAAAGAAACCACATCCTCACATCATTACTGAGGGACAGCGTTTGCTTTACAATTAGCATATTCTTTTACAGTGTGCATATGTCATATCCCGGCCCGGGGCGGACCACTTCCCGGGGCCCACTCCACCACCGTAGCACGATATTGTCCGTTTTGGGCCCCGACTACGCCCTCACGGTTTTGTTTCTGGGAACTCACGAGCAACCCGACTGGCCATAACTGCCTGGTCCAAAACTCTGCTGAATCGGCGCTGGAGGTGGCATAGTGGTCTGCTGAGGTCTCTGCTGACCCTGGGGACACTGAGAAGCCCGATGTCCCATTTGTCCATAAGTATAACAAGCACCACCACCTCTCATGCACTCACCATAATGACGAAAATTACAACGGCGGCACCACGGAGCACCAAAACCACCAGCACCACCGGAATCCCTCTGCCTCTGAAATCTGGGTCCACCAGAAAATCTTCCACCACCTTTCCTCGGGCCAGTAATACTATATCCTCCACTAGAAAAACTCGAACTCGCTCCACTCTTCTTAAAATTCTGTGTCTTACGAGGTCCCGGAATGGAGATACCCTTACCTTTTTCATCCTTCTTCTGACCATCATTCTTGTCCTCGTCATCCTCACTGTCACTAGGAAGATTGTCAGAGTCCTCCATCCTAACCAAAATCTCGAAAAACTCATAATAATCGGCACAGGGAAATGCACTGGTAAAAGTCCGCCATTTTCTCTTAGTTCCCAACTTGAAACGTCGAAGCATCTCTACCTGATTACCAGCTGTATCAGGGTCATAACGAGACAAATCAGTAAACTTTCTATAGTACTCATGCGCTGACATATTTCTCTGCTTCAATCGAGTAAATTCTTGCTTTTTACGATCGATGTATTCTGGAGGAACAAATCTCTTCATAAAGTTCTCTTTGAATACTTTCCAGTCAGCAGCCGTCTTAGGTGACATGAACCTAGTCTGATTTTCCCACCAAGCTGCTGGCTCTCGGCCCAAAAACCAGGTAGTTATGGCCAATCGGGTCGTGGTGATGCTTACCACTACCAGGGGGATGCTGCCCCTTATGCTTCCAGACCTTATCAGTATCCCCAGGAACCTTATTCTCAGACGGGGTATTCCCAAGACCTTGGGGGTTATTCTTCTTATTCTTCTATGCTAGCTGGTGGATCTCAGTGGCATCAGGGAGGTCAGCCCCGTCAGGGGGAAGTTGCTGCTGGTGGTGCAGGATCATCTAGGCAGCCTAGTCAGTCAGGCCAGGAACGTACTTCTCAGGGGCGAGGTAATCAAGGCAACAGAGGTCGTGGTGACGGCCAGCACGCCTTGATTCTAGGATCGGGGTGTGTCAGCATACGCTTTACAGCGTTTGTTTGTCTGCAATCTTCCTTACAATTATTTTATTAATTAATATTTTATTATTGCATCTTTAACATTCCTGACTTCATTATTTAAAGTGGTAGGGTAAAACTTTATTATACAATATTTATTGGCCTAGAGTATTGTGACTGTCATTAAACTGTGTCACTTATACAACATGTGATTTACTACACGACTGAATAAATTATTTATTTATAGAAGGCACATAGTACAATATTTTGCCTTGACAAACTTTGTCAATTTGATTTATTCATTATACGGTCATACTTATACTGTCATTTATTGTCAGAAATTATTGAGCAACTAGATCCACTGATCAACATTGTTGCTGATTAAAAGAATCCAATATGCGAACCCGACAAGAGGACCCGAATCATGTCAAGAATCAACTCATACTGAGTGCACGCTGACATAAAGTACATACTTGCAATGAGGAATACCACGAGCCGAGCCGCCTTGCAGCGAGCATAGCCTCTAGCCGAGCAGCCTCGCAACGAGCATCGCCTCCAGCCGAGCAACCGCCTCACCGCAAGCATAGCCTTTAGCCGAGCAGCCTCGCAACGAGCATCGCCTCCAACCGAGCAGTCTCGTAACGTGTGATACCTCTAGCCGATTATTGCTTTATGTTGAGCATTGCCTTGTGTTGAGTACTGGTTCAAGACATCTAGCCACTTCGGCCCGTACATGGATTGGATTTGAAGTCTCCAGCCAAAAGACTCTCTTGACTGAAGACTTGGGGGACTCCTGTTTGTACCATATATTGGGCCTCATCTTTGGGCCTCATCCCTAAGCCCATGACAAATGTAAAAGGAGAGGGAGCTCTTATTCTATAAAAGGGACTCTTCCTCACCCTCATGAAGAGAGTCTCACATCCGGAGACAACAACAGAGGGCAATACCCTCTCAGCCAAACAGAGAGCAAAATGGCAAGGGCTGCATCCACAGAGAGCTCCCTTGCCGATATATTGTAATCCATACATTCATACAGTGAAATGGAATCAACATCAGTGTGGACGTAACCCAAACATTGGGGTGAACCACGATACATTTTTGTGTTCTTGTGCGTTTGTGTGATTCACGGTCGGATTTACGTTGGTCCAAGATCCTCCGGAACCCTCATGAAGAGAGTCTCACATCCAGAGACAACAACAGAGGGCAATACCTTCTCAGCCAAACAGAGAGCAAAATGGCAAGGGCTGCATCCACAGAGAGTTTCCTTGCCGATATATTGTAATCCATACATTCATACAGTGAAATGGAATCAACATCAGTGTGGACGTAGCCCAAACATTGGGGTGAACCACAATACATCTTTGTGTTCTTGTGCGTTTGTGTGATTCACGGTCGGATTTACATTAGTCAAAGATCCTCTGGATTTTGTGCATCAACAAATATCATTTGTCCTATACAGATGATAACAATATATATCATTGTGACTATATTTTCGACTTTATTGAGAAAAAAGAAAAGAGCATCACCATCTTGCATGGGCACTTTTCTCATGAGAAATATTGGAGTAACAAGTTCGCACATTTAGGAATCAAACATGAAAAAAGTTTCAGAAACAGAGTTGTCTCCAACTAATTTTGGGTTTATTTTCTATATGGGTGTAAAGTTCAAATTGAGTTTGTGAGGGTAGCTTAGATAGTAAATTTGGGTTTAAAGAAGATATTGTTAGTTTAATTGAAAATAATATGGGTGTAGAGAGTAAGTTGGATGTAGAAAGAGATTACATGAGTTTAAATAAAATTTCCCCTAGTTTTATTAGTAGTTAGGGGTGGATCCACTAAAAGACCAAGGTCAGACCCCCTCCAAATGCTAGAGAAAATTCATGGGACGGTCCTCTTGTGGACCCTCCTATTGCCTAGTACAAACCCTATGATTGCTTAGTACAAAGTCTAGGGGGTGCCCACCAAGCATTTAATGAAATGGCCACTAGACGGAATTTAGAGATAATTGACGCTTTTTGCTCAATTTAACCTATCAAATAGAGCTTTCTTTGATCTCTTTATGAGGGCATTATTTGCCACATCAACTTGCACTTGACATCACAGTCTTTATTTATTTATTTTTGGCTAGTAATTTTCGACACTCGACTCCTAGCCTCATGTACTCCACATGCAAGTGCAAAATAAAGAAAAAGAATACCAAAAGCGCTACCCATATTTTTCTTGGTTTTTAAGCTACTGAGACACCCAAGGGCAAGATGATCACATCAGAGTCTAAACTTTTGAGGAAAGGGAGTGAGTAAGCCCAAAGACTATTGTAATCAGCAACCTAATCTTTTGGGGATACAAATGTCACTGGGACCAAACATTCCTTCAACTTTGCCTGAAAAATTAGAGAGAGAGAGAGGACGACTGCCAAGATGTAATAGATGCTTTGTGCAGTCGCTGGCACACCAACGGCGGGAGTCGCCCGCTCCAGCGGCTGCTAAGAATCCTCAATTTAAAAATAGTTCAAACAGTTGTCTGACTAGGCATTCATTCGTTACCACCACCTTTGCGGAGTTCATTCATTGAATACAAATGTTTCTAAGATGCAAAAATGTGGCTAATCCTGCAACACCATTGACCCGATTTTAAGGCTATGTTGCTCAACAAAAAGGTTTCCAGCCTTGAAAACACTATTTGTTATTTATGTAGCTTATTCATGTACAAACAAAATAAGTACAACTAAATACAACAGAAACAAGCAAAGGTTGAATCCAGTCAAGGGTGCCAGACTAAACTAACCAAATTAAGCGGAAACATGCTCTTCACAGTTCAACTGATGGCTACGATGCTATAAAACCCCATCACCTTAAATATGCCCACTTACATCACAGTGACGATGGAATTGCTTTTTGTATATAAGAAGCAATTACGATGATGAAGCAGAATCTATTTTGGTGTCATTTTCATGGCGGAGACTGTTCTCTCTACTGTAAGCAGCTTTTGCACCCTAAAAAATAATGAAAATTTGAGATTGTAGAACCTTCATTCGTCAATAACAATTACTCAGTGCAAAATTCAGGCAAAAAGAAAAGTCCGGGTCCTGGAATGATATACTTCTACAATTCAAGGAAAATAAACGCTTACTTGGAAGATTGTTCCTAACTTTTTCAATGCTTGAGCCCGAAGCCTCAGAACATCCCTGGACACAGTGGGGTCTTTAAGTACCTGAAAGAAAAATAACAGTTCTTGATGATTTCAATTTTTAATTGAGGCTAATTTCAATTATATTTACCCAATACAGCAAAGTAATAGCTTGCCGGAAGAATTACTATTATTAGGCTTAAGAAAGGAAATACTGGAACTCACTGCTTGGCAGACATGTGACAAGGTTGACTCAATATCAACAACGTTAATCTGCCATAGGGAATTAAGCACTAGATCCTTCTTATCTTCAATGGCTTTCATCAAGGTCTCTTCCTTGTTTTCAACTTGGTTCAACTTCTTTAGATCTTCCTGTAGTTGAATTAAAGCTACAGCACCTGCACAGATCAAGATAATCATGAGTTTCCCGGACCATAACAAATTTTTACATTGAAGGATATACCGGCGGTCACCAAACAGAACCCCTTAATAGCAGAAAGTGTACCTGAAGCTGCTGCTACCTGTGACTTTATCTGATGTCCTTTATCTCGCACCCATTCTGCTAAAAATGGTACCTTCATGTATCGTTTGTCCTTTCCAATTTCTCTTGCAGCTTTCCTCGTGTAAATATAACCAATCGTATGCAGCATAGCCTCACCGAAGGCTAATAAAAAAAAAAACAATTACGGCTTGCAGCAAGCACAACGCAAAAATAAGGTTTTATTTAGTTAGCATTGAAAAGTTTTGAAGTGTAAATCAAAAATATAATTGGTGAGAATGCAATATTTTTCCAGTTTATTTATTTATTTATGTTTGGAACAAAGCATGCCATTTGGTGAGTTTTGTTAGAAGTGAGAATTAAGCTTCAATTTCCTTAGGCATTTTCTTATCGAAAGTTAAGTGCAGCTTTATCTTCAGTAGCTACTAATGAGTCAATTTTTTGTTACAAGAAAATGACCAGGTACAAAGTCATAACTACAGATTTTTAAATCTTTAGGTAATAAAATATAGTCCTTTTGGGGAAGACAAAGAAAGGGGTATACCAGCTGATGAGAGGCGTCGTGCTTCTGAATTTGCCCATTTTACAAAATCATCTGTACAACCATCAACAAATGGTTGAAGGCGATCTTTCAGAATAGTTATGAGCTTTACTTCCCTTTCCTTCTGCAAGGCCTACATAATAAAAAAAATAACATAAAAAATAGGCAGAGGATTTAATTATGCATACTGAAAAACCAATATATTGTTAACACCAGTGTAAAATACATACCCTCATTTTCTCCGTGACTTTCTGCCTACGGACTTCAGGGTCCTGTGTCTCTTCTTCAATTTCAACAGATGACAAAGAAGCCAAAGCAAGTTGACCTACATAATCTTCAAAGAATTCGCTTCCAAAAAGCATTCCAAACACAGCTGCAGGGTCTACCATGGAATCCCTGGAAAGATAAAACAAAATTGCAGACATAGGTATTTTCCACCATGTTTCCCTTGAACATACTCTCTTACAAAAATCATTTCAACACTGTACTTGTAGATACAACTGAAGAAAAAACATCATCTACAATTTAGAAAAAACTTTGTTTAGGCACAACTTAATATCATGAAAACTAATTGGAGGAAATGTTTAGAAATGCATAACCACTCTTTCCAGGAAATTACAAAATGGCATAATATCTTAAGGGATTGTTTTTCAATGATAAAATATTTAAATGATCCTTATACAGAATTGTTATTGGCACTCCAAACTTTCTATATTTGGAAAGAAAAATAAACTTGTGAGGAATGCACAATGAGATTTTTGGAGTGCCAATAACAGTTCCCTTATTATATTCCCTAGTTTGTAAAAACTTACTGTTGTATGCCTGCCTTTCCATGCTTGTCATATGCTTCACGCTTCTCTGGATCACTTAGAACCTGATAAGCCTCGCCAAGTGCCTTTATGAAAATACAATAACCAGGAAATTATGACACAATATGACAAGAAAACTTAAATAAAAAGCAACATTTAGATGCGAATGAAACATTTTCCTGTACTTTCCCACGACTCTTCAACAAACCAACCAGCCAAATATACAACTGGCCTGGGGAGGAAATGTACATATACGTTCAGGGTGGGGTAGCACATATACAAAGCATAGTTGCCCAATTCCAGTTCCCATCAAATTACAACATACTTCTCTGAGTCCTGAGTATTTGTTTTACAATATTGCATCTTGGGAGTTTCCAAAAAACAAAGAAAAAAACACATCGATTTTATAAGTTCAACAAGATGAACACAAGTATAGTGATGGTTATCCATATGAAATTTCAATCACAATATTTGCTTGTCTATAGACAAAGAAGTTTAATGGCACAGATTTGTAGTTAGCTTACCTGGAAATTGTCGGCAGCCTTCGGATCTCCAGGATTTTTATCAGGGTGAACACGCCTTGCCTAGAAACAACACATAAACCCCATATAACATAAATAAAATCTGGGCATACAAATATAACAAGAAGAACTTCCAAATATTTTAAACATGAGAAAGAAATCAAGAAAACATACAGCAAAGCACGGTGCATAATGATGCGGACCATAACTAATAAACAGATCAATGCAGCGTAAGGATCAGTTTTGTTATGTGCTTAAGGCTTTGGAAAAACAGTAATCTTGAGGCTTTGGAAGCCCGATAGTTCCAGGAAATGGCAATATTTCGTAGAGAAGAAGAATAAAATAACAATAGAGTATAAGTTCCAAGCCAGATACCTATTAAAGTTGTGTGAACCGTACCGAACCATGCTACTGAATTCAAACAATGCACTAACTTAAATGGGCAGCTATAAGTAATCAAAAGCAACTACAAACTTTTGAAACTCCTGTTTGGGGAAAACAAAATTATTCTTGTTAACAGTTAAAATTGCTTCCAAAAGTGAAAACAATGAAGAAATTGGGAGAGTGAGAATTTCTAATTACCTTGAGATAGTAAGCCTTTTTTATCTCAGCATAAGAGGCGTCGACATTGACACCCAATACTTCATAGTAGGCAGTGTCCTTCACCATAATTCTCAGATCACAACCCTATCAGACCAACATTACAGAAACAAATCAGTCCATAAATTGGAAAAAGAAAAGAAAATAGTATTAAAAAAAATAAAAAATTATGGAAATAAAAGGCTAAATTAGCTTCCAAATTAAAACTCCCAAGAAACCAGAAAAAAAGATTGAAAGTGAGTGTAGCCAGATCTGATGAGGAGAAAGAAACCCAATTGAAAGGAAGTAGCAATGCAATTATACAACACCTCAAAATTAGGACACTGTTATTATATTCCAGTTTAATTAAAGCAGGCAAAATGGAACAAAAAGAAAAACCCCAACAAGGGAAAACTTTGGATCGAGCAACTTACGGTTTCAAGAGCTCGGGCAATGAAATTTGGACGATGACACGAGCAAAGCATAGGCGGCAGAGAACGAGAGCGCTTTTATTTTTATTTTATTTTTTTAATTTACCGCTGAAAGCTGAAACTCCCGTTTAGTCTCATGTTGCTTCGTAAAATTGGTTTCGTCTCAGTCTATTTTCTGAAATTGGCATTTTTATTACATTTTTATCTCATATTTTCATTCATTTCCTCCTTTAAATTAAGGAGTGATATGGATATTTTATTTTTGACACAACTCTTTACCTCTAACCTGCCTATTAAAATGATCTCAATTCTATTTTTGATAGCTCTTATTCAATCCACGTCCGTCTCTCTTGTAAAATGGTGTATAAGTAGACCTGGCAGTTTTTGACATGACACAAAAACGACACGAAAATAACAGGTTTCGGGTCAACACGATAACTTATCGGATCACTATTGGGTGACCCGTTAAGAACCCATTAATAACGGGTTCTTAACAGGTATACACGAGGGTAACACGTGGGTAATCCGTTTCAACCTGTTAAGAAAAAAATTATTTTAATAATTTTAAAGTTTAATTACTAAAAGATTTATTATAAAATACAATAATCATATTAATATATATAATATATTCTATATTAAATATATAGTTTTGTATTATTGTTCTATATAAATTATAAAAAAATTAAAAAAAAAATTTAGTCATTATTTATTTTTATTATGAGAGCTCCTTATTATCATTACTAGGATAAATTTTACATAACATATTCTTGTCCAAAATTAAAATATACTAGTATAGTATTTGTATATGCAAGAACTAAGAAGACATACATACAAGTATGAAAAATGTGAAAGAATATATAAACACTCATGATTTATCATTATTCCTCCACGAATAGATAATTGTTACACTTATATTATCGCTTAGATTTTTAAAATCCTTCAAACCCTCATGAATAATATTTTTTATTTGAGGGAAAAATTAATAAAACTAATAATAATTATTGTAGAAGTGTAAAAAATGTAAAAATATATATATACAATCACTCATATATAAAAAAATGCAAATGCTTTAAATTAAAGATCAAATTTATTCATTACATTCTTATAGGGTTGAGGAGTGTATATGTACAAAATCATCAAAATCGAAGCTAAAATAACCATTAAATTGTGATTTTTCGTTTATAACCGTCGAAAACTTTTGTTCCGTTACATAATCTCTGAATGTTTATTTTTTACGATTTTTTACATTTGCAATCTCGGAATGTGTACAAATAAGTTTGACGGTTGGATCGTTGAAAAAAATTTCGTATAATGCATATTGCGTCAAAACGGTATATTAAACAAATACTTAGAGTTAATATTATACTTCTATTAAGTATAAAATAAGTTTTTGTGGTATCCACTAGTGTAAATACTTTAAATTAAAGATCAAATTTATTCATTACATTCTTATAGGATCGAGGAGTGTATCTGTAAAAAATCATCAAAATCGGAGCTAAAATAACCGTTAAATTGTGATTTTTCGTTTATAGTCGTCGAAAACTTTTGTTCCATTACGTAATCTCTAAATGTTTGTTTTTTACGATTTTTTATGTATGCGATCTTGGAATGTGTACAAATAATTTTGACGGTTGGATCGTTGAAAAAAGTTTTGTAGAATGCATATTGCATCAAAACGATAGATTAAACAAACACTTGGAGTTAATATTATACTTTTATTAAATATAAAATAAGTTTTTGTGGTATCCACTAGTGTAAATACTTTAAATTAAAGATCACATTTATTCATTACATTCTTATACGGTCCAGGAGTGTATCTGTAAAAAAATCATTAAAATCGGAGTTAAAATAACCATTAAATTGTGATTTTTCGTTTATAACCGTCGAAATTTTTTGTTCCGTTACATAATCTCTGAATGTTTATTTTTTACGATTTTTTACGTATGCAATCTCGAAATGTGTACAAATAAGTTTGATGGTTGAATCATTAAAAAAGTTTCGTAGAATGCATATTGCGTCAAAATAGTAGATTAAACAAACACTTCAAGTTAATATTATACTTCAATTAAGTATAAAAAAAGTTTTTTGTGGTATCCACTAGTGTAAATACTTTAAATTAAAGATCAAATTTATTCATTACATTCTTATAGGGTCGAGGAGTGTATCTGTAAAAAATCATCAAAATCGAAGCTCAAATAACCGTTAAATTGTGATTTTTCGTTTATAACCGTCGAAAACTTTTGTTCTGTTACGTAATCTCTGAATGTTTATTTTTTATGATTTTTTACGTATGCGATCTCGGAATGTGTACAAATAAGTTTGACGGTTGGATCGTTGAAAAAAGTTTCATAGAATGCATATTGTGTCAAAATAGTAGATTAAACAAACACTTAGAGTTAATATTATACTTCTATTAAGTATAAAATAAGTTTTTGTGGTATCTAGTGTAAATACTTTAAACTAAAGATCAAATTTATTCATTACATTCTTATAGGTCGAGGAGTCTATTTGTAAAAAATCATCAAAATCGGAGATAAAATAACCGTTAAATTGTGATTTTTCATTTATAACCATCGAAAACTTTTGTTCCATTACGTAATCTCTGAATGTTTGTTTTTTACGATTTTTTACATATGCGATCTCGGAATGTGTACAAATAAGTTTGACGGTTGGATCGTTGAAAAACGTTTCATAGAATGCATATTGCGTCAAAACGTTAGATTAAACAAACACTTAGAGTTAATATTATACTTCTATTAAGTATAAAATAAGTTTTTGTGGTATCCACTAGTGTAAATACTTTAAATTAAAGATCAAATTTATTCATTACATTCTTATAGGGTCGAGGAGTGTATCTGTAAAAATTCATCAAAATCGGAGCTCAAATAACCGTTAAATTATGATTTTTCGTTTATAACCGTCGAAAACTTTTGTTCCGTTACGTAATCTCTGAATGTTTGTTTTTTATGATTTTTTACGTATGCAATCTCAAAATGTGTACAAATAAGTTTGACGGTTGGATCGTTGAAAAAAGTTTTGTAAAATGCATATTGCGTCAAAACAATAGATTAAACAAACACTTCTAATATTATACTTCTATTAAGTATAAAATAAGTTTTTGTGGTATCCACTAGTGTAAATACTTTAAATTAAAGATCAAATTTATTCATTACATTCTTATAGGTCGAGGAGTCTATCTGTAAAAAAATCATCAAAATCGGAGATAAAATAACCGTTAAATTGTGATTTTTCGTTTATAACCGTCGAAAACTTTTGTTCCATTACGTAATCTCTGAATGTTTGTTTTTTACGATTTTTTACGTATGCGATCTCGGAATGTGTACAAATAAGTTTGATGGTTGGATCATTGAAAAAAGTTTCGTAGAATACATATTGCTTCAAAACGGTAGATTAAACAAGCACTTAGAGTTAATATTATACTTCTATTAAGTGTAAATACTTTAAATTAAAGATCAAATTCATTCATTATATTCTTATAGGGTCGAGGAGTGTATCTGTAAAAGATCATCAAAATCGGAGCTAAAATACCCGTTAAATTGTGATTTTTCGTTTATAACCGTCGGTAACTTTTGTTCCGTTACGTAATCTCTAAATGTTTGTTTTTTACAATTTTTTACGTATGCAATCTTGGAATGTGTACAAATAAGTTTGACGGTTGGATCGTTGAAAATTTTTTTTGGACCGCCAGCAATAGATAATTTTGTAGTTGTGAAACCTTAAATTTATTTAACCGTCGATTGTCATTTACGCTTTATTCTTCTTACTGAATTTCACTTTTAAAATTTTATTTTTTGAAAACATGATCATCTGGCGGATGTAAGAAGATAATATCACATTTCGATATTTACGGTTAACTGAAATATGAGTCAATGTCATATAATTTGTAGAAACTTTATAAACATCAAGCAATATTTTCACTATCCGTAAAACTCTAAATATAATATCAACAATCCAAACCGTTCATCTACCTGCACCCTCTAATAGATCATGTTTTCAAAAAAGAAAATCTAAAAAAAATGAAATTTGATGAGAACAATGAAGCATAAATGTAAACAACAATCAACGGTTAAATTTTGATCTATGATTTATATGATTATAGTGGCGAATTTAAAAGTTAAGCTCTTCATGAAAGTTATAAAGCTTGTCATTACGAGTGTTAATATATTTTTCTCTATATTTTTTTACACTTCTACATTAATTAAAAAACTATTAAAGATTTTAGGTAAGCGTAAATATACTTAAAACAAAATTGTGTTTTTATGTTTTGGATGTGATAATATGGAATGTATATACTTATTTAGTATTATGTTTTTCATTTGATAATTTATTGGTTTAAAATATATTTTCCTTAACGGGTAACGGGTCGGGTCATATTACCTGTTAATATTATCGGGTCGATTTCGGGTCGGGTCATTTTACCCGTTTATTTTAACGGGTGTTACATGACACGACCTGTTAAGATATCGGGTATGACACGAAAACGACACGAACACAGAAAATACAACACGAATGCCAAGTCTATGTATAAGTGTAGCTACAGCAGCAAAATCAAAAGATGGATTGTATTTCAAAATCTAATCCCAACCACTCATTGAATCGTACTACTATATTTACAGCTTGCACCAATCCGCAAGAGATAAATACAAGGTTTGAATTAGAGCTATAAAAAATGGAATTGTTTTAATCATGGACCAAAATATCGATATTATTGGCGATATTTCGCGGAAAATATCGTTTTTGTGAGAGGGTGATATTTTCACGAGTATCCACTTAATTATCGTCAATATATTGCGATATTATCGGAGGAATTCGTCGTTGTCATCTGGAACCCTACTCCCCCATTGACGACGACCTCTTCAATCGCCTCCTAGACTCCCTACTCCTCCTCGTCTTCAACAAGATCGGTGACTTGAAGACCCTCGGCTGCCATTGCGTCGTTCTCTGTGGCGGTGAACGACTCCCGACGATGTGACAGTCATTGGATCCCATTCGTTCGACGGCAGGACCTACTTGAATCATTTTCGTTTGCCGTGAAATGACTTGTGGTGGTCGGAACACCTCTAGACACCCACGGCCTCGCCGAAGATGGGTGTGCCTAATCCTGAGCCGATTTCATCCCAAAAACCTTGGAAAAACACGAGATAGAACTTAAAAATTCACATCTAAGCTTCAATCTAGAATAGAAAGAGGTAAACCCGAAGCTTACCTAATCGGAGAAGATTAAGAAGCTTGCAGAAGAGTTCCTGCGTTCGCCGAGTTGCAGAGACGAGAAGGAGAGGGAGAAAGACGAGGTTTGATGACAATGATGATGATGGTAATGATGTTTGCTAAATGGTGCTGCTGTGTGTGTGTCTCGGCGACATAGAGGGTTTAGAGAGAGAGAGAGTGTAGAGAAAGAAGAAGAAGAAATAGAAAGGATAGAGGGTCACGGGGTAGGGGACGGAAAGAGATAAGAGTGAGGAGTGATATGGTGTTGCCACGTGGCAGTTTGGAAATGTTTAGGAATCTAGATAAAGGGTCCATGTTTAATCAAAATGGGGGGTGGGGGCAAAATGAAATCTCAATAAAACTTTAGGGGACTTACGAAATTATACATATAATTGGGGGTTGGGGTGTTACACGCCGCACCCATTACCTACAACCCAAAAATAAATAAATAAATAAAACCCTAATAGTTGAGGTAGTTTTGTGTAATTTACCCTAATATTTATTATCTAGGATAAATTTCTATATTTAAAAAAACACCAAGGGATTCGAACCCCTCCCATTTCACTCCTTCAACACCTTTTACCACCATATCACTTATGTTTTTGTGAAAATATGCTAAAATATATATATATATGGTTTTGTTTTGAATTCTTTTTGCAAGAAACAAATCTACACATAGAGATGATGAAGATAGTGAAAATTTTGAACCTCATAGGAACTCTACATGGTACTCAGGCACTCATGTATCTTACCATGCAATGTATAAAGTGTAAAATATTGTACTAATTCATTATATATAAATAATTATGGTGTGTTTAAACTTCTTTCATTAATTACTACATATTTTCTACACTCACAATATTTGCCAGCTCGCTATATAATCAACTTAAATTAGTTAAATCTATCATGCAATGCATTTCCTTCCAATTTTTTGTGATAAACTAATAGATAATTGACTAAATAAACATCCTGCAAAGTTTCAATAAAAATTTCCAAGTTTTTTTTACAATTTCCGTGGTTTTTATTTAATTTTTATCGATATCGATAATATCCCGATATTTCCAATGAAATTTCCGTGTTTTTGGACTACCGATATTTCCGATATCATCGATATTTTATACCTTGGTTTTAATAGGCAAGTTTTTTTTTTTTTTTTTTTTGGCCAAAGTTTTAATAGGCAAGTTGGAGCCAAATAGTTGCGTCAAAAATGAAATGTCCATATTAACCTTTAATATAATGTCTATTTGACGGAATGGATTAAAATGAGGTGAGCTGAGACTAAATGAAACGAAATAACAATTTCAAAGGGTAAAGTGAGACAAAACTAATTTCAGTGGATAAAATGAGACTAAATCACAATTCATAGGACAAATCAATTAGTAAATTTTTTTCCTTTAGCTATGCTCCGCATTTATTTATTTATTTCTTTGAAAGTGCTTATGCATTACATTTTATTCTGTTTTACCTTATTCTTCTAGTCACTCTTCAAATTTGGTGCTTCGTATTACCTCATTTTATCAAGAGGGGCCTTGAGATAGGCACCTTGTTTTTTAATTTTTTAGATTAAACAGCTGCTTTTTTTTATGAATTTCATTAAACATTCTTCCTAAATCTTCTAAAATGTAGTAGATAAGTTTCCAAATCTTAAAACACATCAAACTTGATCTAGTTATGCTTCGAACATACGTTGTCTTCTTAACTCCACACCACACAAATAACTAACGTGCTATCTTCTTAAATTTTTTAATCTATCGTCTACTCTAATAAAGCATATCGTTTGCTTTAAAAACAAAAGATCTTCTACAATGTAGTAGATAAGTTTTAAAATAAGAAGTTTGAATGGGATAAGACAGAGACAGCAAAATCTACTAGAAGGGAGCTGCCATGCACGAGTGGAGCAGCATTCCAGATTCTCCCTCAAAGAAATGGAGATCACCACCATGTCTGAAGCCATCCAACTCCACGCCCAAATTCTGAAAACAGGCAGCACCCACCACAACCACAACCAGAACCTCTCGAAGCTCTTCACCTTCTCTGCTCTCTCCCCCTCCGGCGACCTCTCCTACGCCCGTCTCATACTGGACTCCTTCCCTACCCCCAACTCTTACCACTACAACACCATGATCCGAGCCTATTCTCAAAGCTCCGACCCCATTCAGGCCCTCCATCTCTTTCTACCCATGGTTGCCAAACCGACCCGCCATGCACCCCGCCCCGACAAGTTCACCTACCCCTTCCTCCTGAAGTCATGTGCCCGTTTGAGACTGACCCGTGAAGGAAAACAGCTTCATGGGGTGATAGTCAAGTCGGGTCTCGGGTTGGATCGGTATATCCAGCACTCGTTGATTCATATGTACTCTTTGGGTGGGGAGTCGGGTCTTGCTTATAAGGTGTTCGAGAGAATGTCTGACAGAGATGTGGTGTCCTGGACTTCAATGATTGATGGGTTTGTTGACCATGGGAGGCCCGTGGAGGCGATAAGGTTGTTTGAGAAGATGGTGGATGATGGGGTTGAGGTGAATGATGCAACGGTGGTGTCAGTTTTGAGAGCCTGTGCGGAGACAGGGGCGTTGGGCGTAGGGAGGAGAGTGCATGGGGTTGCTGAGGATAGAGGGATTGGTTTGAAGCCTAATGTTAGTACTGCCCTAATTGATATGTTTGCAAAATGTGGTTGTATACAGAGTGCAAGGCGGGTTTTCGATTACGTTGTGGATAAAGACGTTTTTGCATGGACGGCTATGATATCCGGCCTTGCAAGCCAT
The DNA here is from genome assembly GCF_916048215.2 of Malus sylvestris. Lineage (NCBI taxonomy): Eukaryota > Viridiplantae > Streptophyta > Magnoliopsida > Rosales > Rosaceae > Malus > Malus sylvestris. The sequence continues at coordinate 11,181,012 of NC_062264.1, forward strand.
GGCCATTGTCAAGATGCTATTGAATTGTTCTGTAAAATGCAAGATTTTGGTGTGAAACCTGATGGGAGGACTATGACTGCAGTTTTATCGGCATGTAGGAATGCACGTTGGGTTGAGGATGGTTATGCGTACATGACAAGTATGCAGAAGGATTATGGACTTAGGCCTACAATTCAACACTATGGATGCATGGTAGACCTCCTTGCTAGAGCGGGTCATTTGAAAGACGCTGAAGAGTTCATCAGGAAAATGCCCATGGAACCTGATGCAGTTTTGTGCAGAAACATGATATGGGCATGCAAAGTGCATAACGATGCCGATCGAGCGGAACGCTTGATAAAATATCTTCAACAGCTAAAGACGAATTCAAATGATAGCGGAAGTTTTGTACTTATTGGCAACGTGTATGCATCAGCAGGCAAATGGCACGACAAAGCAAAGGTTAGAGATTTGATGAAGCAAAAAGGACTAGTAAAGCCACCAGGGTTTAGTAGGATTGAGGTTGATGGGGAAATCCACGAATTTGCTGTCGGAGATTCAGGACACCCTGAAGCCGAAACAATTTACAGAAAGTTGGAAGAAATAGAAGATTATTTGAGAAAAGAAGGGTACAGTCCCAAACTTTCAGAGGTTTTGCTTGAAATTGACGATGAGGAGAAAGCTTTTCAATTGAGTCACCACAGTGAGAAGCTTGCTCTTGCCTTTGGTCTGATTAGAACACGTCCAGGGTCTGAAATTCGGATGGTGAAGAACTTACGGTCTTGTGAGAACTGCCATGCTGTTATGAAACTAATTTCAAAGGTGTACCGACGAGAGATAATAATGAGGGATCGAATACGATTCCACCATTTCAAGAACGGAGATTGCTCTTGCAAGGATTACTGGTAAGCGTCCAATATTAATAGAAAGATTCATCTTGAGTGATCAGTTCTTTTACATCTTCCATTTAAAAAGCCTGAAGAAAGCTTTGCTTATCATCGGATATATAAACATCATAAGAAAAACAACGTACAACAGATTATAACACATCAGGAGAACCAAACAGCTCCATAAAATCGGGAAAAAAAAAAGCCTGAAGAAGTTTCATCTTCTTCGAGTAATCCTTAACAGAGGAGAAACTATACCCTGCATCTCTTGGAACGACTGTTGTATCTGAATTTCCTCCTCAATGGCCCGTTTAAGGTTTCGAATATGGCCCTCAAAGTATCAGAAACCCTAATCTCAATAACCTCTTTTGTCAATCCCATCAAGAACCCTGAGTAGCTCGGCACGCTCAAAGCGCTTATGCAAGAACATCAGCAGCAATCCCAGCTCCTCCAAATCCAAATTCAATACGCATTTCGGCAGTTGAGTCCGAATAAGTGGTGGTGATGATAACGACATGGCATTCTCGGATTCTTGCTGCGCAAGACAGAGACCAGAGCTTCCTTGTGCCTACATTTCTTTAACAGCTTGTCATGCTCAGCCAATTTCACTTATTTTTGGCCTCATTACCAAGTAGTCCCGCTCCGACGGCTTCTCATGTATACTAATTAATATACATGTATTATAGCATAAATGGACTGTTATCTGCTGTACGGCCATTTGGCTTGGCTCGATTAGATTTTCTGTTGAAAAATAAATTTGTAGAGACGCCATCCGAAACTTGTAGAGCATCAAGGACATAAAAAAAAATGAATTAACACCCAAATAGAAGGGTTCAGTGCATTTTCCCCTTTCTCTCTTGTGTTTAGCCAATGAGTATTGTTGTTGATGTGTGCGCTTCCAATCCGCATCAGTCTACCTCCAATGTATGATCGTTGTTTGGGTGCTTGTGAAATTTGTGTGATTGCCATTTGGGATGTGTAACAATTGAAAGTGGATTTTGTTGAAATAACTCACATATTTATGAGAAAAGAAGAGTGTAAACATCCCAACTCTGCTCCAACTAATACCAAGGCTTTTGTGATAAAACTCCACACATGTTGGACTGGCAAGTGGCAATTAGTTGGGGACAATATCGGTGTTGTTGTAAGTGGGCCTTTAGCCCGTCTCTTTGATAGTTTGACATGGTATTAGAGCCATGAAGCTAGTCTGTACTGCCACGTGATGGGTGGGTCCCATTGGCCCCGTGCAATGATGGTGGGTCCCTTAGCCCTATACGTAGGGTGAGTCCTCTTGGCTCCCACGTGTGACCCACTAATTGTGTCCCATGTGAGAGGGCATGTTGAACTATCCTACGTCAACCATATCTCTCAGAAAAAAAAATAGTATAAATAACTTGACCCTACCCCAACTAACACTGACGCCTTTTGTGATCAAACCTCACACTTGATGAACTGTGTAGGAGGTAAGTATCAAGTTGGGCACAATATTGGTGTTGTTGGAAGTGGGTCATTGGCCTGTCTCTTTGATAATTTGACATTGTATCAGAGTCAAGGAGCGGTCCCGTACTGCCACTTGATGGGTAGGTCCCATAGGCCCCGTGCAATGATGGTGGGGTCTCTTGGCCCATGTGTAAGGTGAGTCCCCTTGGCTCCACGTAGTTGTCATGTGTAGATCTCCCATGTGTGAACCACCAATTGGATCTCACGTGAGGGGGCGTGTTGAAATATCTCACATGAGCAATATGAGGGAGGAAGAAGAGTTTAAATATTCTAAATCCACTCCAACTAGTGCCAAGGACTTTTGTGATAAAACTCCACACCTGATAGCTTGTGCATATGGTAATTACCAAGTTAGGAACTGTTTATACCATATTTAGGGCCTCGTATTTAGACCTTGTATAAATACTCGGGGGACTTAAATGTAATTGTGTGATAAAGGAATGGGCAAATATGTAATGAGTGATGAGTCCTTATTCTATAAAAGGACCCCTCACCCTCACAATTAGGGGAGGCCAATTCCTAGGCTCTCTCACCCCCTCTCAACGCTCTCACTCTCAGAGCTCTCTCTCTCCCTCAAATAAATACAATCAGTGTGGACGTAGCCCAAACCTTGGGGTGAACCACGATACATCTTGTGTTATTTACATTTCATGCAGATTCACCGCCGGATTTACGTTGTTCCAAGACCTTCGGTTTTGTGCATCAACATTTGGCGCCGTCTGTGGGAATCCACACGAAAAGTTATGTCGGTTCTCTTTTAATTTTTCACCTCCACCATGAATCTGCAAAATCTGCAAAACCACAAAAAACCCAGAAACAAAAATGAAACCTACTCCGTGTCTGCTTTCTTTTATTTTGGGTGCATTCTACTCTGTGTATTTCAATCACAAAAAAATAAAAATAAAAATAGAAGTCTGCCTCCACCAACTGAGAAATTAGACTTAGAACAACATCAAAATCTGCAAGTCCGCTGTGAAGCAGAAAAGGTGTGGAGGTGCTATTATTTCCAGCGAATAAGTAGTTTCGAGGAGCGAACAACACCACCACCCTCCTGATTTACTCACAACTCCTCACATGGCGCAGTCGCAATCAGAGCAACCTCCCAGTTCGGCCTCCGATCCCGAACCCGACGACCTTCGCTTTCTCTTCACCCACACGATCCTGAACCAAAACCCCAAGCTCCTCCACCTGTCCTCATCGCCTCAAAAGCCCAAGGCCCCGAGACCAAGCACAACGGGCCTGACCCGCTACGGTTCCGCCCCAAGATCCCTCCTAAACTCAGCTGTGGACTCTATCATGGGAGCCGCCGCCGATCACGAATTCTAATCCCTCCGACCGCAGCACCTACGAGGCCACTACTTCTCCGGAGACGGTGGCGGTGACTCTCCCTCCCTCACTAGCTCCGAGTCCAGCTTCAAAGTCAACTCATCCAACGGCAGCCACAGGGACACCAGCACCACCAAGCCATTGCTCCAATCGCATGGTCTGAACGAGATTGGATCTTCCAACTTTTCTTCTTGTTCTTCGACGTCGTCGGCGGCTCTGGTTCGCCAGCGAAGCTCTCTAGCTGGCTTCTTCAGCCATCTCACCGCCTCTGAGAATAATGGAGGATTCTCAGTTACAAGAGGAACTGGAAGCTATAGATCACAAGGGGGCAATAATGGTGGTCACGGAGTAACAAGATTAAAGTCGCAGTTGAGCTTAATTGGGCAAGATTCTCTTTCTCAAATCTCTGAGGTAAGTGAAAATGCTGGTGAAGGTGTTAGCACTGACAACGGCCACCATAGTGCCATGCATTTTTATCCCGCCACTAGCCTTGGGATGGAATCCTGGGATAATACAAATTCGGTTGTCTTTTCAGCTCCACCAAGTAAGCGAGCTAAAAATATGGATGAGGACATATTTAACTGCCTCAATGCTTTAGAATCTCAGTTTAGCCTTCCCCACACATCTTTAGAAATGGCAACAGTAGATAAGCTACTGCACATCCTTGAAGATTTTGTTCCTTGCAAAATCCATGCTAAGCGTGGCTATGCAACTCATCCTAGAAGCATTGCAGAGAGGGCAAGTGATCTGGGTTGTTTCGACGGTTAACAAGGATCTGTTCAAGAGGCATAGTGGTTGTCAGATTGTGGTGGGTGAGATTGGGATGCGATTGGATTTCATCTGGGCAGAGAGATCAAGAAAAGCAAGTGCTATCACTTTAGAGAAAAGGAATACAGAAAGCAAAAGCAAGGAGCGGAGAGACAGAAAGGAAAGCAAAAATGAAAGTGAAAGAAAAATAAAAAAAAGGAAATGGCATTATTCCCTTATCTGTCATCTGCCAAAAGAAAGAAAAATAAAGAGAAAGCAAAAGGGAGGCACATGGGGACACTGCAAAAGCAAGGAATAAACATCCCACCAGAATGATGTAATTTATTTTTTTTTATTTTTATTTTTTTTATCTTTCGGAGATATCTGTATAAACCCCATCAGAGGTTAATATGTGCAAACCCCATCAGAGGGTAAAAAAAAAAAAGGCCCAAAATAAGGGGCTGCAATGTCATGTGGAGGGCGAAGGTACATATGCCCAAAAGAGCCAAACCCTTTATTATCACCAACCAGGTGACCAAAAGTACGCCCAGTACTCCACAATTATTCAGCAACCTACTGCTATTACCACCAACCAGGTGATGAAATGTACAACCTGTACTCTCTTTCATGCCACCAACCAATGATTAAAAGTACGCCCAATACTCAAAATCATACATGAGCATTACTCATGTCAATCATACATAAACATTCATGAGCATCACTCATGTCAATCATACATAAACATTCATGACCATCATTCATGTCAACATTCATAAGCATCACTCATGTCAACATTCATGAGCATCACTCATGTCAACATCCATGAGCATCACTCATGTCAATCAACATAAACATTCATGAGCATTACTCATGTCAATCAGCTTCAAAAGCTTCATTTACAGAGCTCTAGCTTCAAAAAAGCTTCATTTAAAGCTTTAACTTTAAAAGCTTCATTTACAGAGCTCCCGCTTCAAAAGCTTCATTTGCAAAAGCTCTAGCTTCAAAAGCTTTATTTATAGAGCTCTAGCTTCAAGAGCTTCATTTACAGAGCTCCAGCTTCAAAAGCTTCATTTACAGAGCTCTAGCTTTAAAAGCTTCATTTACAAAAGCTCTAGCTTCAAAAGCTTCATTTACAGAGCTCCAGCTTCAAAGCTTCATTTACAGAGCAGGGTATACAAATACCGCCTCCGAACAACCGCCACTTCGGCTCATACATGGATTCAATTTGAAGTCTCCAGCCAACAGACTCTATTGACCGAAGACTTGGGGGACTACACTATACACCATATATTGGGCCTCAACTGTGCCTCATTAAAAATACTTGGGGGACTATAGCCCATCATTCATGTATTGAAGAGCGAGCCCTTATTTTATAAAAGGGACTCATTCACCACCATTAGAGAGCATCGCCGCCTACTGAGCAACCGTCTCGCCGCGAGCATCAACTCTAGCCCATCATTTATGTATTGAGGAACGAGCCCCTATTCTATAAAAGGGACTCCCTCACCATCATTAGAGAGCATCAAGTCTAGCCCATCATTCATGTATTGAGGAGCGAGCCCTTATTCTATAAAAGGGACTCCCTCACCTTCAAACGCTGCAAGCCGAGCCAACCAAGGCAACATAAGCCACGAGCCGAGCAGCTTCGTAGCGTGTGCTACTTCTAGTTGAGCATCATTTCAGATTGAGCACTGCCTCATATCGAGCATCAGTTCAAGACAACATCTAGTTACTTCGGCCCACACATGGACTGAATTTCAAGTTTCCAGCAAAAAGACTATCTTGACTGAAGACTTGGGGGACTACTGTTTATACCATATTTAGGGCCTCGTATTTAGACCTAGTATAAATACTCGAGGGACTTAAATGTAATTGTGTGATGAAGGAATGGGCAAATATGTAATAAGTGAGGAGTCCTTATTCTATAAAAGGACCCCTAACCCTCACAATTAGGGGAGGCCAATTCCTAGGCCCTCTCACCCTCTCTCAACGCTTTCACTCTCAGAGCTCTCTCTCTCCCCCAAATAAATACAATCAGTGTGGACGTAGCCCAAACCTTGGGGTGAACCACGATACATCTTGTGTTATTTACATTTCAAGTAGATTCACCGCCGGATTTAAGTTGTTCCAAGACCTCCGGTTTTGTGCATCAACATGAACAATTTCAATGTTGTTAGAACTAGATATTTGACCTGTCTCTGTGATAATTTGACAAATTTGATAAAGGTCATGATTCATCAACTGATGCGGATGTGGAAGTGCACGCATCAACAACAACTGCATATTGGAAAATCACAGTAGAAAAGGATGAACAGCAAGGAACCTTTGCTGCTCTATATATTATAGTGCATAATTTCTCTACTTTGCATGATTATAGTTGCTGATTGAAGCATTTCCTCCAGATGAAAAGAGTACAAAAAAAAAGAAGAAGGTAAATCTATTAAATTTAGTCCCAAAAGTTGTGTTTCTGCAAAGTGCACAAGCACAACCGCCAAGTTCATGCTTGTGCTCCTTTATTCCTACATATATATTCGAGATCATCTCAGAAACTATTAGCATATTTGCTGACCAACATGGCATAAGACTGCATTGAATTTCATATGAACTTGTAGTTTTGAGAAAGCAAAAGATATGATACTTGATAACAAATTCAATTGCTAGATAAAGAGTACACGATAACAATATCAGTTAGTTTCTTCTTTCTTTAAATCCAACATCTCCATATATCACAAGACAAGAAGAATTACAAGTTGAGAGTGTTTCTGGAGAAAAAAACATATATATTCTTAATTTAAGGACTGTTTTGAAAGTGCTTTTAAAATAATTAAAAACGCTTTTGGATCATCAAAAGGGCTTCTGACTATGTTTAGCAGAAAAGTTAGAAGTGCTTTTAGGTTTAAAAAAGCGATTGAATTGTTTTATGGAACAAGCTACTATTGTGTGCTTTTTTGGAGAAACATTTCAAGTGCTTTTTCAAGGAGCACTTGCATTTTTATTAAAAATTCTAATACGCTTCTAATAGAAGTGATTCTATTGAAACTGCTTCTAAATTTTTGAAGGAGTAGTTCCAAACGAGTTCTTAAACTTTCTTTGTTTATCCTTCTTTATTATTTCACTAATTTATATGGTCGATGAAGACACATAGTATATTGGTGGCAGTCAATTGTTAAGAATAACATCAATATGATTAATAAATCATTAACAAGAATCAAAGTCTTAAGTTACAGCCTATCTAACATGATCAGCATAACTTTAATTAATTTAAACTTCCAAATAAAAACTAAAATCTGGCACTAAAAAAAAGCCAAAGAACTGGGACACCTTTTGGTCCTTTTTTCCCCAATCCATGTGAGCCATTCAAAGAGCATGGCTGGCCTCTGGCTTTCACTATCCATTCAGTAATGCCTTTAAGGACACTTCTTTACCATCATGCAATCAAAATCCAAACATTAGTGAGATTGGCAGGTGGTTGCATCATCCTTGTTCTCTCTTTTAGATGATGGGTCTTATTTGTAATGCATACAAGTAGTATATACTTCCTTTTCTTTTGGACTCACTAAAACCGAAATTCACGGGCACGTGGTGAATTGCGTTGGCAGTTGGCAGGGTTTTTCTTTTCAACCTACTATGAGTTGAAACCTTCTTCCCTTTCTAGTGTAGCTCAGGGTATGTTTTCTTAACGGAATGGAAAGTAATATGTTTCACTGGTCTTATGCAATTCCATAAGCAAAACCACTGTGAAATTAATATATAGATCAAACATTAACTGGAATGTAATAACTGCAGAACATTAGCTAATTTGACTATAATAAAATGAAAACTGCAATGCAACCTACGTTTTGACCTTCAAGAAAGTGGTACTTCGAGAAATTATTATGCAGTGCAGGTATAGCAAAGAGCCCATTTATTAGCTTGACATTTCAGATACTGAAACACCAAACCAGAAGAACACAAATATCTCTTAATATTCATGAATGCCTTCATTGTTAGAAACTTAGAAGGGCAACCAGCGTATTCCGAAGTAAGCATGCACAAAGAACTTGTATGCAATAGCATAGAACTGTTGAACTTCAACAACTTTTGGTGACATTAGCATTAGCATCCCCACTTCTCTCTCTCTCTCTCTCTCTCTTCATTGCTGGTGTTGACTATTGACAACCTTCACCCCAGCTGTGTACGAGAAATTATTAAGTGGTATTAGAACTAGTACTCACGTATGTATGATATGGTTGGACGACGAGCTTATACTACAAGATCTAGTATTAAGAACTTTATACATGTTGCTAGAGGCTTATAGCTCAAGTCTGCATTTGATTTGAGATCTTGTTTCCATTCTTCCCTCGCTCATATTGAAATTTGTATCTAACCAAAACATTATTTGCACTGACTGGAATGCAAAGAAGATGGAAGAAAATGGAAGTTCACTTCATTTCTGCTCCCGCCAAGAACACAGAAGTAATTGAAATTCATTTGTCTAGACAGTGCAATTGAATCAATCACGTGCAGACTGAATTGGTTATTTTGGTATGCCCTACATATTATCGACAGCAAAATACCCTTGCACTTTCAATCGCTTTCAAATTTTGTGCCCACAGCCCGCCCCTTCTTTTTTTTCCCAGTGAAGGCACTGACCACTAAAGCCAAGGTGCAATCCTGAGTCTTTGAGAGACTATCAAAAGCACATTGATACATTGTACTAGACCAGGAAACAAAGTTTGACGTTCTTACCATACTATGCGAGACCAGTGTTGAGAAAAGGGTAATAATGCTAGCTAGGGAGACCGAACCGAATTTGCAAACTAAATTATGTGTTACCCATAAGAAAAAAACATGTTAATAAATACTTGAGTAATAATCCAATCATCAACAACCACATCATTTGGTTTACAAAATTTAGTTTAAAATTTTGGTCTCCCTAAGCATTGCCGGTTGAGAAAACGATGACCATTACATATAATTGATTTTGCTAGCATCAATTGCGTTCACACATATGTTAACAGACAATCATTAATGGCGAACAAGGGGTTTGTCTTCAGTAGTTCGGCTTTTTATCCATTAAATTGGTAAGTAAGAAAACGTTGTGCAGTGTTAGGTCTAAATATGAGGCGGGGGAGTTTGGAATAACCAAATCCAGACTAGCTACCTAGGTCAAAATATTTTATAGAATAATACTTGCATTCTCTCCTTGTGGGATGAGCTCATTTCCTCACTTTTATATAATTTCCCTAACCTTATCACCAAGGTAACATTTAATAAGTTTTAACCAGGCAACACAATGGGACTTCATCAGAGATGACAATTTTCACATATCTTTGCCATCCCATTCAAGGTCTGGCTTAATAGAACAATTTAATAACTAAGGCCATCTCCAATGGAGAGAGCTAAAGGTCTAAAAGCGAAAAAATGGCCTGATTTGCCCAAAAACTCATCTCTAACTGATAACTTAGCTATAATTATATGGAGCCCACCATACTATTATTTGGCAAAAAGGTTATCAGGTTGGTCAAATGTAATGACTTAGCCCTTTTTGGGGGGCAAGCTCATCAATTGCAATAATTCTTTCCAATTCAATAGCTAGATTTAAAAACATCAAAAGGTAGTTTAATTAAGGGTAAATTACAAAAACTACCTCAATTATTGGTCTAACGACACTTTCATATCTCATCTTTTAAAAATGACAATGTCATACCTCATCTTACTAATTTGTGCCAATGTCAGATCTCCGTCAGCTTTTCTGTTACTTTTTCCTGTTAAATGTTGACGTGGCCAGAGATGGGACCCACTCACTAATCCAACTAGATTAAAAAATAATTAAATATATTTTTAATAATTAAATATTCAAAAATTAAAAAAAATAAAAATTAAAAAACTAAAAAAAAAATAAAAATGGCCTAAGGAATCCGACCTTCCCTTCCACCCGCACCACCCCTTTTCTTCTTCTCTTTGATAGCCACCAAACCCTTCCCCGTGCCCCCAACCTTCCTCCACCACCCTATCTCTTTCTCTTCTCCCTCTCCTCTCTCTGGGATGTGGCCTCCCTCCTTCGTTCCTCTTCCCACTCGCACTTGTCCTTCCCTCACCACCACCTCCCAACCTGACCCATCCCTCCATACCCAACCTTCCTTCACCACCCCACCGCTTCCTCTCTTCCTCCATCTTCACCCAATTTCCCAATTCGGATCAACCTACTCCATCATCTTCTTCTTCGCCTATATCAGCCATTTCTGTTGCATAATCTTCTTCGTCGTCGACAACTCAGCCACCATCTCCATCCCTCTTCCTCTCCTTCGAACCCAACTCCCTCAAACTACCCATTTTCCAGTTCCTCCCTCGTCATCCCCCAGCCCATCAAAAACTCCAACTCCCACAAGCTCCTCAACCTCATTATCACCGTTGTGCTCTTCGCCATCTCGTGGTGGTCATCGACGCATTCTTCCTCTACTGCCGTAGATGGAATAACAATCGTGACTTCCCCGACGGGGATGAGGACGAGAAGTCGTGTATTAGATTTGAGCACATCAACAGGTTATTCCAGATGCCTAATTTCAGCCACTCCGTTAGTGGGACCCACAAGCTCCCAAACTCAGCCATGAAGGCTGCACAATTAAAGCAGTCGGGTTAAGTAGACCTGCAAGTGTGTTGTTGCGTGAAGGAGAGATTTTGATCTTAAGTGTGTTGATGCGTGAATGAGAGATTTTGATCTTAAGGACTTTTAATTTTGCAAAGAAAGAAAGAAAGAAGAATTGACGGGGTGGATGTTGCCCAGCTCCGTCGATTCACCATGGTTAATTGGATCCGAATTGGTACAGGAGAAGGAATTGATGGGAATTTTTTAGGTGGAAAAATTAGGGTTCGAAGAGGGCTACTTCAATTGTGCAGTCTTCCCTCTCTCTCTCCTCTCTCTGGAAAAATTATATTAGACCCAGGGTGCCAGTGGTTGCAGAGAGAGAAGGAGTTAGAGTGGGAGAGAGATGCGGGAGAAGATAAAGAGAAGAGAGAGAGAAGGGTTGGTGCGGGTGGAAGAAAGGAAGGCTCGCATCCTAGGTATTTTTTATTTGTTTAGTTTTTTTATTTTTTATTTTCTTTAGTTTTTTAATTTAATTATTAAAAACATATTTTATTATTTTTTTAATCCGGTTGGATTAGTGAGTGGGTCTCGTTTCTGGCCACGTCAACATTTAACAGAAAAATAGTAGAAAAACTGACGGATGTCTAACATTGGCACAAATTCGTAAGATGAGGTGTGACATTGTCATTTTTAAAAGATGAGAAAGTGTCGTCAGTCCAATAGTTGAGGTAGTTTTTTGTCATTTACCCTTTAATTAAACTAACAAATCAATTTAAAGTATAAACTTAAATCTAATAAAATATTGAGGGACTATGTTTAGCCCTTTCTGTTGGAGATGGTATATGAGTATAGTCTAACACTGTTCATTTAAAAATAATATTTTGCAGAGTTATAATTTTGAATGAGACTATATTTAGCCATTTGGGTTGGAGATGGCCTAAATGTCGTTCGATGACCACTTAATTTTCAATTTTCAATTTTTTTTTTCAAATGAAAATAAATTGTGAAATCTTATTTAGTAACTACTTTTAGATTTAAAAATAAAAAATAAAAATTAAAAACTAAAAAGTGAAAATGACCAAATTTTTAAAACTTAAGAAAGTAGTTATTGGTTTTCAGTTTTTATATTTTTTTAAACTGAAAATGTGGAGCCTAAAACAATTCCAAAATCCTAAAGGTGATACATGGACTTTTGCTCAAGAAAGACAAGATTGTCCTCATTAAATGGGCAGGCTTATCAAATGCTCTCACGCGCAGCTCAAAAACCCTGAAGGTTCAAGCAGTTGAATACGACTACTCAAGTCAAAGGCATTAAAGATAGGGATTAAATACCAAATCCCATTTTTAATACATTCACAATTGAAGATTGACTCCATCAAGTAAGTAATCCATATTTTAATCAATTAGGGACACTTTCACCATTATCTCAGGATATTATTTCCTATTTAACATCTTGGAATATTCTTCCACGTACCTTGGCCAATAGGAGCCGCCATGTGTAGGGCAAAATCCTAACACCATGGCCGACCCTCTTTCCTATATATACCTCCATCTTTACCAAATTACGATAAGCTTTTGCTACCCCTAAAAGCCCTAAACACATACTCTTTTCAAAGAAATTAACTTAGGCATCAGAGGTTATATTGGCATAACCCCTCCCCCACCTCGTGGGCACGTGAGGCTTAGGCCAAATTGGCGCTTCATTGAGAGCTTAATTCAAATACTCGAAAAAGACTCACAGTTGCTTGATTAGTTCCTCGAGAAAGGATACAATGGTAGGAAATTCTGAAACCACAACGAACGAAACCCTATGCATTCAAGGATTTGGCCTAGAGAGTGAAGACGAGGACGTGGCCCTACGATGACGATCCTTGAGGCTCAACGTGACGGTAGGAGGAGCCCCACCATTGGGGAGCAACACCACCACCACTGCCACGACCCAGCAACCATGGCAAGGCTACCAACCACGACCCAAGTAGCTGCGCTGCAACCCTTGCAATGCACCAACCCTCAAAACCCTAGGTAAGAGGCCCATGGGTAGGAAGCCCAGGTCCTCCAAGCTACAGGTCGAGCCAGGGAAACCTAAGCTACAACAGCTGGAGCTGTCAGCTAGACAGCCCAAGCCGTAGTAGCCCAATTTTCTGCGAATACAACCTAAGCCCTGCACGAGCAATGTTGGCCCAGGGGTAAGTGGCCCACGCGTGAGCCTAACACACTTCCTAGCCAATTAAGCAAAATGACCTTCCCCGTGACCCGCTCTGGCAACTCGTCTCACTGCCCAGACTGGTCCGAGACCACTTCATGCTATTCGAATTTCGACGACCAGACCGACGATGGACCATGGATATTTTCACCCTATTTTCTATAGTTATGTCTATTATGGGCCCAAGTTTTGCACTTGCAGCTCATTAATCTTCCACCACAAATTATGATGCCCATCATCCAGACTCTTTTACCTAAATGGTGAATATCACTTGTCCTTATATGTCGTTGATCTAATTAGCCTTTCCGTAGCAGACAACCTTGGTGAATCAACTCATTGAGCACATCAAGACACAAAGTGCCCTAGACGAGGTGTCCAGAAGTAAGATAATAGCAGATGATTGTGACTTTTTCCAGCAGCATCCCGGCAAGCAGGCTGCTCAATTAGAGTTTTAAGGCAGTGTACACTCCTGGCTTGGCCTTCAGGAAAACATTTTCTCCTGCCTCAGTGCGTAGAGAATCATTCATTCTCAACTCGGTACACAAGTCAATGTACATTCGAGGTTGGGTCCACACTCCGGACTTTCCAAGTGAAGCGTCCACTCAAGGCTATGCCCATAAGGAGATCTTCATATGAGGCACCGAAGTAGGCAGCAACATGATAGACAAATGGAAGCAAGAGAGCGATCCGGCTTAAGTCCAACTAGTAGCCCACACCAAGCATGACGGCAAGCAGGCCACTCACTAGCCAGAAATGAACAACATACACCACAACCGTGACACAAATAAGCATGACGAGTGAAAGAGCAGTACAAGCCAATAGTTAGCACCGGGAGCAGCCGAAGGTTCCTTACCCTAGTAGAGGCAAATCTAGGAGAAAGTACAAAGGCTCGTAACAGAGCAGTTGTGCGGATTCTAGCCATTGAAACCATCGATGATGCCTTTTAAAGAGATATCGCCAACATGAGGAAGTCACCATTCACAGACGAGGTTGAGCAGACGAAGCCACCGCAGAAGTTTAGCCCACCATATTTCACATTTTCCAAGGGAGACGAAAATCTGGACAAGCATCTGATGCATTACTGAAGCGCTATGATGCTTTATAGTAATAACGATGATCTAATGTGCAAGAATTGCGCCATAACACTGCAAGGCAAGGCGTAATATTGGTTTCACACCCTACCACCATGTTGCATTGGGTCACGTTTGAGCCCGAATAAGAAAGAGGAACTCATAGCTTTCCTTAGGGAAAACTTTGACATTTTCGCATGGTCACTTTCTGACATGCCCAACATCGATCCAACGATAGCTTGACATAAGTTGCACGGTGACCCTATTGCCAAGCCAATGATCTAGAAAAGACGACATTTTACACCTGAACGAGTTGCGATCATTGAAGCTAGATGTGGCTAGTGATGTGGCTAAGGTTGTGACAATTAAGAAATACTTAACAGCTACTGAGAGACATGATGTGGCTACTAAGAGATAGAGAACTACTAAGGCAAGAAAGGGAGATGCTTAGAGAAGAAAGGATGTGAAATTGGTACCAAGTGGAATAACCTGCAATTTAAAATCAATATACGTGCTTGGTTGACTAGTCAGCAACACTCATCAACTAAGCTCATATATGTTAGTTTACTCATAGTGGAAGAAGTCAAATTAAAGTTCAGTTTACTAAAAAATTCCTAGCTAACTAAGATCCAATTCAGGGCACATTTTAATATTGACAAGCTTAGTTGCAAGGACTTATCTATTTGTGGATAATGACGAACATTTATCACAAGCAAAGGAAAGATAAGTAAACTAGTAAAGCGATAAATTACACAGAATGTTTTTTGCTGAAAAACCTACATTTGGGTTAAAAAACCAGGGACTCTCCACTGAGTCCAATCCATTAGTGAAATCAAGATTCTTACAAAGTAACCACACAAGCTCAATTCCTAGATCCTAATCTATGGAGCAGCTTGTACCTTTATGCAACCTTATTTTTCATGAAGTGGACTATTTCGGTCTTCACAAAGTGGCAACTCCTCCTGAGCTTTTCACCTGCGGAACCGAAATCCAATCAACCTATGTGAATGATGTTATGATAAAGTTAATGCAAATTTGGATTTGATGTCTAGTCAGTTTCACTAGTCAAATACTTGAAAGATGAAACTGACGAGAACTAAAAAAAAAGGTCAGCTCAAATATTGGAAACTAGAGCAGCTTGACATAAAACAAAGATCAAAATCATAAAAATAATGCAGCCCTAATATGTAATGATACGGATATTTAGTGCATGCATGTGATTTTGTGGCTAGGGTTTTCAAGTAAGAACAAAGGAGTAGCTCCCAGTTGAAAACAATTCTTCTTAGAAAATTATAAATCTCCTAACTAAGTGAAAATGAAACTCAAGATGAAGCTTTTATAGTAGGCTTTGTCTTAGACAAGAAAAGGGACAAGAAGAGACAAATGTCATGTGCAAACACAATCAGAAAAGATTTAGGGTTGAAAAACACTTTCGGGGAAAAGGTTATCAGAAAGCCCATGTGGGTTGTCTTAAAGTGTGCTCAGCTCGTGATAGGAGCATATTTATGCGACTTAGTTAGCTTGTTTTCTTGCATTTTCATAGCTAGTTTTTGTTTATTATAGTGATTTAAGCTATTTTCGTGTGTTTGTAGGTCCAAATGACAAAGTTGGCAAGAAAGTGCAATTTGGAGCATTTTTAGGCCAAGAATGGATAACATATGAATAGAGCAAGGTGGATGGACGTTTTTGAAGTTCAAAGAGGCTAGGAATGTGCTAAAGATCTGGAAGAAATGAATTCAAGACAAAGAAGATAAAGAATCAGCCAAAAAGAAGGAACATTATCCAAAACATTATCCAACCTTATCTTATCCAAACTAACCTTATCTTATCTTATCCTATCATAATCTTATCCTACCGTAATTCTAGCTGAAAGGGGGGGATCAATATCACATTAAAGCACCTACAAATCAGGTTTCTAGAGGCCAATACCCTATCCCTAAATTGGTGCCACACCTAGCCCTTCTAGAAGTTGTATTTCCTGATGCAAAGACTACTCCTTTTCCTCCCTGGAATCTGATGAGAAATGTCATCTTTCCTTGCTAATTTGGAGTCCTAATTCCCTTCCTTCTCAGCCTATGCCATGCCTTCCCTTCTCCCTATAAATATATTATACGCAACACTCATAATTCACCCATCTCTCACCACAATTTCGCACCAAACACCACACATCCATCATACACAGAAAATCCCTCTTATGCTATAGCTTTGTAAGGAGAAAGGAGAGGAGACCCTTTGCCGTGCCCTGCCATTCAAGACCTTTGGATTGCTGGAGCGTTCTTATGTGTATTATATCTTTTGTTTTCAATGTTTAATTTAAATTATCTTTCTTTAAGTGCGAACATGAGGAACTAAATTCATTTTGGCTAGAGGTGAATTCAAAGCCATGAACATATATTGCATATGAATTGATTACTTTCAGTTATTACTCCATGAATTGTGAATGCAATTTGCTTAACTGTTTAATTTAGAACTTATTCTTGTATGTTGATTAAGGTGGCACACTTGGTTTGCATGCATGAATTTGATGCTTAAATATAAGGGAGTTTCACCTAATAGTTATGAACTTATATTTACAAATAGTGGAGGTCACTGGTCATGATCATGTTAAGTGAATTCCTGGCAGGAGTATCATGTTGTTCATAGTTACAAATGCCTTGTCAATGCTTATGATTTTCATAGAACTTAATGATCTTTGATATGTATCTCTATAATGCTGTTCGTGTAGGGAACTTGATAAGAATAATTTGGTTGCGACGCTAAGTCCAATTCAATGAACTTAGGAAAATCTAAGGTTTAATTAGTGTTGTTCACAGTTAATCTGGGACGTTGTCATTCATGGTTTATAGGAGGAATAACTGGAAATTGATTCGTATGCATATGTGTCATGTGTGGAGAAGGACCCTCTAGCTAGCCATTCACCTCTTAAAACACCCTAAATTCGTAGAAATTAGTTTGTTTCTGCAAGCAGTTTAGTTTAACTCTTAAATTCGTCCAAAAACCAACCCCCATTTCTATTTCGTGTTTTTTAGGTTAGAATTTGTCCAATTGGTGTCTTTTTAATGTTTTGAGTCTTTTTAGTTCAAATTTCGTCCAAAGTCATCCTTAGTGTTAGTTTTGAGTCAATTTGTTTGTTTTGTGTAGTTTTGAGTAGTTTGAGTCAGTCTTGAGTCATAAGAGTCTAGTTTAGTGTTTTTAAGTCTAGTTAAGTATAATTGAGTCTAATTTGAGTAGATTAGCAGTCCCCCCTAATCCTCGGCCTAGAACGATCCCTACTTGTCCATACTACAATTGTCAAAAAGAGGGTTTGAGTTTGAGTGCTAATTTATATCACATCAAATGTTTTGCACCGTTGCCAAGGATTACCAACATTGCTAATCTCCCTTTGTTTATTTTCGTGTGTTTTGCTTTGTGTTTTGATTTTTTGTTTTGTTTTCTTTGTTTTTAGGTACTAGTTTATGACTCAGAGTTCTCAACCTGTTCATGTACATATCTTGGAGTTTGAAGACGATTTTGAACACACTTTGAGAAGAAAGAGAAAGCAGCCAGAACCTAATCCACCTAGTTTTAGCACTGAATCCTAGTTTGAAGAAGAGGAAGTGGAAGAACAAGCCATGGCTGTGGATAATCGAACAATCAAGGAACTCTCCACCTCGGGATTGGACAATGTCGTGCCTCTTTGCATTCAATACCCTACAGCAGCTCAAGGCATGATTGATGAGTTCGAATTGAAGTCTAGCTTGCTGCACCACATTCCCAAATACCATGGACTGTCCATGGAAGATCCGAACAAGCATTTGAAAGAATTTGAAGTTGTTTGCTTAAGCATGATGCCAATTAACGTAGATGGGAACATTTTAGAGATGAAAGCCTTTCCATGCTCTCTATTTGAAAAGGCTAAGGATTGGTTATTCGAATTGGCACCTGTTACAGTCACTTTTTGGGAAAGAATGAAAATAGCGTTTTTAGAGAAATTCTTCCCAACTTCAAGTCATTCTTTTGAGGAAGAAAATTAGTGGAATTCAACAAAGCCAAGGAGAATTTTTCCAGCATACTATGAACGTTTAAAGGCTTTAGTTGCATCGTGCCCTCAACACCAAATGAAGGAAGAACTTCTAATTCAATATTTCTACGAAGGACTACTTCCAATTGAGCGACAAATGCTAGATGCCTCAGCAGATGGTGTGTTGGTAGATAAAACACCAATTGATGCAAAGATCTTAATTGCAAATCGAGCCTTGAATGCACAACAATACGAAGGAATTGGACAAAGAGAACCCCCCCCACGGCAGACTCAAGTGAATGAGGTAAGTGCAATTTCTGAACTTCAATCCCAAATAGCTAATCTCACTGTTCTTTTGTCTTAGTTTGCAGAAGGATCAAAAATGCAAAGAACAAGCACTTGTGGCGTGTGCACTATGCAAGGACACCCTCGGATCAATGCCTTAATTTGATAGAGAATGGAGGATGGGAAAGTGCGAACACAATCGGATACCAAAATCAGCCTAAGTACGATCCATACTCTAATACTTACAATCTGGGCTGGAGATATCACCTAAACATGAAGTGGAGGGAGCCTCAACACGTTCAACAACAAAGGGGATTTCGACAGCCACTTCTCAAGACATTCCAAAGGCCATTCGCACCAATTCAACCTTAACCATAATCTGCCCAATCAAACTCAGGTTCGTCATTGGATAATGATAAAGTTCTTCAATTACTAACTTCATTGACGCAGGGATTACAAAATCAAGCCAAAGAAGTGGGCGAATTGAAGAATCAAATGGGGCAAATGGCGGAATTCATAAGACAGTTTAGAGAGCAAGGCAAACTGCCTAGTTTAACTGTTATCAATCTGAATAGAGGATTTGAAACTACCAAGGCCATCACATTACGAAGTGGCAAAGAAGTTGGAACCAAGCCACAACCATCAAAATCAAGCCAAAATGAGGATGATAAACTGCTGCTTAAAGAGGAAGAAAAAGACAAAGCCATGACAATGGTAGAACATCCCTTGTCGCAACCACCTAAGCACCTTATGCGCTCCAACATAGGTAAGTTAGGACCAGGTTCAGTTACTTCTAACCTTATTCCTCCGAATGCACCTTTCCCTCGCAGATTTATGTAATCAAAGAAGGAAGAAAGTGAAAAGGACATTCTGGAGATATTTAGAAGGTACATGTCAATATCCCGCTCCTTGATGCAATCAAACAAGTTCCAAAATATGCCAAATTTTTTAAGGAACTTTGCACAACAAAGAAGAGGATCTTGAACAAGGAAGTGGTATGGGTAAGTGAGAATGTTTCAGCAGTTTTGCAAAGAAAACTGCCCCCTAAATGCAAGGATCCAGGTAGTTTCACAATCTCTTGTGTTATTGGCAATACTAAATTCGAGCATGCTATGTTAGACTTAGGTGCATCCATCAATGTCATGCCATATTCTATTTATGCATCTATAAACCTAGGAGAGCTGAAAAATGATGGAGTTATTATTCAATTAGCTGATTGTTCTAATGCATATCCGAAAGGAGGTTTGGAAGATGTTTTGGTGCAAGTTAATCATTTAATCTTTCCAGCCAATTTCTACGTGTTAGAGATGGAATATGCGGTCCATTCTACTCCATTGCTGATCGTACCTGGAAGACCGTTCATGAAAATAGCCCGCACCAAGATTGATGTGTTCAAGGGGACATTGACAATGGAATTTGATGGCGACATTATCAATTTCAACATTTCTGAAGCCATAAGGTATCCTATTGATGATCATTCTTTTTTTTTTTCTATTGATATACTCGATGTTTTGGTGCAGGAACACCTTGAAGACTTACATGGGGATGCCCTTGAAACGACCATTACAAAAGGAATCGGACTCAAAAACCAAAGGGCAAAGGTAGTACACACCCACGACACCAAAGAAGAATACTTAGCCAAGCCCCCTTATGAAGAAATAGCCGAGATGGTGGCAGCTCTAGAATCGTTGCCACAACAACATGGTAAACTTCCAATCCCAATTTCAGATTCTGTTTCTACTAATAAATTGTTACCCTCAGTGATTCAGGCACCCTCCCTCGAGCTTAAACCATTACCAAATCACTTGAAGTACGTTTTCTTGGGAGACTAAGAGACTTTGCCGATCATAGTATCATCCACACTCACGACAATAGAGGAGGAGAAATTGGTGAGGGTATTGAAGGAGTACCAAACGGCCATTGGATGGACCTTGGCCGACATCAAAGGTATAAGCCCTACAACATGCATGCATCGCACACTTTTAGAGAAGAGGGCTAAACCATCTCGAGAGGCTCAACGCCGACTCAACCCTCTAATGATGGAAGTTGTGAAGAATGAGATTATCAAGCTACTTGATTGTGGAGTGATCTACCCAATTTTGGATAGTCGTTGGGTTTCGCTGGTTCAAGTTGTTCCAAAGAAATCGAGAGTCACTGTGGTGAAGAATGAAGAGAACGAGCTTGTGCCCACCCGTATCCAAACAGGTTGGCGAGTTTGCATCAATTATAGGAAGCTTAACACCACCACAAGGAAGGATCATTTCCCCTACCATTCATTGATCAAATGCTTGAAAGGTTAGCCGGTCATTCGTTTTATTACTTTCTTGATGGTTACTCAGGATATAATCAAATTGTCATAGCTCTGGACGATCAAGAAAATACCACCTTCACGTGTCCATTTGGTACGTTTGCCTATCGTCGAATGCCATTCAGTTTATGCAATGCACCAGCAACGTTCCAAAGATGCATGGTAAGTATATTTTCAAATTTTGTTGAGAAGATCATTGAAGTTTTCATGGACGACTTTAGTGTGTTTGGTGATTCGTTTGATGATTGTTTAGCTAATCTCACCTTAATCTTAAAACGATGCATGGAAACTAACCTTGTTTTAAACTGGGAAAAATGTCACTTTATGGTAAAACAAGGCATAGTTTTAGGTCACATAATTTCAGAAAGGGAAATTGAGGTTGATAAATCGAAAATAGATCTTGTACGCTACTTACCCTCTCCCACTTCGATGAGAGAGGTTCGTTCTTTTCTTGGACATGCAGGATTCTATAGGCGATTCATCAAAAAAATTTCAAAGATTTCCCAACCTCTCTGCCGTCTCCTTCAAAAGGATGTGCCCTTTGAATTCAATGAGGAATATGAGAAGGCATTCAAACATCTAAAACAGATGCTAACTTCGGCCCCCATCATAGTGCCACCAGATTGGAGCCTTCCTTTCGAGCTTATGTGTGATGCCTCAGATTATGCAATAGGGGCTGTCTTGGGACAAAGAAAGGACAAGAAGCCATACATCATCTATTATGCCTCCCGGATCTTGAATGACGCTCAATTGAACTACCCACCACTGAAAAAGAACTACTTGACATTGTGTTTTCTTTAGATAAGTTTCGTTCTTACTTACTTGGAACTAAAGTCATAATTTATTATGACCATGCAGCCTTGAAATATTTGCTCATGAAGAAAGAGGCCAAACCAAGGCTTATCCGCTAGATGCTTCTCTTCCAAGAGTTCGACATCAAAATCCGAGATAAGAAAGGGAGTGAGAACGTGGTGGCTGACCATTTGAGTCGTTTGGTGCACAATGAGGAGCTATTGCTGATCCCAGAAACATTCCCAGATGAACAACTGCTGTCTATTGAGGTAAGTGAATCATGGCATGCTGATTTAGTGAATTATTTGGTGACTAAACAAGTTCCAAGCACCTTAAACAAGCACCAACGTGATAAATTAAAAAAGGAGGCACAGTTTTATGTGTGGTATGACCCATACCTGTGGAAATATTGCCCTGATCAGATTCAACGTAGGTGTGCACAATTATGAGATTAATTCAATTTTAACATTTTGTCACACATATGCATGTGGGGGTCATTTTGGCACTCAAAGGATAGCCTTTAAAGTTCTAGAATGTAGATTTTATTGGCCTACTATATTTAAAGATGCTAGAACTTTTTGCATAACCTATGATCGTTGTCAAAGAACAGGGAATATAGGCCCAAGAGACCAAATGCCGCAGACCCCAATTCCCTCTATCTAGATTTTTGATGTTTGGGGCATCGATTTCATGGGTCCTTTTCTTTTATCTCATGGTTTCAATTATATTTTACTTGCGGTTGATTATGTATCGAAATGGCTAGAAGCAAAAGCCACCTGTACTAATGATTCCAAAGTGGTTGCAGATTTTGTCAAAACTAACATATTTGCCAGATTTGGAATGCCAAGAGTACTCATAAGTGATGGAGGTTCACATTTTTGCAATCGAACCATCGAGGAGCTGCTCAAAAAGTATAATGTCACATATAAGGTCTCAACACCTTATCATCCTCAAACAAGTGGCCAAGCCAATGTTTCTAATCGTGAAATCAAGTAGATTTTGGAGAAAACAGTTGGACCAACTCGAAAGGATTGGAGCTTGCGCTTGGATGATGCATTGTGATCGTATCAGACAGCCTACAAAACACCAATTGGGATGTCCCCATTTCAGCTCATCTATGGAAAACCGTGCCATCTCCCTATGGAATTGGAGCATATAGCGCATTGAGCAGTCAAAACGTTCAATATGGACATAGATACGGCTGGACTTCATAGAAAGCTTCAACTGAATGAACTTGAAGAAATTAGGAATGAGGCTTATGAAAACGCTCATATTTACAAGGAGAAAACGAAGACTTTTCATGACAAGATGATTCGTACCAAGATGTTCTCTATTGGGCAGAAAGTGTTGCTTTTCAATTCCCGCCTTCGATTATTTCCCCGTAAGTTGCGTTCTAAATGGATTGGTCCTTTTGTTATTACTAATGTCTTTCCTTATGGTGCAGTCCAAATTCAAAGTTTAAGGACAGGACAAGAATTTAAAGTGGACAGACACCGTTTGAAGCCCTGTTACGAAAATTTCGAGGAGTATGTCGTGGAGGAAATACCCCTCCATGTTGTGGGCTCCAATGAAGCTTAAAAAGGAGGTATCGTCCGGTTGGAAGACGTTAAAGCAAGCGCTTCTTGGGAGGCAACCCATGCGTTCAAATAAAGAAGACCTAGGAATCTCCGGCTCCATAACCAGATTTGCGTTCTTTAACTCTACTCCTTATTACTTTTACTTTGCCATAACTGTCATGTTTGTTAGTCGTGTTGTTTGCTTGCCTATGTGTTAGTCTATGTTTGAAACATTGAGGACAATGTTTGGTTTAAGTGTTGGGGGGGGGGGGTAAACAAAGTATTTTTCATTGATTTTCGTGGGATTTTACCACCTAGCACCTCTAGAGTTGTTTTTCACTGTTTTTAAGTGTTTTTAGTGTGTTTTGCAGTGTTCTAATGTGTTTTGAAAGAAAAATACAAAAATTTGAAAAAAAAATTAGAAAAAGTTTTTAAAAACCCAAAAATAGTCATTTTTGTGTGTTTGTGTCTTAGGGTACCTTCCAACACAATGATGAGAATTTGGTTTTTAATTGCATGATTGTTAAAGAAAGTTACAAACATGGGTGGAAGTTTGATATGCTCTTTGGTTAATACTTGGTTGTAGTTGTTACTAACAAATTCACATGTAATCACAAAAGAGAAAAAAATCAGTTTTTGTAACATGCTTAAAGGAAGGAACTCAAACTAACACTACAACCCTGAGAGACTTGAGCCTGAACTTTGTTTGGAGAGTTATTTATCTGTGAATTCTTGTTTTCTAAAGTCATGGCATGATCTCATTATTTCTTTGTTTGGTTGCTACTTAGAATGCTTTTTCATCATTATAGTTCCAAATACTAGAACTCATGCCCATTTTATTCAAAGCTTTAAATTGTGTGCATAACATATAACAAGATGAAGTTGCTTAGTTACCACCAGAGCCAAAAAGCCTTATTCCATTGCATATGTTTTGTAGGTTTAACCCCTTTGAGCCGTAATTAGCCTATTTTCTTTGTTAGCCACATTATCCTTACCTAGCCTAGAATAGGACTATCCATACCCTTGTTCTTAAGGTATAGTGAAGCATGATTTAGAGGGAATTCCTTTTGATCAAACATTATGCAGGAAACAAGTGTGGTGGAAGGTTATTTCCAATGAAAAACAGAACAAAAAATCATGAAAAAGAAAGAAAAAAAAAGAAAAAAAAAAGAAGGAAAAGAATTGAGAAATAAGTGAGAATGAACTCACAAGTATTGGTTGTTGAAGAAATGGTCCAAAAGTTTGAATATGGCCCTAAGTATTGTGTGAATCTTCCCCTTGCATTTAAAATTAGTTGCTGCATTCAGAAGTTGAATTCTACGTGTTGATTTTATTACTTTGCTTACTATTTCTTTAAGAACCTTTGTTCATCCTTAACCTTTCTTTGTTAGCCAATACCCTTAGCCACATTACAACCCTTGGACTTTTATCTTGGTTGTTATGTGTTTCAATCTGTGGAGTTTGAAATTGGTACGAGCATATGGAATCCATGGTTCTCGCTTCTAAGTAATGGCATTCTGTTCATGAGATCATATATATACATGCATTAACAATTCCAGAAAGTGCCTTCTTTGATTATAACATATGTGAGTGCTAGTCTACATGTTTACATCAGTCTTCTCACATATACCTAGTATAGGGAGTGTAGTAAAAAAATCTGTGTGAAACTAGAGAGTACATCCAGTGAGGAATTGAGGGAATTCTCTAAGGCATGTTACTACATTCAAAACATTGTTTTAATTGATTAAATGCGAGCTAGTGATTGGTGACTGCGATTAAGAGTGTGCTCGAGGGTAAGGATAGCTAAAATCTGTGGGAGTGGTGATTTTTTACTTGTCATGTTTCATTAGAAATCCCTAAGGCAAACGTTCGAAGGTCTAGGTTATGTTTTGTTTGTTTTGTTTTGCTCGAGGACTAGCAAAAGCTAAGTGTGGGGGAATTTGATAAGAGCATATTTATGCGACTTAGTTAACTTGTTTTCTTGCATTTTCATAGCTAGTTTCTGTTTATTATAGTGATTTAAGCTATTTTCGTGTGTTTGTAGGTCCAAATGACAAAGTTGGCAAGAAAATGCAATTTAGAGCATTTTAGAGCAGTTTTGGGCCAAGAATGGATAGCATATGAATGGAGCAAGGTGGATGGACGTTTTTGAAGTTCAAAAAGGTTAGGGATGTGCTAAAGATCTGGAAGAAATGAATTCAAGACAAAGAAGATAAGGAATCAGCCAAAAAGAAGGAACATTATCCAAAACATTATCCAACCTTATCTTATCCAAACTAACCTTATCTTATCTTATCCTATCCTAATCTTATCCTAACTTAATTCCAGCTAAAAGGGGGGGGGGATCAATTTCACATTAAAGCACCTTCAAATCAGGTTTCTAGAAGCCAATACCTTATCCCTAAGTTGGTGCCGCACTAGCCCTTCTAGAAGTTGTATTTCCTGATGCAAAGACTACTCATTTTCCTCCCTGGAATCTGATGAGAAGTGTATCTTTCCTTGCTAATTTGGAGTCCTAATTCCCTTCCTTCTCAGCCTATGTCGTGCCTTCCCTTCTCCCTATAAATATATTGTGCTGCAGCACTCATAATTCACCCATCTCTCACCATAATTTCGCACCAAACACCGCACATCCATCATACACAGAAAATCCCTCTTGTGCCACAGCTTTGCAATGAGAAAGGAGAGGATACCCTTTGCCATGCCCTGCCATTCAAGACCTTTAGATTGCAGGAGCGTTCTTAGGTGTATTCTATCTTTTGTTTTCAATGTTTAATTTAAATTATCTTTGTTTAAGTGCGAACATGAGGAACTAAATTCGTTTTGGCTAGAGGAGAATTCAAAGCCATGAACATATATTGCATATGAATTGATTACTTTCAGTTATTACTCCATGAATCGTGAATGCAATTTGCTTAACTGCTTAATTCAGAACTTATTCTTGTATGTTGATTAAGGATGCACACTTGGTTTGCATGCATGAATTTGATGCTAAAATATAAGGGAGTTTCACCTAATAGTTATAAACTTATATTTACAAGTAGTGGAGGTCACTGATCATGATCGTGTTAAATGAATTCTTGGCAGGAGTATCATGTTGTTCATAGTTACGAATGCCTCTTCAATGCTTATGATTTTCATAAAACTTAATGATCTTTGATATGTATCTCTATCATGTTGTTCGTTTAGGGAACTTGATAAGAATAATTTGGTTGTGACGCTGAGTCCAATTCAATGAACTTAGGAAAATCTTAGGGTTAATTAGTGTTGTTTACGGTTAATCTGGGGCGTTGTCATTCATGGTTTATAGGAGGAATAACTGGAAATTCATTCGTATGCATATGTGTCATGTGTGGAGAAGGACCCTCTAACTAGCCATTCACCTCTTAAAACACTCTAAATTCGTAGCAATTAGTTTGTTTCTGCAAGCAATTTAGTTTAAGTCTTAAATTCGTCCAAAAACCAACCCCCCTTTCTATTTCGTGTTTTTTAGGTTAGAATTTGTCCAATTGGTGTCTTTTTAATGTTTTGAGTCTTTTTAGTTCAAATTTCGTCCAAAGTCATCCTTAGTGTTAGTTTTGAGTCAATTTGTTTGTTTTGTGTAGTTTTGAGTAGTTTGAGTCAGTCTTGAGTCATAAGAGTCTAGTTTAGTGTTTTTAAGTCTAGTTAAGTATAATTGAGTCTAATTTGAGTAGATTAGCAGTCCCTCCTAATCCCCGGTCTAGAACGATCTCTACTTGTCCATACTACAATTGTCACAAAGAGGGTTTAAGTTTGAGTGCTAGTTTATATCACATTAGCTCGCATGAAAGCAACAAGAAGTTTTGACTGGACAAAATCACAAGACAGAATGAAATGGAAATAATGGCATGAAATGCATATGTATGAACAAACCTTTGATGAGAAATTAAGTTCTTGAAGTGATACTTCCAGCAGCATGATTCCAAAAATAGCAATTTAACCCTAAATCTAATTAGAACATGTGTAGTACAATTTACAACATTTGACAAGAGAAACCAAGCAATAAAACTAGACTTCACAGAATAGCTCAACAAGATCGTGAAATTACGAACAAGATTCGAATGACGAACATAATACTTTCCCATATAAGCCTCAAATGTTTGTCGAATTAAATCATTTCTCAATTTTGTGATTATCTTAATTCGGACTTGGAATATTGTACCCCAACAATAGTAGTATTTTAATTTAGCTTAAAACACAACCGGTGCAATTGAATTTCCACTGCATATGGCATGGAAGCCGGTGAAAACAGCAGTAACAGTGCAATTTTCACATTATATTGGAGGAGATAAAGTAGTACTTGCCAGGATTGTACGACTCTGTTACCGACATGGTGTTCCGCGTCCATGTATCGCGTCCATGTATCGCGTCTGCTCTTTTCAGATAATTAAACTTCTTCATTTTTTATAGTCAAACATAACTTCAATTTTTTTTTTTTTTTTTAAATAAGCCATAAATTTTGTTAAATTAGTCACTTATGAGATTTGAATCCACATTCTTATGCAAAAGCTCAATATTTTTCTACCATTGTGGTAAAATGCTACTTCACTTCTTTAAATATGAAGTTTAGACCGGAGAGAAAAAGTGTGTTTATCAATCCCTATTGATAGATAATTGCGTGAATGTAAGCTATATTTCTCTTTGTACTTTTTTTAAATCTTTTTCAGTTAAACAATAAAATCATGACAGGGTAATTTAATGGTTTGATGATTCCTTATTTTGTTTATTTTTTGCAAAGTTCATATTTATAGAATAGTCAACAAAATAAACGATTTCGACCATCAAATAACATTGTAAGATCTCAGAAACAATAAAAAGGTTCCAAGAGAAAATAGCTATCATTCTTCTCAGTTTATATGGAACGTAATTTGAAATTTATTTATAATCAACTCATAATTCATTCATATTATAACACACCATCACGCTATATTCGTTTAAAAAAGAAAAGAATCTCCAAACTAAATAGGACACAAGTATAAAAGAAAGACTTTACCATAACAAAAACAAACAACAAGAGTTGTTGGTTCCGAACTGGAACTGGAGATTCTGGACGGCTGTGGATATGGGGTGAAGTCCTTTCTTTCCTCACCACCTCACATGTCCCGTCTCTTTTATATTTACGGTAATGTTATATAAACTAAATTTTATGAATTAAATAACATAAAAATTGATGATTTAATTATTACTTAAAATTTGATTAACGTGCTTATTTCTTATTGATAATGCATTATTTAATTTACAAAGTTAGTCTATAAATTTAGTCTACCTAGCATTATACTATATCTAATATTAGGCTAATGCCAAAGAAACTAAATGTGTATGTTAAATTTTGTAAACTAAATGACATAAGAGTTGATCATTGAATTATTAATTAAGTGTTGGTTAACATGTTTATTTCTTATTGATGACACATAATTTAGTTTATAAATTTAGTCTTCTTATTAGAACCCTTAATATTACTATCACATTCCAAACTCTTTTTAGGGTAATACTAGAGAGATTAAATTTGTAAACAAAATTTTATAAACTAAATGATATAGAAGTTAATGATTAGAATATTACTTAAACGTTGATAAACATGTTCATTTATATTAATATCACATCATTTAATTTACAAATTTAGTTTTCTATTACTCTTTTTAATGTTTTCTTTTTCCATTTTTTCTTTTTTTATTCACCTTTTACCATCAACTACTTGGTTCCTTTTTTTCCTATAAATTCTATCCCCAAACCCCTCAAAGTCCTCCTCTCTTTCCCCTTTTTCCTTGATCTTCCTCTCCTTCTGATTTTCTTAATCCTGCAACGCATTTCATCCATCTGGGTTTTCATCTCTCTGAGTTTTTCTCCCATTTGCTATTAAATTTGGGATTTTGGGTTCAAAATCCACAAAACCCATCTCCAAAAATACCAAATTCTCTGAAAGTTTCAAACTTTATGCTTCCCGGGAGCTTCTGAGATTGTTTCAGAAATACCCAAATCGTTGGTTCTTTTTAGAAGCTTTTATCTTAAATGCTGAACATTTTGGTCTTGATGTTTGAGATTGATGACTCCAGTTCTGAGTGAAACCCTTCTCTCCGAGTGCATGATAAATTCCACATACAGGCGCAGGACCCATTTAGTTCAATCCTTCTCTGTCGTCTTCCTTTACTGGCTTTATTACGTTTCATGATTTCACCTCCCATCAAACCCTACAATAATTATAGTAATTATAACTAATATTTCTACTTGTTTCTGTACTTTTTGAGTTTATTTTGTTTTTGGGTCCTGCAATAATCTCTCTCTCAGTTAATTTCTGTGAAAATCTGCCGAGTTTTTTCTGTGGTTTTTATCAATGGCTCCGTCCAGTGGGACATCTTCAGGCTCCTCCTCCATGAGTCATCAAAACTCAGGCTCTGAGGAAGACTTGATGGCTCTGATGGACCAGAGGAAGAGGAAGAGAATGGTTTCGAACCGCGAATCGGCTAGGCGGTCTAGGTTGAGGAAGCAGAAGCACTTGGATGATCTGACGGGCCAGATCAACCAACTGAAGAAGGAGAACCATCAGATCATCTCCAGCCTCAACATCACAAGCCAGCATTACATGAACATGGAGGCAGAGAACTCTGTTCTCAGAGCCCAAGCTGATGAGCTCAGCAGCAGATTGCAGTCCCTCAATGAGATTGCCAGTTTCTTGAATGCAAACAATGGTGGGCTCTATGCAGCTGCTGCAGATTCAAGCTGCTTCAATGAGCCTAATAGCAGTTTCTTCGACCCCTTGAATCTGTCAAATCTTAATCAGCCTATTATGGCCTCTGCAGATATGTTTCACTACTGATCGTGGTCGCGGTCGTGTTCGTGTTCAGGTTTATTCATTTATATTTGTGTCGTGTTCATGACGACTTACTGATACGATGCGTATGAGCTTCTTTGGATATTGGATCGATTGATAAAAACTAGAGAGAGAGGTGTGTAGTTTTATTTTACTAAGGAATAAATTTATGTGTTAAATGTAAAACAAAAGAGCCATGGTGTTGGCGTTGGTCTGTGAATGAGGGTTTTCCTATTTCTTTTTATTATAATATTCACTAAGTACTCTTCAATTTGTCTTTCTCTAGCATGTATGTGCAGGAAATTTGTGCAACCCAATGGCATCACCTCTTTATGTTTGACACAAACTCGTACTAAGGGTTTAGTCAAATTAAGTACGAGCTTGAGTTAAATTACTAGAGTAACGTATTTCGTCCGTAATCAGCATTTAAGTTTAAATTGTTTTATTAAAATTTAGATAAATTTAGTATAGAAAATTGTTATTAGCACTTCAAAAATCTTATTTTGCTCTCCAAACTTTTTATAATTAGAAAGAAAAATACACTTATGAGGAGTGTAGATTAAGATTTTTGAAGTGCTAATAACAGTTCTCTTAGGGTGCGTTTGTTGCACCGGATTATCTCAAATTGCACTAGCTTAAGGGATTCAATTGGACTGGCTTGGCATGGACTAAGCAGGACAAGAATAGTGAAACGTTTGATACAGTGTTGGACTAAGTCATGAACTAAATTATTTTTAGAATCTAAATATTTTTTTACTACTTTTTAATTATTTTATTACTTTTGATTCAAATATTTTCACCGGCTCAATCTAGAGAGTTCCATAAACGGCATGATCTCCAGATTTCCCCAAAAAAATCCCAGACCACTGATTTTTTTTTTTTTTTTTTGTCCATCAATGCCTGCAACAAATTCAAGCTTTTTCGTTTTGTTTCTTCTTCCTCTGCAACCAAAAATTGCCAAGGATGCTTGCTTTCCTTGGATCTCGATAGAAACCAATCTCCCAGCTTCCCTACCAACCAAACAAAATTAAACTCCAGAAACTAGAAGGAATTGAATCAAGGAAATCAAAAAATTAACCTCCAGAAGCTAGGAGGAATTGAATCAAGGAGTGCTAGAGTGAGATATTCCTCGAAGGTGAATCGAGGACGGGACTGCTAGAGCGGGACTGACGACTGAGAAAGTGGGATTTTCCTCGTTTGAAATTTTGGGTTCGAGGCGAGAGGGAGAGAGTGGTGTTGGGCTAACGGTGTGTCTCGCTGAAGTTGGGAGTGGTGGTGTGATGGTGGCTGTCGGTGCTCAAGAAAACAGAGAGCAGATAGTGGATGAAAGGAGACGAGGACAGACCAGACGAAGGGCTTAGCAGTCCCATGCTCTTGGGGGGCTCTCGCTAAGACCTCCTAGCGAGGGAGATAGTCGGAGCGAATCCCCTTTAATCACTTTAACTTTAGTTTGTGCACGCAACAAACACAGGATTTCACTAATAGCTAATCCAATCTAGTCTAGTGAAAGTTAGTGAGGCCAAACAAACACACCCTTAGGGTATATATATTATTATTTTAAGAAGAAAAAGAAGTGGACAGAGAGATTAAATATTGACTTGTGAATTTCAAACATTTTTAAAATGTCTTGATGCAATTATACATGCAAACTTTTTTTTTTTTTTTTTTATATCAATAATGCACAATTCTGCCTACGCATCTTCGAGACTTTTTTTCTAATTTTTTGCTAAATTAGCTAATAAATAGTGTCAATAGCCAGAAAACTTAACTCAACTCCAATAACACTCTATTTTAAGATAACATTAATATTTAATTACTTTTTCAAGAGAGCTATAAGAGGAGAGAAAGAATTGAACAGTTGGAGAGTTTTAGTTTTTTCTAATTGTTCAATTTTAAATTCTCTCTCCTCCTTTATAAGTTTATGGAGTGACTATTCACTTTGTTAGTTTGAAGATTCATTTAAAGAGTCTCTTGGAGGAAGATTTGTTGGCTTTTTGCTAAAATAGTTAACAATGTTGTTTTATAGTCTTTTTAGGGCAACTCAAACACAGCCTTCACAAATATAACTTTTCAAATATAAGTTTGTAACTTACGTGACAATTTGAAGAGTAAAATTTGTTACTTCACAATCTTGTTTTCCAACAGACTTTATAAGTTTTAATATTGTATTATATACTATCTAAATAAGAAACAAGTTGTCCCACATATTCTGTTATATTGAATTAATTAATGGTGCGGGGGTAAGGGAGTTTGGATGAGGAGGGTATGGATAGGTGGCATGGGATTTTGCAGGGATTTTTAAAAGAGCGGGAGGAGTGGGGAATTTTTCATGTGAGTCTAGTTTAATGGCGGAGGCAGAAGCAGTGTGGGCGGCATTGTTGGCTTGTGTTGATATGGAATTTGATGTGGTTCAGATTGAATCAGATTCTAAGTGTCTTGCGGATATGATTAATGACAAGGTTCAACCAAATGTTGTAACTGAAGCTCTTTTTCTTTATATTCAATATGTGAAGCAGCAATTGGGGTCAGTGTATTTTATTTTTGCTCCTTGTATTTGTAATATGAAGTAGCCTCTTTTGCCTTACGAGAGGGGGCCTTTATGTCTGAGACTGTTTTGGGTTAGAATGGTTGTTTAATACTTTGAGTTTTAATGTAAACCTTTCAATTCGAATATAATGAAATTATTACCTTCGAAAAAAAAAAAAATTAATGGTAATTGTGAGAAAGGAAATTCTATGTTGCTCTACATATTTCTTTAAAATGTGAATTTAGCAATTCTCTTGGAGATGCTTCTGTGCTTTTATCTCTAAGGTTAGCAAATTGGAACCAACTGTTGGATGGGAAGTTTGAAAAGTAGACATTTTCTTTTAACACAATCAAGATTGGAAGTTTGAAAAGTAGACATTTTCTTTAACAAAATCAAGATATTTATCCTTCCTTTTTCCTTTCAAAATTTAGAAATATTGTCACTTGAATAATGCTCGAACCGGCTTCAAGTAATTAAAATTCTTAAAGTCTCACGTGGGCTAAAAGTCTAACAAATTTCAAATTTTGGCATTCCCTTATTGGATAGGGTGGTTATTAATCTATAGTTTTTCTTACATAATCCACTTTAGACAAGGTGAAATCAAGAAAAATTAGCACCCCCCCTCGCGGAGATTCTCAAAGATAAGATCAGTATCAAAATTACCAATCATATTCATATGTGAAAGTTTCCAACCATCTTAGGCAAGAGATGGTGATTGATCTTTCTTGATCACGAATCTAGATCTCCTTCTCTTTTGCAGAACTTGTTATATGGAGCTTTCATAGCCAACCTTTTTTTTTTCTTTTTTCTGAGTTGTACCTGCATAGTTTTCATTGGTGAAAAATATATTTTGCCTTGTGAGGGGTGTAAAGTTTAATGGGTTAGGAAAGAACTCTTTGTTGTGCACTTGATTCCATTGCAGCTTTTGGACCACAAAGGTACTTAAATTAGAGTTTTGCATTTTAATTTTGATATTAATTTATTACACACTGAGTTAAAATAAAGGAAAATTCTACTCTGCTCTAGTGTATGACATACACCGAATGAATAAAGAGTTAAATGTTTAGCCAAGAGTCTAATAACCAATGATCCAATGACCAAGAATTTCAGTATATAATTTACACCAGTGCATCCTAGAAAAAAGTACCACAACTAATGCTTTTCTCCTCATGGAAGCTCAATTATAGGTCAAGTACTTCATATTATGATAACCCATACATGTCCTATGATGTGAGTCTCTCCATATTCTCTTTTCTAGGACTTTTTTGCAATGTAAATTTGCAAGTGATGAGAATGCATTTGTCGATCTGCAGTATATCATCATTGTTATCTATGTGAGTTAAACGTGAGGCATCTCTAATCAAGTGGAGATATATATCATTAGAACAAAACTATTTAAAACTGTTAGATCGATTAATTCTTCATTCTCTGTCGTAGTCTATATTAGTGGCAGTTTGTTGTATTAAGTTACAATTTTTTAGCAAAAGAAAGGAGTATGTCAATACAAACAATACGAAGCAAAATATTTAATTTAGGCAATATTTTGCTTATATGTTATTCTCACAAGATTTTAGACCTGATAATTTACTTTTCTTTGCAAGGGTAAAAGTAAAACCAACAATTGTGAATATGAGAGAAAGGCAAAATGATGAATGAAATATTAAAAAGAATAACAAAAGGGGAATTGTTATTAGCACTCCAAAAATTACATTTGGCACTCCAAACTTTCTATTATTAGAAAGAAAAAAATACATTTATAAAGAGTGTAGAATGAAATTTATGGAGTATTAATAACAATTCCCTAACCAAAGGTAATGGGTAATAAAACCAACTAAGTTAAAGTTAATAGAAACTTAAGATTGAATTATGGTTTAAGTCACCATGTGGGTGCAAGAAAAGCTCTAAAAAATTATAGAGTCACCAAGTGGGTGCAGGGAACCATTTTAGCACTGCAACTTCTGAAAGACATGTACACGATGAACTGAAGGCATCAGAAATAATGAAGTTATGGCTACAATATTAATTAATTTAATTAATTATACGAGATCTGCCTGCTAAACCAGCACAATTATCAAAATTAATGATAATCGCACTGTAAGCTTGTGCTTAGATGCTGCTTACATAATATTTGGAAACAAAACACTAATTAATCACATAATATTTGAGATGAGAAGGAGGCACACTTTCATTAATTTACTCTGATTTAATTAGGAAGAGAAGTTAAAAATATATATATATAAATAAAGTATATTCAATTTTTTTTTCTTTTTTATACAATAATATTTTACTCTAAGGAGATGGAAGGTTGAGTTAGGCCACACAATAGGTCATCTACGAAGCAAGCATCAAACTCAATATACGTCATCGTCATTCATGTGAGTCGAACTTGAGATGTTTCACTTATAATTGAAGAGGAACCTTACTAAATCACAGTATTGGTTGGTAAGTAACAGTTGCATTTCTTTAGATAGAATTTTCTCTTAATTCAAAAATAGTGGATTGACTTAGGATTCCAAGTAACTTGACAGGACACCACACAAATATAAAAAAGAAAAAGAAAAAGAAATTTTTATTGGCACTCCAAAAATCTCATTTTGAACTTCAAATTTTCTATAATTAGAAAGAAAAATACACTTATGAGGAGTGTAGAATGAGATTTTTAGAGTGCTAATAACAGTTCCCAAAAACAAAAGTGATGTTGTATTTTTTTGAATTACTTAAAGTATGTGTACACACTCAATTTTGATAAGTATTATTTAATTTTTCTTCTAAATATTGGCACATTGTATTAATGGCACATTTACGTAATCGTAATGAAAATAAGAGGAATTGAATTGAGGGGTTGGAATGAGGAGAAGTCAGAATCAGATTCCTGTTAAAACTGTTTACTTAAATGTTTTGGAATCGGAATAGAAATGACACTTATTCCATAAAACTGTTTACTAATTCAGCATAATCAGAATATAAACCAGTAAGATTACTAAAATACCCTTGTCCCAAATCAAGTATTTTATATACTTGAGTTAATAAAATTTGATATAATAGTAAGAAAAAAATTAAATTGCTTTTTTATTTCATAGACACACTAAATACTTTTGTTTATTTTTTATTTTTTATAAATTTAAGTATTTACTTTAATATTTAAATTTTCTCCCTCAAGTTGTAGTTTCTTCTCTTCGGCATATGCACGGAGTTGTGTATAATGTGAATGAGCATGGAGCTGTGCATAATGTGAATGAGTTTTAACGATAAGGACAAAATAAAGGGTAAAGTGAATAGTACTAGGATTGACTTTTTAGTGTTAAAATGTGGTTTTTTGTTAAAGTGAACAGTACTGGAAGCTTTTCGTTAAAGTTCCTAATAAAAAAAAAGTAAGGAGTTGTGCATAATTAAACTAGGGTTAATGGATTTTTAAATGATAGTCTCGGAAATAAAAAAAAGTAAGTAAGAGTATAATAGGAAGAGCAAATGCATTCCCGATTCCCTCACCCTCTTGGATATCAATTACCACATCCATAGAGGGAGTCCAACTCCTCCAATCCCAAGAATTGAATTCCATCGTGTGGGTCCCACACTTTTGATTCCTCCCAATTTTAATAAACACAAGTATAATCCGTAATTGGAATCGGATTCCTTATTCTCATTCTAATTACGAGTTAGTAAACACGTCCTAAGTTTCGAATATCCATCTTTTGTGTTGGTGTAAAAATAAAATAAAATAGAACTACTTTTTTTTTAGGGAAAAAATAGAACTACTTTAGATTAGAACATACATGGAAAAAGAAATAAAAAGAAGAAGGAAAAGGCAAAGGAAGATGCCGATTGGAAAATGGACTCCAATGCCTCCAACTTTATATTTTTTATTGGAATATTTGAAAATAGAGTCTCTCTCGTTTTCTTAAAGAAACAAACAAAAGAAGATACTTACCTTTTATCCTTTGCTTAAAGTCGAATCACCCAATTTGTCCTTTTAATCGACGTGAGTTCCACAGGCACTCATGCAACTCCCCTTTTGGGTTTGTTTAGACCAAATTCAATCTTGGGTTAAATGCTATTTTTTAGATTTTATTCCCCCTTCAAACTCAACTCAACACATGCTAAATATGTGAGCTAAAAGCTAAAAGTCAAACAAAAGCCAAATTTTCCTTAGGATTTAGCCCAGAAAATGGTGTGGGTACCATCAACGGGACCCCACCCACATGGGCATGTCTTCCATGATTTATTGAATTCAATGGCTAAGACCAAATATAATCAAATCTAACGGTAAAAGATCTAACAGTCCAAATTTAAATCCAACGGCTAAAATAATTAAAATTTTAATTTAACTCAAAATTCACCCAAATTTAGTGATTTTTCAATATTTATCGGAATTTAAATATTTGTAGATTAAAATGTTCATAAAATTAAATTATGATAGTTTACATATTTTTTTTTAAATTACTTTAAAAGAAAAAATTAGCCAAAAATTATTCTTTAATAATCTCAGGCTAAAAATTTCACATCCCCACCTAGGGCGGACCACTTCCTAGGCCCGCTCCACCATTGTAGCACGATATTGTCCGCTTTGGGTCCCGACCACGCCCTCACGGTTTTATTTCTGGGAACTCACGAGCAACTTCCCAGTGAGTCACCCATCATGAGAGTGCTCTGGCCACCTTCTTGCTTAACTTCGGAGTTTCGACGGAACTCGAAGCTATTGAGCTCCCAAAAGGCCTCGTGCTAGGTAGGGATGGGAATATACATTTAAGGATCACTCCCCTGGACGATGTGGGATGTAACAATCCACCCCCCTTAAGGGCCCGACGTCTTTGTTGGCACACTTCCGGCCAGGGATTGACTTTGATACCATTCAGATAAGCATCAATGTAAACCTCACAATTACCACTATCATCTAGAAGTGCTAGAACAGGTGCATGAGTGAGATAGTACTTCAGCTACTAGAAACATTGCTCACATTTATTATCCCACTCAAACTTAACATCCTTTCGAGTCAACCTCATCAATGGCAAGGCAATCATTGAAAAATCCTTAACGAACCATCTATAATAGCCTGCTAGGCCAAGAAAACTCTGTACCTCAATGACGGTTCGAGGTTGCTCCCAATTCTCTACAGCTGCCACTTTCTGAGAATCCACTTGAATGCCTTGAGCAGAAATGACATATCCCAAAAATGCCACTTGATTCAACCAAAATTCACATTTGCTAAACTTAGCGTATAGTTGGTGTTCCCTCAAACTGCTCAACACCAACTTCAGATGTCTATCATGCTCAGCCTTAGACTTAGAGTATACCAAAATATCATCAATGAAGACAATAACAAACATGTCCAAATATGGCTGAAATACTCAATTCATCAAGTCCATAAAAGCTGCTGGTGCATTAGTAATCCGAATGGCATCACAAGAAACTCATAATGACCATATTGAGTCCTGAATGCAGTTTTAGAGACATCTTCATTTTTAATCTTCAACTGGTAGTAACCTGACCTCAAATCGATCTTAGAAAATACACATGCACCTCTGAGTTGATCAAATAAATCATCTATACGAGGCAATGGATAACAGTTCTTAATGGTTACCTAATTCAGTTGCCTGTAATCAATGCACAGCCTTAAAGTTCCATCTTTCTTCCTCACAAATAAAACTGGAGCTCCCCAAGGTGAAGTACTAGGCTGAATAAAACCTTTATTCACTAACTCTTGCAACTGAACTTTCAATTCATTTAATTCAGCAGGAGCCATTCTATAAGGAGTTAAGGATATGGGATTCGTACCTGGAAGCAAATCAATAACAAACTCCACATCTCTATCTGGCGGCAATTCAGGCAAATCCTCAGGGAATACATTCGGAAAATATCTAACCACACGAACATCCTCTGCACTACTAGGAGCATCATCATTCAATACCACATGAGCCAAATATCCCTGACAACCTTTCGACAACAATCTCTTTGCTTTCATGGCTGAAATAATGTCATATCTCACCCCACTAGGCTCTCATGCAAATGTAATTTCAGGTGGATCCGGTGCTCCCTTATGTCGCAGGTGTAATATTAGGCATTTTGGGAAGCGTAGGAGAGTCAGTAGTGGATGCTTCACTTGTGGTCAGATGGGTCATAGGGCTGCTCAATGCCCTCAGAGTCAGCAGAGACCCCAACAACCTTCATTCTCACCACCTGCACCGACCCAACAAGCTTCAGGATCTGGTGGTTATACTCAGACTGGACGAGGAGGTGCCTACCACTATCAGGGCGACGCCGCTCCTTACACCTCAGGACAACAACAGTACTCTCAGGATCCTCAATATCATAGTGGGTACCCTCAGTATCAGCGAGGATCTATGTCTTATCAGCCACATTCAGCCGGAGGATCTCAGTGGTACCAAGGCGGACAGCCCCAGTAGGGAGAGATTGCTGCTAGTAGTGCAGGATCTTCGAGGCAGTCGGGTCAGCAGAGGCAGGGACGTGGTATTCATGCCAACATAGGTCGCAGTGGACGACAGCAGAATCAGGGGTGTATCCACAACATGTCACTACAAGATGCCCAGAATAATCCAGATTTAATAATGGGTACGTTAAATATTCTTGGTCATTTTGCTAGAGTATTGATTGATTGTGGTGCTACACATTCTGTTATTTCTCATACATTTGCTCAAGTGACGCAACCCCATCCTACACCTCTAGAATATAATTTAGAATTTTCCATGCCTAGAAGGGATAGATGTTTTGTGGATCAGGTATATCCAGGATGTCCAATGATAGTAGATGAAGTTATTATGTCGACTAATCTTATGTCGTTGGATATTATGGATTTTGATGTGATTTTGGGCACTGATTGGTTGCACTATAATTGTGCCAAGATAGATTGTTATGGAAGGACAATCACATTACCAATTGTAAGATCCCACCTTGCCCAGGGGAGTGATCCTTATATGTATATTCTCATCCCTACCTAGCATGAGGCCTTTTGGGAGCTCACTGGCTTCGGGTTCCATCGGAACTCCGAAGTTAAACGAGTAGAGCGCGAGAGCAATCCCATGATGGGTGACTCATTGGGAAGTTCTCGTGTGAGTTCCCAGAAACAAAACCGTGAGGGCGTAATTGGGGCCCAAAGCGGACAATATCGTGCTACGGTGGTGGAGCGGGTCCGGGATGTGGTGGACCTCGGGTAGGTATGTGACAAAAAAATTTAGGCCATAAGGGTTGGATTAGAAAAGTTGTTTATGGGCTAAAACCTAAGTGCCTGTTTGGTATCCTATTTGAAATTTTTTATCATTTCTCATAACATTTTTTAAAAACATTTCTTGAAAACAATTTTCTTTAAGACTCAAAAACTTGATTGGTTTGTAATTTAATTTTTTTTTAAATCTTACTATTTAAACTAGACAAAGAGATCTAAAAAGAGAGGTAGCAAGAAAGGGAGAAAGAGAAGAGAAGAGGAAATAAATTAAGAGATGATTGAAGAAAAGAGAAAGAAGAGAGGTTCGGATGAGATAGAGAGGAATAGGAGTGAGAGAAAGAACCAAAAGAATGAAGAGAGCAGATTGGAAGAAAGACGAAAAATGTTATAAAAAAAAGAGAAGAGAGAAAGAAGAAAAGAGAGATAGATTTGGAGTAAGAGGGGAGGAGGAAGAGAAAAGAAATGAGTGAGTTTAATCTAAAAAGTCACTTTTTATGTTTTTAAATAGTAGCCTATATTTTTTAGTTAATCTTGAATTTAGTTTTTTAAAATAGTTCTACCAAACAAATTTTTAAGGCCTAAAATTTGAAAATTGTTTTTGAGTTTAAAAAGTTGGATTCAAGTAAAATACCAAACAAATCCTAAATTTTTTAGGCTAAAAATTTTAGGTTTTAACCTAAGGATTGGAGGTCTTAGGGTGCTTTTCAACAATATTGAAAAACGTTTGTGTCAATATTTGACAACAAAAAATTGGAAGTAATTTAAGATAAAAAACATATCAAAGTCTATTTCACTAAGAGTTTTTTTCTTAATTTTTTTATTTACACCACTACCTATTTCATGAAGCATT
Source organism: Malus sylvestris (assembly GCF_916048215.2). Classification (NCBI taxonomy): domain Eukaryota; kingdom Viridiplantae; phylum Streptophyta; class Magnoliopsida; order Rosales; family Rosaceae; genus Malus; species Malus sylvestris. Next base: position 11,221,616 of record NC_062264.1, read on the forward strand.
TTGTCACGCACCTAGCGGGAACCTGCTAAGCTCTGTCGACAACTACAAAGACCTGTTGAGATTTGTCTGAACCTAGCCACAATTACCATTTACTGCGAGGAAAAGAAATCACAAGCTCTGAAACAATAACATCCAATCCCACATATTCGGCTCAAAATATACGAAAGGAATATGAACTCAATGTAACGAGGAACACGCAACGGAATTTCAATTAAATATAAAGGAGAAAAAGACGAATTAGTTGTATACCGTCAAAATTATGATCGAACCATTTCGGTCAACACATGGTACATACAACAATTAAGCAAAATATTTGTAGACCGTAGAAGATTCAGATCCAAGCAGTTGGATCCATATACGGGCACCAATTAAAGGCCGTTACCTTTCTTTTCCTATCAATTGCAATAAAGTCTAATCACCGAGTCTGCGCCGCTAGTGAATAACCATGGCTGCCTTGGATGGAACTTACAGTCCAATACACCTGCATACCAGTCAGGGAAAACAAAGATTTAGCTTTTATATAAAAGTTTTGAATGACGCTATGATACTGAGTTGACTATGCATTTGGCCTGCAACTATGCATGTTTTTCTCCTAACCCCTTAGCATTTTATCATATCTGAATTCTTGAGAAGGAGCCTTGAACACATAATACATTCTAAAAACATTCAAAGCCCATGGAAATATGTTTACGAAGGTAATCCGATGCCCAGCTTCAATAATCTTTCCGCACATGCACTAGCAGCATTCTATTATCTTTGTTAAACCACCCAACAGGACATAAAATAAAGAAAACTATAGGTCGCACCTCTCCCATTTGAGCTTGTATGACCTCGGAGTATTTCCAATGGAACAATAAGAGGGTTCTGGTTAAGATCTGAATAAACCATTCCATGAAAAACATAAGCAGTGCAGTCATCAGAGCATGTAGCAAACAGCGGGTACAAACGATGGAAAGATACATTGTTGATGTCCTTCTGATGCAACCTGATAAGTTTCAAAATGTCAGAAAAATATATGCATCCCCAGTAACAAGGCAAATGCTGAATAAAGTTGGTTTGGTGTTTGTCAAATAGTTAATGACTCGTCATATAGTATTAGACCTATCAAACAAATAACATCTTCCAAAAACCTGTGCACTCTGTGGGGTATATCAAAGTCTGTAACACTGGAAGTGAAGTAAAGCCAGCAGTTTGCAGGAAAGTATTATCCCCCTTCCTAAAAATACTAATCATCATAATAGTTTGCATCATCTACAAAATAAATGTGAAACATACTTGAGAGTTTTGTAAGGTTTAGATGAAAGGTCCATGTCGAACCAACATAATTTTCCTTCTCTGCTTCCCACAATTATATGATCACCTACATTAACAGTAAAATCCAGATATATCACAGTACAATTCGAGTACAACTGTAAAGAAGACGAGACAAACCAATTGAGTTGTACATAGTGCATAGAAATAGTGAAAATTAATGAATAATTAAAAATCTACCAGAAGGATGAACTGCAATAGAGGAGACTTCACGAAGTCCAGTCTCAAGCTTTTTGACAAGTTTTCCATCCTTCACCAGATCATAAACACGAATAATCTTTTTTGTTGAAATGAAGAAGAAAGACCTTGTAGGATGGAAAACTGAAGTAACTGCAACCCCATGCAACTTGAATGAAAGTGTCTGGGTAAACTTCTTAGAGAGCTTGTGTATAAAAATAGCTCTTGATTCACGTAAAGCCAAAGTCAAGAAAACCAAGGAGATGATAACTAACTTCGTATATCTTCATCTTTTTTTTGTATTACAATAAATTATTAACTTAATTGCAAATGATAATATAAAGAGAGAGCATCATGCAAAAAGGATATCCGCTGGCATCACTGTTGAAAGGTAGTCTCCTTTACGATGCCACTCTACTGAAGCCACGGTCTACAGGACCAACAAAGAAAACAGTTAAGAATCTTCATAGAAGACCATCCTTCCAATCTTGACTTAGAGCTAAGACACTCGTATACTCGAACCACCACAAATAAATTGATGAAGGAAAAGGCCAATGTACCTTGGAATGCCTTAATCTGATTCCCTCAAGTTTATCATCATGAAGCCAGCTTACACTGGATGCTGTTGTGCCCATATAAGCAATATGTTTTGCAAAGGTTAGATGTCATTCATTTGATAAATGATATTCAAGGCACTAACAATCTCACACTGACCAGAGTCGTCAGGCATGGGCATCTCAACAGAGAGAAGTTCTTTAGTTCTTTTCTGTACTTCTTCCGTCCCACAACCAGGGTTCAAAAGAAGTATGTCTTGTCCCCTAAAAAGATTGCGATAGTCATTTTACACATTCAAGTAACAAGATCCCCAGTGAAATAAATGTAAAGCAAAAATGAAACCAAAATATATTGAATGCATCCTTACGCCGAGACAGCCACTATAGAATGCTCAGGGTTAGGATTCCAAGCCACATATTTGACGGCTTCACCAATATCGCAGATTTTGACACATCTACCAGTTTCAACCTCCCAAATACGCAAAGTTCCATCCAATGAACCTGTAAGAACCACAGCAGATGATGAGATTTACATCCAATTTCAATTTCCTAACTGAAAGTAACAGAGAATTAAGCATGCCATTGATACCTGATGCAATCCACTGCCCTGAAGCTTCTACAGAGACTGATGTAACTGCATCCTCGTGGCCTCTATACTCAAGATAACATGCTACAGGGTAAGGCTTAAGTTCAGTTCGGCTTGGTAGCTTGGGCTTGAGAGATTCAGGGTCTATATTAAGCTGAAACATATAAATGATTCGTTGTGAATAAATTTAATCATTGCCCTCATATGACTAGAAGACCAGAATTAGATTGTACATTTTGAAAGATCTTGCAAAACTATCAAAACCTGACCCAATAATCACCAGGGAATCTTTCCCTCAAACAGGACTTTTCACTTACACGTTTCTTTCGGACTCTAGGGCACAAATATAGATCCAAACATCTCTCAAAGCATTCCTTCACAGCATTCTCATATGCAGGGATGCTTCTCATATTTGCAAACCTAACCAATATGATAATGGAGTGCGTGTTAGAAGTTGAACAATCATGGAGAGTAACAAATTAACATTAGTCCAAATTTCAATTCACAATCCATATTACCTTTTAGGTATAAATTTAGGACGGTCTTCTTCATACATTAACTGGTAAGAGTTGACCTCTTCTTGTGTTGGGATGTATTCTAAAGATGGATTGAAGGACTCCTCATGGCCTAAAAGAAAATTCCAATTTTAAGAGATCCATCAAGTTCCAAGATATTTCATGCAACCAAAAAGGAATTGCTCTCTATCTGATTTTTTTACAATCCTCAGAATGTGAATGAAAACTAATACCAGGCAACTTTGGCTTTGGTGCAGGAATGTAAGTTAGATGGTTATTCTTTTCCGTTGAATTAGAGTCATCTTCCCACAATGGATAAACACTTTCTTCATCTTCTTCTTCCTCTTTAGACTTTTTAGGCTTAATTAAACCCTTGCGAATGGCCAACTTAATCTTATTAACCTGTAGAGTTATCAAAAGAAGTTCAGAGCATGTAACACGAAGCCATCTTAAACTGGCAGAAAAAAGTCTGCTGGACTGAAAATAAAATAAAACTAAGGGAAAGGAAAAAGAAAGAAAGCACACAACAGGAGCAACACATTTAACATGCCTTACCAGTTTACTTTCTGATTTTGAAGGAATGAATCGTCTCTTGGGTTCAGGTGCATTTGACAGTGGATGCTTGGAGTCATCCCATTTAAACCAATCAACATACGGCTGCACTTGAAACATGGGGAATTTCACTTCAACTTTAATAAGAAATTCATTTGTATCAATAGAAGTATCATATTAATTAGAACCGGATAATTAGGATTTACAGACCGCATATGGATCAAAGTCACCATGTGGAGCCTTTCCTTCAAGTAGTCTACTAATCGATTTGATATCTTCTTTTGTCAGTTCTACTTCCTCATCGTTATATTCATCATAAATTTTGCGCCTGAATAGTAACAAAGCATACTAGAGTCACAAAAAAGAACATTCAAACATTCAAAACAAGAAGAAAAGGTAACAGAATAGATAATCAAACAATATACAAGACAGATGATCAAAAAACCATTTACTGTTTTAAACCATCTCTCATGATTGGGAAGGCTGAAGTGCGACCCAAGGTACAAGTCTTAGTCTGGACAACTTCTCATGCGAGTTTAATACTTGTGATTTCATTAAGAGAAGGAGGAACACTAGCTTGCTTGTCTGCATGCCAGTTGTAAATTCAGGCAGAAAGTGCAGAGCACTTTTTCCAGAATCAGTCTATGTTAGAAAAAATCACTGTGTTTTAGTTTGTGGTGAGAATTCAGTATGAGGATGCTGAGAAGGTGGATTTTCTCCGCCATAGAGTATGTTTCTGGGCATGTATATGGGCTTGGGTCTTTATAGAGTTCCAGAGAATTCCATACTTAGTAATAATTTCGGGTTGGAAGGCCACTGTTACTTAGCATTTTGATGTGATTGTATTATTAACTAATTGGCTGATAAAGAGATGTTCTATATTCGGTGGACATCTTGTTCTCTTTGAAACTATGAAAACTGGTTTCCAAACCAAAACAATAACTGAAAAAAGAAATGCAACATAGAAAATGGAGCATGTTACACTATATTCACCAAAATTCTACACTTAAACTTGCATGGAAATAGTTGATATTTAACATCTATCCTTTAAATAATTGATGGCTATCATGTTAGAGATAAAAGCGCACCAGTTCTTTGAATCGTCAGCACTAGCAAGAAAGGATTGCAACTTATCTTCTTTTTCCTTCTTCTTTATCTTCTTCCCTTTAATGTCATAACCAATATGTTTCTCATCCCGATACCACTCCAAGGGAACATCACCAACAGTATTTCGAGGAACCACCTATTAAAAACAGAAAAAAGGATGAAAAAGTCACTCCTTTCAGTGAATTCAGATAACCATACCATAACAAAATCACATGTAATTGTCAATAGACAACAACAACAGACCTCATCCTCAGATGAATCACTCTCCTCAACTCCCTCACCAAGTTCAGAGCTATCACTTTCATCATCATCATCACCAGAATCACTGGCCGCGCCATCATTGTCGCTTGTGTTGATAACACCCTGCCATGGTTATACTTGACAATATTAACACACACGCACACTCTCCAAACAACAAACTCGTTGGATCAAACCGGCGTCACTTTTCTACAAAACCATGAAAATTATACAAAACAACAGATGACATGGCATGGAAAATTATATCCTTCATCTTTAAACTCTTCTTTTTCTACGTATTTGCAGTTACCTCATCTCCAGAGGAATCACTCTCTTCGCCTTCTGAGTCCGAGTCTCTGATTGACGGATAATCCTCCGAATCCGATCCTTCCCCATCTGACATATCCTTGATTCTCATTGCATACAAAACCCAGTACTTGAAACAAAACAAAAAATAGAAAAATGTTAGGTTCTGTTGAAAAAATTTCAAAAAATATCCGCAAAAATATTAAAATTTCGACCCCCTCTGCAAAATTTCATGTATTCCAACAGCTATACTATCTCCATTCGATCTCAGCCAGTATTTAAATAATTGAATTTTCATATGAGAACCTAATGAAATTAAACCCTAAACAACGAAAAAAATCAAGTTTGTAGAAGAAATAAGCAGTGGGAATACATACAAATGTTTCCCAATGGCAGAGGCGGGATTCGAATTTGGGCAGGCTGATGAACTTGGAAGCTCCAAGACTAGAGGGACTGAGGAAGGCGACGCTCCTGAGGCGCGAGCGGAGTGCAGGAACGCTTATAACTAAAAATTATTATTTTTCCTTTTTCTTTGGGGGGTTTAGGGTTTAGGACGGGCCCGTGTGGCTTGTGTATGTTGTGGGAGGATATCAAAAAGTAAAAATGTATCGCTGTGCTAAAAAATAAAAAATTATCCCATAATATTGGTAAATTATATGTCCTATACTAATTTATTGCCCTCACTCATTACGTGTAAATATATCACTCTCCTCTTTAAAAATTGGTAGGATCACATGAAAAAGCACTGATATAAGAAAATTAGTGTTACAAATGCTAGACTTATAAACATAAAAAGTAATGTTAAATAGAAAATACAAACGCATCATAGATGCAATTAATTAGTGCTGACAGTCCCACATCTCTCCAGAAAGAAATAAAATTAAAATGCGTATACGATAAGCAAAAACATTAGCCCCCGGCAGATGAGTGATAGTTATTTGGTGTTTTTGGGAGATGATTCGGATGGGCTAAATGACACACCCGATCGAGGTTAAGGCATGCTGGCCGTCACGTGAGAGTGATGTAGCCAGGTGCACAGTGTGGAAGCGATAAAGATAGCAAATATACGAATAATTAAAAACCATATTACTAAAGTGCACTACTAAACAAAAGTGATAGGAGTTAATTACAACAGTGAACACTCCTAATTAGAGCATAAAGTCTAGGTTCAGTCTAGTAGGACAAGTACTAGTTACACAGTACCAGGTATGTCCTACTATTATTCAAATAGGTCATAAGTGCCGATGATCCCGAGCCACCGACAGCAAGCTTACTTAAAACCTGGAGGGGCCCAAAATAGAAAACGTGAGTGGGCAAAAACAAATGTTTTACAAATTCATTTCATTTATCAATATACTAACCTCTCGCTGTAAAACATGTAAAGTTTTCCCAGAATCAAGATATAAGCATATATATATATATATATATATATATATATATATATATATATATATATATATATATATATCTGAAATCATATCAATTCAGTTCATGCTTCACATAATCATATTCATATGTATGCCATACCAAAATATAACAAAGTAAACAATCCTGGTAAAAATAATTTCATAGAAATGTGATACGTTAGCTGTAACTCATGTGGTAGTTTGTACGGCTGAATTCATAGCTCAAACTCAATCTAACCGGAGTCACTACTATGACCTATACGACAATATACTGCACATAAGTCGGAACCACTGAAAAGGGTCTGTACGACAAGATTGGGTGAAATATAATTATGCTCAATTCTATTCTCTCATAATAGCCGGGCGATAAATCGCTAATCACCTACGAGTCGGAACCATAAATAAAGTCAGTACGACAAGACTGTGCACTTAAATTGGATCCAATATGAGCATATAGTGTGGGAGGTGACGTAAATAAACAAGCATGTACTTCTCATCTCTGGCTAAATCACAATCATCCTAGGTGCAACTTTAAGAGCTCAACATTACTTAATCACACATCGCATATCACATCATCGATGATTCACATAACCAAACATAACTTACTTGAACTCACCTGTGCCTCCACAACACCACATTTATATATATATGCAACCATGCAATGCATATTCAAATTATAGAAGCATTTGGCATATTATTTCAAAGCATACTTTCCTTAAAAAATGCATTTCTGGGAAATATATCAAGTATATAAATATATACTGAAAACAAAAACCCACTCACTGATATGTCGAAGGGTCGTAGCTCCCGAGTCGCCCGTGGATACGCTCATCCTCGGGATAAGCTTCACCTATATGCGAATCAACTATAAAAACGTTATTTTTAAAGCATATAGGAAATACTAGCTAATAACTTCTCATAGATTGCCCAAAATGGGTATATGAATATACCACAGTGATCTACACAACCCCAGGATCATCCCTATATTTTTTGGATTATTTTTGGACCTCCCACGAGCCGGCAAGGGCACGGCAAAACGCGCCCCCACGCGCGGCCCAAACCTGACGGATTCCCAAACCACCGTTAGGGAATATTCTGTTAAACCTAACAGATTCCGTTACATTTGACTGACGGCGTGAGAATATTTGGTCAGACTTGACGAACTATTCTTCCATCTCCTACCTCTAGCTCCGGCAATCGTCGCCGGCGCCCGAAACTGGGCAAATTTTCCAACTTCTTATCTAGCTCATTTCTACACCATTTTTCATGCAATTACCATCAAAATGAAGTTTAAGAGGTAGAGAATTGCGTTATACCTCTTTCACACCTCGATTCACGTGAAATTACGTCGGAGAAACCCTCGAACTTCGACGACCTCTGCAAAGCTCTGTTTTCGAGCCTCCCGTGGTCCAAATCCTACCAACGATGCACTCCGAGCATCGTGAGGACCTCCTTAAGCTCACTGTGGTCCTAAAATTCACAAAAACTCAAGGGTTTAAAAGTTGATGAATAGTGCCCAAGTCAAAGGTCCACTTTCCGGGGTTTTCTGACGTCCAAAATCATTCCTATTTATGCCAAATCAAGCAAGAGGACTAAGAGATTACCTTTTAAGCCTTAGAACGGCTTGAAACCTCCATGAACTGGTTTGGTGTACTGTACACCCATGGCTCTCTTTCAAACTAGGGTTTCTCGAAGGTTTCCTCGCTAAAAACGGGTACCATTCGACTCGTAAGGATCCTAGGAACACATTGGAGACCTTAGAACCTTCGATCCGTGCAGATTTTGGGTTGTTTGTGTGTGTCCGTACGAGTAAGAGAGAGGGAGAGTGTGAACCGAGAAGGAGAGAGAGAGAGAGAGATGTCCACGGGATAGAGAGAGAGAACGTATGTGTGTGGTCCAAACATGCACACTAATCACAATTCTTTAAGCTTTTAATTCTAATTAGGTCCAATTAGTTAGGAATAGAACCAATTGACCCAATTTCTTCATTCGAAACACAACACACATCCAACGCTCAAGGATAAATCTGTCTTTTCACAATCACGATAATTAATCTTCGGGACAGGCTGTGACACTAAAAGTGTTTTGGGACAACCAATTACTTCTGACTACATTAAGCCAAAAAAAAAAAAATTAAAGTGTTTATAAATTATTGAAGCATTTCATGGAGAAACACTTCCTAGTACTTTTTAGAAATCACTTGAATATTTTCATATTTATAATATAAGCATGTAAAAGCACTTATCCATTGTGTGACTTAGCTGAATTCCCTCTCCCTTTAAAAAAAAAAGCACTTTATGAACAGAAGTGTTGTATAGAGAAACACGTAGTAGTCCCATGGTGCCAAATTTGACGGGCTCACCAGATAGAAAAGTAACTGGCCCAAGATGTTCTATTTTCAAAACTTAGAAAGAAAAAGAAAAAGACGCCGGTTGAGCTCAATCTCGAACTGTAAATTCACATATAATCTAAACATGTCTTGTTTGCAGTTATTTTGCACTTAACCGCTTACACAGCGACATCAGTTCACACAATGTACCCATCCCGTCCCTCTCTCCTTGCGTGAACAGTCTTGCACCTCTACTCTCCAAATTTCTGGGCTCGTCCAGCCATAGACTTGTCTCATCCTCGTCGGACAGCCTTCAAAATGCAGGCCACCCGCTACCCAGGTGAGCGGATCAAAGTCAGAAAGTCTCACACCACCGCTGGTTTCGAGCCTTTTTTCGGCCTTTCCAGCTATTTTTCGACGACGACTCGATGAATAAATTTATTGCTTTTTATGGAATTTTTATTCCCTATGGTTTTAGTCGTTGAGGTCTGAATTTTAAATACTGCTCTGTTTAGTTGCTCGGAAAGTAGAGGAAAATTCAAAGAAGAAAACGAAATTATGTTGTTTCCTGTAAAATCACTTAACCATATAATCAATTTTCGAAATTCAGATTAATGGGATTTAGCATGCTAAATATTACATGATTACTAATTGGATAGCTGAAAATCATGAACAAAGTCAAATTTCATAAACTTGAAAACTGTTATAATTTAGGCACATGTTAAACTCCTAATTGATAAAATCACCATTATTTTTTGCGATAAAATCAAAGTAATTTGTGTTTCCTTCTCTCTTTTAATATTTGATATAACTTTGTACTGAAACAGAGCTAGCTTAAATAATTATATTTGATCCATTGAACTGATTTTGTGCTCTTTTTTTTGGGGATAAAGCTTAAAAATTTAAGCCAGAAAATTTTAAGTCATATCCTAGAAACTGTTTTTCTCCTCCAATCCTTAGACCATCTCCAACCCTTGGCCTAAAACCGAAAATTTTTAGCCCAGAAATTGTAGGTTTTAACCAAAAAACAGTTTTTCGGCTCCAACCCTTCTAGCCTAAAATTTTAGCCTCAGATTACTAAAGAATGAATTTAGGCTATTTTTTTTAAATTAACTTAAAAAAAATTCTGTAGACCGTCTTAAATTATTTTTATGAACATTTTAACCTAAAAATATTTAAATTCCGATAAATATTGAAAAATTACTAAATCGATACATGGAACTCATGAAACACTATAGAAGAATATAAAAATCCTGATAGAGATGTATAAACACAAAATACATGAAACACACAAGATACACATAACACATATGAAGCACATACAAAACACATGATAGAGATGTATAACATACAAAACACATGAAACGCATGAAACATAAACCTACACACATGAAACGCAAACCTTTAATCATCCTCTATATAAGCATATGTTGAATATCTAACCATCACACAACATAGTCACCAATTTTCCAACTTTCAAAGTGTTTTTGTTTCCTCAAAAACATCAATATCTCATCAAAGGGTGATAGAAGTGTTGGTATATGGTCCAGCCTATGATCAATGTTCTAGATTATTTTAGTAAGTAAGTGATGTGGCTGGAGCATGCTAGACAATTCTAGCATGTTATTAAGTTGATAGAAGAAGCTAGAGAGTACTAGCTTCCTTGGTTGCAAATGGAAAGATCTAGAAGCTACAATTTTGTGGCTAGTCTAGAATTTTCTATGCTAGAGGTTTGAAGAATACACTAGAAACTAGTAGAATGCCAAACCCTCACCTATAAATATGGGTGTGATGTTGTAGTGATGTAACCAATTAAGAACCAAGTGTGAGTAGGAAATGATCAAGTCCAAAGCTAGAGTTCCACTCCAAGAGTGAGAGTGAGAGTGTTCCACTACACATAGTGTGAGTGAAGTTTAGTGTGAGAGAAAGTGTTGTTATACTTTCTTGTATCCATCAAGTCTTGTCTTTGGCTTGGTAAAACTACTCTTGTTGTACTCATCTTTTTCATATAGTGAAGATTGATCCTTGTTTCGTGGATGTAGGCATAAATTGCCGAACCACATAAATTCTTGGTGTCCATTTTCTACTTTACCTTGTGCATTCTCTATCTTGTAGTATCGACATTCCTAATAAGTGGTATCAGAGCCAGGTTGGCTCGTACTACGAGATGGAAGGAAGTGGCACTATGATCAAACTCACCAACTCTAATTGGGTAACATGGAAGCCAATGATGGAGGACATTCTCTATTGCAAGGATCTACATGAGCCAATTGAAGGAGGTGCCGCTAAGCCCGAGAGCATGTCTGATGCCAAATGGAAGAAGATGAATCGCAAGGCAATTGACACAATTAGACAATGGGTGGATGATATTGTTTTTCACCATGTGTCTAATGAAACCAATGCCCGCGAGTTTTGGACAAAGCTTGAGTCCTTGTTCGAGAAGAAGACCCCAGCCAAGAAAGCCTTCTTGATCAAAGAGCTCATCAATGTGAAGTACAAGGATGGTTTAAGTGTAGCAGAATACTTAAACAATTTCCAGAATATCATCAACCAGTTGGCTACTATGAAAATGACGATCGAGGACGAGCTACAAGCGCTCTTGTTACTTGGATCCTTGCCAGACAGTTGGGAGACCTTTGTGGTGAGTATAAGTACCTTTGCTTCTAATGGTGTTTTTACTCTTGATAATGTTAAAAATAGCATGCTCAATGAAGAAACAAGGATAAAGACTTCAGGCACAGATAGCAGCCAAGTATTTGTCACAGAGAACTGCAGAATAAGCAAAAGTAGAGGGCCTAGAGGTCATGGCAGAAGTCTTAGCCGATCCAAGTCAAGGTTCAGGGGTGCATGCCACCATTGTGGCAAAGAAGGCCATATGAAGAAAAATTGTCGAGTTTGGAAGAGAGATCAAATGGAAGGAAACAATCAAAAGAAAGATGATACTGGCAATACCACCGCTGTCATATGTGGTGATGTACCAGAACTATTGTCTGTTAGTGAATGTCTGCATATGGGCAACTCTAACAGAGACATTGAATGAATCTTTGACAATGGAGCTTCCTTCCATGCTATGTCCAAACGGGAGTTCTTTAGTACATACAAAGAAAGTGACTTTGGCATAGTGAAGATGGGGAATGAAAGCTATTCCAAAATTCTTGGAATTGGTGATATCTGCCTAAGAACTAATCTCGGCTGCCAGTTGATATTGAAAGATGTGAGACATATTCCTGATATACGTCTCAATCTGATATCCATCTGTACATTTGATCAACAAGGATATTATCACCATATTGGCAAAGGGAAATTGAAGCTTACCAAAGGCTTAATGGTGGTAGCAAGAGCACGACTTTGTTGTACGTTGTATCAGTCAAATGCCAAGGTTTTGAAAGGTGAGTTGAATGTTGTGGAGGACTCATCTCTAGACTTGTGGCATAAGAAGCTAGGCCACATGAGCGAGAAAGGCCTACAAGTTTTGGCAAAGAAGTATCACATTCCCTTTGCCAAAGGTACGTCGTTAAACTCTTGTGAGCATTGTTTATTCGGAAAACAAAGAAGAGTTAGTTTTTCTGTTCCATCTACAAAGAAAGGAAATTTGTTAGATCTTGTTTATTCAGATGTGTGTGGTCCCATGGAAGTCGAGTCACTCGGAAGAAATAAATATTTTGTTACTTATATTGATGATGCTTCACGAGAGGTTTGGGTGTATTTGTTAAAATCCAAAGACCAGGTGTTTCAGACATTCCAGGAGTTCCATGCCATAATGGATAGGGAAATTGGGAAACCTCTCAAGTGCCTTCATAGCGACAACGGCGGCGAGTACACATCTCACTAGTTTAGAGAGTATTGTGTGAAACATGGCATACGTCATGAGAAGACAGTTCCTGGAACTCCATAACATAATGGTGTTGCTGAAAGAATGAATCGAACCATCATGGAGAAAGTCAGGTGTATGCTGAGGACTGCAAAGTTATCTAAGCAGTTCTAGGGTGAAGCTGTAAAGACAGCCTGCTATTTGATTAACCGATCTCCATCAGTACCATTAAGTCTTGATGTTTCGAAGAGAGTATGGACTGGTAATGATGTGTCTTACTCTCATCTGAAGGTGTTTGGCTGCAAAGCTTTTGTGCATGTGCCCAAATAGCAGAGATCGAAGTTAGACTACAAAGCTACACCGTGCATCTTTCTTGGTTATGGCGATGAAGATTTTGGTTACAGATTATTGGACCCATACCAGAAGAAGTTTATCCGAAGTGGAGACGTGGTCTTTTATGAAGATCAAACAATTGGGGATTCGGAAAGAGGCACAACCAGATGGCGCAGTCAAAAGAGTTGATCCATTAGCTTCAGATGAAGAAAGTCACGATGACATCCCTGAAGCAGTTGCCAATGAAGTGCCTGCAGAACCAGATAATGTTGATCAGGGGGAGCCTGTTCAAGATGTGCCAGACCATGAGATTGCTGATCAGGGAGAGCCTAGTCAAGAAGAGCAGATTCAAGAAGAACCCAATCAGGGGGAGCTTCCAGCCCCGCAAGAGAATGAAGATTAGGTCAGAAGATCCAACAGAAGTTGAATACCGTCTACCAAGTATTCTTCATCAGAGTATATCATGTTGACTAATTATGGAGAGCCCGAAACTTATGAAGAGGCCAGAGCTCATAACGACAGTGATAAGTGGATAAAGGCAATGGAGCCCAAAACTTATAAGGCTGCTAGGATGGACTTCAGGTAACTTGGAGTCATGATCGGAATTCCTCCCTCATGGACTGGAGGGGGAGATTGTTGGTAAATGGTCCAGCCCATGATCAATGTTATAGATTATTCTAGTAAGCAAGTGAGGTGGCTGGAGCATGCTAGACAATTCTAGCATGTTATTAAGTTGATAGAAGAAGCTAGAGAGTACTAGCTTCCTTGGTTGCAAATGGAAAGATCTAGAAGCTACAATTTTGTGGCTAGTCTAGAATTTTCTATGCTAGAGGTTTGAAGAATACACTAGAAACTAGTAGAATGCCAAACCCTCACCTATAAATATGGGTGTGATGTTGTAGTGATGTAACCAATTAAGAACCAAGTGTGAGTAGCAAAGGATCAAGTCCAAAGCTAGAGTTCCACTCCAAGAGTGAGAGTGAGAGTGTTCCACTATACATAGTGTGAGCGAAGTTTAATGTGAGAGAAAGTGTTGTTATACTTTCTTGTATCCATCAAGCCTTGTCTTTGGCTTGGTAAGACTACTCTTGTTGTACTCATCTTTTTCATATAGTGAAGATTGATCCTTGTTTCGTGGACGTAGGCATAAATTGCCAAACCACATAAATTCTTGGTGTCCATTTTCTACTTTACCTTATGCATTCTCTATCTTGTAGTACCGACATTCCTAACAAGAAGAATGCGTAGCTTGGCAATGCATATGGCACAATACCAAGCAAGAAATGGTAGAAAGAAAAATTGGAAGAATTGTAGGAGAAAAGTAAGTTTTGTGTGGATATTTGAACAAATACATAGCTTTTGGGTGAATTTTGAGTTCAATGATTTTTTTTTAAAATTATTTTAGCCATTAGATTTAAATTTGGGCCGTTATAATTTTTTTTTTTTACCGTTAGATTTGATTATATTTGATATCAGCTATTGGATTCAATAAATATATAAATATAAAAAAAATTGAATTTAGGCCGTTGGATCAACCGACGGCCTGTTTATTCAACCGTTGGATTAAAATGAGCCGTTGGCTCTCTGGCACAAGTGCCCGACAAGTCAACGTGGGTGGGGCCTATTGAGAATATCGTGTTTAAGAATGGGAAAAAATAGAACAAACTTTGGAAATCAAAAACAAATAACCAAGATAAATAACACTAAGAATTTACATGGTTCGGGAATATGTGCCAACGTGCACAGGACAACAACAACAATCTTTCACTATATCAATAATGAGTACAACCAATAATCTTGCCAAATCTCTAGAACTAGGACTTGACAAAAAACCTGAAAGAACAAGAAATACACACTCTCTTTTCTTTTCTCTCGCACACACTTTACAATATTTTCTCACTCTAATCCCTTTAGTGGTATACAATTTATTGTTTTGCTCCTTTCTTAAATTCAAAACTAGTACAATAACCCTTTTATATAGACATAATAAAGGTCTTCTTCAATAAGGATTATTAATCTTAATTGGAATCTAGTTATGAATCCTACTCCAATTGAGAAACTAACTACAATTGGGTAAACAACTCCAATTGGGAAAACAATTTAATCCTCTAAGACTATAATTCCTTATATACTTAGGACAACTTATCATGGGCTAGAAAAACCTAACAATCTCCCCCTCCAAACCATGAGGAAGGTATACCAAAAAAAAAAAAAAAAATAGGATTGCTCATCTTAACCAAACTCCTATTGATCAAACTTTTCCTGACCAGACTCCCCTTTATCGAATTACTCATTAACCAATACCCTCTTGATTAGACTTCTCTTGACCAAGCTCCCCCTGATCAGAACTACCATTGTCATTGGCAAAGGCAATCATAGACTTCTTTGCCAGAAAACATCGCTTATCTTCATCTTGGTCCAATCAGCATCAGAAATACTTGCTGGCTTGCTTTTAATACCTTCAGTAAAATAGTTCTCCTCTTGATTTCCACGTAACCCAATTAAAACGGGTTGCACCCTCCATTCTAAACGTATATCAGCTAAACCTGGCTCTGATACTACTTGTTGAGAATATCGCGTTTAAGAATGGGAAAAATAGACCAAACTCCAGAAATCGAAAACAAATAACCAAGATAAATAACACTAAGAATTTACGTTGTTCGGCAGTATGTGCCTACGTCCACGGGACAACAACAACAATCTTTCACTATATCAATAATGAGTACAACCAATATCTTGTCAATTCTCTAGAACTAGGACTTGATGAAAAACCTGAAATAGCAAGAACAAGAAATACACTACCTCTTTTCTTTTCTCTCACACACACTTTACAATATTCTCTCACTTTAATCCCTTGAGTGGTATACAATTTATTGTTTTGCTCCCTTCTTAAATTCAAAACTAGTACAATAGCCCTTTTATATAGACATAATAAATGTTTTCTTCAATAAGGATTATTAATCCTAATTGGAATCTAGTTATGAATCCTACTCCAATTGAGAAACTAACTCCAATTGGGTAAACAACTCCAATTGGGAAAACAATTCTAAGACTATAATTCCTTATAGACTTAGGACAATTTATCATGGGCTGGAAAAACCTAACAGGGCCATGCCAGTCTCAGCCTTGGCACATCGTCCGCGTGTGTGCGTCTCCTGGGGGCGTCTGGCACTCAAGCGTCGAGTTTCACTCGCGTTGGTGGGGCCCAAACCATTTTATGGGCTGGTTTCTGGCTTTTTTTACATTTTAGGTTTTAGGTCCAAATTAGAACTTGGGTTGGAATGGATTTGGGGGAATAGAAGGGAAATTATAGGTTTTAGGCTATGGGTTGGAGGTGGCCTTATGGTTTAAAATTTTAGCCCGAGATTATTAAACAATGATTTTAGCCTAACTTTATATTTTTTCGGTAACTTTTTTGAAAATAAAATTTATTTAGATTATCCTAATTTATTTTTATGAACATTATAGTCTAAAAATATTTAAATTATGAGTAAGTAATTAAAAATCATACAAATAAATAGGTATTTATAAAGTTTAATTTAAATTTGATTTAAATAATTTTCTTAAATTATTTTAGACGTTAGATTTAATTTTGGGCCGTAAAATCTTTTTTTTTTTACCATTAGATTTGATCTCATTTGATCATAGCCGTTAGACTATAAGTGAAAAATAAAAAAGGGTTTGAAATATGACAATTTGGTGGGTCAAGAATAATTTAAGCCATGCTTAAATCCTGGGGGAAATCTAGCTCAGAGATATATTTTCTCCCCATAGCTTATTTTAGGTCATGGTTGGAGATGGTTTGGGGTGAGTTTTAAAGCTTATATTTTAAGTTTTATCCCATGGGTTGGAGACGGTCTTACCTTGTTTGAATACTGGGCATCTGCTACACTCAAAATGTCATATTTGGATGATATTTTTCATGAGTCCGCTAGTGTCCCTGGTAAAGCCGTGCATCTAGGACTCAAAGAACTTGCCATATTTCCATTTGTAATTGCCTCGAGATGGCCAACTGATTTTCAAGTTCCTTTTTTTGCAGCTCGTGCTGGTGGCCAATTTCGACCCAAGGCAAAGCCATAGCCTAGTAGGGTAGCATCTACAGCAATCGCTCCTACTCTTCCGAGTGTCTTAACAGAAGACCCGTCACATTATCTACCACTGTCTCAAGCACAACATTTGTTGACACTGAAGACGATAAACTAAAAGATCGGGAGCATAGAGCCATAAAAAAACAATGAAATTCCATTGTATGGTGGCAAAGACTCTGAACCTTATGAATCAGCTCCAACAGGTGCTCTTTAATAAGACGTTGCAGGTTCTGATAGAAAAGCAAAGGGGGAGATAAGAATAAATACCTATTTCCTGGTTTTTCATTTCTAGTTGATAACTTATGATGTTTTCTAGAATGCAGACATATTCTTTGGATTGGAATGTCTTGATGATTCTATAAGCCAAACTGCCAGGAGTACAGTTGACTTTTGCAAAATGAAAACTTTTTTTAAATATAGTAGAAATATTGCATTAGTACTGTTTGTTGACTGTGGTAAGTACTTTTTCTTTCAATGGAGATTGCTATTAATAAGTCTGATGAGAAGGCTGCTACAAGTACCCAACCAGGTGACAAGGTCTACCCTTCATATTCTGTTAATCATGATTTAGAAATCGCAACTTTGTCAATGGTAAAACTTTGGTGATCCTACACATTGCTCCGCCAAGTCCTCTTCGTTTGTGGTGTGTGATGTTGCAGAAGCTTAAACATGTTGTGATTATTGTACAACCCAAGATTCAATGTCCTGCATAGAAGTTTTTGTTTCTAACAAACACGGTGAAATTCAATTAGAAATTGAGGTAAAGGCCGTACTATCATTGAAACATTAATACTTGTTAGGTTATTGATTTTTAATTGGGCATTTTAGTGTCAGGTAGATGGGGCTTTCTCTGACTTTAAAGTTCTGGATATTGTGTCTGATGTCGCCATTTCATCTGGTATGTGCACAATCACTTGACTTTTTTATTTTTGCTACTATATTGTATGTTAGGAATTGAGTCTGGGTTTATTTAGAATGACATGTTGGCAAACTTCAACCCAAGCTCAAAGTGAAAAAAGGAAAGGAGAATCTGCATGTTCTTTACTCTGAAGTTGAGCCTACTATGGGTCCACAAACTGCACATTTGGTACATTTCGAAACTGGTGACATGAAGAGAGCTCACTTACTGCCTTCCCTTCTGAACATGTTGATCACCCGTCTCCCAGGCTTGGTGATTCTAGTACCCTGAATCCAACCTCTGATTCCTAAGTGAATACAGAAAACCTTGCTGAAGCTAACCACTTGGGTGGTGTCATTTTAGGGGAGGTGGTGCATTTAGAAGCTGTTATTGGGACACCTGGAAAATTGGTAATTACTTTAAGCTATAATATTTGTCCATGCATTTCATATGGGATTGGAAATAAAGATTGATTGTGTTAAACTACCTGCTTCTCTTTGTTTATTAGAATGTGCAGGGTCATAAAAGTAGAAATAGAAACGCTTCTACTACATCAAATCTTCCTCATAAGTGCCAATCTTTTGCAACCGAGAAAGCTAAAGGTGCGACATCATCCAGGCAGCCAAGGAAGAGGGTACCTCATAAACAAGTTGATGAGCTAGCAGATGAGGCTAACGACGACAGCTTCACTGCTAAATCTTATATTGATTCTAAGGTCAATGAAGATGTGAAAAATGATGATGAATATAGGGAGCATAATACATCGCAGAGGAAAATAGTCCCCAGAAAGGCCAAAAAACTGTATCTGAAAAAGAACCAGTTCAAAAACATAAGAGGATCAAGAAAGCATCTTATTAGTCAACCAAAGACGCTCCCAAAAAGTTCACTCATTCAACTTTTAGAAATAGAAGACAAGGTAAATGAACATCTGGATACCTAAGATTGTGAGACACAAAATTTAGATGTCTATCATTTTAATTTTCTTACCTTTTGTAGTGGATAAGTCTTTGCTTGAAATCCCAGAGGAGGAATTTGACACCTATAAATTGTCTCTCATAAATCTCATTCGTCTAGTAGTGCAAAGGGAGCTGTTAAAGGTACACTCTAGTTTTTCTTGTCAAAAAATTTCACATGAAAAAGTATTATCTGGTTTCACAGCCCAATGAAGGGTACTTGAATTCTTATACAAAAGCTACAAGTGCCAATATATTTATGTTGATCATACTTGCTTAAGTTGTGTAATTGCAAAACGAATAGCATAATGTCCCGGGGAATCTTGGTGATGGTTGATTTGAATTTCTAATCTTTGTACACAAAGTAGTGCAAATTTTGTATGACAAGATATTTTTGTTGATCACGCTTAATGCACTTGTGTGTGGGATCTCTAATGCATTACTCTTAAAAATTTACATTGTGTGACAAGGGTTCTAAACACTGATCTCATTTGTCTAGAGATGGTAGTAAGTGAATAGGGTGAAGTAGTTGAAAGATGTTTATGAAATTATTGTATGTTTCTCTTGTATAAAATCCATACAAGATGTAGTGTTTCAAAGTATTATGAAGTTATTAATATGATGGGATGACGTGAATTGGGCCTTCTGAGTGAGTATGTTTTCACCGATTGGTAGCTTCTATTTGGGTCCACTTGAGGCTACAACAATGTGACATCACGAATGTTGTTGAATATAATTAAGTTTTCTTTCCAGGACATGAGGGTGGGAGCCTGATAAGCATAAGCAAGCTTTATTTCATGATGAAGAAGGAAGTAAGCTTCCGTTGAATGAAAATTTCCCAAATGAGCAATTATTTGCAATAGATGTCCAGCTTCCATGGTATTTAGATATTGTGAATTATTTGACTACTAACATTTTCCCTCCATTTATGCCAAGCCAAGAAAGGAAGCGATTAGTGTCTATGTCTAGGCACTATTATTGGGATGAGCCGTACTTGTTCAAATTTTGTCCCGATCAGATCATTCGAAGGTGTGTACCAGAGGAGGAACACATGAGTATCTTAAAACATTGCCATCATTTTGCTTGTGGAGGTCATTTTGGAGCTAAGAAGACGACTCTTAAAGTATTACAATCTGGTTTTTATTGGCCTAATGTGTTTAAAGATGATTTTCAATTTTGTAGTTCTTGCGATAAATATCAGAGGACAGGTAACATCTCTTCCAGACACCAGATGCCATTACAAAATATTCAAGTGGTATAAATCTTTGATGTGTGGGGTATCAATTTTATGGGTCCATTTCCTAACTCATTTGGTTATTTATATATTCTTGTGGGCGTAGATTATGTGTCAAAATGGGTAGAGGTTGTCCCCTCGAAAACTAATGATCACAAAGTTGTTGTCAAGTTCTTATAGGATAACATTTTTACTAGGTTTGGCACACCAAGAGCAATCATTAGTGACGGAGGTAGTCATTTTAATAACCATGTTTTTGCATCGTTGATGAAAATGTATGGAATTACACATAAGGTTGGCACTCCATATCATCCTCAAACCAGTGGTCTAAGTAGAAATAAGCAATCAAGAGATCAAAGGTATACTGGAGAAGATAGTGAACACAAGCAGAAAGGATTGGTCTCAGCGATTGAATGATGCCTTGTGGGCATACACAACTGTGTACAAGACTCTTACTGGAATGTCACCATACCATTTGATCTTCGAGAAAGCGTGTCACTTACCGGTCGAGTTGGAAAATAGAGCATACCAGGCCATCAAGAAGTTCAACTTTAATATGAAAGAAGCAGGTGAGAAGAGAAAGCTACAATTGAATGAGCTTGAAGAGTTGATGTATGATGCTTATGAAAATGCAAAGTTGTACAAGGAACGAACCAAGGTGTATCATGATAAACACCTAGTTAGGAAGGAGTTTCATTTGGGGCATAAAGTTTTGATCCACAATTCGAAATTGAGGCTTTTCCCTGGAAAGCTCAAGTCTAGATGGTATGGTCCTTATGTTGTTACCAAAGTTCTTCCTCATGGGCAGTGGCGGATCCAGGAATCTTACCCCAAGGGGTCGCAGTGTAAAAGTTCAAATAAAAATTTAGGATGGAAAAACATATTGAAAATGAAATCATAGTACTTTCATTCATAATTCATAATGGAAACAATATTACAAACTATAATTGTCCACGACGAGGTTTCATATTTTGAAAACGAAGCATTATAGCTTCATTTTCAATACAAGCAAAAATATCTCTCTCAATATAAACAAGCAAGCTATCACTCAACCATTGATCTCCCATTTTGTTCCTAAGTGGACCCTTAACAATATTCATGACAGAAAATGCTCTCTCCACTGAAGCAGTTGCAACTGGTAAAACTAAAGACAATGTAATGAGCAAATATACATAATTGAATACTTGATGCATCCTTGTCTCCACCATTTTTTTTGCAAGATCACCAATCCCTTCCAATTGAGAGAAATCACTACTGGAACACACATAATGAATATAAATCTCAAGTTGATATTCAAGTGCCAAACGATCTTCATCCGAAAAGTCTTGAGGATAAAATTGAGCAAGACGAAGTAACTTTGGTTTATCAAAAGCTACAAATGAATCTTTCGGACTCAAACATGCCATACAAATAAGCAACTCGGTATTTACCTCATTAAAGTGATCCTCTAACTCCGTAATTTGCTCATCAATGACATAAATAAAGAGCTCCACACGATAATGATGACGATTTGTCTTTATTGGAGTATAACGCCTTGACCTCCCTGGAAGTATAAATGCCTCTTCCATGTTAGGAACATCAATATGATGTTTTTCACAAAAAGAAGATATTTCATCAACCAATGCATCGAACCCATTATTCCTCATCCAATATAGCTTTTCCTTGCATGATTTCACTAAAGCCATTGCATTCACAATTTCTTAATCTTTCCTTTGCAATGCTTGTGACAAATCATTTGTGAGTCCCAATATGACTTTCATCAAGAAAAGGTGAAATACAAACTCAAAAGTAAGTATCACTCTCATTAACTTATTTGCTTCACCCGCATTTTCATTCGGATTATCATCAATAACCATTTGAAGCACATGAACCACGGATGAAAACATAGAAATGATGCTAATCAAGGTACCATAGTGTAAGTTCCATCGTGTGTCACTGGCACGTTTGAGACTTGTTTCTTGATTTAAGCCTCGTCCCGTTATAAGACAATCATTTTCAAAAGCTATCACAAGCTCTTCTTGAAGTTGCCCTCTAAGTGAATCACGCCGCTTACAAGATGCTCCAACATGATTAACCACACTATTAGCCATTGCAAAAAAAGAGGCAATGTCTATATTCTTCTTTGCTACGGCAACAAGAGCTAGTTGAAGTTGATGAGCAAAGCAATGAACATAATATGCACAAGGTTGTTCTCTCAATATCTTTGTTTTAAGGCCATTCAACTCACCTCTCATATTGCTAGCACCATCATAACCTTGTCCTCGTAGCTTGGAAATGCTCAAACCGTTGCGAGAAAACAATGTGTCAATAGCATCCTTTAGTGAACTTGAAGTAGTGTCGGTAACATGTTGGATACCCACAAATCTTTCAATTACATGCCCGTTGTCATCCACATAACGCAACACCATAGCCATTTGCTCTTTCACAGACACATCACGTGCTTCATCCACCAATATTGAAAAGAATCTATCTTTTAGACCATCCATGATAGCATCAAGTGTTTCAAGGGCACATGAATTCACAATTTCTTTTTTAATGGAATGAGCTAGTAATTTGAGATTCCCCGGAGCATTTTCCATCACAACTTCTCTAACTTTATCATTATTATCTGCAAGGAATTGCAATAACTCCAAGTAATTTCCCCTATTGCTTAAAGTGGCACTTTCATCATGGCCACGAAAAGGAAGACCTTGTCGCAATAAAAACTTAGTGCACTTGATTGAAGCAATCAAGCATGTGCGATAAGCCTTACGAGCTTGGTCAGAGTGTTTGCTCACTGCCGTTTCAATATGTGTAGCTTGATTCATCAAATTTGTAGCAGCTTCTCTAGCCTTATTATGAACACTCCCAACCGGTCCAACATGCATCTTAAATCTTTCTCTCCCTTTCTTCCAATTCTTAAATCCATCTCCAGTGAAAGCTTCACTACCCACTTGTTCAAAATTGGTTTTAAAGAGATAGCAATAGAGACAAAATGCCGCATCTTTAGATACACTATACTCCAACCAATCAAACTCATCAAACCATTGGGGAATGAAGCGTCGATTAATTCCCGACATATTAGTTATTGGGAAATTATGACCTCTAGGTTGACAAGGTCCTTTTTGTAGATATAATCTTCGGACCTCATCTTTCATATTAGCGTCATAATCTATTATTCGAGTTCTTAATCCAGGATCCGCTTGAAGATTACCCAAAACATCATCTAACTGACTTTGTCTTGAACTTGGAGTTCTTGAACTACCAACAGTATTTGAACTATCAACATTATTCGAACTACCCGAACCCGATGATGACTTTCTCTTAAAAAACCGTTCCGTAATAATGCTACATATACAAAATATTCAAAATAAATACTCACAATATAAACAAACCATAAACATAATCAAAATAAATATGAATTGGATTTCAATTAAATTAAATATCTCATCTTGCATTCTACATATACAAAATAATGAAAATAAAAACTCACAATATAAACAAACCATCAATATAATCAAAATAAATATGAATTGAATTTCAATTAAATTAAATATATTCTACATATACAAAATATTCAAAATAAATACTCACAATATAAACAAACCATAAACATAATCAAAATAAATATGAATTGGATTTCAATTAAATTAAATATCTCATCTTGCATTCTACATATACAAAATAATGAAAATAAAAAATCAAAATATAAACAAACCATCAATATAAACAAACCATCAATAAAAACAAACCAATAAAAACTCACAATATAAACAAACCATCAATAAAAACTCACAATAAAAACTCACAAAATAAATATGAATTGAATTTCAATTAATTAAATATATTCTACATATACAAAATATTCAAAATAAATACTCACAATATAAACAAAGGGAGGAGATGGAGTTGGAGCCACCAGCATGGGAGCAGCAAGGGAGGAGATGGAGTTGAGGGTTTGGGGGCAGCAGCAGCAAGGGAGGAGAGGAGTTGAGGGTTTGGGGGGATTGAGTTAGGGTTGGAGGATGAGAAAACAAAAGAAATTGGGGCTTTTGATTGTATAGGAGTCGGGTAGGAAGGCTGGGACTGGGGGGGGACACGGTGGGAATTTCTTTTCTTTTTTTTTGTTCGGCCTAGCCCAAAACGACGCCGTTTTGGCCAGGTCATTTAAAAAAATTTCCTGGGCCAAAACGACGCCATTTTGCCCATCTGTTTTGAAAAAAAAGAAGCGCGCGCGAGCGCTGCTTCTTCTTCCTCTTCCTGCCGAGTCTTCGTTCAGGCTTTTTGTCGAACAGTTGGCGTGCGAGTCCGACCCCGACGACCCCAGCTCCAAGAGGTCGCATATGGGAGCTTCAAGGTTGTTTCCATGGTTTTCAAGGGGTCGTGCGACCCCGACGACCCCACTGTGGATCTGCCACTGCTCATGGGGCGTTGGAGGTTCATGGTAAAGAGAAGAATTAGACATTCAAGGTGAATGGACATAGAGTAAAGCCCTATATTGAGATGAGTATTGAGCCTTGAGAGGAGGATGTGACCTTCTAACCTGTTCAGTACATTGCATGACATCGTCTCATAGTCTGGCTGAAGACTATAAAATAAGCACTTGTTGGGAGACAATCCAATGTTTCGTTCGTTCTACATTTACTTTTTTATTGTTCAAATTTATGCATCTTGTCTTTAGCTAATCCCTGTTTTTATTTTATTTTTATTTTTATTTTGTAGTCCATTAGAGCCTTTCACCTGTTTCACCGGTTGAGGACTTCAAGCTTAGAGGAAACAGCGTTATTGTCTACTTTCAACTCAACTAGGGAAGTACCGCTATCTTTGAGCTTTATTCTTATTTCTTGTTTATTTTGAGTCTTTCTTATTTTTGCCATTGAGGACAATGTCAACTTCAAGTTTTGGGGGGGGGGGGGAGGGGTGAAGTTGTCCTTGTGTTGCTTTTCAATCTTAAAAAAATAATAATAATAAAACCGTACAAAACAAATGTTTTATTTTGCTTTGTTAGTTTTGTGTCACTTTCCGAATATCTATGATGAAACTTAGTTAATCTTTGGTTTGATTTACGAAAAGTTTATAATAGTTGTGGATTTCTTTGCGTCCTTCACTTGATAGCATGACCTAAACATTTTTTGTTTTTTTTGGAAACTTTGAATGCACGTAGCCATGGTTGATATGATGTGTTGTGGTCGAGATAAATATATGTAAACACTTGTGGAGACGTGCATAATCCTTGTGAGCTTTTGAGCTTATTATATGATTGAACCATTATGCTCAATCAAATTTGTTCTTGTGTGTATGATCTCATTTTTTTACATGCATCTCTAGAATTTGCGTTATACCATTCGAAATGTACATCAAATCATGTAACAAACTGATATGGGCAATTGTTTCTTTCGTTTGAGCCAACACTTAATATTATTTTTCTTAGTTAGCCACTTTGAGCCATTATGAGAGCCATTTCGTTCTTTAACCCAAATCTCCCCTACCTAGCCTTGTACTCAAGTTTCCTACCTTTTATCTAAAGAGCTTGTAGAGTAATCTTTTGAGAGGAGAGATTTCAAAGTTGTAGGGCCAAATTTCGTAATTTCAATTTTGCATTCTTCAAAATTCAAAATTAAAAAAAAAAGAATGAAAAAGAAAAAAAAAATTGTTGCAAAAGTGTTTCTTTGGATCAAGCCAAATGAAAGGAAGTCTAAAGTCGGGGTTTAAGCTTAGAAAAGTTTTGAGGGTTTTGAATTATTTCTCTCTCAAATACAATTGAAAAGTTCTACAAGTTATTTAGATTTTGAGTTCTCCATTCCTTTCTTTGTTTAGCTACTTAACCCTCGGCCCCATTACAACCTAGATTAAGACCTTTGATTCAAGAAGTTACGTGATTTTGATCGCGGAGTCTAGGTGGACAAGCAAGCATATAGAGGCATGTTTTATGAGATCACTAGAGTGAAATATTTTATGCTAGAAATTATGAGTGAGACACATGAGTGTTTACCTTGTAAGGGGTTGAAACAAATTTTGCATATGCCTTATTTAGATTGTAGTGCATTGTATTGACATTTGGCTATCACACACTACACTTTAAACATACTATGTCTAGAGTGTTGCTATCTTGCGAAGGAAGGTTAAGAATATGCATATTATTGTAAATTTTGATCCAAGTCATGCCCAAGAGTTAACCTTCTAAGAGTTTTGTTCGGAAAGATTAGTGTTAGCATTCGTCATTGTTTTGCTTGAGGACAAGCAAATGTTAAGTTTGGGGGAATTTGTTATGCTCGTAAATTCGCTATTATATATTTAATAATTCTCCTTGTTTACAACTTTGTTTTACTCTTCTATATAGATTTTACAATATATTTGTGTTTTGTAGGTTGTAACAAGCGAAGAGTGCAAAAGGAGCTAAAAAAGGCTTTTACAATCCTATGTCATCAACACAACTTGTGCAAAGCAGTCTAGTTCGTGGATTAAACTGTATTGACTCGGGAAGAACCAGAAGATGTGGCAGATTAAATGAAGGTCAGGCTATGCGCGAATACGAAATTTTCTACAAACATGTATCAATGTGGCAGATTAAATGAAGATTAAAATTCCTATTTATTAGGAGTTTTAACCAATTGGAAGAAGCTAAAATGTCTGTAAGGAAATAAATAAGAAGACTAATAAGATGAGACTTTAAAGCCCATTGAATTAGAATTAAGAAAAGAAGGCTATTCAAGCCTTGGGTTGTTACAAATGAAAAGGGGGGTTTTTTATCCCTCTTCAGCGCAGCAGATGGTCGTGTGCAAAAACAATTAGAAGAAAATAAAAAAAGAGCAGCCACCAAAGATGAGGCAGCCACGACAAAAGAGAGAAAGAGGAAGGACCAAGGGCACCATTCCACAATTCATCATTGAAGAGTTTTTTTCTTCTCCTTTTACTTTCTGTTTTGTTTGTCTTTGCTGCCCATTTACATTATGAGTAACTAAATATCATAGTTGGGACTTGGTTGAAGTCCTAATCATGTTTCCTTGAGTATTTTCGATACACTTTTGTTACAAGACAATTTGTTGATGCATTAGTGATTAATTCTAGTTTTAATTCCAATCTTATTGAGTTATTTTATGATTGATCACCATAGAATAGCCTTGTAATTGAGTTTGTTACATGGGTAAATTTGGATGATCAAGTCTTGTACCTATGCTTAGTAACAAGAGAACTAGTTACGGTTCTTGGAATTCATTATCTCGGATTACCGGAATAGATACCATGTTCTAGGATTCGTGTGTTTGTCGATTTCCATTGTATTATGCTTCCTCGGAATGCAACTTAGTAGATACCATGCTAAATACTTCGAGAATGAAAAGAGTTAGTATAGACACCCATGGCTAATTCGTTGTTTAGGGAAATGAATAGCTTAAGGAGTAGATACCATGCCTTTAGGTTGACAAACGTAAAGCATCAAAAATCTGTTTTGTATCATCGTGTGTATCAGTTGCTTAGGCGAAAAAAGATTAGAGATGGATACCAAAGTCCTAACTGTTCAAACATTATTTTCAAAACCCTTATTGCCAATTACTTTTATTTGCCTACGTTTTTTATATTGTGTTTTACTACTTAAACTGAAGACATCTCAAACTATTTGTTAAACCTTTATGTGCATATTTGCTAGTTTTTGTGAATTAATTAATTTAAATTGTTAGAAATCATGCTCTAGATACATATTAGTGCAATCCTCATGGGAATGATCTCGTACTTGCTTTCTATACTATGTGTTTGATCTTGTGCACTTGCGAGTTTAAAAT
The DNA here is from genome assembly GCF_916048215.2 of Malus sylvestris. Classification (NCBI taxonomy): domain Eukaryota; kingdom Viridiplantae; phylum Streptophyta; class Magnoliopsida; order Rosales; family Rosaceae; genus Malus; species Malus sylvestris. The sequence continues at coordinate 11,249,770 of NC_062264.1, forward strand.
GTGCGATTAGTAGCTTAATATTTAGGTTGTTAAACGCATAACACTACATGAGCGTGTTCCATTTGCTTCTGGAGTCTCTCTATTTCTCTCTCTCACAAATCAGAAACCTAAACATCTCTTCTCTCAAAATCAACGAACCATAACACGATCTCGCTCAAAACCTGCAACCGCAACACGAATCCAAAACATTTCGGTAATCTCTAAAACATTTTTATGAGTGTTAATTTCCGAATGCATGTCTAAACTTCATTTGGAATTTGGTTGTTTCCTCAATTTCATCATCAACCCCTTCTCACAAATTCATCTAAAATGTTCTGCATGTATAATTTCATGTTCGTGTTGGTCATTTCAAACAGATTTCAAGTTGGCCTGCGGAGATTTGATTCAAATTTATGGATTTGGGTAAGAAATTAAGAACCCCTAATCTTTTATTACGATTTTAAATGCCACATAATCGCAATGATCCATCCAAAATCGCATTTTATATGATTCATTTTGTTGATTTTATTTTCTAGAATTTGAGTTTTTATCTCTTGATTATTTTTTGTAGAGGTATAAATTTTCCTTTTTGACTGGAAATGGGTTTTAAGTATAATGCTATCAAATTCTATTTTTTTTTCTAATTTTCTGATTTTGGTGCAAAGCACGGAGTGCTAATATATTGATCCTGGGATTTTTTGTCTTTGCAGGATTTTGGTCTTTGAAATGGGTATGTGTTGTTTTTAACATTTCGGTTCTCACATATTTTGATCTTTGATTTCTGTTGTCTGCCTCTTTGTAAAAATAGTTGTAGTTTTCTGAGAAGGTTGGGACTTAGTTATATTTTCTGTGTAATCTCGATTAAGTTTAAGACTCTCAAAACAAGGGAAAACAGATAAGAGTGATTAAAATTTTGTATCCGAATCAAGGAATTGGTTGCCGCACTAAATCATCATATTGTTCTTCATATTTTGGAAACATATTTTTATTTTTTGGTTTTTATTTATTTATTTTTTGCTGTTATTAGTATGAATTTTGTTTGATGGGAGGCTGGTTGAGTGTGGAAAAGATTGTATGGGTCCTTTGTATTTGAAGGAAGATTTTCATAAAATTCCAATATTTTTTTGCAAGTAGTTACTTTTGTGTGTTCGAGCACTGTACTATTGTTTCTTGCTATTTCCATTCTTATTTTTGTGTTATTTAAGGCTAAACTATACATATTTCTTAATAACGTACCCGCAATTATGTTACATTATCTTAATGACTTGCAAAGATGTGTTGCAATTACTCTATGAACTTTAGTATTGTATAATATTTCAATCAATTGAATATATTTTTGAACAAATTTTAGTATCAGATTCTTTTGGGGATGTGAGCAATCTCTATAAATCCTTTGTTTCCCTTTTAGATTGTGAAAGAAAAGGGGATACTAAACTTTTGTGATCTTTGATAATCAATACGTCTTGAAAAGCAGTTTTTTCCATTTCATATTACTTGACGTGGAAGCGGTACTCATATCAAGATTTTTTACCATAATGTTTAGCTTCATAGTTGTGCATATTTCAGCTGATCCTCTCTTTTGCTCATCTCCTGCAGAAATGGGTGAGTTTGGGAAATGGGTTGTCTGAATCCAAAGCTAAAGACTTGAAATGAAGGAGATTTGAGTAGTTGGAGCATTTCCCCAAAGTTTGATTCACGAAGTTTAGTATCATACTAGCTTATTCATGTAAATGTTTTTATGAAATATTATTACTGCTTATGAATAATCCTTTGTTTGGAGCAGGTTGGAAAGGCTCAAGATGTTGATGTCAATAGGATTGTGCTTTTTCCCAAAGTTTCAGATGCTTTGAAAGGTTTTACTCTTACTCTCCTGCTTTTGTTCAACTATTTTGCAATGTGATTTGATTTTTTGGATGGCTTTTTTGGATTGTACTTAGGGCTGGTTTGGTATTGCTGTGCTTTGAAAAAAAAACTGCTGTGAGAATAAGCGGCTGTGAAATAAATCAGCAGAGTGTTTAGTAAACTTTTTTGTAAAAGTGCTTTTGAAAAAGAAAGCAGTCTGATGGTGGGTCTTTTCATTAAAGGAGCACTGTAGCTCCGTGTGCTTTGAAAAAAAGCCAGTTTTCCAAAGCTGCAAATAGTAGCTTCAGCTTTTTCCTTTGATTTCAGCTTATTCTCACAGCAGCTTCCAAAATAAGCCCTTTTTTTTTTTCAGTTTACCAAACACCTAAAACTCTCACAGCTTTTTTTCGTGGGTGCTTTTTTTTTAAGCACCTCACTCTCAAACCACCCCTTAATTTTATGTGTTCTGTTTGCATTTGATTTGGTTCAATGGAGCTTATATGTAAATTATTAAGGTTTATTAGAAAATGGTATGAAGCAGGCGCATAATGCAACAATCGCCACCAATTGGAAGGGTTCTTTGTTTCTAGACTCTAGCTTTACCTTTGCTTTAACTTTCAAATCATCAAATAAGCTTATGTAGAGACATGAGTTCAGCCTAAATAGAAATCCTAATATTGATTTTGATTTGATTTTTGTTTCCTTATTCTTTTTATTTTTTATTATTTTTCTAAACAATTTTATTTATTAGTTTTAAGTCCTAATTCACACAATCAACCAACATGCTTGCAATTTTGTCTAATAGTCTAAAATTCATATAATCATTTTATAAACTGGGATGTGTAAGGAAGTATATCTCAATCTAAAATTATACATTTGTGTTGAAATTAAGCATGTGTTTGATATTTGTGAATTTACAACTACTTAATGTTAAGGTAAATACTAATTACAAAAATTTTGTACGGTTTTCAATCCTGCAGCATCGCGCGGTCTATTCTTTGCTAGTTATAGTTCTATTTTCACGTCTATTGCAATTTTTTTTGTCCAATACAGTTTTTTGTTCAGTTATGGTTTTTACCAGTTTGTCCTCGTTTTTTTTATTTTTCTATGTTTGATTGTGAAGGAATCAAAGGGCAATTTAGAAAGCTTCACCATTTTGGAGTGGTCCTTTATATATGTTGATGATACTTCAAATTGCGTTGGTGGTTAAAGAAGGGCTTTTTATTTTTTTATTTTTTTAATACAGCAGTTAAAGAAATTATCAATCATAGATTTACCGTGGACTTCGTTAGTAAATCTTAATCATAAATCAAAATTTTCATTTGTTTTCTATTAAAAAGTTGAATATTCTGATTATGTGCAATGATGTAATTATCAATTATAAACAACATGACGATTTCTTATATGCACTGGAAAACTACTATCCAATAAAATGAACATAATCGGAAGATTTTCGTTAAAGTCCACTAAAAATTATAGAGAAATCGATCCAGAACTAACTAAATAAAAGACAAAAGACAGTGTCAAAATTGTAGGGTTGTTTTGTTCATTCCAAGTTTCCGAGAGATTTTTCAATGTGACCGATACACAGGTTGGTATTCACGTGTCATTATACACATAGTGAGATATGTGTGTTAAAAAGTTAATAACTTAAAAAATAAAATTTCCTACAATTTATATTAAAACACGTGATATACTATTTGTATTCCGGTCATAATTAAAAATTTCTTTAAGTATCCAACACAACCACGTGCCAAAATGCAGAAGAAAACACCATAAATACGAACCCCACCCGACCAAATCATTACTTCATCATCTCCCCCCGCCATTTCACTCCTCAACTACCGCCGGCAATTCCGTCTTTAACGCTCCTCCACCCCGCCACGTGTCATCCCTTCCACTGGGTCCCACCTCTCCGTAGCTCACCAAAGTCCAACTATAAGTACAAAGCAAACCCCTCTCTCTCCTCTCTCTCTTTCTCTCTCTTCGCCGTCGCTCACCGGCAATTTTAATTATTTATTAATTTAAATTTAGAGAAAAAAAAATATAATCTTTCGAGAATTTCGGAGAATCCGTTACGGACAAGACGTTCCAGCTGCAGATCGGCTTACAGGAGCTTTTCTCTGACTGAACGAGCATTGCTGACCGTCTGATTATCCTCCTGATTTCCGGCGATTCGAACCCAAAAAGGTAAAGCATTACTTACGTTTCGCACCTCAATTTTCTCGTTAAGTGCTCCGAAATTCGCGGTTTCTGGAATTTGTGACGGAAATGCGAGGTTTTTCGCAGTGTGCATTGCGTGGTTGCGCGTGAGTGATCGGAGACGAGAATGTCAGGCCCGCTGGATCGGTTCGCCAGGCCTTGTGAGTCCATCTCTCTCTCTCTAGTTCTTTCTCTCTCTAGATTTTTGTCGGTGCGGCTGTGTGCTTGTTGCTGTTGAATCTGGGAGGGCCTTGTGTTTGGTCTTGAGGGGACTGAGGTTTTGGATGGGTTTAATTACTTGGCTGAATTTAGGGTTTCTGTTTGGTTGCTGAGAAAATTCAGCAGAAATGAAACAGAAATCTGAGGAAAGTTTAAATTTTGACTCTTTTTTCCCTCTCATGGTTTTGTTTTTAGTAAATGGGTCGTCTTTTCTCAGGTCAAGACATCAAATTTTACCAATTTGTTGTATTATATTTGTTAATGTTTTAGAAAGTTTGAATTTTGACCTTCTTTTTCCTCTCATGGTTATGTTTTTAGTAAATGGATCGTCTTTTCTCAGGTCAAGACATCAATTTTTACAAATTTGTTGTATTATATTTGTTAATGTTTTCACAAACCGTATTCTTATTCTTGTTCTCAAATGCGGGTTTGTGAATTCGGTTAACTCCGGTGAGTTTTTAATGTCAATCCCGTTGTTGTTGTTGTTGTGATGCTGCAGGTTTTGAAGGGTTTTATGGTAGTGATGAGAGGAGGGAGAGGAAGTCTGATTTTGAGAATTCCGAGGATGAGCGGAGGACTAGAATTGGGACTCTGAAGAAGAAGGCTCTCAATGCATCTACCAAATTCAAACATTCTCTCAAGAAAAAGGGCGGTAGGAGAAAGAGTGATGGCCGAGTCAGCTCTGTTTCTATTGAAGACGTTCGTGATATTGAAGAGCTGCAGGCTGTTGATGCATTTCGACAAGCACTGATTTTGGATGAATTGCTCCCAGAAAAGCATGACGATTATCATATGATGTTGAGGTGCTCACTTGTTCAACTTGCACAACTGCATATAATCATGCATACAAATACCTCTGGAAGTTCATAATTTGATAGTATATTAAATTTTTTTCCGTAGAAAACTGTGCCTTCGAGTGATATACTCATTTTTTGTTAAAATTATATGGTAAGATAATAAAATAAACTAGTAATTTCTTGAAATATGGTTGAATATTTCATGTGAGATGGGTAATATTGATTAATACGGTTTCTCATATTTAGACATTAACCTTTAGACATTACTTTCAGGTTTTTGAAAGCAAGGAAGTTTGATGTTGAAAAAGCCAAGCATATGTGGGCTGATATGCTTCAATGGAGGAAGGACTTTAGTGCTGACACTATCATGGAGGTAACTACGGCTTATAAAATTTGTTTGATCATGCATACCTTTCATTTCTCATTTTATCTACCATGTTAATGTTTCTATCAGGATTTTGAGTTCAAAGAGTTGAATGAAGTTCTAAAGCACTACCCTCATGGGCATCATGGTGTGGATAAGGAGGGAAGGCCCGTTTACATTGAAAGATTGGGTAAAGTAGATCCCAATAAAGTAATGCAGGTTACAACTATGGATCGGTATGTGAAATACCATGTTCAGGAGTTCGAGAAAAACTTTGCAATAAAGTTTCCAGCTTGCACCATTGCTGCAAAGAGGCACATAGATTCAAGCACTACAATTTTAGATGTCCAAGGCGTGGTATGTTACCTCTTACCTGTAATCAACCATTTCTGTATATACTTTTCATATTAAGTACAACCATAATATCTAATTATTGTGGATTCGTTTGTTTAAATTGTTTCAAAGGGCTTCAAGAATTTTACGAAGTCTGCACGTGATTTAATTACGCGGTTGCAGAACATTGATAATAACAATTACCCTGAGGTATGCAATCACATTTGTGTAGAACTTTGTCTTAGCTACTTTTTATATGGATTGGAAATTCAATATTAACACCTCATTTGGACCTTTGATTTGTTCATAACTGGTGCAGACCCTGTGTCAAATGTTCATCATTAATGCTGGTCCCGGATTTAGGCTGCTGTGGAACACTGTAAAGACTTTTCTCGATCCTAGAACAACATCAAAGATTCATGTATGTAGAAATTACTTTTTTCATGTATCAGAACTATTAACGTTGGGGGGTTCATTGGAAATCTGTCATGAATTGAGTCATTTACCATCCTTCTTTGATTGTATACAACATTTCAGGTTCTTGGAAACAAATATCAGAACAAATTGCTTGAGGTAATCGATGCCAGGTGAGCAGGCGGCAGCATATCTGTCATCCGTAATGCTATATTTGTTCTATCTTAACACACATAGAAGCTCATTGTGATGTACTTGTTCCATCTATGATGTGAATCAAGATTGTTGATCATGCTGAATCATAGCTGAATGTGTGGTTGTCAATGATAGTCTGGCAATACACCATGGCAACCTCTCTTTGTAAATATAGACACTCAAAGACAGATATATATTATATATAATATATGTATGTATATGTATTTTTCTTAGTATTATTTTCTATAATGATTTTTATCTTTCCTATGTTAAATTTATAATTGCACTTAGCTTAATACTTACAAAGATTTCTTCCAAGAATGCAGTGAGTTGCCAGATTTTCTGGGTGGTAACTGTACCTGTGCAGATCAGGGAGGTTGCCTTCGATCTGATAAGGGGCCATGGAAAAACCCTGAGATATTGAAGGTTATATCTTGCTCTCTAGATTTCCTTTCTGCTGCATATTCTTTTTAGTTTTACAAGATTTTGGTGCAGTTTATATTTGTTTGTTACTGAATCGAGCTTGCGTATGCTCTTTGTTACAGATGGTTCTAAATGGTGAAGCACGACGTGCACGGCAAGTCGTTAAAGTTCTAAACAGTGAAGGGAAGGTTCTTGCTTATGCTAAGCCACAATATCCAATGGTAAAACTTATATAGTTTTCCCTACTGCAGAATAAAAAGTGAGATTATTTTATGCATTAGTTTTTACATTTTATGGGGGGTTATGTATTGAAGCAGGTAAAGGGAAGTGATACATCCACTGCTGAGTCAGGATCTGAAGCAGAAGATATTGCGTCCCCAAAAGCTTTGAAGAATTATTCACATCTTCGATTGACTCCTGTTCACGAAGAGGTAGGTTTAACCTTTTTATATGTAACTTTTGTGATGAATTGATTCATTATTGGAGCCTTAGAAGTTATATTGACCAATAGAGAAAAAGGAACTTATATTGCACGGGTAATTGATATATCTCTTTTAAGAGTTGTTGGAAGTTAGGGGAGCATTCTTGTTTGCTTTGTTTGATAGAACAATATTCTAGACAGGATAGAAGTAGAAATTGAGCATTGACCTTTTTATGTTTAATTTGATATGGCAGTCTTACTACAGTAGATTGGTTGATAAGTCATTTCTTCCCTCTTCTTAGCTCTTCTGCCATATCTTAAAAGTAAAATTAACTTCCTAGAGTAAATTATTGCATGGGTTTTTCTCATGATAGCGTAATACTTGAAATACAATTTAAAGGTGAAACTCTAATGTTTAGTGTGAAATTCGTCTGTGGGTAGGTTGGTTGATAAGTCATTTATTCCCTCTTCTTAGCTCTTCTGCCATATCTTAAAAGTGAAAATAACTTCCTAGAGTAAATCATTGTGTGGGATTTTCTCATGATAGCGTAATAATTGTAATACAATTTAAAGGTGAAACTCTAACGTTTAGTGTGAAATTCGTGTGTGCGTATTTTTTTGGTAATGGCCAGTGCAGTGAACATTGACTTTGATTGTGTTGGCTTGAATTGGTTAGGAAGTTAAGGGCTATTGGATCCCCAAGAGTACTTAAGATGCGTAATATTATGTAATAAACAAGAATAGCCTGGAAAAGTTTTACTCTCTATTGATGGTTGTATTCATTTGTGGTCAATCATGTATTCTTTAATGTGCTATAATAAAATATGCAGGTTAAGGCCGTTGGCAAGGCAAACAGTGCAGGTAATTTCTCTGGTTATGATGAATATGTTCCTATGGTTGACAAAGCTGTTGATGCTAATTGGAAAAAGCAAGTGGTTCTCCAGAGAACTCTTTCTTCCAAAGGTCAGCAAGTCTAACGTCGACTTTCCTGCCAAGATATAACATTTTTTAATTATCATATTGTTATAGGAACGACTTAAACTAGTCCAATATAATAAGACTTCACAGCCTCATAATAGTTGAAATTTCATTACTTTGAGTGTGAATACTTTTATACTGACGTTGGTATATCTTGTGCCAAATTTTGGAAACAGAGGTATCATGACATTGACATGGACAAATGTTTAATCTTTTCAAAATGAAAACGGACATGGATATTTGTGGAATGCAGCAAAAATATACATAAATCTCTATCTATATTTACAGGCATTACCTTCTTCAGGAAACAGGGCAGTTCTTAAAAAAATTTCATTATGTAACAGTTAATGTCACAACAAATCAGACGTCAAGGCTATGTTTGGGTAAGGGCTTTGAAGTCCCAAGGGGTTGAGGCAAAGTTTGTAAGCAATGAATTATAAAATGTTAGATAGGAGGGATTACAAATGCACCACTTGAGCATTCCAAATCCATGTGAGAGGGATTTGCAAATGACTACTTGGAAGGTGTCATTTACAAATCCCTTTTTACGTTCCCTTGTAATGATTATGTGGTGCATTTCTAAACCCCTCCTATCTAATGCTTTGTAGTATATTTCTTCCTCCCTTGGTCCAAATCATTTGAGACAAGACCCTTACCCAAACATAGCCCAAAAGTATTAGAAATCACTCTTCAAAATGCTGTGTCTTGACTCTTGACTACCAAAAATTCGTTTTTCTGTTACCAGTAATGGAGATATTCATTTTTGTCAAAATTACCTATTAATCAGTGTGCAAGCTGAGCTACCTACCAGGAAACAATTATCTTGGTCCCTCAACAATATATTATTTATTCTTAGTTCATTGAAAGATTATAGATTTTTCAAGCTACGAAGGATAATGTTTACTCAGCATATTATTGTTTTGAACTTGGGGCATACGACTCCTATTTTTCGTTTACCTGCTGTCAAGTCCAGATGGTATAGTATATGGTGCTGAACTTAAATAGTAGTAAACAGGCGCCTTGTAATGCTAGATAACCATATTTGATTGAGCTGTTATTAACTTATTTTTCTTTTAATTGTTTTGGTACTTTACACTAGATAAATTAACAGAGTCAAATTCTTTTTCATTCAGGGACACTTTCAGTACCTGAGTCCCCTAAGAATCCAGAAGGAATCCAAGGTCGGATTTTGGTTGCGCTTATGGCCTTCTTCCTGACTTTTCTCACTCTCTTCCGCTCAGTGGCTTCCCAAGTAACTAGGAAGCTTCCTGATGCATTGGTTAATCACAATCAAACTATTCAGGAAAGCACTTTTGATGAAGCAAACAAGGAAGAGGGTCGTCCTCCTTCACCAACAACACCAATTACTGGAACTGATCTTCTACCCTCTGTACTGAAAAAGCTGGTGGAGCTTGAGGAGAAGGTTGATATGCTCCAAGCTAAGCCATCTGAGATGCCTTATGATAAAGCGGAATTGCTGAATGCTGCTGTTTGCCGGGTAGATGCCTTGGAAGCAGAGTTAATTGCCACTAAAAAGGTATAGAAGCTTTATTTGATTCTTGGGTAAAATGGGTGCCTTCTACCTGAAATCATATTACTGCCTTCAAAAATGTTCAACTTCTGGCTTACTTTGCATTTTATTCTTTCCAGGGAAGACTGCAACTTTGTTATTCTTTGTGTTAGCTAGACCGTAATTATCAAGTAAAAAAGTAAATAATTATAAAGGTAGCTTCATTATGGTCTATAGCCTAGCTATTTACGATGGAATGGCACACTTGTGCATGATCCCGGTGGCAACAAATCTTTAAAAGAGTTGGTCTAAGCAATGTGAATTATAAAAGGAAAGACATCAGACCTAAAGGATGGCTGCAATCCCAATTCAATTGGCATTGTACTCAACTTGTATTTTATAGTTTTTTAAGTTTGCATCTCTCTCCACGACATAGTTTTAGGGACTGCTTGCATGTGTTTTGCATCTCATTGTGCATGTAGGGGTATATATGTTAAAGGTGCCCATGACGGCATGAGTGCTTCTTGGTTGTCACTGGGCTTAGTTTAGGTATTTCAGAATGATGCATGCATTGACTGTTTCTTATGGATCAGGCTCTGCACGAGGCTTTGATGAGGCAAGAAGAGCTTCTGGCTTATATTGACAGGCAAGAAGACGCCAAGCTCCGGGTACGTTAATCATTCAGTCCATCTAGGGAGATGTGTATTCTTCTTTTTCATTTCCTTGGTTCTATGGTTCATGATTTTTAAGACATTTTCTTGCTCCCTGTCATCAGAAAAAGAAGTTTTTTTGCTGGTAGAGGTGGTGGTTGCTGCTGAGACTACCGAAGAAAGGGATTGCTACGCAGTTTCTCAAACACGTAAGATCCCTACATGAGTGTTTGACTAGACAATACCGACCTTTGATCTCATAGACAACCACATCATCTGAAATGATGCCCATTCTGTCTACTGAGAACGATACGGAACTGACCGTCGAGTTTTATTTTCTTGAACGAAGGTTGTGCAGTTTGAATTGCTTAATCCTATACCCTTTTTTAAATGTTGAAAGAGCAACTAACCAGAGATTTGATTATAATTATGGCTTATGTGGTGCATTTTATCAACTATAAATTAGATATATAAGGCGTATGACCGAACAATTCTTACTTATCAACGGTTTTATCTAAATTTTCTCTCATTACATACTAGGTCACGCGATCAGAAAGAGAGATTACCGATTAGGCCTCGACAATCCGTAAAAATCTGTACATTTTATGTCCACTCGATGGGGAGAGAGACCAAAGGACCCTGGAGGTATTTGCAAAGCAAAAGCGGTGTCCATATTTACTCGAAGTATACACAAACTTTAAAAGAACGGCACACTGCGCAATAATGTACAAAAGCTTTTTAAGTTACAGTACCAAACTAGCAAACATAGAACCGAATGCATTCCACAGCGCATCCGTGGGGAAACGCCAACATCTACACCGGAAAACATGAATGTGGAGACAAGTTACCTTCTTGGTTGATGACAGCTCTTGTTCCAAGGTGTTGACGCGGTTGAGAGCAGCATTCAACATTTCCTCTTTGTCAGGTGGCATGACTGCTGGTTTTGAGCTGAGAGCATTCAGCTTCTCCTCCAGTTCAGCCATGCGCTTCATCATGTTCATATGGTCGGTGCTGGAGATGGCAGGCACAGGCAACGGTTGGCCTTTAACCACCACTCCGTTGTAGTAAACGGGGCTTCCATTCAGGGCAGCATCAGTGAGTTTTCTTGGCATGGTTCGCGTAAATCAAACCATGGCGACAATTCCCATGATGAACACCATGAGTCCAGACAGTAACTGATTGGTTAGTCCACCAGGAGCCTTGCAAGTATCATGCACAGGGAAGCCTTCTGTAGGAAATTTATCATAATGAACTGACTTAGGCCAATTTGCATCAACAGTCTTGTCAACCATTGGCGCAAAGTTGTCATACTCATAGGCTTGATTGCCCTTGTCGGCGATTGAAACCTGCAAAACACAAAGCAAATGAGAACATCAACAGATCAACGCGGCATGGAACAGCACAATCTGCACTGCTTTTGAAAGGGGCAGCAAAAGATGAAAAGAGATCAGTATGATAACGAAACTCTGCTAAGCTTACCTTTTTAAGCGGATGAGATAGTCTTTGATGCTCCACTGGAAAATGCACGTCAACCTCTGCAACGGTTTTTGATTTGAAAGAATCGTATCTCTTCATGTGGTAGTAGCATAAGAAAAGTAAACAGAAATTTGGCAATTGATCATTAAAAACAAAAGAAGACAGTTTGAAGAGAGGCCATAATTACACCAAAACTGAAAGACTTGAGTACCTTTGAGGATGCATTCTCATCTTCAGAGATAATCTTCTCTTCAATGCCGGATAACGACTTCCTCGGGCATTTGGCCTCGCCATTATGAACCATCTGGATCATCAAAACCCAGTGCACAAGGCTTCCGCTTTACGCAGGGTCTGGGAGAGGTGAATGTCGGCTAGCCTTACCCCTATTTATGGAGAGGCTGCTCCCAAGTCTCGAACCCGAGACCTACCGCTCATGGGCGAAGGCACTTGCCATCGCACCAAGTGCGACCTCTCATCTGGATCATCAAAACAACTGATTTTAATCCTTTGTTCATATTAGGATAGAAGATGCTACAATCAAACCGAAACAAATAGTAGTAAATCACCTTCATTATGTCTGAATCGTTCCAAGGGCCCTTATCCGAGCGCATACAACCACCCTTATCAGCACAAGTACAAGTGCCACCTAGAAACTCTGGCAGCTCACTGTTACAGATTTTAACGAAAACACTTTATGACAGAATATGAAGCTAATACGTTATTACGTTGCCAAACAAATATGTTACAGCACAATGTGAATCAGGAATGCTTACAATATAGACTAGGAGATGTATGAAAAATTGAACCGACTCGAAGGAAATATATTTTGCCCTGATGGAAACTTACCTGCCATCAATTATTTCAAGTAGCTTGCTCTGGTATTTGTTTCCGAGAACCTGATGGGTAATCATCAACTCGTTTAGCACCATTATCGTATCAAATCGTAATTCGGAGTAGGTTACTGTAAAGGATGAATGCTTACATTGATTTTTGCAGCGGTCTTTGGATCAAGGAAAGATTTCACAGTGTTCCATAAGAGTCTAAATCCGGAACCAGCATTGATGATGAACATACGGTTGAGGGTCTATGATCAATAAAACTTTCGATCAGCGTCATAAAAGAACAAAAACTAGTTTTCTTGCTAGGCAAGCAAACCAAGAAAGCTTGTTGCACAAAAATTGAAATGAAATTTACAGGATACCTCAGGATAGTTGCCACCATCGATGTTCTAACGGGTCTGGATGAGGTCCCCTGCAGATTTGTTGAAATTTTTAAACCCCTTCACATCAATTACACGAACTAATGATTAATTCTTTTGTAACCCAAACGAAGGATAAAGATAAATCGAAAGATCTAGCTATGTTTACTAACCACTCCTTGGACATCAAGAATAGTGGTGCTCTGATCAATGTGCTTCTTTGCTGCAATAGAACATGCTGGGAATTTACTAACAAAGGTCCTCTCAAACTCCCGAACATGGTACTTCACGTAACGCTCCATTGTTGTCACTTGCATCAGTTTGTTAGAATCAACTTGACCAAGTCTCTCAATGTAGACAGGTCGTCCATCCTTATCAACTCCGTGATGTCCTTGGGGATAGTACTTCAAAACTTCATCAAATTCCTTGAAATCGAAGTCCTAACAAAATAACCAAAGGAAAATTTTAGGACACAATAGTACTCGATGAAAGCGTACAGAAAGTTTGAAAAAAAGCCTTATAGAATTACCTCCATGATGGTGTCAGCACCAAATTCCTTTCTCCACTGAAGCATGTCAGTCCACATTTTCTTTGCCTTCTCAACGTCAAATTTCCTGGCCCTTAAAAATCTATACCATCATACAAGAAGATGACATTTTAATCCTAATTGTTTATAGAAACTCGATCATCTATAACCGTTAATTCTGGCCAAAATATGGAATAAGTTACCTTAGCATCATATGATGATCATCGTGTTTTACAGGCAGTAGTTCTTCCAAAATAAGTGCTTGGCGGAATGCGTCCACTGCCTTTAACTCCTCTGCATCAATGTTATCCTCCATTGGGACGGACATCACCTTGCTGTTTCTTCGTCCCTTCTTGGTAAAGGAATGCCTAAACTTGGTGGAGGCATTGATTGCCTTCTTCTTAAGAGTCCCAAGCCTTGTTTTCCTCTCATCCTCGGAAGTTTCTTCTTGAACTGCAGAGAATAATTGTAGACAAAGATCATGACAAGGATTGAGTTGGAATGCAAACGTAGGCAGAAATGTTTAATTGTTAATTATAGCTTACCAGGTTTAAGGTGTCGGTCGACGGATGCAGGCATAGTGTCACACATGGTTGATATCTTGCAAGGTTGCTCTACCGCCTTGAGACAGCCAAAGGATAGGAGAGTCAAGCACTCATATATCACAACTTGCTCAAACTAGAGCCCTCGGAGGATATACCTGATAGGAGCATATTTATGCGACTTAGTTAGCTTGTTCTTGTGCATTTACGTTGTATTTCCTTAGTTATTTTAGTGTTCAAAGTTATTTTTGTGTGTTTTCAGACTCTAAGTACAAAGAATGCAAGAAGATGCATTTTGGAGGCCTTTGGAGCATGTTTCGGGCTTGGAATGGATAGCAAATGCATGGGCCAAGTGGATGGACGAATTTGAGAACTAAAGAGGCCAAGAATATGAAGAATTATGGTCCAAAAGATGAAGAAAACAGCCCAAAAATCTGTCACCCCAACTTGCATTCCTTGCCATGCAAACCACATAGAATTCCCTTTGGATTCCATGCCATGCTTGATCACTCTTGTCCCCTACATAATTTCTAATTTCATGCTTCAATTCATTTAATTATTACACTCAATTGCTTGATACCTCTTGTTCCCTTCACTCATTAGATTTTAGACAACATTTACATCCATTACATGCACCAATTGATGCTCCATCATTCACATTTGGAATCCAATGCCATGTGCAACACATGTTGTTGCACCTTTGACCCATTTGTTGACACATTTCACCTCCCTTTCCATCTCTATGCAATGTACACAATCATTCATGCTCCCTAGCTACAACACCACTCCATTTTACCCTTCACACTTTGCATCATTACTTCATTTTCACCCTTGGACCATTGCACACCACACACACAAATTGCCATGCATTTCATCCTTAACCTAACCTGATTTTCTAAGGTTTTTGGGGCCTATAAATACATGTTTACACCCCTTGGCCAAAGGACAATCCCCCATATTCATCATTTTATCACAAAAATTCGTCCATACACACCCTAGGAAGCAAAACACCCCAAAAACACCATTCTAGTGCCTAGAAAACATAACAGCCACTCCACCTTCTTCCACCCTCTTTGCCTAGTTCTCCACCACCCTCCAACCATCAAACACTCCTCCACACTCACCCTAAACCCTTCCATACCATTCCCCATCCATTCAACATCATAAAACTACCCAAAATCTGTCCATAACCCAATCTGCCGCAAGCAAGGGAAAGGAGGAATCTTGGATGCACTTGCTACCAAGTTGGAGCATTTTAGGTGTTTTCTTTCCTTTGATTTTAATGTCTAATTTTATGTATCTTTGCTTTGTGAGTATGAGGAACTAAACCCCTCTTAGTTAGGGGGTGATTCGAAACTATGTTCATACTTGCAATATGATTTGATTACATCCAGTTGTGATTCATAAGTTGTGAATTCAATTTACTTATCCGTTCATATAAAAACTAATTTGTGTATGTTGGTTAAGAGTGCACGCTTAATTTTCATGCATGAATTTGACGCTAGAATATAAGGGAGTTTCACCTAATCGTTATAAACTTATATTCACAAGTAGTGAAGGTTGCTAGTCACAATCACGTTAAGTAAACTCTTGGCATAAGTTTCATGCAAATCATAGTAACGAGTGCCTCGTCAATGCTTATGTTTTTCATAGAACTTAATGATTCTTGCTTGTATCTCTATTATGCAATTCATGTAGGGAACTTGTAGGGAATGTTTTGGGTTGTCGTATGCAATCATCCAACCTAATAACTTGTGGAAAAACTGAGGGTTCATTAGTGCAATTCACGGTTAATTTGGGGCGTTGAGTATTCATAGCTTATCGAAAAGCAACTGGAAATCGTTTTGTATGCAAGTGTGACATATGTGGAGAAGAACCTCCTAGCTAATCTTCCATCCATAAGTTTCATTCAAATTCACTTACAATCTGTTTTGTTTTACAAAGTTTGTTTTGTTTTCAAATTCATTAAAACCAAAATCCCCCTTTTACTTTATTGTTTCAAAGTGTTTAATTTCTGTTTTGGTTGTGTGTTAGAGTGTTTTGATTCACCCAAATTTGTCTAAGAATTTGTTTACTTTGTTCTTGTCTTAATTTAATTATTTTCGTCAAAAATCAACCCCATCTTATTTCTTTGAGTCATATTAATTAGAACTTGTCTTAGATTATGTTTTTAAGTGTTTTAGTTCATTAGAAAACCAAAATTTGTCCAAGTTTGTGTGAGAGTCCCAAAATTGCCCAGATTGTGTTTTAAAGGTAGTTTTGAGTGTTTAGGGGCTGTTTTGAGTCTTTTGGTTGTTTTAGTGTTTTAAAGTATAGTTTTGCATTCTTTGAGTCTAGTTAGTGTTTTAAACTTTGTTTTCACGTTTTCAAGTCAGTTTCCAAGTGATTTAGCAATCCCTCCTAATCCCCGGCCTAGAACGATCCCTACTTACATACTTTACTACAATTGATAAAAAGAGGGTTTAATTTGTGTGTTTAGTTATTTTACGCATCAAATTTTGGCGCCGTTGCCCGGGATTAGCAACTTTGCTAATCTCTTGGATTGTTTTCTTTCGAATTATTGTATTTTGTTTAAGTTTCTGTTTAAGTTGCTGATTTGTTTTGTTTTCTTTGTTTTTAGGTACTAGTTTATGACCCGTAGCTCACAACCTGTTCATGAGCATATCTCTGACTTTGACGGTGATTTTGAGAGGACTTTGAGAAGGAAAAAGAAATTGCAAGAGTCTAATCCTCCTAGTCCCGAGCCTGAATTAGAAGAGCAAGAAGTTGAGGTTGAAGAGAAGCCCACGACACAAGTGGGTGGAGAAGAGCAAGGAATAGCCATGGACAACCGTACGCTCAAGGAGCTCGCCGCTTCGGGATTAGATAATGCCGCACCTTTGTGTATCCAATATCCCGCGGCTGCCCAAGGAAAGACTGAGGAATTCGAGTTGAAGTCAAGTTTGCTCCACCACATTCCAAAATATCATGGTCTGTCTATGGAGGATCCGAACAAGCATTTAAAATAATTTGAAGTGGTGTGTTCAAGCATGACTCCGGTTAACGTCGACGGAAGTATTTTGAAGATGAAGGCTTTTCCATTCTCTTTAATGGATAAAGCCAAGGATTGGTTGTACGAGTTAGCTCCCAGAACTGTCACATCTTGGGAGAGTATGAAGAGGGCGTTTTTGGATAAATTTTTCCCAACTTCTCGCATCATTCTTCTTCGTAAAAAAATAAGTGGAATTCAACAAGATGAAGGTGAGTCTTTTCCTACATATTATGAGCGATTTAAATCACTTGTTGCTTCTTGTCCACAGCATCAGATGAAGGAGGAGTTGCTTTTGCAATACTTCTACGAAGGGCTCCTACCATTTGAACGTCAAATGCTCGATGCTTCGGCGAGTGGAGCATTGGTGGACAAAACGCCCATGGCTGCAAAAATCTTGATTGCTAATAGAGCATTGAACGCTCAACAATACGAAGGTGTAGGCCAAAGAGGACCCCCACGGCAACAAGTGCATGAGGTAAGTTCCGCATCCAATATTCAATCTCAGTTAGCTAATCTTACTTCTATTATTTCACAGATGGCCGAGGGAATGAAGATTCAAGGACCCATGGTGTGTGGCGTATGTTCTATCCAAGGACATGCTTCTGAAAAGTGTCCTCAACTCCTCGAGAATGGTGGATGGGAGAGTGCTAATGCCATTGGGTTTCAAAGCCAAAATCAGCCAAGACATGATCCATACTCCAACACGTATAATCCGGGGTGGAGAGACCATCCAAACTTCAAATGGAGAGAGCCACAACAAGCCCAACCACAAGGAGGCTTTAGGTAACAACCCCCGGGCTTCTACAACAACCCATACGTACCCCCTCAAGTCCAACCACAATCTGCCCCAAATAAGTCAGGTAATGCTTTGGATAATGATACACTTGTTAAGTTACTAACCACTTTGACTAATGGGCAGGAAAATCAAAACAAAAGAGTGGACCAACTAGAGAAACAAATGGGGCAGATTGCCGACGTTGTTGGGCAGATTAGAGACCAAGGAAGGCTTCCTAGTTCTACCATTCCAAACCCGAAGGGAGGCTTTGAAAGTGCAAAGGCCATACTCTTGAGAAGTGGAAAAGAGATTGGGGCAGGTTCTTCATAAAAAACAGGTCACAAAGAGGATGAAAAACTTCAATTTGAGGAGGAGGAAGCATGCCCACCCATGGCAAAGGTGGACACACCTATGCCGCAAGCCCCCATGGCTCCAAATCTGTCCAATTCATCCAATAAGGGTAAGAATGTGTTAAATTCAATTCCGACTAATGTTTTTCCTTTGAATGTCCCCTTTCCTAGCAGATTTTTGCAATCAAAGAACGAAGAGGAGGAAAAAGATGTTCTAGAGACATTTAGAAAGGTGCATGTCAACATTCCCCTCCTTGATGCCATAAAGCAAATCCCGAAGTATGCCAAGTGTTTAAAGAAGCTTTGTACAACAAAGAAACGTGTCCGGGAGAAAGAGGTGGTACATGTAAGTGAGAATGTCTCCGCCATCTTGCAACATAAACTACCCCCCAAATGCAAAGATCCGGGAAGTTTTACAATTCCGTGTGTCATTGGTAATACCTGTTTCAAATCTGCCATGCTTGATTTAGGTGCTTCTATAAATGTTATGCCATATTCCATTTATGCATCTATGAACTTAGGAGCATTGAAAAATGATGGTGTAATCATACAATTGGCCGATAGATCTAACGCTTATCCAAAGGGAGTTTTGGAAGACGTTTTAGTGCAGGTTGATCATTTAATCTTCCCGGCGGATTTCTATGTTCTCGAAATGGATGAATCAGACCATGCCCCTTCATTGCCCATCCTCCTTGGAAGGCCATTCATAAAAACGGCTCAAACGAAGATTGATGTGGCCAAAGGATTAGTCACTATGGCATTTGGTGGTGACATGATTAGTTTTAAAATTTCTGAATCCATTGAGACTCCTAATGTTGTTCATTCTTGTTGTGCCATTGATAAAATTGAAAAGATAGGACTGGACCGTTCAGCACCAAGCACAAAGGATGCATCAACAACCATGCAAGACGAGGGAATTGGAGTGGAGCATAAGGACCATACGGCCACTGCTCTCAAAATGCTCAAATTGGCCGAACGCACCATGGGGAAGAATGTTCACATTGCTGCCACTTTATCACAACACATAGGTAAGCCACCTAATCCAAATCCAATTTCCATTAAAGTTGATAGGTGGTTCCCTTCTTTGGTGCAGGTACCCAAGCAAATCCCTGATGGTGTGCGTATGAACATGAACCTTAGGCAACACAACGCACCCATCAACAAACATCACTATCCATTTCCGTTCAAGGATGTAATCTATGAGAACTTTGTTGAGCATGTTGTGGAGGACATTCCCTTGCATGCCGTGGGCTCCAGTGGGGAGTAATTGTGTTCATCGTCCGGCTGGAAGACGTTAAAGCAAGCGCTTTAAGGGAGGCAACCCATTTATTCTGCTTGATTGTCAATTTTATTACTTGTTTAATTATTTTTGGTTGTGACTTTCTATTTTGAAACATTAACAAATATGCAAAGGATTTTAACATTAAACTTCGTGGAAATGAACAGCAAACTGGGAAATAAAGAAACATAGCATAATACAAGAGAAAGCCTTCACAAAGGCTGCTTGGGAGAGGTCGCAGTAGTCAGCGGAGTTGCAGTAGTCGGCGGAGTCTCAGCAGTCGGTGGGGCCACGGAAGGAGGAGGTATCGGAGGTTGATCAGTTGGAGGTTGATCAGTTGGAGCTTCACTACGCGGTGCCTCCCCAGAAGACGAAGGCAGATGCGGTTGGAACAAACCCACAAACCTCCGGTGATCAAGTAAAATCTGACCATCAGTTTCCTGCAGCTGGTCAATTTTCCTCTTCATGTTTGTGGCATAATTGTGTGCAAGCTTGTGTAATTGTTTATTTTCATGCTTGAGTCCTCTAATCTCCTCTTTGAGACTTTGTATTTCAGCCACCAATGATTCAACGTGACGGGTTCGAGCAAATAGGCGTTGGGCCATGTTGGACACAGAACCCGCACACTGCACGCTAAGAGCCAGAGACTCCTTAACCGCCAATTCATCAAACCGTCTAGCGAGCAGTCTGTTATCTATGGGGGTGACAAGGTTCCGGGCCACCACCGCAGCGGTCATGTCATTTTTCATCACCGAATCCCCAATGGTAAGAGGACCAGTAGGGGATATGAAGGACGGAAGCCATATGTTGTCTGGAGAAGGAGGGGCTGCTCCTTCACTAAGGTTCAAGTCAAAACGACGGTCGGAAGGGCCAGATATTTTTCAGAGGTGTTCAAGAAAGAGGAGATCGGACAAGTCAAGATCGTAAAAGTGCAAAACGGGAGTTTTTACAGGCAGAAATTCAAGAGTACTTTGAACGTCCTGCATACCTCTATAAAAATTAGCACGCGATGGGATTTCAGATATCGAAGAGGTGAGCTCAGAAATCGAAGAAGCCATTCGAAGATCGAAGAGGCGCCAGCTTTCTCAAAAGTTGGGCTTGCTCACAAACCACCAATTCCAGATACCGAAGAGCGTCAACTGTCTCAGCCTCGTCAGCACCCATCACACGCAACTTAGCTTTGCAAAAATCACGGGCAGTCTGTCGAAGCACCGATTCCAACAATCTGTCTCTCTCAGCCTCGTCAGCACTTGTCACATGCAATCTCTGCCCTCAACGAAGCTCAGAACTCGAAGCGTAAATTCCGGATATTAAAGAGGCCTCTGCTTTATCGAGACATGTCAGCATCTGTCAATTTGCACATCTACATTGCGTAAATCACGCGCAATCTGTCGAAATTTTTTTGGAGAAGCGGAATGCACGTGGAAACTACTGTTAAATTATCCCAGGCTTGCCGACACGAGTAATGGAACAATGCCTTCCCAGCCATTAAGAAAATTCTATAAATGTTGAACTTCAAAGTGAAGCAGTCTCACCCAACTTTCAGCCTCACTTAACCCTTCATCCTCTCTGAAATGGCTTTCCAACAAACCCTCTCGAGTCACTCTGTATTTTTCATCCCCTGGGATACCCCTGCAAACAACCCATCCAGAGCATAAGTATTTCATATCATAAAGGTTGAGAGCACGAGTATCTCATATCATGCTTTCTCCCTGTCCTTTCTCCAGCCAGCTCTTGCTCTCGAGTACTCATCATCTTATGCTTTCGCTTTGTCTCTCACTTATAAGGGAAGTGAAGATGATACCTCGAAGCATGTGGAGACAACGTGTTGATTCATCCTCAACTAAGGACAAGGAGAAAGAAAGCAAGAGGTGGGCACTTGGAAAGATTGAAGAAAGAAACAGACCAACACCTCTCCCTCGTGCCTGCCCGTCGTGCAGAAGAAACAAGCAGAGAAGAATGCAGCTTGCACAATCATCCCAGCGGAAGGAGTCTGAGATGAAGAACTAGAGAAGCTGCCACATCTGCTTGGAGAACAAATAAGGAATTGCAACATCGCCAAAGAGAAAAGCTTCGCCGTACAATTCCAATCCAGTTCAAGATCAAAGCTGTGGAAAGTCAACAAGATCAACTATCTCCAAAACCAGATTTGCGTTCTTAAACTCTACTCTGTCTGGTTTTTACTTTGCCATATTTGTCATGTTTATTTGTTGTTTATTATTTGCTTGTTTTTGTTGTGAGTATATGCTTGAAACATTGAGGACAATGTTTGATTTAAGTGTGGGGGGGGTAACCATTGTTTTGCATGAAATTCGTAGAAATTTATCACCCATTACTTCTAGTGTTGTTCCTTGTTGTTTTAAGTATTTTTTAAGCTGTTTTGGAGTGTTTCAGTGTGTTTTGACATAAAAAATCCGAAAATTCATAAAAATTTGAAAAATGGTTTTTGAAAATCCAAAAAAGAGTTGTTTTTGTGCGCTTATTTGTGTCTTAGGGTACCTTCCAACACAATGATGAGGATTCGGTTTGTAATTGCATGACTGTTAAAGAGAGTTATAAACATGGATGAAAGTTTGATTTACTCTTTATTTATGCGTGGTTGTGGTTATAACTTATGAAATCACATGTAATCATAAAAGAAAAAAAAATTAGTTTTTGTAACATGCTTGAAGGAAAGAACTCAAACTAACGCTACAACCTTGTGAGACTTGAGCTTAAACGTTTATTTGGAGAGTTAAAATCTGTGCATTCTTGTTTTCTAAAGTCGTTGCATGATCTCATTATTCTTTGCTTGGTTATTACTTAGAAGGCGTTTCATCATTTAGTTCCAAATGCTAGAACTCATGCCTATTTCATTCAAAGCATGCTATTGATTTGCATAAAACATATTCAAGATGAAGTTGTGTAGTTACCACCACCAAAGCCAAACTGCCATGTATCCCATATCGTTATATGTTTAAGTTAACCCCATTGAGCCTTGATAGCCTACATTCTTTGTTAAACCACATTATCCTTACCTAGCCTAGTTTAGGACCATCCATACCCTTGTTCTTGAAGCATAGTAAAACATGATTCAAATTGAATTTCTTTTGATTAATGTATGGCAGAAAACAAGTGTGGGGGAAGTGTGAGTTATTATGCTTGTTGAAAAGAAAAGAAGAGTTGAAAAAAAAAAAAAAAAAAAAGAGTTGAAAAATATGCGAAAAAGAGTTTTAAAGTGCTGCTTGTTGAAGAAAGGGTCCAAAACATAGAATTCGGCCCTAATTATTGCTTGAATTTTCCCTTCGTGTCTAAAAGCTGATTTCTGCAATCTAAGTGAATTCTAAGTTTCAATTTCATTACTTTACTTGCTATTGCTTTAAGAACGATTGTTATCCTTATCCTTCATTTGTTAGCCATCACCCCAAGCCCCGTTACAACCCTTAACTTCATCTTGAGTGTCATGCGTTTCAATATGTGGAGTTTGAATTTGGTATGAGCATATGGTGTCACTGGTTCTCGCATCTAAGTAGTAGCATTCCATTCATGAGATCATATCTAAACTTGCTTATTAACTCCAGAAATTGCTTTCTTTGTGATACATATATGTGAGCGTTCGTTTTCATATCTACATCAATCTTCTCACATATAACTAGTATAGGGTGTGTAGTTAGAAAATCTGAGTGAAAATTGAGTGCATACTTTGAAAGGAATTGAGTAAATTCTCTAAGGCATGTTACTACATCAAAAACATTGTTTTAATCGATTAATTGTGAACAAGTAAGTAGTGACTATGATTAAGTACATGTTTAAGTGTGAAGATGATTCAAATTTGTGGGGATAATGATTTTTAACATGTCATATGCATTGGAATCCCTGAGGCAAATGTTGGAAGGTTTAGGTTGTATTTTATTTGTTTTGTTTCGTTTTATTTCTTTGTTTGCTCGAGGACTAGCAAAAGCTAAGTGTGGGCGAATTTGATAGGAGCATATTTATGCGACTTAGTTAGCTTGTTCTTGTGCATTTACGTTGTATTTCCTTAGTTATTTTAGTGTTCAAAGTTATTTTTGTGTGTTTTCAGACTCTAAGTACAAAGTATGCAAGAAGATGCATTTTGGAGGCCTTTGGAGCATGTTTTGGGCTTGGGATGGATAGCAAATGCATGGGCCAAGTGGATGGACGAATTTGAGAACTAAAGAGGCCAAGAATATGAAGAATTATGGTCCAAAAGATGAAGAAAACAGCCCAAAAATCTGTCACCCCAACTTGCATTCCTTGCCATGCAAACCACATAGAATTCCCTTTGGATTCCATGCCATGCTTGATCACTCTTGTCCCCTACATAATTTCTAATTTAATGCTTCAATTCATTTAATTATTACACTCAATTGCTTGATACCTCTTGTTCCCTTCACTCATTAGATTTTAGACAACATTTACATCCATTACATGCACCAATTGATGCTCCATCATTCACATTTGGAATCCAATGCCATGTGCAACACATGTTGTTGCACCCTTGACCCATTTGTTGACACATTTCACCTCCCTTTCCATCTCTATGCAATGTACACAATCATTCATGCTCCCTAGCTACAACACCACTCCATTTTACCCTTCACACTTTGCATCATTACTTCATTTTCACCCTTGGACCATTGCACACCACACACACAAATTGCCATGCATTTCATCCTTAACCTAACCTGATTTTCTAAGGTTTTTGGGGCCTATAAATACATGTTTACACCCCTTGGCCAAAGGAAAATCCCCCATATTCATCATTTTATCACAAAAATTCGTCCATACACACCCTAGGAAGCAAAACACCCCAAAAACACCATTCTAGTGCCTAGAAAACATAACAGCCACTCCACCTTCTTCCACCCTCTTTGCCTAGTTCTCCACCACCCTCCAACCATCAAACACTCCTCCACACTCACCCTAAACCCTTCCATACCATTCCCCATCCATTCAACATCATAAAACTACCCAAAATCTGTCCATAACCCAATCTGCCGCAAGCAAGGGAAAGGAGGAATCTTGGA
The DNA here is from genome assembly GCF_916048215.2 of Malus sylvestris. Classification (NCBI taxonomy): domain Eukaryota; kingdom Viridiplantae; phylum Streptophyta; class Magnoliopsida; order Rosales; family Rosaceae; genus Malus; species Malus sylvestris. The sequence goes on from NC_062264.1 coordinate 11,274,301, forward strand.
TGCACTTGCTACCAAGTTGGAGCATTTTAGGTGTTTTCTTTCCTTTGATTTTAATGTCTAATTTTATGTATCTTTGCTTTGTGAGTATGAGGAACTAAACCCCTCTTAGTTAGGGGGTGATTCGAAACTATGTTCATACTTGCAATATGATTTGATTACATCCAGTTGTGATTCATAAGTTGTGAATTCAATTTACTTATCCGTTCATATAAAAACTAATTTGTGTATGTTGGTTAAGAGTGCACGCTTAATTTTCATGCATGAATTTGACGCTAGAATATAAGGGAGTTTCACCTAATCGTTATAAACTTATATTCACAAGTAGTGAAGGTTGCTAGTCACAATCACGTTAAGTAAACTCTTGGCATAAGTTTCATGCAAATCATAGTAACGAGTGCCTCGTCAATGCTTATGTTTTTCATAGAACTTAATGATTCTTGCTTGTATCTCTATTATGCAATTCATGTAGGGAAACTTGTAGGGAATGTTTTGGGTTGTCGTATGCAATCATCCAACCTATTAACTTGTGGAAAAACTGAGGGTTAATTAGTGCAATTCACGGTTAATTTGGGGCGTTGAGTATTCATAGCTTATCGAAAAGCAACTGGAAATCGTTTTGTATGCAAGTGTGACATATGTGGAGAAGAACCTTCTAGCTAATCTTCCATCCATAAGTTTCATTCAAATTCACTTACAATCTGTTTTGTTTTACAAAGTTTGTTTTGTTTTCAAATTCATTAAAACCAAAATCCCCCTTTTACGTTATTGTTTCAAAGTGTTTAATTTCTGTTTTGGTTGTGTGTTAGAGTGTTTTGATTCACCCAAATTTGTCTAAGAATTTGTTTACTTTGTTCTTGTCTTAATTTAATTATTTTCGTCAAAAATCAACCCCATCTTATTTCTTTGAGTCATATTAATTAGAACTTGTCTTAGATTATGTTTTTAAGTGTTTTAGTTCATTAGAAAACCAAAATTTGTCCAAGTTTGTGTGAGAGTCCCAAAATTGCCCAGATTGTGTTTTTAAGGTAGTTTTGAGTGTTTAGGGGCTGTTTTGAGTCTTTTGGTTGTTTTAGTGTTTTAAAGTATAGTTTTGCATTCTTTAAGTCTAGTTAGTGTTTTAAACTTTGTTTTCACGTTTTCAAGTCAGTTTCCAAGTGATTTAGCAATCCCTCCTAATCCCCGGCCTAGAACGATCCCTACTTACATACTTTACTACAATTGATAAAAAGAGGGTTTAATTTGTGTGTTTAGTTATTTTACGCATCAATACCCTACACCTATAGCCTTACATACCTAAAAAAGAAAAAAATATTAGAAAACCAACCATGAATTAATGTTGTTAGCATGCATTCAAGGGGTAACTTTTCTTGTTAGCCTTATTTTCCATACAAAATGATTACGTTGTTAGCCTGTGAATTTAGACCGCACATTCATGAAATAATCAACATGATCAATGGTTTAGATTCAAAGTTTGTCAGCATAAGCACTGAGAGCATTGAAATTATTCGTCAAGAAATTAGAAAAGTGACAATTACCCAAAAGAAAGGTGGCTATGGGGATTGAAAAAGTTGAGCAATGAAAAGCTAGCTAGCATTACGAATGATCGAAAAGAAGAGAGGAAAACAAGAGATTGGGTGTATAGATAATGAAGAAGAAGAAGAAGCACAAGCAGAAGAAGCAGAAGAATACCCTTTTGGCAACAAATGTGGGAGGTAAGAGAGAAAGTGATGAAGCATATATATGATCCGAGTTAATCTTTGGAACTGGACGGCCAGACAGACAGACAAGACGACATGACTTACTTAGCAAAAGAAAGATTGATACCAAAAAAAGGGAGATTCTGTTTTCATATTTTTGTTCCCCAGTGACATGGTCGTCTCTGTGCATTGCGTTGCATTGCTTGACCAGTTTTTTGCTGTTTATGGTGGTCTGCAGCTGCGAAATGCAAGCCACTCCTTTCAACATCTTTTGTTTTCCCCGCACAAGTTGACTAACTTTTCCCAACGGCCATCCTTCTTTTTCCACGCAAAATCCTACTATTTTTGTTTGAAATTACCCTCTTTTGTTTTTGGTGAATAATGAAATAGTTGCAATGTCAAGATAATTACTTAATTCCATTTGTTTTTTTTAAACGATGTTATCTACACTAAAAAAATTGAGGTGGTGGGCAAAGCCTCACTACTAAACCATAATACTAAGTGAGAATTTCATTTATTGGTTTAAATCGAAAGAAAAAAGTCCACATGTGAGCATAGCTACATTGGCAAAAGTGAGTGGATCTGCTTCTACAAAATTTTGATCAATTTAAAGTAAAACATATAGTTTTATCACAAAAGATTCGGGTGTAATAAAATAATAAAATCAATCACTGTATTTTATTTTGTCAATTCTCTAATGTCGAATTTTTGTATTCTTCAACAGAAATAGCATAACTCCTTAGAAATTACTAGAGTCAAAATTGACACCTTGAAATTATAAGTATCTTTGTGGAACCCTTACGAAACGATATGACAACTGAAATATTGTATTTGTACTCCGGTATATATAAAACAGTACTTGTTTTGTCTTTGACACTGTCATATTTGAATTGAAGCTACTGTTAGCAATCCATTGACAATTAACCAAAGGCGATGATGAAATATTTTTATTTATCAATATTAATTTAATTTAATATATAATCACATTATTTTAAACTACATCATATTAATTTAAGCTACATATATTAATAAAACATGAAAACCGAAAATGTTTGCTCTTTTGGAGGTAGTTTAATTTTGTGTAATTTGCTTCTAGGGTTTATTCTATTTGTAGTCATTAGTTGGTTGTTGAACTTTGGAAGAGAAAGTCAACCACTTTTCTTCTTTCTTGTAAGATTTTGAAGTTGTAGCCGAAAAAAAAAAGAGTCAAGTACATATCTCTAGTTGTCAAGTGTGGTTCTCCACTAAGTTTCCATTTTTCGTGGTGGTTTGCAATTGTTTGCCAACTGCTCAGTTCATGTTGACTTGTCGCAATATTTTGGTTACATAGATATAAGGTTAGATGCACATGGGAGTTAGCCTGTTGGTTAGGATAGTGCACTCGTTTTTTTGCACTTGAGTTTTTATCTCTCCTTAAATATTATAGTAGTTTAAAATACGTTTTTGTTTGGCAAAAAAAAAAAAAACTATTGACAACATAAATATTAGATTTCAACTGCTATTGAAAAACTGATCATTTAAGCAATTAGAGTTTGAAAAATGATCAGTTTTTTCAAAATGAAACGTACTTATGGATTCACAAGCATCAATGGTAGAAACTTATTAATAAATTTCTAATATGCAAATTATTTAACCTGCATTTCTCTAGATATTGTAAAAATCATATGATTTTTTGATACGAAGGGTTATATATCAAATGGAAAATTCATTTTAATCTTTAAAAAAGATGAGTTTTAAACCATAGCCTTGTATAAGATTAAAATTCAATTTTAGTCCTAGTACATTTAATCATCTCATTTATTATTTATATTTTGATGTTTTATTTATATTTTTCTTTTTTTAATGTATTAATTACATTTAAATTTAATTTTCATTTCATTCATCATAATATATTTTAGGAAAAATTACACTTAGAATTTTATGTGTTCCGATCTAGATTTTTCGAAGTGTTGTGTGTTTTTTAATTTATTTCGGTTTAGATTTTGAAAGAGTCTCTAATTCTCCAATTTTTTATTGGTCGCATTGAGTTTTTTTGGATTGTTTTTGTTTTTTGCAGTCACACTTTTTTAGTTTTGAAGATTTTGATTCAATTTTTATTTGATTGAGCATTTGGCAAAGATGATTTTTCGTTGTGGTGCTTTTGTTTTTCATTGAAGTTCCTTTTGGTTTTTGCAGTATAGTTATCATATATATTTGTTACAATTGGAATGGATTATGAGTTAGTTTAGTACTTGTGCAGCATTAGCTTATAGAATCTTGCAAAATTAGTTGGCATAAGTTTTGAGGTGGGAGGGCGGTTGGGGGTAAACGCCCTATAAACATTTAATAATTTTCAACATAATACTTGTGCAGCACCATTGCTTGGGATTGGTTTATTTAAAGGACAATGGATTAGAAACCAGTTAATGGATTATTTAATCATTTTTGGCATTTTGTGTTGCATCTGTGTTACAGATATTTGTGTAGCATCAATGTTTATACATTTTTTTTTATTGTCATTTGTGCATCATCAATTTTACATAATATTGTAAGAGTTTCATCATTTTTTGAAAGATTTTTGTGCATCATCAGTTTTTATTGATTATTAGATTTACATTTTAAAATGCATATATATCTAATTATTTATGTGCAACATCAGTTTAACTTTATGTTTTTACTTTTTTGGGGTGTAGATCATGTCTGTTGTTATAGTGTTGAAGTGTGTATATGAAAATTGTGCAGTAGTTGTGACGTTTTATCTGCATACTAGTTATGAGGATTTGTGTAGGTAATTAACTTTTAGGTTTCCAAGTTTGTCATCATGAGGCTTTCTGTTGAAATACTGATTAGATAGAGGTGAACCAAACTGTTTATTAGAGTGCAATGAAGATATTTAGACTCTTCTATTGGTGAATAACTTGATTTTAAATCTAGTTGTTCATGTTTATGTTCAAGCTAAGAAGATGTCTATTGTTTCTATTAGTAGTATGTTGTCTTGCCTAAGTGAAGTTACTAGTATTGGAGATGAGAACCAATTTTTGGGTAAGTATGACTCTTATGGACCTCACCATTATGCAACAAATGAGTGGCATAGTTATATTTCTTATAAAGGTCAAAGTTATGAAAATGATGCAGTTGAGTTTTGTAGAAAACTTACTCAATACTTTATTGAGGTTGGTTTTGTTTTCGAGTTCACTAGGAATGATTGGAAACGTGCAGTATCAGTTTAATAACGTGCATCATCAATTAATGTGCAACATAAAGTTATGGGAGGGGTGGTTGCCCCCCCCCCCAATATACATCAAAGGATTTGAACTTTTGATTAGCATTTGTGCAACATTAGTTTTTACAAAACTGATTAATGACTCAGTTTATTCTTTTCTATGCAGCATTTTTTGCATTATCAGTTTTTACAAAATTGTTCAGCATCAATTATTAATGTGCAACATCAGTAATGTTATGTGCAGAACCTGTTTTTTGATATAATTATTAATTTTTTTTTTCTATACAGAGATTTTCCCTGTATATTATGGTATTGTTGACATAGAAAATGAAGACAATTAGAGTGTTGTGTTGAACATTTTGCTCGAATATTAAATTACCAAAGAAGGAAGATCACGTTTATTACTGACCAACATCATGAGCTTTTGAATGCTATTCGAAACTACTTCCCTACTGCTTTTTATGGTTTCTGCATTATACATTTGACGGAAAATTTAGAGAGGTGACGTGCAGGTAATAAGTTTTTGAATGATCAGTTGTGTGAGTATTTCCAAAATTGTGCATATGGATGTAGTGTTGAAGATCTTGATATGAATATTGAGAAAATGAAAAGTGTTAACGGAGATATTTCCGATTCATTTTTAGATGATCTTCCAAAAGAGCATTATTCTATTATACATTTTTGAGGAAATCGGTGGGACGAAATGAATAATGAAACTGCATAATCATTTAACGCAATGATTTCTGAATAGCGTTGGATATTTATTCTTTATTTGATTGAATCAATTAGGGAGAGGATGATGGTCATTATGTCCGACATGAGACGTGTTTCAAAAAAGTGGTTTTCTTTGTTTTATATATATATATAAAGATGATCTTAGTGGTTTTGTTCAAGAAGGTAATCATTGGATTATTAGTACATCTGATAATGTGTTTGATGTTCCCGGGGGGGGGGGGGGGGTTAGGAACTCTTTTGTTGTTATGTTGGATCAACACTAGCATTCATGTGTTCAAGATGGTTTGTGTTTGTCCTTTACTTCAGCTGCTTTTTTTTGCTCCTCAAACTTCATGCTCTAGCTCAATCTATAATGTATTATTTGAGATGTAATATCATAGCGCGCACAGTTGATTTCCCGCTTGGTTAAGGACATTTTCACCTTTCTGCCTTTTGCTATATTTCAGATTTAGTACAGCACAAATACACCACAATCATCTTTGTAAAATAAGTTTGCATAATTAGCATGCATCATCAGTTAAAGTAGATTGATGCAGCATCAGTTATGGAATAATAGAATTAGCAGCATCATTTATGGAAAAATAGAATTAGCATGCAACATCAATTAAAGCAGACTAAATATACAACTTGAGTTATTGAAGGATATAGTTTCAGTACGCAACATCAGTTATAGTAGACTCATTCAGTATGCAGAATTAGTATTTTATATGGAATCTAATGGTTGGTGTACAATCATTTTATCATTGAACATTTATTCATAATCAACAAATTTTAAGGATTCCAACATTAATATTTAGTTATAATCATTTTACTATCTTATTCATTGCAAAAATTACTTTAACCTTAAATATGTAACTAAGAATAGTAATTCAATTAAAACAATCAAAATAGACAATTATACTTACGATCCAAGCTGAATTGGACATTTTTTATCTTCATCCATCTCAAAAGTTGAATTTGTAAGGCTCATTCGAATGTAGTCATTTGTTGAACTTTCCCTTTCATTTAATGACAAATTGAATAATCTGTCTCTACTGTTGTACCATTCTTCAACCATTTTGACCTGTATACAGAACAGATTAAGTGTATATTTGAAAATTGTACTCAGAAATCACTGAAAATATAAGCGATAATAAATTTAGACTTACCACTTTATATGCATTGTCATTGTGAATGTTTGTTTCACATTCTTGGAGGTTTTTTCTTTTAGAGTTGTCAAAATTGAAATGCCTCTCCTCTATGTCGAACGCAAGCAATGTGTAGTGTTCATGATTTAGAAGAGGTATAAAGATTTCACGTAACTCCATTTGTTCGTTTAATTGTTTCCCCAAACTGTGCTTTAATTATTTCATCTTGGCTTCGTCATTTTTGTTTTTCCAATTTTTTTTTCTCTTTTTCTAACTTCTTGTTTTGTTTTTGCAAGTCATTGTTATCGTTTTGCAAAGCATCATTCTCTTCAAAAAATTTCTCAATAACAGAATTCTTGAAGTGACATGTGTTAATAGCATTATTCAACATCTGAAGCTGAAGTTTTTCTCTCATTTCCAGTACTCTGCAGGATCTATTTGTCTTTGAGAGAGCTCTTCTTGTGTTAATTCCTCTTCTGAATTTTCACATTCCCATCTTTCTTCACCCATAAATGGAGCAAGAAGCCATTCATAGAATGTTTGTTGCTTGTCTTGATTGTCGACACTTCAGGGTGAACTGGTAGTTGAGGAATAGATGCTGCATTTCCTTCTTGTTCCTTAGCTTGAACTGATAATGGATGGATTGATTCTGCATTTACTTCTTGTCCATGTGGGTGAACTATGATTTGAGGAACTAAGGTGCTTGGAGCCATTATTTTCATTGCATCTTCTTGTATTACAAGAACTGATTCTTGGATTGAAGTACTTGGAGGTTCTTTTTGCATTGCCACTTCTAACACGAGGAATTTATGTACTTGGAGCCTCTTTTGTTTGGAAATTAATCACATTACTATCGTGTCCATGTATGTGATGTCCGCATTTCTTTCTTCATTTTCAATAGTTGGATAGGCAGAATCATGTGCAACATTTTGGTCATCTTGGACTTGCTCATTTGGAATTTGGATGCCAAAGATACTCTAACTATTAGCCAGTGTGTCAAAGTGATCTTCATTTTCATTTTGTTCTCCACCCTCTTCCTCATGATAGTATTCAAAATCAAGAATTAAATGATAAAGATTTAGTATGCAGCATTATTTATGGATTATAATGACAAAGCTTCAATTATGGATTATTATTACTTATACAAAGATTTAGTATGCAGCATCAATTATGGATTATAATGACAAAGCTTCAGTTTTATAGCAGAATAATTATGTAGCATCAGTTATGGATTATAATCACAAAGTTTCAGGTTATAGTAGAATAATCATGCAGCATCAGTTATAGGAGAATCAAGAATATGAATTAAATTTTATTATTTATTATTTTAGATATACAAGAATTAGTATGCATCATTGCTTTTACACTTTTTTTAGTGTGCATTATTACTTATATAAGTTTTTAGCATGCATTATTACTTATACAAGAATTAATATCCAAATCAGTGATAAAAAATTAGTATGCAGCATTAGTTATACCAGACTTAGTATGCATCACCAGTTATACAAACTTAGTACGCATCATCAATTATACAGACTTATATAAGCTTTTAGCATGCATTATTACTTATACAAGAATTAGTATCTAAGATCAGTGATAAAAAAATTAGTATGCATCATCAGTTATACCAGACTTTGTATGTAGCATCAATTATACCAGAATCATTTAGTTGATAGCATTTTAATATTTTTTTACGGCAAACTCATGATTTTATTTAAAATATAAACACAAATTTTAAGCAGAATTAGCTTGTTTTTGGATTTACTATTTTGTGTGCTGGGTCATCGTCTTGACTCTTTAGCTTATCTTAGCTTTGTGTTTTTATCTTCCACGCAGCTAGTGTCATTTGAATATTTTCATCATCTGTTTGAACATTTCCTTTTTCCAGCACATTTGAAATAGTTCTTTCACAATCATCATCCTCTTCTTGTTGTTGAACGTCAATCATCTCATCATCAGCATCACCTTTTAGACGTTTAGGTGCCACTACAGTTTCATCATTCTTGGCTACTTGCTTAGGTCCCACTACTGTTTCATCTTCTTCAGGATCTTCATGTTGAAGCACTAATTTTTTTTTTTTTACGCTTTAGCTTCCTTGGCTTTTTGTCCCTTCTTAGCTACTTGCTTTTCCATGTTCCTATTTTTTGATGTAGGTGGAGGATTGACAAAGTTGTCATCATTATCTTCTTAGCGTTGTTCAACTGACTCCTCAATTTGTTTTCGTTGTTCATCTGTGAAAGGTTAAAGAGTTATGTTTTTTGATGCTTTGTTTGAAAACAACACACAATATGCACATGCAGAATATATTTTCACACAAAGTACATGTAAAATCATGTTTTACATAAAAGTATATGCAGTATCAGCTTTACCTCCAAATTTTCATTTGCTTTTTTATATATTTTTTCATGTAGAATTGCCAAATCCCACTTCACTGCTGTTGGCAAGCGTTTATCCTTTCCTTCTATTGGTTTGATGATTGTGGTGTGATAAAAAATTCAATATTGTAGACAAAATAGAAGTTAGAGATTTATATATTTTTTGTAAAATAAGACATAAATTGATTTGTTTTATTAGTTTTTGTTTGCTTACCAGTAAAAGTACAACAGCGCCACTAATGGTTGGTTGTTTGTCTCCTTTTCTCTTCTGTATTCTATCGATTGATTTCATCAAGTATCTTGCTGTTTCCTTGGCTCAGTTGTACTGATTTATGTTATGGATGAAGTTGTAATTCTTGGCCAAACTCCAAGGGAGTTTCCCTGCTAAGCTCCCAAGCAGATTTGTGTTAAGCAAATATAGAATTACAAGGCAGGCTGCATCTTTATCCCCTTCTGTTGTTCTAGTATCAAATGCAACTTGAATTGCTTGTGCAATTTCTCTGATACCGATTCTTGTCATTTATGAGAAGTATTTATCAACAAATTTGTTTTCTTTCGGCTTTAGGATTCTTGAATCTCTTGTTGACTGAGGGGCTTCTTTGCCTCGCCTTGGGATCTCAAATATGCATTGGACATCATCAACATTTACTTTTCAATATCCCTTTTTGAATTTGAACATTTCTTTTTCAGTATCATACCAGGTCACTATATGTATGACATCCCAGTCTGATTTTTTTCATTTTTAATTCACCTTTTTATGTAAGCTTCCACTAGTCTACCAAAAGGTGACTTATATATGAATGTCAATACTTCTGGTTTTTCATCAAGTTTTGGCTTGAGCTCTTGTAATAGTTCTGCAAATGCAAAGAGATTCAGTCTTATTTGAGCATAGTTATCATCTGTTGCTCGACGCTTTATAGCAGGAGATTTTGGAGCTGATTTCTTTTTGGTTGCAAAATGTTTTACTTTTGGCATCATCTTCATAAAAAAATGAAACAATAATGAGTATAATTTTTAATCAAATAATATGAAGTCATATAAATGACAAACTAGATGCAAAGGGGCAGATGCTAGGCAGACAAGCTAGATGCAGCATCACTTAGCGCACAAGTAGATGCAGCATCAAATTAGCAAACAAGGTAGATACATAATTGTTTTAACACAAGCTTGATGCAGACTCCTTTTTTTTCTTTTTCTACAACATATTTATGTGCATAACCAATTTACAAACAGAAAGTACAACCAGAATTAATTTACAAAGTGCAGCATCAAAGCTAGACGGTTAATGACACCCCCCGATCCTAGAATCAAGGCGTGCTGGCAGTCACATGGGCATGACGTAACCAAAAGTGCGACGCGGAAGCAATAGATAAGAGAAATATGAATAAACAAAAACCAAATACTAGCAATAATAACCAAGTAACGTGCTAGAGTAAGTTAAAGTGTGAAACATACATATTCAGAGCCTAAGTACAAGGTGCAGTCAAGTAGGTACATTACTGAATTACAACACCCGAAGGTGAGTCCTACATGAGTAGTCTGTTAGAATGTCGTGGGAATCCTCGTGGGCCACCAAAGCTGCTAACTAGAACCTGGAGGGGCACAAAACAAAATTGAGTGGGTCAGTAAAACAAAGCTTTTCGAAAATCATTTCATTTAAAACATTTCTAACCCCTCGCTGTAAAACCTGTATACTTTCCCAGAAAATAACATAATATGCATATAATCTTCATATATCTCAAATCACAATTCTTTATCAAAACCCAGAAAATATGCCATGCCATAATGTCAATAACAGATTAAGAATGCATCAATATAACAGGTGACATAATGAATCAACCGGAGACCCTGCAGTTGGTCTTGTACGGTTAATTCCATAGCTCAATATCCAAACCAACGGGAGTCACCACGGTGACTTGTACGGCACTACTCTGCACATAAGTCGAAACTATCTGAAGTAGTATGTACGACAAGAATGGTTTAATAATACGCTCTAGTGCTTCACTCATCAATCATCTGTGCACATAATCTAAGGTCACCTACCAGTCGGAACCACCTCTGGTGATCTGTACGACTAGCATGTCGGAACCCTCTCATGGTCTGTACGACATGCACCTACTTGGATCCAAGGTGATCTTGCGGTGTGGTGAATATTATAAGCACTAACACCAGGGGTGCAGGTTATGAGCTCTCAACACAATTCACATTACAATAAATCATATGATTAACATAAAACTCACCTGATACTCACATGTGCGTCCACAACACCATTTCATATATATATATATATATATATATATATGCATCAATTACTAATTCATATAATTCATAATATGCATGCATGGCATTTTAAAAACATACTTTTATTTAAATTCAATTTCTGGGAAATTCAGTAGTATATAGGTAATAACAGAAAATAACTGCCCACTCACTGATAAGTCGAAGAGTCGTAACCCCCGTGACGTCCTTGGATGCGCTCGTCCTCGGGATAGGTATCATCTATATGCGAAACAACTATAAAAACGTTAATTAAAGCACATACCGATAATTCGTAATAACTTCTCATACAATGCTCAATTTGGGTATATGAATATACCACAATGACCTACTCGACGTCACGGATGTCGAGGTATTTTTAGAAAAAAATTTCTAGGCTGCACGCGCCCCCACGTGTCGGGAGGGGCACGGACCCACGCGCCCCCACGCACGTCACCTTTTTCCTCCAGTCGCCGGACTGGTTTCGCCGGCCACAGAAAAGTCACCGGTTTCTGGGGAATTTTTAAATCGCCATAACTTCCTCATTTCTTCACTATTTTCAACGCTCTTTATATCAAAATGAAGATCATGATGAGATGAACACATCCATACCTGCCTCGACCCCTAACTCGCCAGGGATTCACCGGAAAAAGCTTCGAAAGTTCCGGCCAAAATTGAAAAGTTCCGTTCTCAGTCCTCCGACGTCCAAATCCTACCAACGACGTACCCCGAAGCTTGTGAGGACTTCCTTAAGCTCACTGTGAGCTTGAAATTCCTTGAAACACAATATTTTATGATGTGAAAATATGTTGACACACAAATTAAACCCTATTGATGACAATTGTAGTAATGATGCAAGTAGGGATCGTTCTAGACCGGGGATTAACTAGGGGTGCTAATCGACACAAATAAGACTCAAAAACATTAAACTAGACTCAATAGACTCAAAACTAACTTAAAACACTAAAAACAGCAAGAAACAATAAAAAAGACACAATTCTAGACCTAGCAAGTGATTTGGACGAAAATAGAACTTCAAAGACTCAAAAGACTTAAAGAAAACATGTTTTGACTCTAAAAACAAGATTTAAAAGTAAAGGGATTGGTTTTGACGAAATTGGACTTTAAAACATAAACTTTAAAAACAAACTTTAATGAAAACGATTTTGATGAAATAGAATGGGGAAATGCTAGTTAGAGGGTTCCTTCTCCACACATGAAACATATGCATACGACTCGATTTCCAATTACTCTTTCAACAAACCATGAATGACATTGCCCCAAATTAACTAGATTGACCAATTAATTCTCAGATTTCCCTAGATTCATTGAATTGAATGGGATACGCAGTACAACCAAATTATTCTTATCAAGGACCCTAACTATGGAATACGCATGATAGAGACACATATCAAAGATCATTAAGTTCAATGGAAATCATAAGCATTGACGAGGCATTCATAACTATGGGATACGCATGTTACTCTTGCCTAGGATTTACTTAACACAATCGTTACTAGCGACTTTTACTACTTATGAATATAAGTTAATAACGATTAGGTGAAATTCCCTTATACTCTAGCATCAAATTCATGCATGCAAACTAAGTGTCGACCCTCAATCAACATACATAAACATGTTATCAATCAAATAGATAAGTAAACCACATTCACGATTCATGAAATCATAATTGGAAGAAATCAAGTCATATAAAACATATGATCATGGCTTTGAATTCCCCTCTAACTATAAAGAAATTAGTTCCTCATGTTCGCAAACAAACAAAGATAAATAAATTTAAACATTGAAACAAAGATAGAAAACACCTAGAAACGCTCCGACAATCCAACGTCTTGAATGGCATGCACGGCTCCAAGTTGTCTTCCTTCTTCTCCTTGCAAACTCACGGCACAATGAGGGATGATTGGTGAATGGTATAGTGAAAATCTGGTAGAGGGTGGTGAGTGAAAGGGTGCGGCAATGGGTTGTATATATAGGCTGAAAATCCCATCTCCTAGGTAGCAAAGGACAAGGTTTTAAAGGCCTAAATTGCATAGGATAATAACATCCAATCCTATAAGGAAAACAAGTCAAAAACCCAAAGGGATTGGGAGATAAGGTGCAGCACAAAGAGTGTGAAATGATAAGGCTTCTAGAAACCAAAATCCTAAAGGAAATAGGGTAGAAAATTCGGCACAAAGTGTGGTTTCTAGAAGGATAATGCAAGGCAGATTTTTAGGCTTCTAGAAAGGTTCTTAGGTGTCATCTTGGTAGGATAAGATAAGGTCTTCTAGAAATCCCATTTTAAGCATCCTAATCTAATTAGAAACCCTCCTAAGTGGCTGGAATGTGGATAGTTTAGGATAAGGATAAGATAGGATAGGATAAGGTTTGATTGGATAAGATAAGCTAAGATAAGGTTATGGATGAGGTTTTGGATAATACTCCTTATCTTGAGCTGATTCTTTGGCTTTAATTCTTCTTCTTCATGTAGGAAACCTTGCTTGAATAGGAAACTTCATATATCTAGGAATCCATCTTCAATTAGGACTCCATTAGTGATTAGGAATCCCAATTCATTTAGGAATCCTTCATTCAAGTCATTTCCTTCTTCAACTAGGAAACTTTGTATCTTCAATTCTTCAACTTTGAAACGCCTTCCTAGCTTCACCAATTCCTCAAATTCGTCCATCCCTTGTGCTTCATGTGCATGAACTCCATTTTAGCCCAATTTTGCTCCAAAATGCTCCAAATTGCATCCTTTTGCTCACTTTGTCTCTAAAACCTGAAAACACATGAAAATAGCTTAAAAGACTAACTTAACTAAGAAAACACAACATAAATGCATAAGAACTAACTAACTAAGGCGCATAAATATGCTCCTATCATTTTACGTGTGCATGAACAGTGCCCATTTTCGGAGTTATGATTTCACGATGATATCGAAGGTTTTAAGTCCTAAAATTAGTATATTTGAACTCAGGGACTCAAGAGGAGTTCGATTCTTACCTTAGAACCTTCGATCTGTGAAGATTTGAGGGTCCTTGGTTTTGTCCGTACGGTTACGAAAAAGAGAGAGAGAGAGAGTGAATTGAGAGGGAAGAGAGAGAGAGGGCATGGGGAAGAGAGGGAGGAGTGTCCCGTGTGTGGTCCAACCAAAACATCACAATCCCATTTTTTTTTCTTTAGTCCCTAACCACACAAAATACATACAACCTTTAATCCAACATAATTTTTTTCCCCAAAACTTAGGAAAATATGCATTATTCCATCACATGTCACACACATACCTTAACAACAATCAAGGGTACTTTCATCATTTCACGATCGATAAATAAAATCTCGGGACGGGCTGTGACAGTTAATGTTTTTACTCACAAAATTTAGACACATATTCATTTTCTTTTTCAGATGTTGTTGAAGAATCAGTATACATATAAACTAAAATAATGAAACTGAAATTGTTTTTTCTCGAACTGGAACATTGAATTTTTTGTAAAATCAAGTGCAAAAACACTTGATAATGCATGCAAAACTTTGATAATCCATTCGTTTTTTACAGAGTTCGAAATATAATCATGCAAAATGATGATTTTGAGTAGTAGGAAAACCTTTGAAACACTGATCTTTCTAGAAATCCGGTTGAACTTTGTGAATCACTTACTGAAAATCCGGCTTAAAAGTGTCGGAAACTATAGAGATTTTAAGGTTTTTTTTTTTTTTTTTTTTTTTTTTTTTCTGGGGAAGTATCTTTTGAGTGATAGGAATTTGAAATGATAGGCTTGGGGAAGATGAAACCGCGGGTATTGAATAAGGGAAAAGGGAAACCGGTTAGTTTTTATGTTTTTTTGTCGTGTAGTGGTTAACATGTCTGTTTATTAACGGTTATAGTCAAACGGCATGGACCGTAATTTAGTCGGTCAGTTTCTTTTTGGGTTAGGCTTGGTTTTCTATTATTGGGTTTTTTGTCCCTCCTTGTTATATTTTAAAATGTGTCAATATGGTATATATTTGTGTCTCTATAAGTAAGGCTCCCTATATTTTAATGTCTACATTTAAGCAAATTAATTAATTTTTTATAATATATATTTCGATAACAATTTTGTATGTTCTTCATTTAGGTACATTAATACATTTGATTATTTCAGTATATCCATCGATACAAATATGTAAGTACATTAATTCAATATAATGCATTTTGGTATGTACAATTTGGTACATACATTTCGGTATTGACATATAGGTACATTAATTCAATATAATATATTTTGGTACATACATTTAGGTTCATTATGATAAATTTCGGAACAAACATTTAGGTATAAATATATAGGTACAAACATTTTAGTACAAAGAAGTCAATTTTATATATTTCGGTACAGTCATTTCTGTACACTTATGTATTACATATTTTTGTATCACCAGTTTCTTTTAATATTTGCGCATTTATGTTCATTTATAATTAAAAACTAAATATGCGCATATTAATAAAATTAAAATTTAATGGGGAGAGATTAAATAAAAATACACATTAAATAACGAAAATTGAATATAAATTTTAATAAAAGTACACTTCAAGGGATTAAATTGAATATGCAATCTAGCACCTGGTTTTTTTTAAATTTTAATCTTTTGCAAGCACTAATGTTTAAAAACCAAAACTAAGGTAAAAGAACTCTATTGGAGAAAACCAGTGTCAAACAAGCAAAGGAAAGAGAAGCGCACGAGATTTGAAACTGTGAAGTTGAGCATAAGTACGTACTATTTTTCTTTATCTCAAGGCTGGAATTCATTTATATGAAGATATTACAATTGTAGAAGCATTACTTGCAATGTACGGAAAGACCGACGGAGAACCCTCCTCTCCATCCATAATCGCGTACAGGTGAAAACTAAACTAAACTAAAATCTTGTTCCGCAGCCATAGATTCATCTTCTATATTTCGCATGACTTGGCTAAATCCTGCAATATCCTCCGCAGATGTATTGCAGTCCTTCCAAATACCCCTGCAACGGTTTTCCGATGGATGTCGCGCGCCCCGTGAAGCTCCAATACCAACCCGTAGATGTGCATGTTTTTCCTTTATATTTTTCACATTTATATTTGACTATTTGTCCAGATACTTTCATTTAATTTTTTAAATAATAACACCAATCTTTATTGCGACAACAAATGCAGACAAATACACGATATATACAATTTTCCTTTATTTTGTTAAACGAATACAACATGTGCATCCAGTCTCAACATTTCCCAGAGTTCTTGTGGGTTTTAGTTCTTATTTGGTATCGTCTGGGGTTAGATATACAATTTGTTACTTGCTGGAGCACTGTATGGTGGATGTCTTGGTCACAACTGCTCGTGGTATAGAGGAAGATCTCGTAAAATGCCTCGCAGCCTCCTTGTTACCGTGTCATTGCAGCACCTGATTATCACCTTCAGAAATGAAATCACAAATACAAAGCATGCTGTCATTAATTTGAACATATATTTTGGCTATGAACGGTGAAGTTCTGCATGCAACTCCACGAAAGACGGGAATAATCATCCTCGGAACGTCACATTTGCAGCGCCAATTGATTTCCTGATGGCATGGATTATGCTGTCTTTATCAATACATAGTGCAAATTCGATGACAGTTATTCTGGAGCTCAGCCTGATGAGGCTGTATCATATGGAAAAATAAAAGCTTCTGCATTAAGCGTTTAAGGTATACTAAATGATTTCCTCTTGCTTGGTTGAACCAGGTACATTCCGATGTTACTTAATTCAAGTTGGATGTATTTTGGGTTAGTACTTCATCACATAGCTTGAGAAAGACGTTTGCAGAATCATTCGCCCTCAACATCGAAGGATTTGCAGCTGGTACGGTGAGCCTCTGAACTTAGACACCCAATTTTGTTCATAGCACCGAGGAAGCTCCAATGCCAATTCCGGTTCACTTTCTTGGCAACCAAGGAAGCGAGAACTGTTGAGGGAAGCGAGGAATCAAGAGGTTCTGTACAAACAGCATGTC
Source organism: Malus sylvestris (assembly GCF_916048215.2). Taxonomy (NCBI): domain Eukaryota; kingdom Viridiplantae; phylum Streptophyta; class Magnoliopsida; order Rosales; family Rosaceae; genus Malus; species Malus sylvestris. The sequence continues at coordinate 11,291,710 of NC_062264.1, forward strand.
AAACCAAGCAAGCAAGAACAAAAACGCCAGCGTAGAGAAACTAAAAACCGCATCTAATCAAATATTTGATACACGTTTTTCCTTTTTTACAAAAGATGAGTGGAAACTGTGCGCTAGATCCTAATTATTAGTTTTCTTTCATCTCAAAACTGAAATTCTGTTTATATGAAGACATTACAATTGCCGAAGAATTACTTGAAATGTACGGAAAGAGCCACAGAGGACTCTCCTCCATCCATATGTTCCCCATAATCACATACAATTGCAAACCAAATCAAACTAAATCCCGTTCCGCAGCCAAATCCTGCGATATCCTCTGCGAATTGTATTGTTTCCCTTTCCAAATAGCCCTGTAGTTCTATAGTTATCTTGTTTGTTTGTTGAAAAGTATACCCTTCTAATGGTTTTTCGTTAGCTGCCAACCCCGCGTCCTGTGAGTCTCTAATAGTTCTTCCAACTCCTAGGTGCATGTTTTTCCTTTCCTTGATAGCTGCATCTATATACATTGATCTTATAAAACAACCCGGGAGGAGGCTCTTACTTTTTTCTAGGAGTACTCTGCATATTCCGGAGGATGGTTTTCAGTTGCTAATTTGGAACACCTCAACTAATGACAATGCCTGCTGTTATAAGCCATAGGCAAGGTAGAATTCCCGTCATTCCAAATAGTGAAACACACATAACACGCATTTCTATTTCATCCCTCCTGAGAACCACACAAGCCGGAGCCACTCAATCCACCACACTAGATAAATGCTTTTAGATCGATCATGTCACCAACAGAATAAGCTCTGCAATTAGAGTCCAAAACGCAAGATGGTCTAAATATAAACTTGCAATAGATCTGAGATACAAATAAACTTGAACTGGCTAAGCAAGTATTAGATATTTAGTTACATACAAATTTCTTTTCCTTGTCGACAGAGGCTAGAAGCTCCTCTTGTTTAAGACGGGCTTCCTCCAGTGCCTAAAAAAAAAAAAACAAACAACAAAAAAACGTATAAGTTTTCCTTTTCTTGCTTCAATTTTAACTGCAATAATAGAATTGAATAATATCAAGACATTACCTTCTTGGCTTCTGTCAGCTCTTGTTCCAAAGCATTGATGCGGTCAAGAGCAGCCTTTAGCTTTTCTTCTTTCTGCGTCTCAACCTTGAAAACCATTCGCACAAAAAGAAATGGATATGATTACGTTTATTGTTGTCTTGATTTGGATCTTTGGATCTTTCTTTTTCTGGTATGCACACTTCAATAAAAGAATTCAAGAATATCAAGATGATTACTTGCTTGGTTGAAGACAGCTCTTTTTCCAAGGCACTGAGTCGATTGAGAGCAGCGTTCAGCCTTTCTGCCTCTCTCTCAGTTCCCTTGCAAACCATTGAATCAACATCGTCATATCCCATCGGATACATTCTCGGAGTTAAAAGCTGCACAAGATGAAGCAAATGAGCATATCATATAATAAGGCCCGGCAAGTGCCATGTCCAGAATTTTCTCCCTATGGAGGCAAAGTTGAACTATAATAAGACTAAATATTTCAAAAAAGACAGTTAGAGAGTTAGTGTTAACTGATTGATAAATATGCAAAAAAGATAAAGGGCCCTGCTTACTTCTTCAGGCAAAGAAGAGAGATGGTCTGAGTAAGTTTCAGCCTCTAAAAACGTATCTGAGCAGAAAGAATCCATTCTCTTCATGTGGTAGCATACCAAGAGAAAATAGCAACAAAATCAACATCAGGAAACTGAGAATTTTATAAAATCTGAGACAAGAAGGTTTGAAGATAGGCCATAAACACAGAAAAATGAAAAGGCAACTTGAGCCAAGGTCTGAGTACGTTTGTGCAAGCCTTCGCGTCTTCGGGGATTAACTTCTCTTCAGAAACTTTTGTCTCCTCTTTAGAGAATTTAGTCTCCTCTTCAGAGACTTTCGTCTCGTCTTCAGATATTTTCTTCTCCTCTTCCAATATTTTCTCCTCCTGTTTCTCCTGTTTCTCCTCCAGATCGCCTGATAAATTGTTGCTTGCGCATTTGGCCTCATGAATACTCTGAACCATCTGCCTCATCAAAATAACAGATTTGGAGATCATTTTTCACATTACAATACAAATTAGGATAAAAAAAATTCAATTACTTGCTGATAAAGTCAGTTGGTTTACCACTATCCCCAAAGGCTAAGCTGTTATATTGTTGGACAACATATATTTAATTCCAAAACTCTCCCTCACATATGGCCTCTCTCCAACACTAATATTGAAAGGTTGTAATTGCAGGCGTTCAAACTAAGGCTGTTGATTTTCCATTTTCCTAAAAGCTCAAGTTGTTAACGGGTCAAGAATTATTTCATATTCGAACTGTAGAAAATCACCTTGATTATTTCTGTATCATTCCATGGGCCCTTATCAGAGAGCATGCAACCACCCTTATCAGCACAAGTGCAACTACCACCCAAAAACTCTGGTAGCTCACTGCAGGTTCAACATAACGAAGAGTATTATAACAGGAAGCTTGGTTAGCTCAGACTGAACAAGATACAGACGAAGAAATGTAAAGCAAGATGAAGAAGTGGATAGAAGAAAAAATAGTTTTCCTAGAACGATACTTGCGTGGCCTCAATTATTTCAAGCAACTTGCTCTGATATTGATTTCCCAGAACCTGATGCAAAATATCAACAACTTTAGCACCAGTAATAGATAAAAAATTTCACTAGTTTAGAGTGAAGAAGGGATGAAAGCTTACATTGATTTTCGCAGTGGTCTTGGGATCAAGGAAAGATTTGACAGTGTTCCATAAGAGCCTAAATCCAGAACCAGCATTGATGATGAACATACGGTTCAGGGTCTACGTTAAAAAAAAGTTCAATCAGCACCACAGAACATGAAAACTACCTTTCATGACAGGAAAACAATCCAAGAATCTTGTTTCACGCAAAACTTGAAATCATACAGCTTTTTACAGGATACCTCAGGATAATTGTCACCATCAACCTTCTGAAGGCGCTGGATGAGTTCCCTTGCAGATTTATTTAAACTTGTAAGCCCCTGCGGATCAAGTAAACATATAAATATAACCCATCATGTTTGACACCACAATAGTTAGATCTAACAAGAAGATCTCCTTAATAAATGAATTAGAATACAAGTTTGTCCATAGAATAATTGGATATCTCCAATTAATCAATATTAAGAGAGTTTTCACATACCACTCCTTGGACATCAAGAATAGTGGTACTCTGATCGATGTGCTTTTTTGCTGCAACGGAACAGGCAGGGAATTTACAGATAAAGGTCCTCTCAAACTCCCGTACGTGGTACCTTACATACCGGTCCATTGTTGTTGCTTGCATCAGCTTATTAGAATCGACTTGACCCAGTTTCTCAATGTAGACAGGCCGTCCATCCTTATCAACTCCATGATGCCCTTGTGGATAGTATTTCAAGACTTCATCGACTTCCTTGAACTCAAAGTCCTTAGCGAAAAAACAAAAGGAAAAATTTCAGACAAACAATAGCTATTCCAACTAAACCAATCTCCACCATATTCCAAGTTCAACATAAGCATTGAAAACTACCTCCATAATAGTGTCAGCACCATATTCCTGCCTCCATTGGAGCATGTCAGACCACATTTGCTTTGTTTTCTCAACATCAAATTTCCGGGCCCTTAAAAATCTGCACCATCATACAACAGTATAACAAACAACCTATTCATAACCGGATATAGCAACTCGGGCATAAAAAATTGTTATGGCCAATCAAAACAGAGAATAGGTAACCTTAGCAACATATGAGTATCGTCATGTTTCGAGGGCAGTAGTTCTTCCGAAAGAAGTTTTTGCCGGAATTCCTGAGCTGCCTTGAGCTCCTCGGCATCAATGTCGTCCTCCATAGGGAAAGACATTACTTTACTGTTCCTTCGACCCTTATTGAAGGAGTTTGTAATCATGTTTGCTGCCTTCTTGAAAGACCCAAGCCTTGTTTTCCTCTCGTCCTCAGAGTTCCCATCTGCACACCGAAGTAATCAAAATAAATTGACCCACAAACACAAATGGGTCTTTCTCTCTCTTTTCCATCTTCTGGTAGACAGTTAATCTTCGCTATATCGTTCCAATTTTATCGGATTTCCGAACAAAATGCAAACAAAATTCACATAGAAAACACAAAATTCATATGAATTGGGAGAAACCAAACCAATATGTTCCTCTGGCAAATCAAATCAATCAAACTAAAACTATGAAATTATGAATATAACCCAAAACAATTTCAACAAAAAGAATATCTTTTTTTAGATTCCATTGTACTATTTTTGGCTAAAGAAGAAAATATCAACTTGTAAAGTAAAAGGTTTATTCTTGAACAATTTTCTCTATAAATATCTAAAGAAAATAGTGACTTTCAGGTTTCAACTCACCTAGCTGCTTTGAGTTTTTTTTATCAAGGACATCAAATCTTGATATTCTTCTGTCAAAAATGTATGGGACTGAAACCAAAAATCTGAATCCATGACCTCCAAACATGGTGGTTGATGGATCCCAAAGGGACCTGACTACTTGTTGGAGAAGAACATGCCTGCACTCCTCCCCTCCTCAGCCACAATAAGGAGACCAAGGCATGGAGGAAGGTACATTTTCCTACGTTACAGGTGGTCTGAATGCCACAAGGTGGCGCGTGGATTTCACAGGCCGCTCCTGGCGCATGGAAACGAGATCAAAGCGGCGTCAACGCAGCCCCACGCGCGCGAAATCTGTTGTTCTTTTGTTTTTTGCTATGATCTAGTCGTAAGTTATATTCTTCAAATTATTGTATTTTTATTACGTCTCTTTTGTGATGCATTGTTTCGAATTAGCCAAATTATTACAAGACTTAAATGTCAAAATGGTCCTTGACTCCTTGTGTTATGGTTATATGACTAATTTAGTTTCTATGTTTTTGATTTAGTTAATTTAGTCCATGTTTTTATCTCTGTTAGCCAATTAAAATCATTTCATTCAATCTTTATTAAAAAAATTATAAGAAAAGCTATAAGAGATATAATTATCCTTTTTACTTTACATAAAAATGGGAATTAATGAGATATAAAACATCCCATTTGAAAAATTATTAAGGTTGTGACATAGAAAAGATAGGAGGTAATGTTAGGGAGGAGGCCGGGCGAGTTGGGTGGAGAATAATTTTTCTTTTAGTTTTTAATTGTATTTCATTTTTAAATATTTTAAATCAAGTAAATATAATATTATAAATAAGTTTATAGTAATTTATAAATTTTTACAGAAATTAGATGGAAATGTCCTTAATTGGCTAATCGAAATCAACTCAAGGACTAAATTGGCCAAATTGAAAACAAATGGACTAAATTGACCTACTGACTAAAACAAATGGACCATTTTACCATTTAAGCCTTATTACAATGATGATGTTGTCATGTGATAATTTGAGACTGTTATTTGAATAGCTAACAACGCTTTTAGATAATTAAATGTGTTATTGATCCAATTTGATAGTAAATCTTAAAAGTGTTTTTGCATCGTAAAGCACGTTTTGGAAGCACATAAATATTAGGCAATACTTTAAATGCTTTCTTAAGAAGCACTAGGATTTCTACGAAATAAATTATGAGAAAAAAAAAAGTACTTCTCATAAAAGCAGTACCAAACAGGCCCTAACAAAATGAGAAATTTAAGTTTTGAACACCAAGATAGTAAAGTAGGACATGTATACCTCTAGTGTTGGACGAAAACAACACGTAAATTCTTAATGTGTCATTTCGTCAAAGAGCTAGTGGGCCATAATCCCCTGACAAGCTATTGTGGCTGTCGACAAATGCCAACAACTTTCGAACGAGTCTGTCAACAGATGTCAACATACTCAAGAAAGTCTATCACTAGATACCGACAGCAATGCACGCAAAGACGATGCCAAGGCTCTCAGGCACTTTGTCAAACAACTTATGTGAACGAAGTAGTTACCACCCCGATGAGCACTGTGGCCAGTCAACAAGCATTTTACTTAACATGAAATGTCTCATCATAGTATATGCTAAGACCAATTTCAAGGGAGAGACGCAAATTCAAATATTTGGGTTTAATCCCAAAAAATGCAATTCAATGGGGAGACCTAGCCCCAAAAGCTTAGACCTAGTTTGGGAGTGAGGTGCTTAAAAAAAAAGCATCCATGAAAAAAAGCTGTGAGGGTTTTAGGTGTTTGGTAAACTGAAAAAAAGGGCTTATTTTGGAAGCTGCTGTGAGAATAAGCTGAAATCAAAGAAAAAAGCTGAAGCTGCTATTTGCAGCTTTGGAAAACTGGTTTTTTTTCAAAGCACACGGAGCTACAGTGCTTCTTTAATGAAAAGACCCACTATTAGACTGCTTTTTTTTCCAAAAACACTTTTATAAAAAAGTTTATTAAACACTCTGCTGATTTATTTCATAGCCGCTTATTCTCACAGCAGTTTTTTTTCAAAACACAGCAATACCAAACCAGCCCTTAGGCGTTGGACCCAAACTAAAACCCAACAAATTTTTTGGGGGCCACACACTTTTTAAAAAACCAATGCTGATGATGAACTATATTGGCCGATAGATGGGCCCCAACTGGCAAGGGGACCCAGTTACAAAACGTTAACATTTTATGGGCCTCAATGGTCGTTCGATTTCTGTTCGTTGGTGTTCAACGGTCCAGATTGAAATCCATTTTTTTTTTTTGCATGTAACGGTTCATGTTTTTTTTCAAATCCAACTGTAAAAGTAAAAATCCAACTGTCAAAATAATAAAATAATCTTTTATAGCAGATCCACTTTAAAATAAATTGGTTGATTGGTTGAGTGTTGTGGTTTGTTTGGTTTTGATAAATTTTGTCAGAATTTAGTTTCTTTTAGTTTAAAACATTCGTAAAATTAAATTAAAATTACATTTCTCAAAGCTACAAATAAAAAATCCTTCCCAAAAAAAAAAGTAGGATTATAACCACTATTCTAAAAATTCCCACGTAGCGCCGTTTAGGCTTCACCTAAGTGCTAGGCAGATGACCGCTGCACCAATTAACCCCTAGGCATTTGAAAATTAAGAAAGGGGCGCCTAGGCCTGCTTAGGCACCCACCTAGACAACCTAGGCGCTTGCCTAAACCGTGTAGACCACCTAACCACCCGCCTAACCCGCCCAAACTTGCATAGGTCACAACTCTCACTTATACAAAAATCGATAACTTTCATTTTGCATTTTAATTTTTTCAATAAATTGTAGGAGACTTGTTGAATACTTAGGTGAACATGAATTATATGCTTGTTTCTAATGCTTTCATTATGTTTTAATACTTTACAATCTAAGTCATTCAATTTTGCAGTTTATTACGATATATAATTAATTTACTTAAATTCACCTAGTCCACCTAGGCCCTTGCCTTGGCCCCGCCTAGGTGCTAGTCCGAGGGTCTTTTAGAACCTTGGTTAAAACCATTCCACCACAACTAATACATTTTGGGTCCTTAATTTTAGATCTTGAAGGTTACGTGACATTCACTTTTCAAAGACCTAAATTGTGTCTTTTTGTGAACCTAAATATTTAGGTTTAGGTTCAAGGGTTGGGGCTGGTCTAAGAAGAGACTAGAAGAGAGCTAATCATAGAGAATGTTCACACTTATGAGACACAAGTCAAAAATTAAAATTAATTTCCAAAACAAATTTGTCATTATTTGGATATATTAAGACTTACCTTGGAAATTGAAGATTGTCGACGAAGAAAGTAATGGAAAAAAGGAAACAAGAATTGGGATGTGGGGAAGAGAAAGTTTTGGAGTTTGTAGGATAGAAAGGTTTGGAGTTTGGGGGAGAAGAAAATGAGGGGGTTTGGGGAAAAAGATGAGGAAGAGATTAATGAGGAGAAAAGAGTGGATTTGGATTTTTTAAGAATCCTAGTGAACCCTTTGCACAACGAAGTATTTGTCACCTAAAGTTTGCATTTACTTGTTGGCTTAAATGTCTCACTAACCATTTCAAACACTTTGCACGACGAAGACTATTGTTCGTCATGCAAGAACCACACTGCCACGAAGCTTTCCCTCATGCAAGAAAAGGTTTGTCACACGATAAATTGGCGCCAAATCTTCATTTTATTTCATTTTCCCCCACATATTGGGCGACGCATTATCCAGTTCGTCGTGCAAAGTCCTCTTGCACGACGAATATCTTTGTCGCCTAAAGTTTTCAATTTTTTTTTTGCCAGGACGATTGCGCACAACAATGGCCTTATTGTATTGTGCAAAGATAACTTGTGCGACGAAAACTACTTCAACACCTAGAGTTTTGTCGCGCAAGTAGTTTTTCTACTAATGTAGCTTGAAACTTGGGTATTGCACTTGCATATTGGACTAGAATTCGTATAGCGTATGTTTACCTCATGCCCTGTGAGATATAGTTATATTATTGACCCTAATATTTAACTTAAATTATGCCATCAATATGGTACTTGATATCTTTACTTTAGCATGTTTACTGAGAAAAATATATATGTTAAACAAGAGAACTGCAAGATCTTTTGTGACTCACGTAGCTAGTAGCATTTTTATCAACATAACCTGTAATTTATTGTGAGATTATCTCTTAATTTAACTAAAAGGAAGATATTAATTAAGTAGATGAAGAATGAGGAATTACAGTTTCTTCTCTGGAACCTTCATGCCATTCTAGTACCGTTTACTAGTTTGGATTCAAACGTATGCGAATACTATTTGTGTGTGTATTGACAGGCTCTTACCCTGCATGCAAACGAATCTATTCTATATATCCATTTGCAATTGCTCCACGCAAACTCTAACCTAAACATAAAGATAAACCCTAACCTAAATATGTATTGTATGTACTACTTGAATATTTATATTCAAATCCCTAATATATACAAGATGAAACCCTAATTAAAAGAACTCAAAAATTACTGTGTGTAATTCAACGTCCAGAAGATCACAGATATACATAACCATCGATCAAAATATATATCCATTTAAGTATTAGATGAAGATCATGCCAAATATTAATTGGATTGTCGTAATTACCAGGTTTAAGGTTTTGGTCAACATCAGCTCCAGACATAGTGCCACACGGGATTGATCAAGTGTTTGAGACCGCCAAGGGGTAGTAGATCCGTCAAGCACTTGTGTATATATATCACAAGGTGCTCAAAACTAGCCCCCCTCGGGGGATATACCTCTACCTATAACGTAATTGTACACCAAAACAAAACACAGATTAAAAAACTACAAAAATCAAAACAATTGTGTCATTAATATGCATTCAAATCATTTAGAATGAAACTAAGCACGCATGAAAATCATTTAGAATGAAACTAACATGATCGTTACTGAAAGAAAAAAAGGGTAATTAACCATGGAGGTTGAAGATTTTGAGGATTAATCTAAAGCAAGAATTCGAGAATATGAGAGAATTAATACCGTTTGACAAGAATGTAGGGGGTTAAGTGGGGCTAACAACTTCAGTGATGGAGCACTACGTACACCCCCACATTCATGGTCAGAGTTCGACTATCGCCCTTCCCCGCCTTGTTCCTGCTTTAGACCTTCTTTGTATCCCCCCCGAAAAAAAAAGGGAAATGTAGAGGGTAAGAGATAAACGTGGTAGGCATATATATGATCCGGATTAATCTCTGAAGTTGTACGGCCAGAGAGGAGCAATGAGGATAACATGACTGATATAGAAAAGAAAGAGTTAAACAAGAATGGAGCTTTTTTGTTTCATTTTTCCATTGACATGTGGTCTCTTTTCTGTGCCATGCATTTGCATGCCCGCTTTGGGTTTCTGTTGGCAAAGAAAGAGAGCATGCGAAATGCAAGCCACCCCATTCAATCTCATTCTTTAGCTTTCCACGCTAGCTAGTTAACCAACTTTTTACAAATGGAAACTGCATCTCCCTATTTCCACGCAAAATTACTATAAGTTCCCTCTAATTTTATCAAAAAAAATGTCAATTGTGACCATATTAACTGACTACGTGACATGGAATGTGTTAACTTTTGATCTGCACTTAGTGCTGTAACTGTTTGACCGTAGGAACCTTTCACCTGCTCTCCGGCTCTCCCATGATCCTCAGAAAAAGAAAAGTTTAATTCTTTGAGTATCTTGTACCATATGCCTGTAAATCGATAAAAATAAAACGCCTTCTTCTTCCTTTCATGTAATAAGAATTTCCAAGAAAAACAATCTTCAACTTTAAGTTTTTAATTTAATTTCGGCCATGGACAACAAAGAAACTAAGAGCACTCATGTTATATCGATCTAAACAGGGCCGGTCCTGAGTTTTTGGGTGCCCAGTGCGAAAACTCAAAATGTGCCATTTTTTAATATGGAAACATATGCTTAAAAAAAAATATTTAACAAGAGCTGGAACCTAGTTGAAGCTGGGGGGGCTAGGCCCTCATGTGCAAATTATATTACTTGAGAAAATATACAACGGGGGGACATAATACCTAAACACTGACAATAAAAAATACAATCATATATAACCACTCCTAGCAAAGCTCCTTGAAATTTCAACCTTTAAGAAATTGTCTTCTGGCATTTTTTGAAGCAAAATCATCAATTATATCATCATTCTCCATGTCTTCAATCTCATCATTTTCAATGTATAAGATTGCTAATCCATTTAGCCTATCTTGAGTCATAGTGGCTAATATGGCTTGTCTTCATGTTCCACCGGCACCAACGATGATTGTGTGGCACTCATCATCTGCATAGCTTGTCTTGTTCCATTTATTGGTGTGCAGTCCTCCTCCCGTGCCATTAGAGTAACTAGATCTATAGTTGTGATCATAACCGGCCATTATTCAACCCGAAGTTTTAAACTATATGATTTACTTGGATCTCTAGGACTTCTTTCACACCTGCAACATTTGAAGCTTCTTTTTGTTTATATAGAAGGTACAATTAGTTTTACCTTTATATCACATATGCTTCTCTCTTTCTAATGCATTCCAAGATTCCTTTCAAGTTCTTCTATTGCGAAAATAGTTGAAAGAATCATATTCCCGCCAATCCGTGGATTTCGACCTTCATCATCTTCCCTTCCATTGACTGAAATATTTTCTTCCGTTAAGGAATTGAGTATTGAGAGAAAAGAAAAGGGAGTTAGGGTGGGACTGGGACGGCAGGATAATGGGGGAAATGGGGAACAAAGGGGGTTAGGGAATCAGTAAAGGGTGAATGTATTTGTTGGAAGTTAGGGTTAATGGAATCAGTAAGGCCCAAAACTTGGGCCCTTTTTTCATCTTTTGTCAAACTTGGGCTTTGCCCTCCAGCCTCTTGGGCTCTGGTTATATTTTTTATTTTTATTTTATACCTAGTTACTTCAGTTTTTATTTTTTTTTTGGTGCTCCTTTCATTTTTGGGATTTGGACAGTTGCCCTGGTGGCACTAGGCCTGGGCCAGGCCTAGATCTGAACTCCAAAAGTTCTGAGCATGTTATTCTTCATATCAATTGCTCACGTCAGAGACTGATTCTATTGATAAGTCAGATGGGTGGAGGGGTGGGAGGGGTGGGAGGGGGAAGGGGTGGAGGGGTAGAGGGGGGACTTTATGAACCAAAAGATTCCTATAATTTAGAGAAGGATAATGCTAGGGAGACCAAAATTTTAAACCAAATTGTGTAAACCAAATTAATGATGTAGTTGTTGATGATTAGATTATTAATTAAGTGTCGATTAACATGTTATTTCTTATTAATGATACATAATTTGTTTTGCAAATCTAATTTAAAAATTTAGTCTCCTATCAATATCCTTTAGAGAAAATAGTTTTACAGTTACACAATTTTCCTTGGATCTCGAGAAGAATCAAATACAACATTACAATTGAGGGAGGAGAGAGAGGAGGCAACGGGAAAGGCTAAAAACCTACAAACTAGGGTTTATGCGTAAAACGTATAAAGATGTTTATAGATGCATATTTTAATTTAATATTTGCTGAAGTTTAGAACCACATTACTGTTAGCTCATTATGAGACTAATCACACTTCCTCTCTTTTAGTGTATATAATATCGTTTGTTAAAACATAAAAAATAAAGGGCAAAAGACTGTTTACTACCCTCATGTTTCGTGGTTTTCAACATTTAGTACATCAAATTTTTTTCATCCCAGAGTCATACCTAAAGTGTAAATTTTGAGACAGTCTCATACATCCGTTAGTCAAACTGTTAAGTTTCCAGTTAAGTGATGATGTGGCGCCCATGTGAACAATGACTGAGCGCCACGTGGGTCCACGTGGATTTTTTTTAGGGGTTCAAAAAAACATTTTCCCGCCAAACTTTTTCCCCACAACCATGTACCTACATTTTATCCCGCCAAAAGTTTTTGAAAAAAAAATCATCTACTTTTTTTTTTCTTCTTCTTCTTCCTCGAGGGGACGAATTGGGTTCCTGATTGTTTTTTTTTTTTCTTCCTCCTCCTCCTCCTCCTCCTTCTTCTTCTGGGTTTTAGGGGTGGGTTTTCTTCTTCTTTTTCCTCCGAATCTGGGTTGCAGATTCGGGGTTTTTTTTTTCCTTTTTCCTTCTTCTTATTCTTCTTCTTCTTCTTCCTTCGAATCTGAGTTGCAGATTCGGTTTTTTTTATTTTTTTTCCTTTTTCCTTTTTCCTTCTTCTTCTACTTCTTCTTCCTCCGAATCTGGGTTGCAGATTTCGTTTTTTTTCTTTTCTTCTTCCTTCGAATCTGGGGAAGATGAAGGTTTTTTTTTTTTTTTTTTTTCCTTCTTCTTCTTCTTCTTCTGGGTTGCAGTTTCAGTTGTTTTTTTCTTTTTTCTCTTCTTCCTCTTCCTTTTTCTTCTTCTTCTTCTAGGTTTTTCTTTTTGTTCTTCTTCTGGGTTGGCGTTGAGGAGGTCGAGGGAGTGGACGACGGGGGAAGAGGAGGGAGGGAGAGGTTGGCGCTGTCGGACTCAAACACCGGAGGGTTCAGGTGTGCGTGGTGAGATTGGTGTCGGAAATGGCGGAGCTTGATAAAATTGGGTGGTGGGTGTCTTGATAAAATTAGGGGATGAAATGGGTTTTGCTGTGTGGGTATCAGGGAAAGGAAGGGTGTCGGTGGGTAGGGGTGAAGGGGATAGAGGAGTGGAGCCGTGGAAGGGGTGGGGGGTAGGGAAGACGAAGGGGAACTGGGAGGGTGGGATTTGGGGAAGACGAAGGGGTGAGTGATGGGAGGGTGGGATTTGGGGAAAACGTTGAAGTTGAAAAAATCCAAACCTTGATTGCAGTCAATAGCCCAAATGTCAAAGCCGCTTGAATTTCCTAAAAAAAATGGTAAATCTATGAATCAAAATGGAGAGAGAGACAGAGAGAGGGATGGGAAATTACTCGGTGGTGAAGGTGATCAGTGATGTGGGCAGAGAGGACGTGGATGGCGGAGGTGCAGATGACGAGGTAGGAGAAAAAACCCCAAATGTCGGCCTCCCTCTTCTATCCTCCCTCAATAACAAGGTTTATGTATCGACCCAGATCAAAAATTCCATAACCATGGGGATTTTTGCAGCTCTAAAGTCGGTCAAAGCCACAAACCCATTTTCAAAGAATTAAAGGTATGGAAATGGAGCATCATTCAAATTGAGCATCATTCCAATCCATTTTCAAAGAATTAAAGGTCTGGAAATGGAGGCGTACCATGTGGGTCCCCGCATTGCGGATCTGGAACTCGTACTCGTACTGGGTTTTCATTTCTAAGTGAGATGGAGCGAGTTGAGGAGGACAGATGGGGCTGGGTTTTTTGGGAAGGAGAAAAGGCTTGGTGGTAGGGTGGGTATCAGGGAAGGGGAAGGGTGTCGGTGGGTGAGGGGTGGAGGCGATGGAGGGATGTCGGGTGGGGAAGACGAATGGGTAGTGGGTTTTTTTTTTTTTTTTTTTTTTTTTTTAAATAAAAATATATATATATATATATATATATATATATATATTTTTTAATTTCCACATAGATGACACGTAGTGCCTAGTCATTGTCCACCTGGACGCCACGTCACAGTTAACGGGAGACTTAACAGTTTGACTAACGGATGTATGAGACTGTCCCAAAATTTACACTTTAGGTATGACTCTGGGATGAAAAAAACTTGATGTACTAAATGTTGAAAATCACGAAACATGAGGGTAGTAAACAATCTTTTGCCCAAAAATAAAATATTTGCTAAAGTTCAATAAAAATCAATCATTCTATGCATGCTTATCAATTATTGTTGCTAAGTCTGTATGTATGAATAGTTGCTTTAAGTTTTGATGTGCAAAGTTCTATAGAATGAAAGCGTTCTACGGTCCATCTGGGTTGCAATGCTGGAGTCGGAAAATTTTCACCAGTGGGCAAGCTTAAAGACTTCAATCTTCATACATAAAGAAACTTGACCCTGTATTTTTCATAGTATCATCTAGCTTAATAAAATTTTCACAAGGGAGCCAAGAATTTTCGTTATTAAACAAATACGTATTATACTTGACCAATCCCGAAACTACTGAGCACCGATCAACGTTATACCGTCAAGGACCCAAAAGAGCTTCCCTCCAACCAGGAGGCCAATCACAGGGCGACACGTGTCGACATCAGAAGCCAATCATAGCGCGACATGTGTCAACATCAGAAGCCAATCATAACACGACACGTGTCAATGTCAGATTGAAACTAGAAACTCTCTTCTATAAATAGAGATCATTCTCTCACAATATTTCCTAATGTCATTTGTACTAAATCATTCACTAGTACTCACTAAAGGAGAGCTTGAACCTATGTACTTGTGTAAACCCTTCACAATTAATGAGAACTCCTCTACTCTGTGGACGTAACCAATCTGGGTGAACCACGTACATCTTGTGTTTGCTTCCCTGTCTCTATCCATTTACATACTTATCCACACTAGTGACCGAAGCAGTCTAGCAAAGGTCACAAACTTAACATTTTCTGTTGTACCAAAGTCCTCACTGATTTTGTGCATCAACATTTGGCGTCGTCTGTGGGAACGACACTTATTCGCACTCTCTTCAGCTTTGCCAAGCTTGTTTCCACCATTCGTACACTCTCTTTTAACCAGACATCCCTCTCCAACATAGGGAGCGAAGGAAGCCACAGCACACAGAATGACACCCATCTTGCACCTAATGCAAAGCAACGAAATAAGGAAGGAAAGAGGGTTGCTCTTCAAGCTAAAGTCGATGAACTAGAAGCCTAGAACAACAAGATAACAATGAAGAATGAGGTCCTCCAGGAGCAGTATGAGAAGCTCTTTGAGACGCTCCACGAAACTAGGCGAACTCAAACACACGAGCTCGTTGCCCCTGTGAACATCAACCATCATCTGGGTGCCCCCCAACACGGAGGGTCACCTCTCTTTGATATGGGTATCCTGATGAGGAGCGAGCTAATCATCAAAACATTGATCAACATAAGACTTCTCTCAACCCAGATGCTTCGACCTGAAGTAGAAGAAGTGGAGGAAGACACCTCCTTGCAGAAGGGTTGGAAGGATCGAAAGCCGTTTATCGTGACTGCCGAGATTTCTTAAAGCAACGTCGAGAGAATCCCCTCCACATATGCTTGAAGATCAATGACCCAAAGGTTTCCGAAAGACTCGGTCCCCTCCCACGGCCCAGGTCAGCTGCCAATCTAGGGAAGGAACGACAGGTCCCAGAGGAACATGAAGGTATGGGGGACTCTGAGGTATTCCGACAGACTTGCCCTAGAAGTTAGTACGGCGAGTCCAAGAAAAAATCACACGCCCTTGCTCAAACTTTCCTACTGCCAAGAGGTGATGGAGACTTACGAAAGAAAATTCTAGTGGTACATGACTCCACTTAGGACCCCCTTATCCTACAGCTCATTGAGGAAGTAAACAAGTTGAAGGCCTAACGTCAGGCTGAGATACCTGACTGGAACCAACCCAGGCCTGGCCCTCTCACAAGAAGGATCCTCGACACCCCATTCAAGAGAAGACAAAACAAAAGCTTAGTTTACAACTCTATACTGGAAGGGAGGATCCAATTGAACACCTTAACCTCCTTAAGTCCACTATGGCATATCGGATGCACATCGACGAAGAGCGATGTCTTCTCTTCCCTTCCACCCTCTCTGACGGAGCTCTAAACTGGTATTGCCGTCTTCGACCTGAGACAGTAGACTCATTTGAGGAATTGAGGAAACTGTTTATCTTTTAACACATCTTCCAGACCGATCACTTGCATTATGCAGATGACTTGTACACTATTCACTAGAAGCCGGACAAGTCATTACGAGAGTATGCCCGCTTCAGCCATGAGCATTCTTACCGCGCTGAGGCAGATGACAAGACCACCCTCAAGGCCTTCACGACAGGCCTACATGATTGTTTCTTCAAGTACATGATCAATGCCAACACTTGGAAGACTTACTCTGAGGTGATGGCACATGCTTACAACCACGCCTCCGCCGAAGCAAGGACATACCAAGGGAACCCCTATATGGTTAACCCCTATCAACAAATGGGAAATGGAAGTCAAGTTCTACTAAGTGAGGAGATATTGGCCATTCAGACACCCATTGCATCATCTCCTACCTCATTTAACTACTCACTAAGTCACCAAACGTATTTGTCTCTTAGTAAGAGGAATGATTTTTACACTCAGCAAGCCCATTACAACAAGAGGGATAAAAGTTCGTATCAAGACAACCAGGGTTGAACGTACCGTCAACTATTATGACTATGGGGCTAAGCCTCACTTTTTCAAAGTGGAGGACTAGGTACTGAAGGAAATGCTATTATAAGAAGGCATACACATAACAAATGTTTTGATTCTTAACTGCTTGAGATCTTTTATCACATAAGCCATTCGGCAAATATTTAAAGAAGTGAGAATTCAGACAACTTCTTCTGAGTCTTTTGCGTTCCTGGTACTGGAACACTTGGTCTACGCTGACCTACCCTTATACTCTAACTCAGAGCTTCAACATGCGTACTTTGACACAAAGTATGTGATACTAAGTGTTACAACCAACATGGTTCACATATCAAAAGCATGGATCCCTTCATGCATAGCAAAACATTCATAAGCATCACTCATATCAATCAACATAAACATTATACATTCCAACACATTCATACATAAACATCATACATTCCAACATATCCATACATAAGCCAACTGTGCTTCGAAAGGGTTCAACATACTTTGTGTCTTCGACACTTGCTACAATGTGCCTCGACACCTTGCACTTATTCTCACCAACCAGGTGATGAAATATGAAGAAGGAACTTATCTTCATGCCACCAACCAGGTGATGAAATGTACAACCCGTACTCTCTTTCATGCCATCAACCATGTGATGAAATGTACAACCCGTACTCTAATATCATTTGGCAACTTGCCACTCATGCCACTAACCAAGTGAAGAAGGAACTCATCTTCATGCCACTAACCAGGTGATGAAATGTACAACCCGTACTCTCCTTCATGCCACCAACCAGGTGATGAAATGTACAACCCCTACTTTAATATCATTTGGCAACTTGCCACTCATGCCACCAACCAGGTGAAGAAGGAATTCATCTTGGTGCCACCAACCAGGTGATGAAAGGTACAACCCGTACTCTCTGTCATGCCACGAACCAGGTGATAAAATGTACAACCCATACTCTAATATCATTTGGCAACTTGCCACTCATGCCACCAACCAGGTGAAGAAGGAACTCATCTTCATGCCCTTAACCAGGTGATGAAATGTACAACTCGTACTTTCATTCATACCACCAACCAGGTGATGAAATGTACAACCAGTACTCTAATATCATTTGGTAACTTGCCACTCATGCCACGAACCAGGTGAAGAAGGAACTCATCTTCATGCCACCAACCAGGTGATGAAATGTACAACCTGTACTCTCCTTCATGCCACCAACCAGGTGATGAAATGTACAACCCGTACTCTAATATCATTTGGCAACTTGCTATTCATGCCATCAACTAGGTGAAGAAGGAACTCATCCTTGTGTCACTAACCAGGTGATGAAATATGATGAAGGAACTCATATTCGTACCACCAACCAAGTGATGAAAGCAACTCACCATTCATTCTACCTACCAGAAGACGAGTGGTACAACTTGTACATGTGAACTCCTAACATTCACAAATAATCAAAAACCCTCAAGCTTGACAACTCAACTAGGGGATCACTTATGCCCAACAAGAGTTATAGTCACCAACAAAGTCTTATTGCAAGCCAACAACAACTTCAGTGCATGGCGTACGAAGATCAAACTATTCAGCCTTCTTGCATCTGCTTCAGACATTTCCCATTTGTAACAATGCAAACACTACAACTCGTAGAAAGCTTCACACTCTTAATCAAGACAGTGTGAAGCAAAACCAATTTATGGTGCCAACAAGAGCTTCATCAAAGGAGTTCAACCACAATTCTCAAAAACTTCACACACTCTTGATCAAGACAGTGTGAAGCAAAACCAATTTATAGTGCCAACAAGAGCTTCATCAATGGAGGGCAACCACAATTCTCAAAAGCTTTACACACCCTTGATCAAGACAGTGTGAAGCAAAACCAATTTATGGTGCCAACAAGAGCTTCATCAATGGAGGGCAACCACAATTCTCAAAAGCTTCACACATTCTTGATCAAGACAGTGTGAAGCAAAACCAATTTATGGTGCCAACAAGAGCTTCATCAAAGGAGTTCAACCACAATTATCAAAAGCTTCATACATTCTTGATCAAGACAGTGTGAAGCAAAACCAATTTATAGTGCCAACAAGAGCTTCATCAATGGAGGGCAACCACAATTCTCAAAAGCTTCACACACTCTTAATCAAGACTGTGTGAAGCAAAACCAATTTATGGTGCTAACAAAAGCTTCATCAAAGGAGTTCAACCACAATTCTTAAAAGCTTCACACACTCTTGATCAAGACAGTGTCAAGCAAAACCAATTTATGGTGCCAACAAGAACTTCATCAATGGAGGTTAACCATAATTCTCAAAAACTTCACACACTCTTGATCAAGACAGTGTGAAGCAAAACCAATTTATGGTGCCAACAAAAGCTTCATTAAATGAGTTCAACCACAATTCTCAAAAGCTTCACACACTCTTGATCAAGATAGTGTGAAGCAAAACCAATTTATAGTGCCAACAAGAGCTTCGTCAATGAAGGGCAACCATAATTCTCAAAAGATTCACACACTCTTGATCAAGATAGTGTGAAGCAAAATCAATTTATGGTGCCGACAAACGCTTCATTAATGGAGGGTGACTACAATTCTCAAACCTTCGAGGCAAATTCAAGACTGTTTGAAGCAAATTCAATTTATATGGTTCATCCAAACCTTCGACTACTACAAGGTGTGGATTGCATCACAATCTCTTGCTCAACAGTGTGGAAGCAAAATTTGTATATGTTGTCTCTCCCACATTTTCAAATTTCTAGTTTCCCAAAAAAATAAAAAAATAAAAAAAAATCAATGAATGACAACTACAAATTCTCAAAAGCTTCACACTATCTTGATCAAGATAGTGTGAAGCAAAATCAATTTGTGGTACCCAACAAAGCTTCACCACAAAAGCTTCACCAACAAAAGCTTCATCAATGGAGGACAACTACAAATTCTCAAAAGCTTCACACTATCTTGATCAAGATAGTGTGAAGCAAAATCAATTCATGGTACCCAACAAAAGCTTCAACTCCAAAGCTTTACCTACAAAGCTTCAACTCCAAAGCTTCACCTACAAAAGCTTCACTCACAATAGCTTCACCTACAAAAGCTTCACCCATAAAAGCTTCACCCACCACAAAAGCTTCACCTACAAAAGCTTCACCCACAATAGCTTCTCCTACAAAAGCTTCACCCATAAAAGCTTCACCCACCACAAAAGCTTCACCAACAAAAGCTTCCCCCACCACAAAAACTTCACCCACCCACAAAAGCTTCACCCACAAAAGCTTCCCTCACAACAAAAGCTTCACCTACAAAGCTTCAACACAAAAGCTTCACCTACAAAAGCTTCACACTATCTTGATCAAGATAGTGTGAAGCAAAATCAATTCATGGTACCCAACAAAGCTTCAACCTCAAAGCTTCACCTACAATGCTTCACCTATAAAGCTTTATATATATTTTTTCGGAAATTCGAAAATTCAAAAATTCAGAAATTCGAAAATTCAGAAATTCGGAAATTCGAAAATTCAAAAATTAAAAAAAAAAAAAAAAATTGCCTAGGCCTCATCTTCTTTGGGCCTAACAACTTTCATAATAAATGGTGAAGTTTTGGGCTACCACTTAGAAAGGAAAATGGTGAAGTTTTGTTACTTTAGAAACTTGGCTACTAGCAAGACACCTCCTTCATCAACTCCCTCGACCGGAGACTTGGGGGACTCCTACCATGTGCTACTACACCTTGATACTTAGAAGTCTCACGACCACTCATTGACTTGGATTTTTCAAGTCTCCAAACAAGAAGTTTTCCTCACTCGGAAAATTAAGGGAGCACTACCTCAACCTACATGCTTCATTCACAAAGCTTCAACAAAAGGAAAAATTCAAAGAACTTAGTTAAGAAGGCCTTGATGTATTTAACACAATACATTGAAATGAAGCAAAGCTTGTTTATTGATATCTCTGATAAGTTACAAATATGTACATAGACAAGAATTAAAATAAACAAACAAGAGGGAGCCTTCACAAAGGTTGCTCATGAGAAGTCTCAGTAGTCGGCAGAGCCCCAGAAAAAGAGGAGGCACCAGAGGGTGATTATTCGGAGCCTCAGTACTAGGCAGAACCCCAGAAGGAGGAAGCACCGAAGGTTGATCATTTGGAGCTTCATTACGCAGTACAGCCCCAGAAGACGAAGGCAATAAATGCCTTTGGAACAAACCCCTAAACCTCTAATGATCAAGTAAAATCTGACCATCAGATTCCTGCAGCTGGTCGAGCTTCCTCTTTATGTTTGTAGCATAGTCATGTGCAAGCCTGTGCAACTGTTTGTTCTCATGCTTGAGCCCTTTAATCTCCTGTTTGAGACTTATCACTTCAGCCACCAATGATTCAACTTGGCGGGTTCGAGCAAATAAGCGTTGGGCCATATTAGACACAGAAGATGCACACTGAACACTGAGAGCCAGAGAATCCTTAACAACCAACTTATCAGACCGTTTGGAAAATAGTCTGTTATCTTTAGGAGTGAGAAGGTTCCTGGCCACCACCGCAGCGGTCATATCATTCTTCATCATAGAGTCCCCAATGGTAAGATGACCAGTAGGGGATAAGAAGGATGGGCGCCATATGTTGTCTTCAGAAGGCATGGCTGCCTCTTCACCAAAGTTCAAGTCAAAACGATGGTCGGAAGGGCCAGACATTCTCAGAAATGATGAAGGAGAAATGAGGTGCAATAAATCTTTGAAGTAAGGGGAAAATTCCTACAAGCAATAACTCTCTGAATGTACTTCTTGAACATAATTGGTGCCCTTATAAAAGAAAGGGCAACAGGGCAGTTGGTTCAAAAATCGAAGAGGCACCACTTTCCGGATTCCGAGGAGGCACCACTTTCCACACGCAACATCAGCTCCTCGTGTACCACAAATAACTTTGCCAGATAACTTTGTCAAAGATCTCTGACAAAGTTTAGACATATAAATTTTAAAGGTTCAGCTACCCTACTATTACCCACAAGGGTAAAGAAACAACACCACTGCTTGATAACTAGAAAGTCCCTATGTGTATTAACCTCCGTACTCAGTGGCAAGGCAGACTAGCAAAAATGCCCAACCTTTACTCACATTCGAGAAAACACTCCCAACAAGATTGCCTGCTCAAAAATCGAAGAGGCACCGCTCTCCGAATCTCTAGAGCCAGACTCCCAATAGGATTACTTGCTCAAAAATTGAAGAGGCACCGCCCTCTGAATCTCGAGAGCCAGACTCCTAACATGTTACTTTCTCAAAAATTGAAGAGACACCGCTTTCCAAATCTCAAGAGCCAGACTTCGAACAAGATTTCTTTCTCAAAAATCGAAGAGACACCATTCTCCGAATCTCAAGAGCTAGATCTCCGACAGGATTGTTTGTTCGAAAACCGAAGAGGCACCGCTCTCAGAACTTCAAGAGCCAGATTTCCTTGGATAAAGCTTGTTTGCATTCTTCAAACGCAACATCAGCTTTCCAGATACCATAGACCACTTTTTCAAAGTGCTCTGACAAAGTTAAAACACATGAAGCTTGCAGCTCCCACTACATTGCTATAACCAAGAAGGGTAAAGGAATAACACTACTACTTGTTGTTAGGGAGACTCCTATATACGTCGACCTTCATCATCCATAGCCAGGCAGACCTGCAAATAAAAAAAAATGCTCAACTTTTCTTCACATTCGAGAGGGCACTCTCAGCAGATTCTCTCGAAATACTCAATTTCTTTTCCTCTCGATAATACCTCTGCAAACAAGCCACACCAAAGCAAGAGTATCTCATATCATCAGGGTTAAAAGCAAGAGTATCCCATATCATGCTTTTTCCCTGTCTTTTCCTTTGGCCTTGTTCTTACCTGCAAGACAAGAAGAAAGAGAGCAATCAGTCAGCACTTGGAATCAAGCTTTTAGTCAGGAACTGACTGCCTAGAACTCCTTGCCTGATTACTTACCTGACATTGCTCTCGAGTACTCATCTTCAACATCTTATGCTTCTAGAGAAGATACCACATCTGCTTGAGGAACAGATAGGGCAAGTAAGAAGGATACAAGGAAGCATATGGAGACAAACGTAACAGAACACGTGCCGATACATCCACTACTTTGTCAACAGTAAAAGTTTCCCATATCATCAAGGTCGAACGTACTCTAGATTTGATAGACTTGTTTTGACCCTCAAAATCTTGAGTCGGCCTTATACTCTGGAGGAAACCAGAAAACCCTTCAGCCTAGTTCAAGAATAAGCCTGTGGAAAGTTACTTATTCAAAAGCAAAAGTATCTCATATCATCTCTTCTCCATTTGCTTCCCATTATCCTTGTTGTTGTTGTTTACGATGCAAGGAAAAGGAGAACAATCAACCGGAAGCCGAAGTTGAACCTCCAATCCAGGTTGCTTGCTTGGAAGTCTAATTGCTTACCTTGTCTGTTACCTCCTTCGGTAAATCTCCTAGCTCGGCGACTTGGGAAACTTCTACTATAGGGTTTGTATCGCACTTGACCAAGCTCGAAACGATAAGTAAGCTTCAAGTGAAATTGATACATTACCTTGTGCATCTTCATTGGTTAAAGATACCACCCCAGGATGGTGGAAAAGTACTTCAAGAGAAGATACCACATCTATATATGAGACAAATAAGGCAAGTGAAAATGATACCACACTTCGGTACTTAGAAGTTTCGTGATTACTCAATAACTTGGATCTTGCAAGTCCCCAACCGAGGAGCTTCCCTTACTTGGGAACTTAGGGGAGCACTGTTTGTACCATACTTGACCAATCTCGAAACTACTGAGCACCGGTCAACGTTATACCATTAAGGACCCAGAAGAGTTTCCTTCCAACCAGAAGGCCAATCACAGTGCGACACGTGTCGACATCAGAAGCCAATCATAGCGCGACACGTGTTAACATCAGAAGCCAATCACAACACGACACGTGTCAATGTCAGAATGAAACTAGAAACTCTCTTCTATAAATAGAGATCATTCTCTCACAATCATTTGTACTAAATCATTCACTAGTACTCACTAAAGGAGAGCTTGAACCTATGTACTTGTCTAAACCCTTCACAATTAATGAGAACTCCTCTACTTCGTGGACGTAGACTATCTGGGTGAACCACATACATCTTGTGTTTGCTTCCCTGGCTCTATCCATTTACATACTTATCTACACTAGTGACCGAAGCAGTCTAGCAAAGGTCACAAACTTAACATTTTCTGTTGTACCAAAGTCCTTACTGATTTTGTGCATCAACAAATTCAAAATTGTACATGTACAAGAAGTAATGACACTAGTAGAAAAAACTATTTGCGTGACCAAACTTTATGCGATGAAAGGAACTCGTCACACAAAACAGGTTAGCGCGACAAATATACAATTTCATCGCACAACTTCGTCAAAAATAATTTAATGGGACCAACAACTTGCATGACGCAATCTTTCGTCGCGCAAAACCACTTTGTGAGACAAAAAAACCCTTCGTTGCGCAGAGGTTCGAAGAAAAACACCCAGATGCCTGTATTTTAGGGCCAAAAATAGATACGGCGTGTGTTACTTTGCGAGATCAATATTTGGTCGCGCAAAGGTTCACACATTTACTCAACTGTTAGTTGTTTATTCAAAGTATTGAATGCGTTATTTACTCTATGGTTTTGAGCAACGAAGGTTTCATCGTGCAAAGAAGCTAGAATTCCTTTAAATTGACAGTTTAGCTCAGTCTCAACACAATTCAATCTGAAAACTCATTACCTTCATCGAATTATTATTCCAATTTTTTTTGTTTTTTTGTACACGATGGCAGACTCTGGTGGTCCTTTGTCAAAGAGAGTTCAAGGTGAAGATTTTGAGAAAGGTAATGCGTACTAAATTTTGTTGGTTGTGTAAATTAATTAAATATTTAAGTAGACTAATATAAGTTTTTATTTTGTTGGTAGACAAGAAAAAGAAGAGAGATGCGACATGTGTTCAATACCCTTTTTCTGCTAAGAGCCGTTACTAAATCACTTACGCATAATTAGTAGGATATGAGAAGTCGGATATGGTGAACAAGTTTAGGGGTGACGTTGGGGTATTGGTGCGTGACAGATGCAGAGTGAATTGGGAGTCTTGGAGAGACGTCCCCAAGGAGATAAAGACGGTCATGATCGATGTGTTAGCAGTACATGTAAATTATTAATTAGTTAAATAATAATGTAGTTCTTAAGATAAAATATAATAGTGATATGTATAATTTATTTATGTTTGCATATCAGCCTGATTGGGACATTGACAAAAGTGACACAAATTTGATAAAGTGCATTGACGTTGTGTTCAAATATCGTTTTCGGGAGTTGAAGTTTGATGTTGAATGTGACGTGGAACGACACGAAGTGGCTAGACCAGTAGATGATTAGAATAGTTTTTTTTTTTTTTTTTTTTTGTATTAGTCTATTTATGGTTTATTAAATAATGACACTAAATTATTATTAATTTGGAAGAATAAATTTACATGGACTGTATTTATTTTGTTTCTTCTCAAGAACATATTTCTAAAATAATATAATATTGACTTTAGTATTTTGAAAAACTGTTTTCGAGACAAAATAAAATAAATATTTCTGATCGTCGCGCAATGATTTACGCAACAAAAAAAAAATTGTCTCTAAAACCTTTGAGGGACGAGATTTCATCTCACAAAAACATTGTAAAATGGTTGGTTAGCGTTTATGTCGTCATATTTACTGCGTATTTATCGCTTAATTACGCAACAAAAGTTTGGTCGCCAGAACGTTGAGGGACGAGACTTTCAGAACTAAAGAGTCATGATTGCCATGTCTTTCTACAATACCTACTTCCAGTTGGTATTCGACACTTGTTGCCCGATGATGTCATGAAGCCAATCATATTGTTGTCCGTATTTTTCCCCCCAATTGATTGCAAGGTTGTTGCGAAAATTAGACATTAATCAGTTGCACCACGACATTGTCCAAGTCCTCTGCAAGTTCAAACAAATATTTCCTCCAGCTTTCTTCACAAGTATGATCCATGTTATGGTTCACTTGTCGGAGGAGGCATTGCTTGTTGGACCAGTTAACTATCGATGGATGTACCCAATAGAAAGGTATAAACTCGTTATTCAAATGTTTATTCATTGTCATACAATATGTTTATCTAATTTATTTGCTAACGGTGTTTGCATTTTTCAATGCTTCTGGCGATAAAAAAAAGTGTACGAAAAAGGGCCAAACCCGAAGGATCCATTATAGAGGATTGGGTCGCATAGGAGTCCCTTACATAATCGTCCTCAGCACAATAATGATGGGGGTGTGCAAAAAGAAAAATTTTCTGTTTTTGCCCAAGTCGCACAACCCTTTGGCAAGCCTGTTCGAGGGGAGGCATTTACCAAAAAGGAAATGGAGGTTGCACATTGGTTCATACTAAACAATTGTGATGAGACAATGATTTACCTGGATGAGCATGAACAAATGATGAAGCGGGATTATCCTTCACATCTATATGCGAAGAAGCACCACGAATTCTTTCCTCGGTGGTTTCTCGAATATGAAGTTTTTTGCTTTTGTATTGAACATGTTATAGTAATTTCATCAATATATTCGAAGTGGCTAAAACAAGAAGTTATTTTTTGCTATCATGTTAGGTAAATCAGTTAAAAGCATCAAATTCACCTACTTACACTAAAGAGTTATATAACTTGGCATTCAGTCTTATTCGGGTAGAATCGTACTCCAGTTGCCATGTTAACAGCTTCAAGTTTTTGGGGGCTAAGTGTGATGACAAGTTGTGTACGTAAAACATCGGTGTCTATGTTCCAGGTGGTGGCGAAAGTACAGACATTAAGTTTTATGATAAATTATCCAATGTCGTACACGTGTTGTACAAAGACCGTTACCAAGTTATCGTTTTTAAATGTCGATGGTTTGATACAAACCCACATAGGCACCTTAAGAGGACGATTGCTTACTCTCAGTCAACACTACCAGAACTTGGTACGATGACGACCCTTATATTTTGGCAAGTATGGCAAAACATGTTTTTTATGTAGATGACCCTAAGGTCGGAAAGGGTTGGAAAGTTGTTCAAAGGATTAAGCATTGGAATATGTATGCTAACCAGACCGAGATCCTAGTTCTAATGGAGACGACATCAATGTCGCGAACCAACGGCTTGAGTCTTCAATAGAAATTGGTGGGGAAACAGTACAGGATAATAATCTTATCCAAGAACCATTTCAGATACCAGGCGTTGCTGGTATTGAAATACCGATTGACTTACTTTCAATTGACCTTGGTGATCTTCCTCGATATGATCCACCAGAGGCTCTGAACGATGACGATGACATCAGGGCCGATCCTGAGTTTCTTGGTGCCCATAGTGATCAGTCAAAATGTGCCCTTTTTCAATAGCGACCATATATTAAAAAAAATTTAGATAGAGCTGAAACCCAGTCGAAGCTGGGAGGGGCTAGGCCCTCATGCCTATATTATATTACTTGAAAACTATACATAGGGGATATAGTACCTAAACCTGACGATCAAATGAATAATCATATACAACCACACCAAGCAAAACTCCTTGAAATTTCCACTTTTAAGAAATCGTCTTCTTGCATTTTTTTGAAGTGTAGCTTTAATAATTTTTTTCCTTTTCATATTACCATAAAGTTATTTCCTAAACAACATGGCTTCAATAATTTTCAATTTCAAATTATCATTCCTACATATATTATATATTATAAAGATACTAACATATCATTCAAACATATATTATAAAAAAATGAATTGAAATTTCAACATATATTCTTAAAATTAACTAATCGCCATTAGCCACTCGGGTTTTGCTACTTTGGCAATTGGCAGTCTTAATACGACACATTTATGGTTTTGGGACCTGATATGAAATTAAAATTGATTAAGTAATTTGTGAATATAAAATTATAACTGATTTATAAAAATTAAAATTAAGTTAAAAAAATTGAGGAAAATTGAATAAAAAAAAGGATTGAGCATATTTGGGTGAACTCAGAATTGTCCCTTCTGGGGCCGTGGACTGATTTACAAAGAATCAGAAGTGGAGACGACTGTCCTCCGGCACTGCCGGTCTGTGACTGAGAGAGACTGAGAGCCTGTGAGACGAAAAATTTGCGAAGACGAATAGTCGAAGGCAGTTGGGAATTTGGGAATTTGGGAAATTGCTTCGAAATTCGGGGTTGCGGCCCCTTGTGGGTTTTGCAATATACAGTCGTTGGTCGTTGAAAGAACCGACTCATGAATCATAATCCCTTTAATTAATTAAGGCTTGAAACTTGGTCGTTGGAAGTTGGAAGGCGTATTGAAGACTGAAGAATTTAGGGGCCTGTGCCAATTTTTTTTTCTTACCTATTGTTGACCCTAGAAATTACAAAGCCTACGTGGCGCGCATGCTGAGTATATTCTAAGCTAACTACGTCCTTCGGTAATTGCGGGGCGTGCCAACTCGTCGGCCGAGGCTCGGCCGAGGAGTAAATTTGATGATGCTGCGTTGGGTCGCGCTACTGACTTCTGCGTCTTGCGACTGCGGCCGAGAAAGGAACACGTCTCGGCCTCTTGGGTTCTCGAGCCTGAAGACAAGGCTGCTATTTCTTACAAAGTTCACGAACCGAATTCGGCTTGCAATGTGCCGAATGTAATAACTGTGACACCTCACCTCGCCGAGAAGGCTAATGAGATGACCTCGACCAACAAGGATTTGAAAACCCTTCTCGACCGAGACTTGGATAGGTAATCGACCGTTCTCGCCGCAGTGCTGTTGATGCCAACGGAAGATACTGCGAGACTGACCGACTCTACGGTGACAGAGCTATCTATGCCGACTTAAGATATCACCGGTTGCTTCCACAGTGCTGTTGATGCCAACGGAAGATGTGTCAGCGAAAAAGGAAAAGAAAAAAATCTCAAGTTGTGAGAGTTTGCGCAGGGCAATTTTGTGTTGATTTGCAGGGGGCCTTTCTGATGCACAGCGTCCCCTATTTATAGTACTGAACTTTGAGTCCGAGTTTAAATCCTACTCGGACTAGGTTTCCCTCTCCGGATCATCTCGACCAGTCCTACATCTACTAGGACTATGAACCTAGCCCTTAGCTAAGCTGGATTAGTTTCCTGGATATCCGATCCCGTCGAGACTCCCCATTGCACTAGGATTCGTCCTAACCGCCTTAGGTTTGGACTCCCACGGGTTGACCGATCCATGGTCCTTTTGCCGCCCGGCCTCCTGGGCTGAGAGTGATCCTACCCTCGGCCCAAACTATTATTTTGGGCCCAAACACCTATATATAAGATATGTGTTAAAAAAATTTTGTGCCTCTCTCAATTTTGGGCTGTGGACGAATGCCCTGTTAGCATTGGGCCAGGGCCCGTCTTGGGTGATATACCTATCGACGATGAGGAATGAAACACTGAAGATGGTGTAAGTTATTATAGTTTGGACGATGATTAATTAATATAATTTTGAATTGTTTTGTAAATTAAATTGTAACGATCCATTCCCAATTTTACGGTTTTTATAATTTTAATAAGTGAATTTATGAAAATGCCCTTTGAGGCAAATGCATAGACTTTTGTTGACTGCCATGTCGTGCCACGTATGACTCATTTTCTTGGCGTATCTTCCTAGTACTCGTCGCTACGATCGCGTAGGCGCAAACAGAGCGTAATTTGGAGTTATAACGAAGACTCTACGAACCTTTAAACGTTAAGGGCATTTGGGTAACTTGACAATTGAACATGTGAAATTGGTTGTGTGCCATGTGAGACCCATAGATTGATCCCCATTTTTCTGGATTCTTCTTTTCCTCTTCTCCTTCTTTCTCCCGTGACTCTTCTCAACTCACATATCTCTCTCTCGCCCTCAACTCCCTCCCTGTGACACTTAAGCACCAATCCACCTTCCCAACGAATTAATGACTTGAAAATCACCATATTCTTACTCTCCTCAGACCTAGAAACCTGAATCAAATTTTGGTTTCTCGGAATACTGTGCACGGATGCTATTTCAAGAACCTTCATTAGAGTCGTGGGTTTCCCTTCCGTTTCAGACAATTTCCAGCCATCTTTTGAACTCAAAACAGATTGATTCCTCTTGTTGATTAGATAAATTTTCATGTTTGGACCGTTTAATTTAGTGAAGAAATGAGAAAGTTATAATGAGGCCAAACCACGGTGATTTATCTGTCGTGCAAGGTACCAATCTCTTCGTCTCATTTAGAAATACGATTTCCGTTTTGGAATCACTTGATTTCGTTGAGTATTGACAAAGTTATGGACGTTGAAAGGTTGCCCAGAAATTATGGCGAATTTCCCTATTTCCAGCGGACAGCCGTCTTTTAGGCCATTTTCTGGCCATCTCCTGCGACCATTTGGACTCCAAGTGGTATAATTTTGTTCTACACTTCTCTAGCTTCGATTTGGTATATTATGGGTCGAATTGGATTGAGAAACAAGTGAGATATGGAGTTCTAAAGATTGCCCAGGAAATCTGCAAAATATGCAGAATCTGGCGAAATTTCATTAAGGTCCGCCACTTGAATAGTATGGCAATCGATGATCCGACCGTTGGATCATCACTAAACATTAATACATTATATTATGTAATATTTGAGGACCAAAGGAACTTTCATATTGGAAATCCGACTTACGGATCTTCCTAAATTGGATTTGTAAGTTAGTAAAATAAAACGTCAGCCGCCACTTAATTTTGGCAATTGGCGGGGATCCGACAGTCGGATCGTGGTAATATTTTAATATGTTATTCTAGAAACATAATGTGTATTTTTGGAAGCTACGGATCGAAAATTTGAGAAGCAGATCTTTCGAATCGAATTACGTAAGGTTGTGGACCTTATCGTTGATCTTTGATCAACGGTTGACTTTTGGTCAATGAGTCTCAAATCATTCTAAAACGTCCTTGGGGATGTGTTTTTTGTAAGTTACGTGTTCTATTGATAAGGATTATGAGACGTGGGTTGATAATTATTCTAGGCGCCGATCGTTCATGATGCCTCAATATTTATGCTAGGGAGTTATAGCGCGGACTCCAGGTGAGTGGGCTTTTGGTTTTCTATATATACGTATATATGTTTTCCATTTTCCCAGAAATGGTTTTAAATGGATTTATGTTTTTAAATGCCATGTCAATTGCATTACATTTTAGTATATGCATTAGTATAGATATGCATATTATTGCATGACACTGTGGACGCCTAAGTAAGCTTCAAGTGAGTGCATATTGATGACAGTAACTGCAGTGTGTAAGGTTATGTTTAGATGCATTTAGTGCTCATTATCCTACACCCTGGTGTTAGTGCTCCTGCCCGTGGCCAAGGCACAGTCTTTCACGTGATGTTCACCTCCTGCACCGCATGCTCACCTTGGATCCAAATTTGGTGCACAGCCCTGTCGTACATACCACATTAGGTGGTTCCGACTCGTAGGTGACTTGCGATTATTCGCACAGCCTTCACGTAATCGTAGCACTTGAGCGTACTTATTTACACCCTGCCTTGTCGTATAAACCATATTAAGTGGTTCCGACTCGTGTGCAGGAATTGGTAGATGAGCTATAGGCTCAACCATACGGTCACATTAGGTGACTCCGGTTGACATATCAATTTGCATTGATTTATTTCACCTGGTTTACTTATTTCACTGCTGGGATACTTGACATGGCATATACTTGGTTTTCACTACTCTCGAGTATGATTTCTACATAAGTATGTATTACTATTTTTTGGGAAATTATACGGGTTTTACAGTGAGGGGTTATTATGTTCAAAAAAGAGAAATGTGTTTTCAAATGTTTTGTTTTTGCCCACTCACCCTTCTGTTTTTCACCCCTCCAGGTTTTAGCTGCTGAAAGTTCGTATTGACGAGGATTCTTGGCGAATCTCAATATAGGTGGTTACCTTTGAGGGTATGATCTTTACCCACACTACTGAACTTTACTTATGCTCTGACGTCGCGTGTGAAATGGGTCCATTCCCG
Organism: Malus sylvestris; assembly: GCF_916048215.2. Taxonomy (NCBI): domain Eukaryota; kingdom Viridiplantae; phylum Streptophyta; class Magnoliopsida; order Rosales; family Rosaceae; genus Malus; species Malus sylvestris. Next base: position 11,323,402 of record NC_062264.1, read on the forward strand.
CTCACAGCACACTCTTGTATTTAGGCACTTTTAGGTTTAAATTTATTCACATTTTCCACATCAGTACACTTTATGGCTTCGTCACCTTCCAGGTGTCGGCCATCACAGTTCGATTCAGAGTCCTAGTGGACATACCGGGTCGAGGTGTGTCAGTTTGGTATCAGAGCATAAGTTGGGCAGTATTGCATCCATCACATGCATGATGAAAGCATTTTAGGTTCTTGAGCTTAATTTCTGAATCTTCCCACCTCGTCGAATACGAAAATGTATTAGGTTTTTCTAAGTCTTGAGTGACTTAGTCAACTTATTGACCATTTAGAAGATTATTTTGGCGAACGCCTCTAAATTATAAGTGAAGAATTCCCCTGCCAAGGAAAGATGTAGATTTCAGATAAGTTGATGGCCCTGAAGCAAGGCTACTATATCAATAGTTGTGCATCACGGGAGAATTACCTACCAATTCCACTACCATCTAGTCATTTGAACCAACTCTTTCGAGAATGGAAGCTAAGAATAGTTTTGATCCCCTGGCACTATTTGTTAGTATACTTTCTATCGGAATTCCTACGAAGTTGTACTTTCGTCAAAATTTCCAGAATATCTCTAGTGATAAAGTGGTGCTAAAAGGGTAGCACTTGACATAAGAACATCAGGGGGGACAATCATTTTTGGTCCTTGATAACACTATTCTTTCCAAACGTACTAGTGATTTTTTCGGATCTTCAGAGGGAAGATCAACTTTCGTCTAAGTCTGTCCTAAAGTAGATTATTAGAAAAAAAAATTATGGCCTTAGGACATTCCAGCCAACGCTAGTTCCTGAGTTTTCTTTTGGTGACATACTCGTCATTTCGACAAGCCTAGGCACCGATATACAAGTTGTTATACCTACAGTTAGTAGAAATCCCTGAAGTATTTTCTTTAGAATTAACGAAACCACCTCACCTGGCCAATTCCTTACTAATCGTCCAAACCAATTATCTAAGTGGGCTCTAGCCTTTGATCAGCCTATGGTGGCATTAATAATTGACGACACTGTCTGATATCCAGGAACTGTCAACCAGTATTCCGGGGGTATAACTTTTGATATTGGACATTGGCTAATATCTGGGAGTGATACCCTTATGCAAGGACACCGGTTTACAGTTTCAAGATATCGAATAATATCAAAATATCGAATATGCGTCAATTAACGGTGCGACTGGTAGACTGATTAATAGTGACTACTTGAGACGAAGAAACTAAATTGTGAAAACTTAGGAGTAGACCTTGTATTAAGATAGTAAACTCACGATTATGTTAACCATATTACCTATTTAGATAATCAAAACCTCTTCGACTAGCACTTCTCGATCACTTTCACAGGTAGACAGTAGGATCAAAATACAAAATGACATCTCACTGTTAGAATGTTTGGGGTGTTGAGAAAACTGTGAAGACCTTTTAGTTCATGGAGTAGAGTTGGTTAGTAGTTTAGCACGGTTCGAGAAGGTATACCTTTGGCATCATTTCTCAAAATTCTACTTGGGATGCCACCGAATGCAAGAAATGGAATACACTAGTGATTCACCTTGTTAACACCACTATTTTCTAGGAAATTATATGGGTTTTACAGTAACGGGTTATTATGTTTAGAAAAGAGAAATGTGTTTTCAAACGTTTTGTTTTTTACCACTCACCCTTTTGTTTTTCGCCCCTTTAGGTTTTAGCTGCTGAAAGTTCGTATCGATGAGGATTCTTGGCGAATCTCAGTATAGGTGGTTACCTCTGAGGGTATGATCTTTACCCATACTACTGTACTTTACTTATGCTCTGACGTCGCGTATGAAATGGGTCCATTCCCACTCACAGCGCACTCTTGTCTTTAGGCACTTTTAGGTTTAAATTTATTCACATTTTCCATATCACTACACTTTATGGCTTCGTCACCTTTCAGGTATCGGCCATCACAGTTCGATTCGGAGTCCTAGTGGACATACCGGGTCGAGGTGTGTCATAAATACAATTGTATTTATCATAAAATAATTTTAGTGAAATATCTGTAAATTTATGTATTTATTTAGATGCCGGGGTTACCAATTTTTTTTTTTAAATTCACACACTTGCATGACGAAATATATAAATTCGTCACGCAGGGTTTTAATTTTACGCAGAGACACCATGTTGGGTCCCATAAATTCAATTTTTAAATTATTACACATTCTTGTGCAACGAAATACCAAAAAATCGTCGCACGAAGCCTATTTGTGCGATGAACTTTCATGTTCAGTGGCGCAATTTTTAATATTTGGCGCATTATTAAATTTTGTCTTGAAAAATTTAAATTTCCACGAAAATTAAAAAAAAACACCCGGTGATTGTAGGGTTTGCGCGACAGATGGCTTTGTCGCATGGAAAACTAAGTGACGTCTGCACGACAAACCGTTCGTCACTCAAAGGTGTTCGTTTTAATTATTTCAGACAACCCTCATCCTTACCCCTCACATTCTTCTTTCTCTCGCCTAGTGCACTCCTTCTCTCAGACATATCCTCCCTCCCTCCCAGCCACCGTCCTCCTCTCTACCACCCACCCTCCCCCTCGCTTACTTGCTCTCTCCCTTACGGCTGGGTTCAATTTAAAACGGTTTGGTTTTTTGCCAAAATCGAAACCAAACCAAAATTTCGGTTTAGTTCGGTTCATTTTTTTTTCCCGTTCAGTTTCAGTTCTATTTTTTTTTTTAATAAATTTTTATCTTTTTTAATTCACATAGTAAGAAGAATAACTCTAAACCTGTAACCAAACAACCAAACTCCCCTACATTCCACTCTCATTCGTCCCTCTCTCATCCCCAACCATGACACAGATCTCAAATCCATCCTAAATTTCTCCATTAATTTGTCTTCTCCATCGAACCCAAACCAGCCCACTCATACCCAAACCTCTCGTTAGCCATGACAGCCCGTCCTGAATTATTTTATCCTCGATAGCATGGAAATTCCTTTTATACCCTTAAACGTTGAGCACATTGTGTAGTGGTGTGGTTTGAGTTTGGGTTTGGGTTTTAGTTTTTGGACCTTAAAGTTAATGGTTTTGTTGTTGTTAGTAACCCAAAGCTAGACCACACACACTCACACACACACACACCCATACCCTTACCCGTTGACCTTTCTCTCTCCTCTCTCTCTCTCGGTTTTCAACCATTATCCGTACAATTGTATGGTCAACTTGTGAACCAATCAATTCAGGCACGGATCAAGGTTTTGGAAGCCATCTTCATGTTCCTTGTGAGCTCAGGAACACACCTATACCATTTTTAGAACGTGAATCCTTCGAAAACCCGAGAACCCATAAGTCCCAGATTTTGAGCACTGTTGATGTGATCGTGATCGTGGAATTTTTAGTGAGTTTTAAGGTCCTAAGAAGCTTTAGAACTTCTTCACGGAGCTCGGGGAAGAAAGTTGGAGTGTTTTGGATGTCGGGAAGCTTAGTTTGACGAGTTTCAATTTTGGCCAAATTATCAAGGTTTCTCCGGCGAGATTCCGTGGATTTCAAAGCTTGAAAGTGGTAAGAATGTGTTCTACTCACTCTAAGCTTCATTTTGAGACAAATTTCATGGATTTTGGTGCAAAAATGAAGAAGATATAAAGTTATAAAGTTTTTCCAGAAACCGGTGATCGCAGCGGCGCCGGCGATGGTCTCCGACGAACCAAGGAAGACAAAGGGGAATATTCCATCAAGTCTGACAGAATATTCTAACGGCGTCAGGTAACGCCATTAAATTCTGTTAAGGTTTTAACGAAATATTCTAAACGACAGTTAAGTTTCCGTCAGGGTTGGCCGTGCGTGGGGGCGCATCTAGCCGTGCCTTGGTAGGCGCGTGGATGGTCAGAAATTTTTTCTAAAAATATGGGGATGTTCCTGAGGTTGAGTAAGTCTTGGTGGTATATTCAAATACCCCATTTGAGCAATGTATGAGAAGTTATTTCCTAGTTTTGTGTATGTGCTTTTAATAACATTTATTTAGTTATTTCGCATATAGGTGAGACCTATCCGGAGGACGAGCGCCATCAATCAAGGCTTGGGGGCTATGACCTTTCGACATATCAGTGAGTGGGCTTTTGGTTTTCCGTATATACCTATATACTTGAGATTTTTCCTAGAAAATGAATTTGAATAATTATACGTTTTGAAATTCCATGCAAAGTATTTGCCTATTTTATTTATGCATTAGTAGTTGCTTATATTTATGATTGGTGCTGCAGATGCACAGGTAAGTGCTGGGTAAGTTCATAAATTAAAGATATGAGATTGCTTTAGTTATGCGAGATATGATGTGATGCATTGAGAGCTTATAAACCTGCACCCCGGTGTTAGTGCTACCGTCCAGAGTTAGGGCACAGTCCTTCACGTGATGTTCACCTCCTGCACCATATGCTCACCTTGGATCCAAGTTAGGTGCACAGGCTTGTCGTACAAACCACTTTAAATGGTTCTGACTCGTAGTTGACCCACGATCATTCACACATTCTTCACGTGATCGTAGCACTAGAGCATATTTATTTTATACATAGTCCTGTCACACAGACCACTTTAGGTGGTTTCGACTCATGTGTAGGATTTATATGATTGAGATTGGTTATGAGCTATAGACTTAGCCGTGCCAGTCACGTTGGGTGGATCCGGCTGATATGATATCTGGCATTGATACATTTAACTGGATTACTTATGGCATTTCATTGAGATACTTTGGCACGGTATATTTCTATGGATTTTCATCCTGAGCATGATTTCTGATATAGCATATAGTATTATTTTTTTATGGAAATTATACCGGTGTTACACCGAGGGGTTAGAACTTTTGAGGAAATGATTTTGAAAAGCTTTGTTTTTGCCCACTCACACTTTCTGTTTTGCGCCCCTCCAGGTTTTAAGTAGAAATGCTTTGGTGGCTCACGGAGATTTTGTCGATGGTTTTGACAGAACATCACAAATGTAAGATCACCTTTGAGTGTTGTATAATTAGTACTTGTCCAGTTGGACTGCACTTAGGCTATTCATGCTCTAATTGTGTATTTCACACTTAATCTCGCACTTGCACCTTATCTTGTCTAGTACTCTAGTTGATTTGGTTTTTGTTTATTGCATTTCCTTATATCTCTATTGCTTCCGCACTGTGCACATGGCTACGTCACCCTTATGTGATGACCAACATGCCTTGATCTAGGTCGTGATGTGTCACATTCACTGGCAAAAGGCAAAAACTAGAAACCATCTCAGACTAGAAGAAGAAATAAAACAAGAAAACAGAAACATATAAGTAAAACAGAGGAAAAAGTCAGACCTATGTATCCCGAATTCCAGGACCAGCAGCCAAAAGAACCATAAGATCAAAACCTTTCATCAAAAAATTGCGATACCACTTCCTCTGAAACATTAAGTTAACTTGCTTAGTTAAAATATTTTAAGCATAAGAAGAATTAAAATTAAATATAGCTGCAAGCAGGATAAGCAAAACTCAAGTGTAGCCAAGGTTTTCCCCTCAAGATAAAAATGAGAACCAAATGCAGCAATGAGGATATCAAATATCTAAAACTTGAATTACCTGCAGACAAGTCCCTAAACTTATTTTGTTTTGAAACTGCCCGAATCTGGAATGAAACCTGAAATAGGAGTGACAACTACGTTAGAATTTTACCAACAACTGGAAGCAAATGTCGGATGGAAAAAAGATTATCAGGATGCTTCGGTACAAACCAAGATTCCAAGAGGTGAAAACTAAAATAGGAGTGACAGCTATGGTTTGTAAACTTAAGAAATTTTATAAAGCATTAAAGATTAGAATACCTATAATACCTTACTCGTACAATTATAGCAACACAAAGCCTACGGTCAAGATGGCTTGAAGCAACTATCCTCAACCTGGAGGGAAGGGGTTCCAGAAATGTTGTATAATTAAAATTACATTTAGTTCATGGCTGAGTTAGGAGGACCCGATGTGGCACAGGCGCCAACATCATTAACGTCTTCAATGGCGCTTCCGCCTAGTGCATGTCATACTTACCGGCATGGCCGGACTCCCGACATGGCATTTGATGCCACCCACCCAGGTAAAATGACAAAATCCATTTAATTTAGCTAATTCAAATGTAGTTATTTGCTACTTTAACAAAAAAAATGGAGAAGAAAAATCTAAACGTAGCTAAATGACTAGTTAAATATATGGGTAAATTACAAAAAACTATCTCAACTATGGGTCGAATGTCAATCTCATTCCTCATGTTCGAAAAATGACAATGTCATACCTCATCTTATGAATTCGTTTCAATGTCATGCCTCCGTCAGTTTTTCTGCTAAGTTTGATTGTTAAATTATAAGCTGGCAAGCGTGGGACCCACATTCTTACGCAACTAAATTAAAAAATTAATTAAATACTAATAAATATATTTCAACAAAAAATAAACTAATAAATATAGAAAATCATTTAAAAAATTATTAAGAAATTGTGGGATCCACCTCGATACCCCACCTTTTCCCGTCCCCTACCTTGACCCTCTTTCTGCTCCAGAACCCTTTCCTTTTTTTCCTCTGCAATTCTCCCCCGCAGCCCCCAACAACACTCACTCACTCACTCATTCTCTTCCTCGCTCCCTTTATATCTTCTCAACGCAACAAACCAACATAACATCATCATCACAAAAATCCTAAAATCCAAAGCTAAACCAAAAAGTTGCAGGTTGGACTTGAGAAGGAATTACCATGGTATTCACCTCTAACCCCTTATCTCTCAACGTCCCCGACCCTTTCTTCGAGTCATGGCTCCGCGATAACGGCTACCTAGAAATCATCAACCAGCACACCTCCACCGCCATCACCATCTCCTTCGCCGCCACTTGACGTGGCCTCGATCACAAACGACTTCTTCATCTCACTTTTCTCTAGTATTTTCACCCTTCTCTCTCTCTTCACCATTAACCCTTTCTCCAAGCTCACTAATGAGGACTTTGCCGCCCAGACACCGCTATGACCACCGCCTTTATTGGGTCCTTTAAATCCTACTTTTTCCCTGTTTGTCCCTTTGCCTATTTGTGCTCTTCTTTGGTTGCTCTTTATATGCTCTCTCTTTGTATGTATATGTATGTATTTTTCTTGGGTGAGTTTAGAGGATTGGGTTTGGGGGGAATTGGGGTTTTCTGTTTGAAATTGGGGAATTAGGGTTAAGGTTTGGGTCTTCTTTGCCATCAGAAAATCCCACCCTCATCACCTTCCAGTTAGACTAACTCACGAGACTTTGAGCAGGAAATCGAGAGGTCGAGAGCAGAGCCAAATCAGTGGGGATGATTATGTTGGACTAACGATGGTCAAATCTGTTGTGAATGGGGATAGGTGTGGGGTCCACGGTGAATCAGACGGAGGAGAGAGGTCGGAGGAGGGACTGGGTGGAGAGAATGTAGGAGGGTGATGGGTGTGTAGGAGGGGAAGGGGATCTGGGTGTGGGTTTGGTATTTTTGGTCTTGTTTTTTTTGGTGTGGGATCTGGGTGTGGGCTTGGTTTTTTTGGTTTCTTCAGGGGGTGGTGAAGATGGAGGAGGCGGTGTGGATGTGAAGGATGGAGGAAGGTTAAGGGACGGGGCAGGGTTTGGTGGCTGTCAAAGAAAAAAAGAAAAAAGGTTGGTGCGGGTGGAGGAAAGGGAAGGCCGGATCCCTAGGCCATTTTTAATTTTTTTTTAGTTTTTTTATATTTAATTTATTTAATATTTAATATTTAATTATTTTTTAATCTAGTGGGATTAGTGAGTGGACTTCGTATCTAGCCACGTCAGCAGTTAACAGAGAAATTAACAGAAAAACTGACTGAGGTCTGACATTGGCACAAATTCGTAAGATGAGGTATGACATTGTCACTTTTAAAAGATGAGGTATGATAGTGTCGTTCGACCCATAGTTGAGGTAGTTTTTTGTCATTTACCCTAAATATATTTACAAAACTTGATTTTTGTCTTAAAAAAGATGTGTTCATAATTTTTCGTCCCTTAAAAAATTGTTCACAATGTTGCTTGCCTGTGTGCTTTATTGTTTATTACGGTTTGTGACACACCCCGACATGGGATGTCCACTTGGACTCTGAATCGAGTTATGCTGGCCGACACCATGATGGTGACGAAGCCATAAAGTGTGGTGATGTGGAAAATGTGAATAAATTTAAACCTAAAAGTGCCTAAATAGAAAAGTGCGCTTGTGAGCGGAAATGAATCCATTTCACACGTGATATTAGAGCATAAATAAAGTACAATAAAGTAGGATGAGAATTATACCATCAAAGGTAGTCACCTATACTGAGATTTTCCAAGAATCCTCGTCGACATGAAAGTTCAGTCTGAAACCTGGAAGGGCGAAAAACAAGGGTGAGTGGGCCTAAAAACAAACCGTTGTAAAAACCTTTTTAAAAACATAATAATCACTCGCTGTAAAACAAGTATAGTTTTCAAAATATACATACTACGTATAGTAAGAAATTACTTATCGTGGCCTGCAAAATCTCAAGAATTCAATACAACACAAATTTCGTAAGTAAGCACATGAGGTTTGCTATCACATAATCTCGTACAAGCAAACATATCATAACGAATGCTCATAGACACATGCTGACACATGAGTTCATGCAGAGGTATTCTAACATGAACATGACTGGGTGTAATAATGATTTACACTCTAGTAATACAATTACTTGAAGACTGACACTATGCGCAGCACATATGAGTCTTAATTCCTTTGCAATCTAGGATATGACTAGCACCTACAATAGATCCAATGTGAGCGTACAGTGTGATGTGCATATACACGTGAAAGACTGGCCCTGGCCCTAGCGAGTACTAACATCAGTGTAGCAAACGATGAGCATATAACATAAATATAATCATACAATGATAAATCGATAATTCACATCATTGTAATACTATTCATGGCCATAAATATAATTAAGGCATCAATAATAATACGCATACTTGTGCATCCCGTAGGATGTAGCATAACTTCATAATTTCTATTAATGTGCTAAATCTTATAAACATCATGCTAATCTAGGCGTATTGTAGAAAACTCTTTATGAAATGTATAAATGGAAACTAACAATTATATATATATACTATAAAAAGGAAAAGACCCACTCACAGATACTGGCGAGGACATTAGTAAAACTCAATTAAAACGTTTGAATTTGGAGAAACAGACTATGGATTCAGAATCAGCGGGTCGAAATACGCTAAGAAGGGTCCCAGGGAATTTTCGTAAAAATTCAATGAAAAGTCAACGGTCAACCCTAAAAAGTTAACCAAGATGCCCCGATGGTCATCTACATTAAAACTTTGGAATTTCACTAAATGAATGTCACAAATGGACTCGGGACGTCGAAATTAGCCTAGGAGGGTTTCCGAGAAAATTTCGAAAAGTCAATAAAAGTCAACTAACGGTCAACAGTTAACTTTAATAGAATATTCCATTTTCAAATGGAATATCCTATTAAAGTTAACAGAACATTCCAAAGGAAAATTCCTTCCAGATTTTGAAATGGGAATGGGCCGGAAAGGTTTATGGGCCAAAGGCTTGGATTAGGTTTTGGGCTTAAGGCCCTTTTTTTAAAAAAAAAATTTTAAGCTGGGTTGGGTTGACCCGTGGGCTCACGGGTTGCACCCGCTGGACCCAGTGAAGGAAGACACCAGATTTTTGGCTAGAAAACTTCTTCGGCTTTCTTTAACTTCGAAACTCAACAAAAATCCACCATTAAAAATAACAACATGAAGCTAGGAAAGTAAGGATTCAAATTATACCATCTTGCTTCTCAACCATGGTTGAAAAAGGGTCTGTAACTTGCAGACTCACCAGAATTTGGGGAGAAGTCCCCACATCTTCTTTGTGAAATTCACCTATCCAAAACACATCCCCCACGATCAATAATAACTATGAGGATAAAAAGGAAAACATTTATAGAGTTCAGAGGCTTACCAAGAACATAAACTATGAAATCTCACCAAAGGGCTACCAAGATTATGGATGTTTCTGTGCAGTGGGCCGACGGTGAATGAGAGAAAAACATAAGAGGGAGAGAGGGTGAGACATGGTGGTGTGGCCTGAGGACTCGTCAGAGTGTTCATCCTTGTATGTGGCTGGTGATGGTGGTTTGCCACATGGTATGTCAGTGTTGTAGGTTGAGGAGATAGTTAAGGGAGAAAGAGAAGTCGAGAGAGGAAAGATAGTTGAAAGGGTTAGAGGGAAGAAGGGTGAGTTAGCAGCCAATGAGTGGAGAAAGTAAGGTAAGGGAAATTTGAAAGAAAAATGGGATAGTCTCGAGATAGGGAGACACGGAAAAGAAGGGAAGGAATGGGGCATGGGACCCACATGGGACCCACATGGTACACAGGCTAAGCCAAAAGACAAAGTCAAATTATCTCCCATAAATGTGAAATTACTAAAACACCCTTTATGATCGTAGTTCCGTAAAATCTTCATCATAACTCCAATTTCAATTTCGCTTACACTTACGCGTTTGTATCGTCAAGTGCTTCAGGAGTACAGTAAAGTAATAGCTTATACAAGTCACAAACCAATGGTCAACAAAAGTCAATAATCTCGCCTCTAGGGCATTTTCGTCAATTCACGCTTTTAAAATTTATAAAAACTTAAAATTAGGGACGGGTTGTCATAGTTTGCAGGTTATGGGAATTGGTATAAATGTAGGGGAGGTTATGTCGAAATTTTGGTAAATTTTTAACTTAATGTTTGACATTTGTTTTGTTGTTTTGCAGCTAAGAAAAACACCTAGAGACCTTGCCGATAGCTGAAGATGAGGTAGGTCACTCAGGTGACTGATAGGAGCATATTTGTGCGCCTTAGTTAGCTACTTCTTATGCATTTTCGTTATGTTTTCTTAGTTAAAGTAGTCTTTTAAGCTATTTTCATGTGTTTTCAGGTTTTAAGGGCATATTATACAAAATGTTGCAAATTGGAGCTTTTTGGAGCAAAATAGAGTTTGGAATGGATGTCACATACTTGGAGCCAAAAGGTTTGGACGAAATTGAAGATTTGAATATTTGAGGATTCCTAGTCACAGTAGGAGTCCTAATTGAAGAAGGATTCCTAATCAACGAAGGATTCCTAGTTGAAGATGGATTCCTAGAAGAAGGAAGATTCCTACTCAAACAAGGTTTCCTACTTGAAGTAGGAAAGGTAAACCTAATTGTCCTTGAGTTTCAGCAACAAATAAGTTTTCCAAGTCAAAGAAGGAAAAGGTTTCCAAGAAGAAGAAGGATTGATCAAGCCAAGCTTTCCTATTCCTAATGTGCAAAGGTTTCAGTTACAAAGAGGAGTCCTAAACATTTTAGGACACCTTAATCCTTGTTCTAGAAAGATGTCAAACCAATTTTAGCAAGGAACCCTCCCATGTCGTGAATAACCTTATCTAGAACCTGTTTTCTTGCCTTGCAGGGCTTTCTAGAAGCCTTATCCTACCCTATCCTTATCTGCCGCACCCTTTTAGCCGATTCCCTTGTGAATTCTAATTTCTAAGCTTTTTTCCTTATGGATTTGGGTTATCCAAGTCCATATCTGATTACCCTAGGGTTTTAGATGCCTATATATACTCATATCCCAGCCCTAGCCGAACCACCACCCCCTATATTCACAATTCACATCAGAAAACTCATCACATCCTTTGCCGCAGCCATCACTCATCATCCACCATAATTCCTGAACCTCAAACACCTTTGCCGCACCTTCCATTCCCCCTAAACACTACTATACCATCTCCTACCCATTCATCCATACAAATAACCCCTAGAATCTGACCTTAGACCTTGTGCCGCAGCAAAGAGGAGGAGGATAAGCTTGGAGGTGCATGCCATTCAATTGTGGAGTGCTAGACGTTTTAGGTGTTGTCTTTCCTTTGATTTCAATGTTTAAATTTATTTGTCTTTGCTTTGTGCGTATGAGGAACTAAACCCCCATTGGCTAGGGGGGGATTCGAAACCATGTTTATGTTTGCTATATGATTTGATTACTTCTAATTGCGTTTCATAAGTTGTGAATTCAATTTACTTATCTTTATGAATTAAAACTGATTTGTGTGTGTTGGTTGAGAGTGCACGCTTAATTTTCATGCATAAGTTTGATGCTAGGATATAAGGAAATTTCACCTAATCGTTACGAACTTATATTCAAATGTAGTAAAGGTTGTTGATCACAATCATGTTAAGTAAATTCTTGGCATAAGTTTCATGCAATTCATAGTAACAAGTGCCTCGCCAATGCTTATGATTTTCATAGAACTTAATGATCTTTGCTTGTATCTTTGTTATGCAATTCATGCAGGGAACTTGTGAGGAATGCTTTGGGTTGTCGTATGCAATTCATCCAATTCGATAACTTTAGGAAAATCTGAGGGTTAATTAGTGCAATTCACGGTTAATTTGGGTCGTTGGGAATTCATGGTTTATTGAGAAGCAATTGGAAATCGTTTTGTATGCAAGTGTAACATGTGTGGAGAAGAACCCCTTAGCTAGCTTTCCATCCATTCACTTTTATTAAATTCGTTTTAAAATCTATTCAAGTTACAAAGTTTCTGTTTTGTTTTTAATTTCGTCAAAACCAAATCCCCCTTATTTTGTTGAGTCATCTTAGTTAGAAATCAATTTAGTTTGTGTTTTTAAGTGTCTTGAGTCAAGTTATAACCTATTTTCGTCCAAATGTGTGTTTTGTGTTCAAAACTGCCCAGATTGTGTTTTTAAGGTAGTTTGGAGTGTTTCTGGGCTGTTTTGAGTCTTTTGGTTTGTTTTAGTGTTTTAGAGTTTAGTTTTGCATTCTTTGAGTCTAGTTTAGTGTTTTAAACTTTGTTTTTACATTTTTGAGTTAGTTTTCAAGTGATTTAGCAATCCCTCCTAATCCCCGGCCTAGAACGATCCCTACTTACATACTTTGCTACAATTGATAAAAAAGGGTTTAATTTGTGTGCTTATATATTTCGCATCAGTGACAAATGATCGTATCATGATAGGATACGACGAGAGGCATCGGGCTACACCTACAGCGGCGCAACATAGTGCATTGGCCCACGACGTGGGACATGTTGTTAGGACTGAGTGCCTTATGTTGTGGAAATCGTGGCGTAAGATCCTAGCGAAGACGAAGAACCTGGTCCGCAACTGTTAATTGGTAAGTTCCTAACTTTGGTTTATTCAATTATATGTCAAGTTTATATTTTTTATATTACTTTTTTGCCTTTTTCAACTTTGACTTCAATTTTAATTTTGGTTTTTTTTATATTTTAATTTAATACTTGGTAAATTGTAGACAAACTACAATTTTGACAACATAAACGAGTCGATTGACAACTACCTGGACAAGTTGTTTACGAGTGGTACAAGTAGTGGAAGAGCGACCTCCACAAACATTATCCAGAGGTCACTTTAGAGGAGGGTTGCCCGCTGGAGTTGGAGGATCGGCCGGACTAGTGGGCATGGCTCTACAGCCATTTTCAAGAGCCCGCCTATGTGGTACATTTTTCTATATGGAACTTTAATGAAAAGCTCCCGGTACTGTTCACTTTAATGAAAAACCATATTTTTACACTAAAAAGTCAATCATGGTACTATTCATTTTACCCTTTATTTTGTCCTTATCGTTAAAACTCAAAGTTTTCAAGCCCTTTTTCATTAGTTTTCCTTTTTATATATGTATCACTTATTTAATTTTAATTGTTTTAAAAATTATTCCTACTTTGGCTTATGCGTTTTGTTGATGCACAAAATCAGCGAAGACTTTGGTACAACAGAAAGTGTCAGGTTTTGTGACCTTCGCTTGGTTGCTTCGGTCACTAGTGAGGATAAGTACGTAAATGAATAGAGACAGAGAAGCAAACACAGGATGTACGTGGTTCACCCAGATTGGCTACGTCCACGGAGTAGAGGAGTTCTTATTAGTAGTGAAGGGCTTACACAAGTACAAAGGATCAAGCTCTCAATTTAGTGAGTTCTTGTGAATGATTTAACACAAAATGGCATTAGGCAATATTGTGGGGGAATGACCCCTATTTATAGAAAAACTTGTAGCTTTGTCACATTGACATGTGTCATGTTATGATTGGTTCTTGATGTTGACACGTGCTGCGCTCTGATTGGCTTCTAATCTTGACACGTGTCGAGTAGTGATTGGCCTCCTGGTCGGAGGGGAACTCTTCTGGGTCCTTGACAGTATAGCGTTGGCCGGTGCTCGGTAGTTTCGGGATTGGTCAAGTATGGTACAAACAGTGCTCCCCTAAGTTCCCGAGTGAGGGAAACTCCTCGGTTGGGGACTTGCAAGATCCAATCCCTTGAGTAATCACGAAACTTCTAAGTACCGAAGTGTGGTCTGATCTTCATCTGCCCTTCTCTGGAAATACCTTTCCTCCATCCGGGAATGGTGTACTTAGCTGATGTTGACGCACAAGGTAATGTATCAATTTCACTTGAAGCTTAGTTGTAGTTTCGGGCTTAGTCAAGTGTGATACAAACCCTATAGTAGGAGTCCCCCAAGTCGCCGAGCTAGGAGATCTGCCGAAAGAGGTGACAGACAAGGTAAGCAGTCAAACTTCCAAGTAAGCAACCCAGGATCAGAGGTTTGACGTCGGCTTCCGGTTGATTGTTCTCATTCTCCTTGTCTCTCATTCAACTGCCAGGATAAGGAGAAGCAAATGGATAAGAGATGATATGAGATACTTTTGCTTTTGAAGAAGTAACTTTCCACAGGCTTATTCTTGAACTGTGCTGGAGGGTTTTCTGGTGCCCTTCAGAGTATAAGGCCGACTCAAAAATTTGAGGGTCAAAACAAGTCCATCAAATCTAGAGTACGTTCGACCTTGATGATATGGGATACTTTTGCTGTTGACGGAATAATGAATGTGGTATGGAAAGGTGTCGTGCTGTAGTGATCTGTTTCAGCTCACCGTTGAACCTTCTGCTTCAATCTTTTGCATGGCAGAAGTGGTGTGCAACCTTTGCATTTAAATGGTCCTTCAGAACATTCCTTCATAGTGACTCATCCACGCTTGGCAGCTTCAGTGTAAAGAGCCAATATCTGATCAACTGTCATGAGGTATTTGCCGGTGGAATTCGTGACCTTGACAGCAGTTGAGGATGAGTACTCGAGAGCAATGCTAAGTAAGCAACCAGGCAAAGGCTCCAGGCAGTCAGTTCCAAATTGGAGGTTTGATTTCAGGTTCCGACTGACTGCTCTCTTTCTCCTTGTCCTGCAGGTGTGGACAAGGACAAAGACAAAGACAGGGAGAAAGCATGATATGGGATACTCTTGCTTTCGACCCTGATGATATGAGATACTCTTGTTCTTGGTGTGGCTTATTTGCTGAGGTATTATCGGGGGGAAATAAAGCTGAGTATTTCGAGAGGTTATGTTGAGGGTGCCTTTTCGAATGTGAGAAAGGGTTGAGCATTTTTGCAGGTTTGCCTGTCCGTTGAGGAGGGAGGTCAATGTATATAGGGATTTCCCAATAACAAGTAGTAATGCTATTCCTTTACCCTTCTTGGTCACAGCAATGTAGTGGGAGCTGCCAGCTTCACGTGTTTTAATTTTGTCAGAGCACTTTGAAAAAGTGGTATGTGGTATCTGGAAAGCTGATATTACGTGTGGAGATTACAGACAAGCTTTATCTAAGGAAATCTGGCTCTCGAAGTTCTGAGAGTTGTGCCTCTTCGGTTTTCGAACAAGCAATCCCGTCGAGGATCTGACTCTCGAGATTCGGAAAGCGGTGCTACTCCGGTTTTTGAGAAAGTAATTATGTTGGGAGTCTTTTCTCGAATGTGAGTAAAGGTTGGTCGTTCTTGCCAACCTGTCTTGCCACAAAACACGGAGGTCGACACACATAGGGACTTTCCAGTTGTCAAGCAGTGGTGCTGTTCCTTTACCCTTATGGGTAATAGTAGGGTAGCTGGCACTTCGAAATTCTCGTGCCTAAACTTTGTCAGAGATCTTTGACAAAGTTATATGTGGTACCCGAGGAGTTGATGGTGCATATGGAGAGCGGTGATTGATCAGTAAGATTCACGTGCTTTCTGCTTCACCAGAAATCTTCGACAGATTGCCCGTAATTTCCGCAAAGCTGATTGTGCATGTGACAGGTGCTGACGAGGCTGCAAAAGCA
Organism: Malus sylvestris; assembly: GCF_916048215.2. Taxonomy (NCBI): domain Eukaryota; kingdom Viridiplantae; phylum Streptophyta; class Magnoliopsida; order Rosales; family Rosaceae; genus Malus; species Malus sylvestris. The sequence goes on from NC_062264.1 coordinate 11,339,559, forward strand.
GGTGCTTCTTTGATTTCTGAGATCGGCCCTCGTGGTCTCTGAGCAGCCCAGCTTTTGAGAAAGCAAACGCCTCTTCGATTTCTGAAGCTCCGTCGAGTGCAGATTTTTATAGAGGCTGGCATTAAGTTCCACAGCACACTTGAATCTCTACCAGTAGAAGCTCATTTCTTGCACTTCTAAGATCTTGATTTGTCTGACCTCTTCCTTCTTCAACACATTTGAAAATGTCTGGACCCTCCGACCGTCGTTTTGACTTGAACCTTGGAGAAGAGACAGCCACGCCTTCTCCAGACAACATATGGCGCCCATCCTTCATATCCCCTACTGGTCCTCTTACCGTTGGGGATTCTGTGATGAAGAATGATATGACCGCTGCAGTGGTGGCCAGGAACCTTCTCACTCCCAAAGATAACAGACTACTTTCCAAACGGTCTGATGAGTTGGCTGTTAAGGACTCTCTGGCTCTTAGTGTTCAGTGTGCAGGTTCTGTGTCTAATATGGCCCAACGCCTATTTGCTAGAACCCGCCAAGTTGAATCATTGGCTGCTGAAGTGATAAGTCTCAAACAGGAGATTAGAGGGCTCAAGCATGAGAATAAGCAGTTGCACCGGCTCGCCCATGACTATGCTACAAACATGAAGAGGAAGCTTGACCAGATGAAGGAATCTGATGGTAAGGTTTTACTTGATCATCAGCGGTTTGTGGGTTTGTTCCAAAGGCATTTATTGCCTTCGTCCTCTAGGGCTGTACCTGGTAATGAAGCTTCAAATGATGAACCTCCAATGCCTCCTCCTTCTGGGGTTTTGTCAAGTACTGAGGCTCCGGATAACCACCCTCCGGTGCTTTCTCTTTCTGGGGCTCTACCGACTGCTGAGACTTCCCCTAAGCAACCTTTGTGAAGGCTCCCTTTTGTTTGTTTATTTTGACTCATGTATATGTACATATTTGTGGCTTATCGAAAATATTAATAAATAAGCTTTGCTTCATTTCAACATATTGTGTTAAATACACCAAAGCCTTTTTCATAAAGTTCTTTGAATTTTTTGCTTTTGTTGAAACCTGTATTGTTGAAGCTTTGTGAGTGGAGCATGTAGTTTGAGGTAGTGTTCCCTTAATTTCCCGAGTGAGGAAAACTTCTCGGTTGGAGACTTGAAAAATCCAAGTCACTGAGTGGTTGTGAGACTGCCGAGTATCAAGGTGCAGTAGCATATGGTGGGAGTCCCCCAAGTCTTTAGGCGAAGAGAGTTGCCGAATGAGGTGTCTAGCTAGTAGTCAATGTCATGAGTAGGAAAACTTCACTTGTTTCTTTTCGAAGTGGTAACCCAGGGCTCTTTCTTCATATATTGTTTTTTGTTATGAAGATGTGTTAGGCCCAAAGAAGTGGAGGCCTAGGAACTTTTTTTTTTTATTTATTTATTTATTTTTTTATTTTTTTATTTTTTTTATTTTTTATTTTTTACTCCCTCCCTTTTTCTTGTGTCATTTACATGGGTGTATTCGAATGGAGCTGAATGAGGGGTAGGGTATGACTCATTATCATGTGCCATGATTTTGTCTTCCTTTAGCTTCTCTTTTGCTTTGCTTTAGTCTTCCTTTAGCTTTTCTTCAATATAACATCATTTTCTGTGGCTCAGATCGCAAAACCATCTTCATGAAAGTTGTTCCTTAGCTTGTGAACTACAACATATCCGAATTGGAGATCCATCGGAGCAGTACAACTCCAGAAATTCAGGTATGATGAGTGATTGTTCGTCATTTGTATATCAACGCGTCAGACTTGTTGTGAGCTTCAAAAACTCCATTTTCTCTTGCTCAGATCAACATACTTTCTTCATCGAAGTTGTTCCTTAACTTGTGAACTACAACATATCCAAATTTGAGGTCCCTCGGAGCAGTATAACTCCAGAAATCCAGGTATGATGAGTGACTGGTTATTATTTTTCTGTCAACCCGTCAGATTTGTTGTGAGCTTTGAAACTCTATTTTCTCTTGCTCAGATCAGCATGCTTTCTTCATTGAAGTTGTTCCTCAGCTTGTGAACTACAACATATCCAAATTTGAGATCCCTTGGAGCTGTATAACTCAAGAAATTCAGGTATGATGAATGACTGGTTATTATTTTTCTGTCAACCCGTCAGATTTGTTGTGAGCTTTGAAACTCTATTTTCTCTTGCTCAGATCAGCATGCTTTCTTCATTGAAGTTGTTCCTCAGCTTGTGAACTTCAACATATCCAAATTTGAGATCCCTCGGAGAAGTATAACTCCAGAAATCCAGGTATGATGAATGACTGGTTATTATTTTTCTGTCAACCCGTCAGATTTGTTGTGAGCTTTGAAACTCTATTTTCTATTGTTCAGATCAGCATGCTTTCTTCATTGAAGTTGTTCCTCATCGTCTCTTTCATAACATATCAAAATTTCAGAATGAACTAATGGTTAAATATTTCCAGATCTTCGAAACATCACAGCAGCTTCGAAATCTGCAAGAATCCGACTGTCATGCTTGGAGCTTCAACACTTTAATTTCCGTGGCTCAAACAGAAATGGTTCCTTCTTGAAAGTTGTTCATCTGCTCAAGAACTAGAGGGTGTCCAAAATTCAGCTCCATTGGAGAGAAGCAGCAGCTGCAAAAATTTGATAGGGAAAAGGAGGCGAAGCTTTGTTGGATTTCTAGGCTGGGGAAGATTCCAGTTTTTGTAGCAACTTCAGTACTGGTGAATTGCTTGTATTTTTGTCCATAACTAAATTTTGGACTTTGAATTATTATTTGATCTATCATAATATGTTTGGGAACATATATAAGTGAATAAATAAGAAGGAAGATTTTGGGCCCTTGTGGGTGTAAAACAAAAAATGTTTAGGTTGTGTGAACAAAATTTGTTTATTTGGAGCAAGGTTTTGTGTTGAAGCTTTGTAGGTGAAGCTTTGGTGGTGAAGCTTTCTAGGTGAAGCTTTGATGGTGAAGCTTTGTAGATGAAGCTTTGTAGATGAAGCTTTCTAGGTGAAGCTTTTTTAGGTGAAGCTTTGTAGGTGAAGCTTTTTAGGTGAAGCTTTGTGGGTGAAGCTTTGGAGGTGAAGCTTTTCGGGTGAAGCTTTTTTTGGGTGAAGCTTTGTGGGTGAAGCTTTTTTGGGTGAAGCTTTGTGGGTGAAGCTTTGGAGGTGAAGCTTTTCGGGTGAAGCTTTTTTTGGGTGAAGCTTTGTGGGTGAAGCTTTTTTGGGTGAAGCTTTGTGGGTGAAGCTTTTGAGGTGAAGCTTTGTGGGTGAAGCTTTGGAGGTGAAGCTTTTCGGGTGAAGCTTTTTTTGGGTGAAGCTTTGTGGGTGAAGCTTTTTTGGGTGAAGCTTTGTGGGTGAAGCTTTTGAGGTGAAGCTTTGTGGGTGAAGCTTTGGAGGTGAAGCTTTTCGGGTGAAGCTTTTTTGGATGAAGCTGTTTTTTTTTTTTTTTTTTTTTTTTTTTTTTTTTTTGGCGCTTGACACGGTCTTCATTTGCTTGTTTTGTAGTGACTGTGGAAGACGGATTGCTTTCTGATTGAGAAGGGTTCCGGCATCGCTTTGCACCATCTTCATGTGGGTAATATAGGAACTTCCTTATGTTTTGATCATGCATGTAGTGATAGAATTTGTTTCTTCTTATTGTAGATGTCAGAGCCTGGAAGTTCTAGTGATGAGGGCTCTTCTAGCTTTAGCTCTAAGTCTGAGTCTGCAATGTCGGAGTCTTCAGGGTCTTTGTTAGAGTCCGGTACTAGAGAAACATTGGATGATCTTCCCAACCGTCAAACTTTAGCTATTGCTAGTTCTTCCTCCATGGCGTTGGGTGAGGGGGTTGTTTTTGATGCCATACCCATAGTTCGCTCTGAGTTCACAGCAGACCATCTAAAGAATAACTTGTTAGATAATGAGAAGCAGGTTGAGGCGCTAAGGCAGTCATGTAATATCCCTCGTAGTGTAGGGATACGTTTGGTACATGATGAAGAATGGCCTTCTGAGCCTCCCCAGGGTCATGTTATGTTCTACACCCAGATATTACTGACTTTAGGGGTGAGACTACCTTTACATCCGTGGTTGCAAAAGATGTTATCTTTGATCGGATATGCACCTGGGCAACTCAATCCTGGTTTCTGGGATACTTTGATTGGATTTTATATCATTTGGATGGAGTGTGGGTTGTGTGAGCCTTCCTTCCATCAGTGGCGTTACTGTTACAAGATGCGCCCAGCAAAATCATGCACTGGTTATGCCGAGTGTGCATGTCGGAGTGAGAGAGAGCGTATTGTGTATGGTAAGAAAAAGGCATACTACACATGGAAAAACCGTTGGTGCTTTCTGTATAATGATTGGGAGTATGATAAGGGTGTCACGCCTGAGCGACGTGTGTTTACTCACTTCCAGACTGTAGGTTGTAACGTATCAACCGTTCGTACTATTTGCTATTTGTTGTGGTCTTTTCTTGCTTCTAACACTTTGCTTCATGTAGTGACGCGGGGCACCATCCAACTGTTTGGGCAAGAGCTATCTGACATAGAGAAGGTGTTGAGGGTGCCCAAAGAGGATAGACACTTAAGCAAGCTACGACCCTTATTTCGTCGGTACGGTTTTCAACCCTTAGTTTCCGAGAGCCAGGGACGATCGAGTAAGTTGTATCCTTCATGTAAACTTAGCTCAATTCCTTACTTTATTTGGAAAGTTGTATTTCTTATTTTGATTTTCCTTATGCAGTGGAGAAGGTAAGCAAGAAAACAGGGACTAGCACCCATAAAAGGAAAGCACCAGTGTTAGTTCCTTCGGAAGACATCCTACCGCATAAGAAAATTCATAAGTTCCGAGGGGAACCATCCGTTAGACCTAAGTCCCAAGATGGGGTCCTTAAGGGGCCTGCCTTTAGGAAGACTGGAGTCAAGACCGTTGATGATGCTACTGCCGTAGTTGTAGGAGAAGGGAGCCGACTGTTGCCTCATCCTCTTACTATGGAGCACACTGTCCAGGAAAGTGATCCTGGTTCCCGCCATGAGGGGAAAGGCAAGGAAAGAGCTGGCAGTGTCCCGTGGAAGGACTTGAGGGTTGCCACGCGGCCAAAGGATTTTGGGGATATCAACAATTGCTTGGCAGGGCGTCGATTCGCCTTCGATGAGCTCGGAGAGCCCTTAGCTAAGGATGAATCGGATTGCGACCGGATGTTGAAGCTGTCTTCATATGTGAGTGTTACTTTGTCATTTCCTTACTTTTTCCTCTTTATTATCATTATTTAGGTAGTGATGATCGTCTTGCCATGCAGGTCATGGCCGAGTATCACGACAGACTGCAAGAGGTTGAGCGGTACAAGGCAAAACTGAAGGAGAATAAGCAGCTTGTGGACGAGGCCCGAAGGAATAAGGGACTTTTGACTCAGGCTCTCCAACCGAAGGATGAAACCATGGAGAGCTTGAAAAGGCGAAATGGTGAGAACCTAAGGCTTAAGAAATTGTTTGAGGCAACTAAAAAACAGTTGGAGGTGGCTACCTTGGAAGTATCCAAGGTTAAGGGAGAATTGGATGGTGCCTTAGTTGAGATTTCTGAACTGGAGAAGAGCATTCCAACTGAAAGGGAGGCTGCTGTGCAAGAATACTTAAGTTCTTCGACCTTTCATCTTGCTATTAAACCCTACTGTGCTCAAGAAGCTCGCTTTGAAAAAAGGAAATGGATGGCCGTCCTTGATCGTTATGATGATGGGAGCATTCTTCGAAAATACCACGAAGATATAGATGAGCATCATCGAAAGGGCGAGACATTTGTCCTTGCTGTTGATCCTAGCAGCGAAGATGAGTCTGATAATGAAGGTAGTGCTGATGCACAGACTCAGCATGGTGAAGAGGATCTTGGGGATGCAGAGGATGATGGTAGGACGCGGAATGATACTGCCAGGGGTTCGGCTTCAGATGAGAATGAATAGCAGTGTCTTTACTATCTGCATGTATTCTGGATGTAGTAGTCTGATGTGTGTATAACATGTGCCCATGTTATAAGCTTGAGAGTTTTGGATTTAAGGTGTTTATGAGTGTTTGCACTATTATTAATGCATGTTTGGCTATGTATGAATAGATCTATTGTTTGGATATAAGCCATTGTTTGGTTGTTCCTTTCTTTGTATAGTCTTGTCGACACATACTTAGATTTTGTTTCGTGTTGGATATATCTGCTTTGAGGTTTCAACACTTGAGTGTTCCCTTGCTAGGAATGTAAAAGAGTGAGGGCTGAGTTGGCTAAATTACCTCTTTATTGAATTCATTGCCAAATGGCCTTCATTACATAGGATGCCGAACGGCTATAGCTCAACACTTGTACATCGTGAGTCTATTTGTAGTAGTACTTCAAGTGATCAGCGTTCCATGGATGGCCAAGGGTCTTGCCATCGGAGCTTCTAAGTGTGTAAGAGCCAGGGCGACTGATGCCAATGACTTCATACGGTCCATCCCAGTTTGGACTAAGTGTGCCTTCACTCGGGACTCTGTCGCAGAGTAATCTTTTCTTTAAGACCCAGTCTCCTATTTTGAAAGAACGAAGCTTGACCCTAGAGTCATAATAGTTGGAGATGCGCTGCTTGTAGGCGACATTCCTCAAGTGAGCTTGGTTTCTGTGTTCCTCGACTAAATCCAAGTTGAGGGTGAGTTGTTTGTCATTTTCACTTTGAATGTAGTTCTGGACTCGGAATGTTGCTTGCTCGAGCTCAACAGGGACAACCGCCTCTGTGCCAAAGGCAAGTGAGAATGGAGTTTCTCCTGTTGAAGTCCGATATGAAGTGCGATATGACCAAAGAACTTGGGGTACAAATTCTGGCCAACAGCCTTTAGCTTTGTCCAAGCTGGTTTTCAAAGTGCGCTTGATTATTTTGTTGATGGCTTCAACTTGTCCATTAGACTGGGGATGAGCTGGAGAGGCAAAGCATAAGTTGATGTTGAACTTAGAGCAGAACAACCTGAACTTCTTGTTGTCAAACTGTCGCCCATTGTCAGTGACTATCGCATTGGGAATGCCGAATCTACAAAGGATGTTCTTCCACACAAAGTCTTCTATCTTTGCCTCAGTAATGGTTGCCAAGGGTTCTACTTCGGCCCACTTTGTGAAGTAGTCCACTGCAACGACTGCGTAACAGACTTTGCCCTTCCCTGCCGGCATTGGGCCGATCAAATCAAGTCCCCACTGGGCGAAGGGCCAAGGGCTGATCATAGGAGTAAGAGGCTCTGGAGGGGAATGAGGAATAGTTGCATATCGTTGACATTTGTCACATGAGCGGGATACTTTGATGGCATCCTGGTGGAGTGTTGGCCAGTAATATCCTTGGCGAAAAGTCTTGTGTGCTAGGGACCGAGATCCAGCATGATCTCCACAGACTCCCTCATGTATTTCCCGAAGGACGATTTCCGCCTCGGCAGGCGTAAGACACCTTAAGTATGGCAGGCTAAAACCTCGCTTATAGAGTTGATCATTGATGATCAGGTAGCGGGTAGACTTGTATCGAATTTGCTTAGCCTGGACTTTATCATTTGGGAGGGTGCCATGAGCAAAGAAATTATAGATCGGGGTGATCCAACTATCCCCCTGTTGTAAGTTGCATACTTCTGCGGCCATGGTGCTTGGTGTTGCTAACAGTTCGACATGAATTTTTCTTCCAATCTTGTCTTCCACAGCTGAGGCGAGGCGAGCCAGGGCGTCTGCATGACTGTTTGCCGCTCGAGGAACTTGGGTGATCTGGTAGTGGAAGTGCTTGAGCAAAAGTTGTGTTTGTGCAAGATATGCTGCCATGGAGCTGTCCTTAGCATCAAAGTTGTTGGTAACCTGGTTGACCACTAATTGGGAGTCACTGAAAATATCAATTTGTTTAACCCCGAGGTGTTTGGCCAAACGTAATCCTGCCAGAAGGGCTTCATACTCGGCCTCATTGTTTGATGCCTTGAATTTGAAACGAATAGCATACTCCATTGCTACCTTGTCGGGCGTAGTCAAGACTAATCCCGCTCCACAGCCCTGTTGGTTGGATGAGCCATCAACATACAGACTCCAAGCTGAGGTCGTTGATTCTACCTTCTGAGCTTCCGGGGGTAATGAAGCCACTGCTTCAGGTGTAGAAGCAATGTCAACCGGATATGTGAAGTCGGCAATGAAATCTGCTACTGCTTGACCTTTTTCGGCTGGTTTTGGTTGGTAGGAGATGTCAAACTCACCCAATGCTATCGCCCATTTGATCATTCGCCCAGACGTGTCAGGACTCTGGAGTATCTGTCGAAGAGGGTGATTGGTAAGCACGATGATGGCGTGTGCTTGGAAATAAGGGCGAAGTTTCCGAGCAGACATGACCAATGCTAGAGCTAATTTCTCAATGTTGGAGTATCGTGTCTCCGCATCTTGTAGGGCTTTGCTAGCGTAGTAGACAGGTCGCTCAATATTCCCATCCTTTCGAATGAGAACGGAACTTACGGCTGAAGCTGATACCGATAGGTAGATAATGAGAATGTCTCCTACCTCGGGCTTGGAGAGTAGAGGGGCTTTACTCATGTACTCCTTGAGGTTTTTGAATGCCTCGGCACATTCATCAGTCCATGTAATGTACTTCCTACTTCCCTTAAGTGCTTTAAAAAAGGGAGCACATTTGTCTGTGGCCTTAGAAATGAACCTGGTTAAGGCTGCCACCTTGCCAGTAAGGCTCTGGATGTCCTTTGAAGTTACCGGTTCCTTCATGTCGAGGATTGCTTTGATCTTCTCGGGATTAGCTTCAATGCCTCGTTGGCTAATCATGAAACCTAAGAATTTGCCAGAGCCTACGCCGAAGGCGCATTTGTTGGGGTTTAACCTCATTCGATACCTCTTCAAAATAGTGAAAGTTTCAGATAGGTTGGTGATGTGTTGGTCAGCATGTTTGCTCTTGACTAACATATCATCAACGTAAACTTCCATGCTCTTCCCAATCTGCTCGGCGAACATTGAGTTGACTAGTCTCTGATAAGTCGCTCCTGCATTCTTTAGGCCGAAAGGCATGACTTTATAGCAGTATAGTCCTCTGTCGGTAGTGAAGGCTGTGTGTTCTTGATCCGAAGGGTTCATGAGGATTTGGTTGTATCCTGAGTAAGCATCCATGAAGCTCAGGAGTTCACACCCGGCCGTAGAGTCTATAAGTCTGTCAATAAGAGGAAGAGGGAAGCTATCTTTCGGACACCCTTTGTTTAGGTCGGTGTAGTCAACACACATTCTCCACAAGACCTTTTGAAGCAAAAGACTTTCTTTGGTTGGATTTTTCTTAACAAGGACCACATTTGCTACCCATGTCGGGTAATTGACTTCGCGGACAAAGCCTATGCCTTTGAGTTTTTCAACTTCTGCTTTCATTGCCTCGTATCGTTCAGCGTCATAAGATCTTCGCTTCTGTCTCACCGGCTTGATCTTGGGGTCAATACTCAAACGATGACAGATGACATCGGGAGAGATGCCTGGCATGTCCTCGTATGACCAGGCGAAGACTTCAGTGTTCTCTTTCAAAAAAGATATCAATGCTAACCGAAGGGGTGGTGACAATGTGGTGCCAATCTTCACCATGCGATCTGGATAATCTCTTGAGATAGGTACCTTCTCCAACTCTTCAGCAGGTTGGGCTTGCTGGGTGAAAGAGTCATCTCGAGGATCATCGGGTTGATTGTTGCTATCAGGAAGATCCAAGTTCGCTTCATCTAGGCTGGTCTTTGTGACTTGGTCATGTACAGACAGGGTTTCCTTGGGTCCGGGCAAGTGTTGTTGCTTAACTGAAGTGTTGTAACATGATCGTGCACTAAGCTGATCTCCTCTGATGTAGCCGTTGCCATGGGGGGTTGGAAATTTCATCAACAGCATATGCGTGGATACCATAGCCTTGAGATCATTGATGCCTGTGCGCCCAAAGATGACATTGTATGCCGTTGGGCAGTCAACCACTAGGAAGTTAGTGGTAATGGTAGCCGTGTAAGGGCCTGTACCAATAGTAAAGGGTAAATGTATGCTCCCTAAGGGTTGCACGATATCACCGGAGAAGCTTATCAGAGGAGAAATCGAGCGATCGAGCAAGTGTTCAGCTACACTGAGCGCCCTGAAAGCTTCAGCAAACATGATATTGACCGAAGCCCCTGTGTCTACGAGGATTCGTCGAACATCAAAGTTGGCTATGTGAGCCTCCACGATCAATGGGTCGTTATGAGGGTAGATGATGCCTCTTTCTTCCTCAGGGTAGAAACATATCGGATCCCAGTTAGGTTTTTGATACTTCCCTCCCCTGATGTCTTCCACGTGAAACACTTGGTGACCAGTCCTCAGACTTCGTTCACTGTTTTTCATGGCCCTATTGGAAGATTCAGATATGGGTGTGCCGCCGCTTATGGAATATATGACATTCACCTGGCGTTGGTTACGGTTATCCCTTTGAGGGTGAAGAAGGAATTGATCAATTTTTCCTTCTCGTGCCAAAGCTTCAATACGATCACGGAGGATGATACATTTCTCGCTATCATGGCCGTTATGCTCATGGTAGCAACAAAACGTGCCCGCGTTATTCGGGGGCGTGTAATCTGGGTGCCTCGGCTTTGGTTTTGGTATCAGGTGAGCTATGCTGGGGTAAATGGCCGCGCATGTGGCATTCAAGGGCGTGTATGTCTCATACCTTGGGGTAGGGGGTATCTTGACGCGGGTTTGACCCACTGCATTGACTGCCTGGGGGCGAGCGTTATTGTGGCAATACCCTTGGTTATCGGGATAGTGTCCCTTACTCTTTTTACTGAAAGGAGAGTGGTGAGGATGGAAATCCTTCCTCTTGCCTTGAAATTGATATGTCTGTTGATTCGGTGAAGCATTATGCAAGGCATGGGGAGGTGCCACTGCTGTTTGGGAAGTCGAGGTCTTCTCATTTAGGTGAGTCTGGCTTCCACCTCCCACTTGTTGATAAAGGATGGTTGTAGGGGGTTTCCCCTGATATGTCTTTGCCTCGGCGGAGGCATGGTTATAAGCCTGCGCCATCACCTCAGAGTAAGTCTTCCAAGTATTGGCATTGATCATGTATTTAAAGAAACAATCACGTAGGCCTGCCGTGAAGGCTTTGAGGGCAGTCTTGTCATCTGCCTCGGCACACCGGGAGTATTCATGGCTGAAGCGGCCAGCATACATACGTAATGACTCGTCTGGCTTCTGGCGGATAGTGTACAAGTCATCTGCAGAGTGCAAGCGATCGGTTTGGAAAATGTGTTGGGAAACAAATAGTTTCCTCAATTCCTCAAATGAGTCTACCGTCTCAGGTGTAAGACGACAATACCAATTTAGAGCTCCACCAGAGAGGGTGGAGGGGAAGAGAATACATCGCTCTTCGTCGGTGTGCATCCGGTATGCCATGGTGGACTCAAAGAGGTTAAGGTGCTCAATCGGGTCCTCTTTTCCAGTATAAAGTTGCAAGCCAAGCTTTTGCTTTGTCTTTGCTTGAAGGGGGGTGTTGAGGATCCTCCTTGTAAGAGGGCCAGGCCTGGGTTGGTTCCAGTCAGGTATTTCAGCCTGACGTTCAGCCTTCAACTTGTTTACTTCCTCAAGAAGTTGTAGGACAAGGGGGTCCTGAGCGGAGTTATGTGTCACTGGAGCTTTCTTTCGTAAATCTCCATCTCCTCTTGGAATTAGGAAGGTTTGATCGAGGGCATGTGATTTTTCCCTGGACTCGCTGTACTGGCTTCCAGGGTATGTCTGTCGGAACACCTCTGAGTCCCCTGTACCCTCATGTCTCTCTGGGACTTGTTGCCCCTTCCCCAAATTGGTGGCCGGCTTGGGCCGTGGCAGGGGACCGAGTCTCTCAGAAATCCTTGGGTCATTAATCTTTGAGCTTATATGGATGGAATTCTCTCGACGTTGCTTCAGGAAATCCCGACAATCGCGAAAGACGGCTTTCGATCCTTCTGCCCCTTCAGTAAAGAGGTGTCTCCCTCCACTTCTCATGGTTCGGGTCGAAGCAACTGGGTTAAGAGAAGCCTCATGTTGATTATCAAGTCGAGGGGTAATCTGTTCCCTATCAGGGATATCTATGTCGAATGCATGTGACCCTCCATGTTGGAGGGCACCCAGTTGATGGTTGACTTCCACGGGGGCAACAAGCTCGCGTGTCTGAGCTTGCCTAGCTTCGTGGAGTGTCTCGAAGAGCTTCTCATATTGCTCCTGGAGGACCTCATTCCTTATTGCTATCTTGTTGTTCTGAGCTTCCAACTCATCGACTTTAGCTTGAAGAAGAACTCGTTTTCCTTCCTTCTTTCGTTGTTTCGCACTATGTGCAAGGGGGGTGTCATTCTGTGTGCTGTGGCTTCCTTCGCTTCCCATGTTGGAGAGGGATGCCTGGTCAAAAGAAAGTGTACGAATGATAGAAACCAGCTTGACACAGCTGAAGAGAGTAGGAATAAGTGTCGTTTCCCACAGACGGCGCCAAATGTTGATGCACAAAATCAGCGAAGACTTTGGTACAACAGAAAGTGTCAGGTTTTGTGACCTTCGCTTGGTTGCTTCGGTCACTAGTGAGGATAAGTACGTAAATGAATAGAGACAGAGAAGCAAACACAGGATGTACGTGGTTCACCCAGATTGGCTACGTCCACGGAGTAGAGGAGTTCTTATTAGTAGTGAAGGGCTTACACAAGTACAAAGGATCAAGCTCTCAATTTAGTGAGTTCTTGTGAATGATTTAACACAAAATGGCATTAGGCAATATTGTGGGGGAATGACCCCTATTTATAGAAAAACTTGTAGCTTTGTCACATTGACATGTGTCATGTTATGATTGGTTCTTGATGTTGACACGTGCTGCGCTCTGATTGGCTTCTAATCTTGACACGTGTCGAGTAGTGATTGGCCTCCTGGTCGGAGGGGAACTCTTCTGGGTCCTTGACAGTATAGCGTTGGCCGGTGCTCGGTAGTTTCGGGATTGGTCAAGTATGGTACAAACACGTTTGTTTCATTATCTTTAAATATTACACTAATACGTTTATTTTATGTTTACAGAAAAAGGCGAAGGTGAACAAGATCAACCGAGAGAAGAAAACTCTTCTCCACCATTTTGGTTCGAGACCTTTCTCTTATTAGATGGAGGTGCACCAACAGGAAATGAGAGTTTAATATGGGCACTTCCAATTTCTTATAAGTATTCCATTTATTTTCCGATATCTTTATGTTTTTTTGTTGCTTTTATTCCAGGGGGTTCTAAATTCCCCGAGATAGACGTCTTTAAGGATGTTTATGTTCTACCAGGGATGAGCTTGCCGAGCAGCTGCACGTAAGTACTTCTTTTCAATTTCCTATTTGACGCTTCCAAAAATTACAAAATTTTAAATAATATTAATTCTTACCAATCCATTTATTGTCATAGTCGACGATGGTGGAGAGGAGCAAGACCGTCCTTTAGGAGTCTGCATCCCGGCTTCTCCTAAGCACTCCTATCGAGTTCATGGCTCCGCCCGAGGATGCAGGGTTTCAGATCTTGATTAAGACCTTGGATATGACCATTAGGCGAAGGTAGGGGAAGTATTGTCAGATGACGGGGTAGGCTCATCAGCGTTTTATTGGGGCCTTATCATCATCACAACCACGGGGCCCTGGTGTCACTGAAATAACGCATAAAGTGGCCGACCTGAGGAGTAAGCTCGTGTTGAGCGTTGAGGCCCTCAACTCGAATGGCATTTGTCTCTCACCCGACGTTGCTGGTCCCCTCCATCTCCGAGCCACATAACCCGTCGACCTTCGAGCCCGTCCACTAGCTCGACCGTCATCTTCCCGAACACACTGATTAATAACCCATCCAGCAGCCTGACTTCTAGCCCGACCCGCACCCCTACCTGCAGACGACCCTATTTAATGACCAAATATTTATAGGTTTCTTTTTTCTTAGTTTTAAACTTTTTACTTGTACGTACATTTTTATTTGATATCTAAATGTCATTTTTTTCCTCCATTCATTATAGTTGCAATTTTAATAAAAAAGAAATTATTATTTACATAAATTATGTAACCAGAACAAAAAAAAAAAGAAAAAAAGAAAAAAAGAAAAAGAAAAGGAAAACAATTAAATTAACAAAAGAAAAAAACAAATAAATTATCCTTGCGCGACGACATGTATCGACAATTTCTTATTTTTTAACTTAAAATTAAGGGTAAATTACATAGTAGCCCCTCATGTTTGAGATCTATTACAACCCCATACAACATCTTTAAAACATTTCACTTTCATACCTCATGTACTATTTTATTTCAAAATAATATATCCGTTACATTTTCATCCATTGATCGGTTAAATGCTGACGTGGTTGCCATATTTGTGCCACGTGGCTGCCAAATGTATGCCACGTGGCAAAAAAAAATTTTAATTTTTTTTATAAAAAACCTTAATCTTCTAAATTAAAAAAACCAAAAAAAAAAAACAAAAACAAAAGCTGAACCGCAACCCCCCACCCCGACCCAACCTGCAACCCAGAAGAAGAAGAAGATGAGAGGAAAAAAAAAAAACATCCTCCACCTCTTCCTCCACACCCACTACCTGCAACCTAGAAAAAAAAAGAAAAAAAAAATCCATCTCTCTTTTCCTGCAACCCATATCCTGTCTTCCCCAATGAGTGTGGATTTAAGGCGGAGGGTGGGTGTGCTGGGTTTTTTTGTTTTTTTTCCTCTTTTTTGGGTTGCAGGTGGGTAGCGGAAGATGGGAAGATGGGTGGACGGAAGAGGTGGAGATGGGTGTAGAGGAGGAGGTGGAGGATGGGTGTGCACCACAGATGGAAAATGATTTGGAGGGGGCGTTGCTGAGATCTGGACTTCGCCGTCGGGGGGGGGGGGGGGAGGGGGGTTTTATGGGATCTGGGTTCGCCCCGGGATGGGGATGGGCTTTGCACTGGGGTAGGGGGAAGGGATCTGGGTTGGGCTCCTCTTCATTGCCACGCTCTTTGTTATCCTCACCACAAATCCTTCAACTTCATACCACGACTCTGTATGTATTGCCCCCTCTTCCCTAAATCCATTTTCTCCCAATTATTTATTTAATTAATCGATGTTTAGATTGAAATTTCGAAGCTTTAGCAAAACCTAGATGTTAATTTCACTGATTAATCACAACCCATGTTCTAATTTTCACATCTAAACAAATCCCAGATTGGAGACAAAAAGAAAACGCATGTGAAAATCTTGGAGTAGTACAAAACCTAGATGTTATATTTTCAATTAGATAGGATTGAAGTTTTAATCTTGATGTTTAATTGATTGCGGGCACTTCCAACAACTGGGATATGGGTTTCGCCGACGGGATCATGGTTCTAAGTTTTATGGTTGTTCTCCTTCTTCTTCTTCTTCTTCTTCTTTCAAGGTTCAGGTACGGGGTGATGGGATTTGGATCTTCTAACCTTTTTTTTATTATTTATTTAGAAGATTAAGTTTTTTTTTTTAAAAATTAAAAAATTATTTTTTTTGCCACGTGGCATACATTTGGCAGCACGTGGCACAAATGTGGCAGCCACGTCAGCACTTAACAAATCAATGGAAGGAAAATGTAACGGATGTATTATTTTGAAATAAAATAGTACATGAGGTATGAACGTGAAATGTTTTAAAGATGTTGTATGAGGTTGTAATAAACCTCAAAACCTGAGGGGCTACTATGTAATTTACCCTAAAATTAATTAAGAAAATTGTTACTGCACAACGAACACTTGGTCGCGTAAAGTTTTTATGAACTAGTGTCCTATATGAAGTATTCGTCGTGTAGAATTATTGGCCACCAGACTCGCCATCTCATGTACTGTATCTTGTTTAGCTCACTTTGTTGCATCAGGTTACGTGCGATAAACTCATTTCGTTCCCTTATATTCTGCGTGACAGCGTCTCTTTCGTCACACATGTTCATTCTTGCGCAGCAAAATTTTTGTTCTTGTTGCGCAAAGTCTGTTTTCATGACCCTTGAGCGACGATTTATGCGCGATGAACTTTTTGTCGCAAAAATTCCAATGGGACGCTATGCCGTTTTACACGACGAATTGCCCTTCCTCGCGAAAAGTGTAAAATGTAGTAATGTAAGGAAAAGGATGTAAAAAAAAGAGATGATTTGTAAATTCTATTACATAACTTTATATAATTAAACCGAGAGTATTCTGATTAGTGACTAAATATAAGTGCCCAGGGTAGCCCTTAACGTGGCTGTGCCAGTGTTGGGTTATGCGTAATCTTGCACCCATTTGCAACCAACTGGCTTCTTTTTAGGAGGCAAAGGTTGGAGTGTCCAAGTACCATTAGCCTCTAAAGCATCAATCTTCTAACACATGGTAAGACGCCATTGTCGATGCTACATGGCCTGCAAAAATGAGATTAGTTCAACCTCCATGGAAATGGAAGTAGTGAAAGCCCGATGTTAAGGAGATAACATATCATAAGAAATCACATATGCTAAAGGGTAAAGACTACCTGGTGTATGGACTACTGCCAAGGTAGATGACTAGTGGGAGCATGAAGGAAGAGAGACTCCAACTTGGTAATCTTGCAGATAGCGAGATGGCTATGTGTGATGAGTAAGGCAAGGTGGAGACGCCTCAGGTACTGTATCAGGTGCACCAGTTGTCGTAGTCGGCGTAGAAGGTGTGGCTGGAGTAAACAGTGCTATTGTGGAGTTGTCGTCTGGCACCATTGGCACAACGGTAGTTGTAGGCAAAAGAGAACGGATAACATTATCAAAATAAGCAGGGAGATCAGATGGTGGAATGGCATCAGATAGTGGTTTATATGATGAGTAGGGAAATATTTGCTCATGGAATAAAACATCTCTAGAAACAAAAACTTTTATAGTATGAAGTTTGTAGAGACGGTATCCCTTTTATCTGTTAGGATAACAAAAAAAAATGCATTGTGTGGCTCGTGCATCAAATTTGGTGGGTCCCTTGTCATCGGTAAATGCAAAACTTAGGTAGCTAAAGACCGTTAAGTGGTTAGTTATATGTGGAATGTTTGTGGTGGAGAAATTCGTAGAGTGTTTTGCCTTGAAGGAATGGTGTAGGTGTTCAGTTCAGAAGGTAGGTGGCTGTTAAAATGGCATCCCCCTCCCAAAATTTTTTAGGAAGTTTTGCTTGGAAAAGAAGTGCATAAGTATTGTTGAGAAGGTGATGGTGCTTTCTTTCTGCCACCCCGTTTTGTTGAAGGGTATTGACACAACTGGTGTGGTGTATAATTCCTTTGTTAGAGTAATATTTAGCCATGGTGAATTTGGGACCATTGTCACTACGAACAATTTTTAGTTTGGTAAAGAATTGGGTTTCCACAAGGTTGATAAAGGTTGTTAAAAATTGAGATGTGTTAGATTTGTGGTGCATTAAGTAAACCTAAGTGCACTGTGTGGAGTCATTAACAATGGTTAAGAAACAACGATTGCCATTGTATGTTGCTACATGATAACCACCCCAAATATCAACATGAATAAGTTTAAAAGGTGATTTGGAGTTGAAGGAACTCATGGAAAAAGGAGAATGAGTGTGTTTAGCCAAAGAACAGGAACAATCATTAATCTCATAAAAATTGACGTCTTTAACAGAATGAGATAACAAACCAAAAACTTTATTGATTCCAAAGATGCCCCAACGTACATGCATGCTGCCTTGTCATCTTTGATGGTAAGATAGTAGAGCCCCCTTGTTTAGTTCTCGTCCCAATCATCATCCCAAGTTTAGGTCCTGCAACACAAATGAGTCTTTAGCAAAGATGGCAATATGATCTGAATGCTTAACCAACTTAGTGACAGGGATCAAGTTTAATTAGAATGAGGGAACACATAGCACAATGTAATATTAAATTAGGAGAGAAGAAAATGCTCTTTATGTGTGTCACAGCAAGTTGTTGGGAAGGTTCACGATCCAATTTTGCATTGGTAAGCAAGTGGTGGACAGATTCAGGGACCACACTATGTGCTCCGTCGCCTCTGACTCCAAAATCCAAGTTGTTTTTCCAAAGAGCAATACCTCGAAGTGATTTCCCTAATAAGTTGTTAATGCTGGAAGTGTCACCTACAAAGTTGGCCATGGTTGTGATTTGTTGTTGCCTAGCAACACTAGGAGATTTTGGTATTGCTCGGTAGTCAGGCTGAAGAGACTTGATTATGAGGATGGTGCTTCCTTGGACTGGACATGATATACCTTGGATGTATGCCGATCTTGTGAATCACTCGTCTCCTTGGCCTTATTGAGCTTCTAACAAACATCAATTGTGGTCATTTCCAACCACAAAAGTCACACTTAATATGTGATCGACAAGTGTTTGAAGTGTGTCGACCATATCGCATCAGTCACATTTTAAATAAGGATTCTGTGGCGTGAAGCCTCTCCTAGAGTTATGGTGGTCGTTTCAAATTGTGAAGGTTACAGCATCAAGTTTGGCTGTTGTGGTAGAAGAAACGATATGTTGTTTCTCATCTTATAGGATAAGTGAATGTGTCTTGATAACTGAAGGTAGAGGGTCTCTAAGTAGAATTTGACTGGTAACAGCAGCATATGATTCATCAAGTCCTATGAGGAATTTCAAAGTCGTTTGGTTTTCACGATATTGCATGACTTTCTTCATAGTTCCACACTCGTAGGTAGGAATGGTGCATAATGCATAACGCTTTTCCTAAATGCCCTTGAGTTGGGTATAGTAAGCACTTATGGTCATGCCTGATTAAGTACAATCAGGAATCGTTTGCTATATGTGAAAGAGGTGAACATTGTTGGCATGAGAATAATGATTTTTCAAGTCATTCCAGATTTCAGCGACCACTTCATTGTAGATCACACTTGCTCGAATGTCCTGTGAGATTGAATGTATCCACGATTTTACGAGGTTATTGTAGCAGCTCCATTGCTGCAATTCATAGGTGGAGGATTTGTTTGGTCTACTCATAGAACCATCGATAAAGCCTTCCTTGTTCTTGGCGCTTAGAGCCAAGGTCATGGCACGACTCCTAGTTTGTCACACCCCGACCCATGAATAAAGACTATTCACGAGTTAGGGTGTGAGCCATATTTTAGCTATAAAATAAATTCTACATCCAGTATATGGGGGAAAATAAAATAAAATAATTTGTAACGATTACTCAATACATCATATAACAAAATTTTACATACATAAAATTTATTGAACAACGTAATAAAATAGTGTACAAATTACTTTACAACCGAAGCTACCAACCAAATAATAATTAAAATGTGACAATTTTTGTAAATACATAAAATATATGCAAATGAGGTGGATGAATGTACTCACTCCCTTCTAACCTCACTAACACATACCTAAGGCATCCAAGCCTGCACGTCCCATACCGTGCTTATACCACTTGGCACTGAATACCTTAGAATATAAGTTAACTCCCGTTCATCCCTTAAACCCAGTTTTCATAATTAAATTCTCAATTTCCACTTTATTTTATAGGCACTTCCCCTGATGCCCAATTGTATTTTTAAGTCACCCTTCGCAATGGAGCAGGCATACCTTTGATCGTTGTGTAAAGAATGATCATATTACTAACAATATGTCATAATCATTTAATTCGATGGTGAACAAGTGGAGAGGAAAACCAATATTAATGTAGCTCATGCAGGTAATGATGAGGTAATATTAATATAGTTCATTGATACAATTAGGGAAAAAAAATGATGAGGCAATATCTAAAGAGGCGTGCTAGAGGGATAGCATGGCTTACTAGGCTAACTGAAGGCGCAAGAAGGAAGTTAAATATGAATGTGCGAGAATGTAAGAACATTATAATAGCTCATGCAGATGCAGGTAATAATTGTCAAATTGTTTTTGTTTATTCTGTAGTCTATCTTTTTTTTTTTTTGAAGCACTTAGCATGAACTTTTTTATTGGACCAAGTGAAGACGAGTTTGAAGTGCATGACATTTCTCAAAGGCACATTGTGCGATTGCCTACAAGCTACTGCAATTGTATGGAATGGCAAATTAGAAGGATTCCATGTAAACATATGTGTGCATGCATTATACGAAAGCGAGCCAACCCAAAAGACTACTGTCATGAATTCTTCACCAAAGAGAAGTATGTGGCATCATACTCATATCATATTCACCCTGTTCCAGATGAGAGATACTGGGTGGACGACCCTTATGATGTCATTTATTCCCCACCCTTAAGGAAACCCCATGGGAGGCCCACAAAAAATAGGAGAAAAGAGGCAAATGAACGTAAGAACAGGGGAAAGAGAAAGAGATCTTATGCATTATCAGGTAAAATTTGTGGAACATTGGGTCATAATAGAAGAAGGTGCCCAAATGGAAATCTTGAAATGATTCAAAGAGGAGGTGTGAATCTTGCAAGGGGAACGAGAAGAGCGAGTAGAGGAGTTGATGCACCAAGGAAAATTGGTAACACTAGGAAAGTAGGTCAGAATCTATTTTCATATTTACTAGCTACTACAATGTGATATTTTGTTTTTTATTTTCAATTTTTACATATGATTTCATTTTTCATAATTTCGTTTAATTTTGGTATTTCTATTGATAGTTCCAAATGAGGGAATTCAAATTGGTAGCACTCATGCAACAAGCCAGGAAATTGAAAGTCAAGCTCCTGAACCAAGTCAAGAGATTAGAAGCCAAGCCAATGCAACAAACCACGTTGTCGACAATCAACCATTTTGAAGAAGTTGCTACAGTTGGATTATGACTTTTTTTTTTTTAATATTTTGGGAAGAATATGACAATATTATGTTTGGTTGTACATTGTTTTTAAATTTATCATGCTAAGTTTGATTTTGAATTGTTGCAATCTGTTGAAAATATTGGATTGTTGAATGTTGGATTGTTATTAAATGTGTCGTGTTAAGTTTTATTTTGATTGTATATTGTTTTAATGCTTGAAGCTCATAGTCATAGAGTTGGCTATTAGTAGAGGGGAAGAATATTGTGAACAAGAAGAAGATGATCAAGAAACGCATAGAAAACATTACTGGAACACAAGGAATTTCTTTAATACTTCAGAAATTTCTTGTATCATGTGAAACACAAAGCCACTAGGCTAGTCTAACTTGAATAATATGAGAAATATTATGTTTGAGCTACAAGTGGAATATCATATTCTAGTTGGAGTGTCGTATTCCTAACTGGAATATCATATTTCTAATTGGAATATAAATAAGGTTAATTTTGTCATTTAATTTTTTTTTTGTTGATGTCAGCATAAAACTAATGAAACCCTAACGAAAAGGGTTTTGTGAAATGATTTTAAAACGTCATAGGATGTTTGTGATATGCCAAGAACCTGAAGGTGCATGTGTAATTAACCCCTTGAATTTATTAACCCCTTGAATTTATTAGTATTTTTACTAATTATTCTGCGCCGTTAGATTAAAGTATGAAAATCTAACCGTCAGAAAATAAACGAAAGCACTGGTTCAAAAGTTTTCCCTGTCAGTAAAACAGCAGGTCTCGTAGCAGTCAGCATTCACTCTGCTTCTTCTTCCCCTTGAGCTTTCAATGGCGGCAGCACACGCACAGCTCCATTTCCATGCCCCATCATCCTTCTCCAAACCCCTGAAAAACCCTTTAACCCGAAACCCATTTTTCCAAAACCCCATTCTACCCCTCCGACCCCGCACCTCCCTAAAACCCCTTGTCCTCCGAGCCGCCGTCGTCTCCCAAAACCCATCCACATCCCTGTCCCAAACTACGCCGTTCGAGCACTGCTTCTCCAAATCCTCCGATGGGTTTCTCTACTGCGAGGGCCTCAAGGTCCAGGACGTCATCGATTCAGTTGAGCGACGCCCTTTCTACCTCTACAGCAAGCCTCAGATCACCCGAAACGTCGAGGCCTACAAGGAGGCGTTGGAGGGGTTAAACTCCGTCATCGGATACGCCATTAAAGCCAATAACAATTTCAAGATTTTGGAGCATTTGAGGCAATTGGGTTGCGGTGCTGTTCTTGTCAGTGGGAATGAGCTCCGGTTGGCTCTCCGAGCCGGGTTCGACCCCACCAAGTAAAAATTCTGCATAACCCAGTGTGTGTGTGTATATATATATTTATATATTATTTATAATTGTTTGTGTGAATATTTGAATTCATGGTTGTACAATTGTGTGAGTGCAGGTGCATTTTTAACGGGAATGGAAAATTGTTGGAGGACTTGGTTTTAGCGGCCCAAGAAGGTGTTTTTATCAATATCGATAGTGAATTTGACTTGGAAAACATTGTTGCCGCTGCGAGGATTGCTGGCAAGAGGGTCAATGTTCTACTTCGGATCAACCCTGATGTAGATCCTCAGGTATGCATACTTAAACCACGATGTGTCAATGTTCATGAATCATGGCAGTGAGGAAATTAGAAATATGAGATGTTTGATATGCTTTTTAGAAAAATTAGGACATAAATCTTTAACTGAAAGTCATTATTTGATATTGTGACGCTTGAGCTAAAATTATATCAATGAGAACTTAGGAAGGTTCTTGATGCATAACTCGAGAATCACGTTTCCTGAATATTTCAAGATATAGAATGTGTTTGATGCGTAATATGGTTCATGGTGAGATAATTTTTTAATAATTAACAAGGAATTTGATAAGAATCAGAATTCCTATTGTGTTATATTTGATACCAGTTTATAATAGTTTTTCCATGTTAACTTTATAGAATGATTAATATCATCTGTACTTTAAGTTTTGTTCTTAATTATGTGGCTAACCAGCAGTGTTCTTGCCATGACTGCATACTTTTAGTTTCATAATAATGCGACATCCATTATGGCAAGTTTGATATTTTCCCTGGTCCCACATAGTTCTGTGGCTGTGAAGAGTGTTTTCCAACTACCAGGGGATCAGTACCCATGCTACGTAGCTTTGGCAATGAAAACTGTTTATGATGTTACACGGAGGCTGACATGAAAAACCTAAAACTTTGGACCATGAGCACCACATATGCACTTCTATTTTTGTAGAAAGTGAATTCAATTTTACCAATGGTAGTGCTTCAGATAGTTACACTTATTTGAATGTGATGCCCTTTTATATTTCTTAGAAACAAATGTAGACAGATGCTTGGTATGGGCCATGCTGGACAGATCGTACCCAAATCACCATGACTCACCAGTTCCTCCAACTTCAATTGCAGATTTAGGCTAGTGTTTGAATATTTTTGTAAAGGCACATCCTTTGAATTTTATTGTAAAGTTCTCTGTACTGAGCATTTGAACTTTAAATTGATCTTAATTCATTTATATTCTGTTTTAATGTGTTGTTTTCATAGGTTCATGCTTACGTTGCCACTGGGAACAAGAATTCCAAATTTGGTATTAGAAATGAGAAGCTGCAATGGTTTTTAGATGCTGTGAAGGCACATCCTGATGAGCTAAAACTTGTTGGGGCCCATTGTCATCTCGGATCCACCATTACCAAGGTATGCTGATGACTTATGCATATGCTTTTATATTATCAATATAATTTTTCAACTAGGATAAATTTTTTAAAACCATGTTTGTTTCTGGTCATTCTAGAACACATTAAGAAGAAACATAAATCAATTGGTTTATGCTTCATAATGCAGAGTTACAGCTTTAAATAAAGAACCTTTTTGTGAATAAAGGTTTAATTTGTCCATTTCAAATTCAGCTGGTAAGTGTTGGTTGGAAGGCATTATAAGCTGCCCTTCTCTTTCGCCTTCTTCTGTTCAGGCTGGTTGACTTATGATTCTTCGTTTTTTTTTGCTATGCTATTTTAGTATATGTGGATTTCTTGTTAATATTCTGTGACAGACTACACCCACTTCTCAGATTACAAAGTCTAAGTATCTCTCTCTCTCTCTCTCTCCCTCTCTCTCTCTCTCCCCTCTCTCTCTCTCTCTCTCTCTCTCTCTCTCTCTCTCTCTCTCTCTCTCTCTCTTCCCCCCTCCCTTTTGTATTACCAGGTGGATATATTCCGGGATGCTGCTGTTCTTATGGTTAAGTACATCGATGAAATCCGGTCTCAAGGTTTTCAAGTTGATTACTTGAACATCGGTGGTGGACTTGGGATAGATTATTATCATTCTGGTGCCATACTTCCGAAACCCAGAGATCTAATCAACACTGTGAGTTTGATCTCTTTTGAATCTTGTTTTCTATCTTAGGTATGCAATTCCTGCGTACATGAGTGATGGGATAACACCTTAATGTAGTATTGTAAAAAAGGAAGTTATTAATGCTGCAGTACGCACATGCATGTTTCGGTGCTCCTTGAAATCTCAATTGTAGACTACTGGCTTTTTCCTATCCTTTGGACCTCACAGATGTTAAATGTGATGTGTTTAGAATGAGTCTTTAGAATGTTGAGTCCATGTATGACCATTGCATCTACATTTATTACAAGAATGTATAGCCTCTTTATGGAGTTGGTTCATGAAGATCATGTAAGTGCTATAAGGGATTAAGTTGCCCATACCATTCTGCGAGCTTTTTGTTCCCAAATAATCAATAAGCATACCATATATGCCAGGTCTAGTATTGACTATTTTTTCCTGAAACACTTAAGACTTTCTTCAGGGATTTTCCTAGGGCTTGCTCCCTTATGGTTATTCTACTGAAGAGAATCAAAAGTTTTTTCTATCTTGATTGATGTGAACTTTCACTAACATTTATTCAATGTTGATGCTGAGGGTGTAGGTTCGTGGCGTGGTCCTATCACGAGGTCTAAATCTTATCATTGAACCTGGTAGATCACTTATTGCAAACACCTGCTGCTTGGTCAACCGAGTTACAGGTGTCAAAACAAATGGCACCAAAAACTTTATTGTGATTGATGGAAGCATGGCCGAACTTATTCGTCCCAGTCTCTATGATGCTTATCAAGTAAGTTTTCAAGTGTAGTCAACTGCTTGTCTTGCTTTTGATGTCAAAGTCATTAATGTTAACCGGAGATGATGAACAATTGAAATCCTTTCATTGTGCGAGAAAAATTTCAATGTAATCCATGGTGTAAACTCTTGGATCTTATTTTGTGTTTTGTATGTATGCAAGTAATTTTCTTATAGTGGCTTACTGTGTGCCCTTGTTACTTTGTTATGGAAACTTTTCTCAGCTTCATTCACTAAAAAATTACTGTTATCAGTTTTGTTTCTCTGTGTCTTATTGTGCTTCTGTTATACCATTTGGAATGCATCATTCTTGATTTACCTTTGATCAAATGTCGTGTATTTCAGTTGCCTTATCTCACACTCCTTTCCTTATTTGCTATAATGTTAGACTCAAATCATTGACTGTCGCATAATAATTAATCATGTCCTTCTTTTAAGACTTGCCATTTTGTTATTGGCTTGAAGTCTCAGTTGACTTGTGGGAGTTTTCTTGCAGCATATAGAACTAGTTGCTCCTACACCACCTGATGCTGAGATTTCGACTTTCGATGTGGTGGGCCCTGTCTGCGAGTCTGCAGATTTTTTAGGGAAGGATAGAGAACTTCCAACGCCACCGAAGGTAATTGTAAACTTCTTATTGGAAGGTCAGAGCTATAATCATTTATTGTCTTGTATAACTAGGAGATCAAACGACGATGATGTTCTCAGTTATTCTGTTCTGGAGGTTTTCTTTTTGGATTTTGGTGCTTGATTGCTGAACTAAAGTTGCCATTTCAGGGAGCTGGTCTGGTGGTTCACGACGCAGGTGCTTACTGCATGAGCATGGCTTCAACTTACAATCTTAAAATGCGTCCTCCAGAATATTGGGTGTGTGATTGTTACTGCAAACAATCCCTACGCCGTAACCCCAGTATCTATCCTCTTTTCCAGTAACTTGTTTCTAAGAGTTTTTACAATGTTTTCAGGTTCAAGAAGATGGGTCAGTGGCCAAGATCCGTCATGCAGAGACATTTGAAGACCACATGCGATTCTTTGAGGGTCTTTGATTGCGAGAGATTGGAAGATAGTGCCGGCTAAAGAGGCCCGAATCTCCCCTTAATTCATGGTGGTTTGTTGTAACTCTGGAACTTTTGTATTGGGATACGAAGTTAGCTTTTATTGTGATTTTTACCTCCTTATTTTGTTGTTTACTAGTTCGACTGTAGCTATCATGAGAGGAAAAGGAACAAAAGATTGATAAGCAGTGAAGAGTTTTATGTAACTATTTGCAAACCTTTATCAACTGCACAATCAAAGTTATGGCATTTCCAGTTGCAGAGCCATTTGCATTACGGTATCGAAAACACGGATCGCTTGTTTCTTTAACAATTCTGAATCACCTTTTTTTCTTGAACAATTCTAAATTGAGTGCATCGTTTTTTATGAGCAATTCATGGTCTAAACAACGTCAGGTTACAAGAGCAGTTCACCTTGTTTTCAGTTGAAGATTTGATACGCAACACCCAGTGCTATTGTTGTTTAAGTATGATATAGGTAGAAATTTTCTTTTGACTACGCTCGAATAAACAACGGACGCGTTATTGATTTTGAAACAAAATTTTTTATAATGTACTGATAACATATTGGTATTGGTAAGTTTTGTTGAAAACAAGGGCACATACGCCATTTATCATTATATAAGTGGAACAACGCTCGTAAAAATTTCTCTCTGACTTGTAGATAATACATGGCTTGTTGACCGAGTTTCGGGCACATAGATAAAATCTCTCCTTGGGTACGGTTGCCTTGTAAATTCTTATATAACAGAATTTTGTTGTTCTTTTCACTTTTTTCTTAGTTAGGAAGAATGTCACTATTATGTCACTTCTTACCCAATGGACTCTCGCCAACTTAGAGAAGCTTCTTTGACAATTATAGTCATGGTATAGTAGTGTGATGGCCTGTCAAATTCTTACATGAACATAATGCTTAGCGCGCGAAATTGATTAAATTTTATATCGAAGATTAAAGTTAAAATGATCTTTTATTATATTTTATTTGAAAAAAAAACCTTTTAATATCAATTGCTTGGCAATTCATTTAATGAAAATACATTCAGACAAGTAGTATTCATTTAATAACATTTTAATATCAATGGTTTTAGTTTAGCTAAAAGTGACGTTGAAAAAAAACTTTTTAGTTCTCACTTCTTATAAACCTTCTCAATTTTCGAACATAGAATTGAAAGAATTCAACGAAAATTAATGGTAAAAAATTAATAAAGATGTGAAACGTAAAAATGGGGCTTTAGAATAGCACTATGTTGATAATATTATTCTAGTTGGCATATCAGTGGAATTGTGGGCAGGGGCATTTAAGTAGGCCCACCCACCTTCCGCAAGCAGAGTCCTTGGCGGTACTCCGCGTCAACTGCCCTTTTGCATTTGGATTATACATGTCACTCAATCGCTGTTGATTCCAATTGTTTTCTTTTCTTTTCCTCTTTTTCTCCCCCCCCTTCTCTACATTTTCGCCCTTTTTTCTCAGTCCCAGAGTTAAAAAAGAAAGAAGAAAGAAAAGGATTGAAAGCGAAGAAAGCGGTTTCAGCCTTATCCAATTCCCTCCCTCGCTCCTTCCGCTCTCAAACCCTAGATTGCCGCTGCTCTTGGCAGCTCCCCCACTCCAAGATTTCGCTCTTCGCGTTACGATCGGTCAGTTGCTTCTCGCATTCCATTCCAATCCATTCCATTTATTTATTTATTTATTTTATCTTTATTATATTACTTATTTAATTTAACTTGGTGTGATTTTGTTGTTTTTTTGTATGATCTATTATTTTATACTTAGATTTCTATTTTTTTTGTTTGCTTTACTTATTTTTTCTGTATTTTTTCCGTCATAGGGTTTAAACTGCTTGAAATTAGTGGCATTTGTGTTTTTATTGGACTAATTATTTGATTGGGTCTGATCATAATTTCTCTATTTTGTTTTCACATTTCCATGCAAGTTTTACCATCAGATTAATATGTCAAAATTCCAAATGTTCTGTTTTTTTTTATTTGTATTTTAATTAATAAATAAATTAGTTAATTTACAGTATAGCATTTAAATCCACTAAAATCTTAACTAAATGCTTCGCCTGAATTGCACTGATTGACGTCGAAGTGGGCGGTAGCAGCGGTAACTGTGTTGTAACCCTTACACTTCTGTTAATGGTTTATATCTTGATTTATAGATAATCGAAATATTGGATTTGGCGGGTTTTGATGTAGATGCCCCAATTGTTTGAAATTCGATTATTACGAATATAATGTTCCCAATTATCTTATGCACTTTCTCTGATCTCATTTGCTGTGTTGTTTTCTCGTTCGATTGCTATATGCTCGTGTCTGCACTTTTGTATTTAGTTTTATTTTGTTATTCGTAACATATTTATGCTACATTGTAGGGTTTACTGCACTTCCGGAATAATTGGCTGTGCGGCTCTCATTTTGGCCAGTTTCGGACTATGGGTTCAACTATGGCTGGTGAATTGTTGGTGAGTGCAAATGGAAATGGTAACGCCCAACCCAATCCACAGAGGACGTACCAAGTTGTTGTGGCTGCGACTCGAGAAATGGGTATTGGAAAGGATGGGAAACTACCTTGGAGACTGCCGTCTGATCTCAAGTTCTTTAAGGACATCACTGTGACCACGTCAGATCCTGCGAAAAAGAATGCAATTATAATGGGTAGGAAAACATGGGAGAGCATTCTACCTGAGCATCAACCTCTACCTGGCCGCCTTAATGTTGTTCTGACTCGTTCCGGGAGTTTTGATATTGCTACTGCAGAGAATGTTGTGATATGCGGAAGCATGGCATCTGCTTTGGAATTGTTAGCTGCTTCTCCTTACTGTCTGTCAATTGAGAAAGTGTTTCTCATTGGAGGTGGCCAGATATTAAGGTGTGACATTCTTGTTAATTTCAATATTTTAAACCATGTTTCTTTATTTTTCTTTTCTTTTTATTAAAATTTCTGTATCCAGGGAAGCTCTCAATGCGTCTGGCTGTGAAGCCATTCATATTACAGAAATAGAGACAAACATTGAATGTGACACTTTTATCCCTGCAATTGATTCCTCTGTATTTCAGCCGTGGTATTCATCCTTTCCTAAGGTTGAAAATGGCATTCGTCATTCTTTCACAACTTTTGTTCGTGTAAGAAATTCTGCAGTTGAATCCCTTTGTGAAAACAATGATCTGAACTCTAATAGTAAGTCAGACTCTGTGAAGTGTGAGGTGAAGAATTTTTCTTATCTGCCAAAGATGATTTTTGAGAAACATGAGGAGCACATGTATCTAAGGTTGGTTCGAGAAATACTCTCTGATGGCACTGCTAAGGATGACAGGACAGGGACTGGTACTTTGTCAAAATTCGGTTGCCAGGTAATCTTAAATTAAGATTTTTAAGAAAGTCCTGTTATCCTTCATTTAACAGTCGATTGATTAAAATGGATAATTGATGTTTACTCATTTACTTTGTATCTCTACAGATGCGGTTTAATCTGCGAAGAACTTTTCCCCTTCTGACAACTAAGGCATGCATATTCTCCGTTTTCAGATTTTTGTTTTTCTCTCAACCTACTCCGTGCCACTAAGTTTGTTCTTCCACGCAAGTGTTGCTTCAAATTTATTAGATTCCATTTTACTCTCTTGGCATGAGGTTAGATTATTAGGTACTTGATTCTCTATCCTTTTCAAACTGACATACATTGTGACAATTTGGTCCGTAGAAAGTATTTTGGCGAGGGGTTGTTGAAGAACTTCTGTGGTTCATTAGTGGTTCAACAAATGCCAAGGTATTACGATTTCGTTGAACCTTTTCCTTTTGAATGCTATGTATATTTTTCCTTGTTTCTTTGTCTTTACATCATATGGGACTACAGTTGAGCGAGTTGATTTTTCTAGCTTATTAAAAATTTGTCCAAAAGGTCATGGGTTCGATTCGTGGAAATAGCCTCTTTGGAAAGCAAGGGTAAGGTTGCATATGATAGACGTTCCCCCCGACCCTCGCAAAGCGGGGAGCCTTGTTGGCTTGGGGTCCCCCTTTATTAAAAAGTTGATTTCTGTACGAAGTCGAGCATTTTGAAATTTGTGTTTGTGGTTTCTCCACAGTATATTTAAAACAAAAAGATGACTCATCTCGATGCTTTCAGGACTGTGGCTTTGAAAATGTTTATAATTTTATGAATTTACAGCAGTTGAAAGGGACCATTTGAAGCTTCTTGCATTTAAATTATGTTCTCATAAGTTACATTTTAATTTTCGCTTCCACGAGTATGGGACCATGCTCAACTTTCTAGTTTGTAAAAAGCAAGATTTTCAACAAAAATGCCATTGATTTCCTCATCCCCCAGAGAAGTTTGATGCAAGAAAGCAGATTCTTCCGTCTATATATAATACTTATATTTGAGTCTTTGACTACTTGGCAGGTCCTTCAGGAGAAAGGCATTCACATATGGGATGGGAATGCATCTAGAGATTACCTTGACAGGCAAGTATTAGACTGCCCAAATGTGTGTGAGGACTTCTAAGTGTATTGCAGTTTTAAGTGATTTTTGTATCTGCCACTTCAGTGTTGGTTTAACTGACAAGGAAGAGGGCGACTTGGGACCAGTATATGGATTCCAGTGGCGACACTTTGGTGCCAGGTTGGTAAACTTCTGTATAGTTAAGCTTCTAGATATTTAATTTATGTAATGAAGTCTAGTTTCAAACTCACTTATTTCTGTTCCATGTTACAGGTATACTGACATGCATGCTGACTACACGGGTCAAGGATTTGATCAGTTGCTAGATGTTACTGACAAGATTAAAAACAATCCGGATGATCGGCGGATTATACTCTCAGCATGGAATCCTTCTGATCTCAAATCGATGGCACTCCCACCTTGTCACATGTTTGCTCAGGTTTATCTTGAGACGTTATAACTTTTATTTCATTATCACATCTCGTTTGTTTTACTACATCCTTCTTTCTCCTTGCAGTTCTATGTAGCCAATGGAGAGTTATCATGTCAAATGTATCAGCGTTCTGCTGACATCGGCCTTGGCATTCCATTTAACATAGCATCATATGCTCTTCTGACATGCATGATTGCTCATGTTTGTGGTATGCATTCTAAATAGTACTCTTTTAGCTGGCACCTCTTTCTCCATTTCTACCTGATGGATTTAAGAACTTACATCTGATGTTGCGTCTTTAGAGTCCTTAATAGACTTTTATCTTGTGCAGATCTTGTTCCTGGTGATTTCATTCATGTCTTAGGGGATGCTCATGTTTACCGCACTCACATCAGGCCTTTGCAGGAGCAGCTTGAAAAACTGCCCAAGCCTTTTCCAGTAAGTTTAATAACGTTACATACATGGTCTTGTTTTTGGTCTTTGAAAGTGTACTTTACTTAATTTGTCTCTCTCTCTCTCTATCGCATTTCTACCTCTTATATACCTTGTTTATTTACAGCTGCCTACCTATATTTCAATGCAGATTTTGAAGATCAATCCTGAGAAAAAGAATATAGATTCTTTTGCGGCTGCTGATTTCCAACTGATAGGTTATGATCCTCATCAGAAGATAGAAATGAAAATGGCCGTATAGGGCTTTCAAATTTTCAGTAGAGAGCTCAGAGACTAGTCTTTTTATCTATGCGATGCTGCTGTTAGTTTTGAAGGCAAGTGACACTTTCTTTCTTTGCACTGACGCATCTTTTGTTCTCTAACCCTGCCTATACCCTGATATTACATTGCCAATTCAAATGAGTTTACATAGCATGCGGTTGGGATTGTAAGTTTGAACCAACTTAAGTTGTACAATTTGATTATCTTGTTCCTTAAATTAGACATTATGCGAGACTGAAGCTTTTTTGCGTGTTTCAGGCGCAGGATTTGATGGTTGATGTTGATGTTGATGTAGAGTTTCAATACAGATGAAAAACTGGTAGTAGGATATACTTGAAGCTTTGCATTTGTAGTAATCGGGAATCCCTTGGTTCCACATACACTCGGACTCGGGTGGTTCTAAGGTGATTTAGGATAGTTTTGTGTTTTGATTCCTCTGATTTTTGAGCATGCTTCGGTACTTTGTCACCTGGATGGAGCCTCATCACTTTGCTTTCTTAATTACTACGTTGTACTTCTATAATTAAATGGAGTTGGATCACATGATTTATCTTGGCTTGGTATATGTGGTGGATTATGTTCCACGAGCTTAGGCTTGTTATGTTTGATAGGCAAGAAACAGTTATTTTGACTTATTGGCAATGTCCAGGCTCTCTACTTGCTTGGATGGGATTTGCTTGGAAGTCAGCATTCTCTTCGTATGTTTCCAACTTTACAGGAAAACTGAAACCACAAAAACGAACTCTTGACCTAACTTGATCCTAACCATTTTTCCGTCCTGTTGGAACCAAATTAGCGCACATCTATGGATGGAAGCGAAATCCAGTCGGACTAGCCCATGATCTTCTATGAGGGGAGAGGGGTTGAATCCAAGAAAGGGTGCCTACATTTCTCCGGGAAAGATAATCAAACCACCAATATAGTTATAAGAAAGAATGGAGTAAATCATCCTTGACGAATAGTCTATGACTGGGCGTTGGGAGATGAGTTCTCCATGAATGTGTTTACACTTAGACGGTGGCATAAGGACTTGTGTTAAGCATAGAGAGAATGAGTTTGTAGCAGTTTGAGAAAGAGTGATAGATCTAGAGCGATGTGGATGTATATGGTAGTCTTGTAGAGAATAAAGAGGTCGTCGTAGAGAGATAGATTTGAGAAAGAGAGGGATCTTGAGAGTTCTTGTAGGGAAAGTAATCTTCATCAAATCAGGAGACTATATAGGAGGAAATCTAGCGTATGATGCTCAATCTTCCTAGAATCATGATTATATTTGCCTAATCTCAAAGATATCCTAATTTGACTTTAACTAGGGTTTCCTTTCTTGGGAGACAAGTAATATCTTTAATAGGGCTAAGCCTATGGGCTACGCTCCATGGGCTTCAGGCATTTTGATCATTCTCTCCACGTGTCATGGGCCTAGAAAATCATGATCCCACAATTGCCCCTAACTATGTTTCTAAGAATGGGCTTTGCTTCGAAGATGGATAGTTACCAACTGACCATGAGTAAATCATCCTTAAATAACTTCTCCGGAATGTGCGTTAGAATGACATTTGAACTTCTTGTTGATTCGGAGCCAACCAAGTATGGCCAGTTCTACTCGCTTGTCTCTTAATGGTTTGATCTTTTAGATTTCTGAACCATATTGTAAACCCCTAGTCAAAGTTCTAGATGCATAGCTGAAACGTTGGATGCGAAGCGTGTTGATGCACAAAATCAATAAGAACTTTGGTACAACAGAAAGTGTTAAGTTTGAGACCTTTGTTAGATTGTTTCAGTCACTAGTGTGGATAAGTATGTAAATGGACAGAAACAGGGAAGCAAACATAAGATGTACGTGATTCACCCAGATTGGTTACGTCGACGGAGTAGAGGAGTTCTCATTAATTGTGAAGGGTTTACACAAGTACATATGTTCAAGCTATCCTTTAGTGAGTTCTAGTGAATGATTCAGTACAAATGACATTAGGAAATATTGTGGGAGAATGATCTCATTTTATAGAAGGGAGTCTCTAGCTTTATTCTATCTTTGACACGTGTCGTGCTGTGATTGGCCTCTGATGTTGACACGTGTTGCACTATGATTGGCCTTCTGGTTGGAGGGAAACTCTTGTGGGTTGTTGATGGTATAACATTGACCGGTGCTCAGTAGTTTTGGGATTGCTCAAGTATGGTACAAACAGTGCTCCCTTAAGTTCTCGAGTGAGGGAAGCTCCTCGGTTGGGGACTTGCAAGATCCAAGCCACTGAGTAATCACGAAACTTCTAAGTACCGAAGTGTGGTATCATTTTCACTTGCCTCTGCCCTATAGGTAGAAGTGGCATCTTTTCTGGGGGTATTTGTCCTCTATCCAGGAGTGGTATCTTTAGTCGATGTTGATGCACAAGGTAATGTATCATTTTCATTTGAAACTTATTTATAGTTTTAGGCTTGGTCAAGTGCGATACAAACCTTATAGTAGGAGTCCTCCAAGTCTCTGAGCGAGGAGATCTGCTGAAAGAGGTGACAGACAAGGTAATCAGAGTTCCAAGCAATCAATCTCAGATTGGAAGTTTGATCTCGGGTTCTGGCTGATTGTTCTTCTTTTCCTTGTCTTGCAGATCGCAACAAGGACAAAGAAAAGGACATGGAGAAGAGATGATATGAGATACTCTTGCTTTTGAAGAAGTATCGGATGAATCGGCACGTGTTTTGTTGTACTTGTTGACTTTCCACAAGTTTTCTCTTGAACTGGGCTGTAGGGTTTTCTAATTTCCTCCAAAGGAGCGAGTCGACTCAAGAATTTAAGGGTAAAAACAAGTCCGTCAAATCTAGAGTACGTTCGACTTTGATGATATGGGATACTTTTGCTGTTGACAAAGTAGTGGATGTGGTAGGGTGAGGCTTTGCTCTTTGGCGATGGTGCTAGCAAAAGGTTGTTGAAGCTTATCGAGCTCTTCAGATAGGGCAGCGATGCCGAGCTTAGATTTGACTTAGACTTCTCCGTCTGGATTGTGTGGTTCTGCAAGAAGGGTGTCATGCTGTAGTGATATGTTCTAGCTCATCGTTGAACCTTCTGCTTCAATATTTTACATCGTAGAAGGGGTGCGCAACCTTTGCATTTAAATGGTCCTTTAGAGCACTACTCCTCAGCGACTCATCGATGCTTGGCAGCTTCAGTGTAAAACGTCAATATCATATCAACTGTATTGAGGTATTTACCGAAGGAATTCGTGACCTTGACAACAGTTGAGGATGAGTACTTGAGAACAATGCTAGGTAAGCAACCAGGCAAAGGTTCTGGGCAATCAGTTCCAGATCGGAAGTTTGATTTCAAGTTCCGACTGATTGCTTTCTTTCTCATTGTCTTGTAGGTAAGAACAAGGGCAAAGGAAAAGACAAGGAAAAAGCATGATATGAGATACTCTTGCTCTGATGTGGATGGTTTGCAAAGGTATTATCGGGGGAGAAGGAAGTTAAGTATTTCGAGAGGCTTCGCGGTAAGTGCCCTATTGGGTGTGAATGAGGGTTGACCATTTTTGCAGGTCTGCCTAGCCGTGAAGGATGAAGGTCGACATATATATGAATTTCCCCAACAACAAGTAGTAATGCTGTTCCTTTACCCTTCTTGGTCATAGTAATGTAGTGGGAACTGCAATATTCATGTGTTTTAACTTTGTCAGAGCACTTTGAAAAAGTGGTATGTGGTATTCGGAAAGCTGATGTTGCGTGTGGAGATTGCAGACAAGTTTTATCCAAAGAAATCTGGATCTCGAAGTTCGGAAGCGGTGCCTCTTCATTTTTTGAGCAAGAAGATATGTTGAAGATCTAGCTTTCGAAATTCGGAGAGCGTTGCCTCTTCGATTTTTGAATAAGCAAATCTGTTGAAGGTGTGTTCTTGGATGTGAGAAAAAAATTAGGCATTCTTGTGAGTATGCTTTTCCACGAAAGATGGAGGTTGACACATCTAGGAATTTTCCAATTAGCCAGTAGTGGTGTTATTCTTTTACCCTTGTGGATAATAGTAGGGTAGCTGGAACTTCAAAATTCTCATGCCTTAACTTTGTCAGAGTTCTTTGGCAAAGTTATCCTTGGTATCTGAAGAGTTGATGTCGCGTGTGAAGATTGCTAATAAATTTTACTCAGGAAAATCTGTTTCTCGAAATTTGGAGAGTGATGCCTCTTTGATTGTTGAACAAACGACCCTGTTGCCTTTCCTTTTATAGGGGCACCAGTTGTGCTCAAGAAGTACGTTCATAGAGTTACCGCTTGTAGGAATTTCCCCCTATTTTTGTATTTATGAGATTTACTGTACCTCATTTTTTCTTCATTATTTCTGAAAATGTTTGGCCCATCCGACTGTTGTTTAGACTTGAATGCTATGGAAGAGGTAGCCATGTCTCCTCAAGACAACATATGACGCCCATCATTCTTATCCCTTACTGGTCCCTTTATCATTGGGAACTTTGTGATGAATAATGACATGACCGCTGATAGGAGCATATTTATGCGACTGAGTTAGCTTGTTCTCATGCATTTATGTTGTTATTTCTTAGTTAATTATGTATTTTAAGCTATTTTCGTGTGTTTGTAGGTCCATAGGCCTTATAAAGCAATAAGATGCATTTTGGTGCATTTTGGAGCAGTTTTGGGCTTGGAATGGATAGCACATGCATGGAGCAAGGTGGATAGACAAAATTGAAGACTAAAGAAGCTAGGAATGTGTTAAAGAGAAAGAAGAATTAGTGTAAAAAGGACAAAGAGCTCAGCCACAAAGGGGTGTCACTCCACCATTCACATTTCCATCATTGCCGTGCACCACCATTGCACTCCCTTTGGATTCCTATGCCGTGCATCATCATCCATGTTCCCTCCATTGGCCTATTTGTTGCATCATTCCACTTCCTTTCCTTTGTCTACCATGTGCACAATATCCTTTCACCTCCTTGCACTCATCGATTCACCACTTACTCACCTTTCCACCCATGCCATGCATAATCACCCTTGTCCCCTTCATGCACCAGATTTCATACAACTTTTACCTCCATTACATACACTCATTGATGCACCATCCACCACATTTGGAATCCCATGCCGTGCATCATGAGTCTTGCAGCACCTTTGACTCATTTCTGCACCATTCCACCTTCCTTTCCTTTCTCTACCATATGCACAATCATTCATGTTCCCTAGCTGCAACACCACTCTAATTTACCCCCCATGCTTTGCATCATCACTTCACTTTCACCTTTGAATCATTTCAAACACCCCTCAATGCACTCATTGCTGCAACACCATTCCATTTTACCCCCATGCTTTGCATCATTACTTCATTTTTACCCTTGAATCATTGCAAACACCACCAAATTCCCTCCATTGCCGTGCACTTCCTCTATAAAAGGAAGTGTGTGTGGCAGACATATAGTTTAGTTTTTGCTTGATCATTCATCCCCATTTCAATACAACCTTCATCCAAACACATCATTCATCTTTACATTCATTCTTCCATACAAACAAACCTTCAAACACTCACCAACACCTTGTGCCATAGCAAAGGAAGGGAAGGAAAGTGCTTGGACGTGCTTGCTGTCCAACTTGGATCGTTGGAGCGTTTATGTGTTTTGTTTCTTCTGTTTCCAATGTTTAAATTCATTTTCTTTTGTTTTGTTGTGAATATGAGTGGCTAAACCCCTCTTAGCTAGGGGTGATTTCAAAGCCATGATTATGTGTGTAATATGATTTGATAAATTCCAGTTATGAACTCTTGAATCGTGAATGCAATTGGCTTAACTATTTGATTGATAACTTATTTGTATTTGTTAATTAAGGGTTGACACTTAATTGGCATGCATAAATCCGTTGCTAGAGTATAACAAAGTTTCGCATAATCGTTACAAACTTATATTCACATGTAGTGAAGATCGCTTATAAACGATCGCATTAAGTTCAATTCCTAGCATGAGTGACATGATGTCATAGTTGCAAGTGCTTTGTCAATGCTTATGATTTTCATTAAACGTAATGATCTTTGATTGTATCTCTATTATGATGTCAAGTAGGGAACTTTTGAAGAATGTTTTGGGTTGTCGAATGATGTCATCCAATCCAATAAAACAAGGAAAATCTGAGAGTTAACTAGTGATGTCACGGTTAATTTGGAGCATTGTCGTTCATAATTCAATGAAGTAGTAACTAGAAATCAAGTTATTTGCATACATGTCATGTGTGGAGAAAAAGCCTCTAGCTATCCCATCCATCATTTTATTTCTCAAATTTGTTTTACAATCTGTCTAGTTTTTCATACTTGTTTGTTTGTTTCAACTTCATCCAAATCAAAACCCCCCTTTTAGTTTCTTGTTTCAAAGTGTTTCAAATCTGTTTTATTTTGTGTTTTTAAGTGTTTTGATTCAAGTAAAAGTCAATTTTCGTCCAAAGTCATTCCTAGTGTCTAGTTTAAGTTTATTTGGTTGTTTTAAGCTGTTTTGAGTATTTTAAGTTTGCTTTGAGTCTTGTGAGTCTTGTTAAGTGTTTTTAAGTTTAGTTTTATGTTTTTGAGTCAATTTAGAGGTTATTAGCAAGCCTTCCTAATCCCCGGTCCAGAACGATCCCTACTTATACTTGTACTACAATTGTCAAAAGAGGGTTAAATTTGTGTGTTAAGATAATTTTCGCATCAACCGCTGCGGTGGTGGCCAAGAATCTTCTCACTCCCAAAGACAACATACTACTTTCTAAACCATCCGATGAGTTGGCTGTTAAGGATTCTCTAGCTCTCAGTGTTCAGTGTGCAGGTTCTATGTCTAATATGGCCCAACGCCTATTTGCTTGAACCTCCTAACTTGAATCATTGACGGCTGAAGTGATAAGTCTTAAACAGGAGATCAGAGGGCTCAAACACGAGAATAAACAGTTGTACAGGCTTGCACATAGCTATGCTACAAGCATGAAGAGAAAGCTTGACCAGTTGCAGGAATCTGAGGGTTAGATTTTAAGTGATCATCAGATGTTTGTGAGTTTGTTTGAAAGGCATTTATTGCCTTCGTCTTCTGGGGCTGTACCACATATTGAAGCTCCAAATGATCGACTTCCGGTGCCTCTTCTTTCTGGGGTTTTGCCCAGTACTGAGGCTCCGAATGATCAATCTCCGGTGCCTTCTTTCTTTGGGGTTTTGCCCAGTCCTGAGGCTCCAAATGATCACCTTCCGGTGCCTCATATTTCTGGGGCTTTGCTGAGTACTGAGGTTTTTCAAAAGCAACCTTTGTGAAGGCTCCTTCATGTTTGTTTATTTTGATTCATGTGTATGTACATATCTGTAATTTATCGGAAATATCAATAAACAAGCTTTACTTCATTCAACGTATTGTGTTAAATACACTAAGGCATCCTTCACTAAGTTCTTTGAATTTTTTTTTTTGTTGAAGTTTGCATGTTGAAACTTCGTGGGTGGACCTTGTAGGTTGAAATATTGCTCCCTTAATTTCCCGAGTGAGGAAAGGTTCTTGGTTAGGGACTTGAAAAATCCAAGTCATTGAGTAGTCACAAAACTTTTGAGTACTGAGGTGTAATAGCATATGGTAGGAGTCCTCCAAGTTTCCGGGTGAGGATAGTTGCAGAGGGAAGTGTCTTGGTAGTAGCCAAGTTGTCAAAGTAACGAAGCTTTGTTTGTGATACCACATATCTGTATATATGTTTCAACCTGCAAATATTTCAAACTAGTTTGACCTTCACCAAGGGCCAACATTTTTATAGTTTAGTAGCTCAATTCTCTCTTGCTTCATGTTGAGAAGTAGGGAAATAATAAAATAAAAATAAGGCCCAAGGCCTCATCCCTTTGTCCATGTCTTCTTCTCCATTTCCCCTTACTTTTCTTAATGTAGCACAACTTGTTCATGTTCTCCTCTTTTCTGCCACTCATTGCTTCACCTTTTCTTACCTTGTTTTATTTTGATTTTTGATTTTAAAGGCAAAATAAGTGGAAACCCCACTTTCCTGGCAAAGTCATGTGGACTACACCTTTTCTTCTTTTCTTTATGCTAAAGCAAAATAAGTGGAATTGTAGAAGGTGTAACCGTGGGTGGCTGCTTTGATTTTCAAGACTGCAGCTGTGACTTGTAGCTGGATTGAAGGTTGCAAAGGGGCTAGGTAACTCGTGGGTCTGCATGCTTAAGAGGTTCAACACTCCTCCATTTGAATATTTAATTGTGCTTTTGTTTATGACTGAAACTGCATGCAAATAATTGTATAATATGCAACAAGGCCTTTGTGAATGGAGAGGAAGGATAAGAAAATTGATATTTAAAACTTTTGTTTGTAATTCTTGTTGAGGCACATATTGTAAAAATCTTGAGTTTTGTGGAATATAAATATATATATATATATATATATATATATTTTTTTTTTTTTTTAGCAGCAAGGTATTGTGTTTGGGTATATAGCTTGAATAGTTGAAGCTATTTTTAAGACACAAGAACTTGATTTTGCTTCACACTATCTTGATCAAGAGTGTGTGAAGCTTTTGACATTTGTAGTTGCTTTCCATTTGGTGAAGCTTTGTAGGTGAAGCTTTTTGGTTGAAGCTTTGTAGGTGAAGTTTTTTGGTTGAAGCTTTGTAGGTGAAGCTTATATGTTGAAGCTTGGTAGGTGAAGCTTTGTATGTGAAGCTTTGTGGGTGAAGCTTATATGTTTAAACTTTTGTTGGCATCATAAATTGGTTTTGCTTCACACTGTCTTGATCAAGAGTATATGAATCGTTGAAGCTTGGTAGGTGAAGCTTTGTGGGTGAAGCTTATATGTTAAAACTTTTGTTGGCACCATAAATTGGTTTTGCTTCACACTGTCTTGATCAAGAGTGTGTGAAGCTTTTGAGAATTGTAGTTACCCTCCATTGATGAAGCTGCTATGTTCACCTCCTCCCTTTTTTTTGGGGGGTGGGGGGGGGTGTAAGTTTGAAATTTGAAAACTCCCTAGCTTGTGTGGAAGTTTGAAGACTTTCCATGTGGGGTTTTCTCATGGTTTGAATTTGAATTTTGAATTTCTTTGGCCATGTTGAACCATATAAGAATGATAAGTTTCCACTCTTTTCATTACCTTCATTTGCTCATTTTGTAGTGATTTTTTAAGACATCGTGCTCTTTTAGTTGAGAGGGGTTTTGGCAGTGCTTTGCACTATCTTCAGGTTGGTAGTCTTCTCCACTATTTCAAATGCTTTCATTTATTTGTTTGTATTTGGTTAAGAACATGATGAACTAGTTGAGCTTTTCCTTATGCCCTAGGAACTTCTTAGGTTTCGATCCTTCATGTTGTGATAGAGTTTGTTTCTGTTTGCTGTAGATGTCAGAGCTTGGAAGTCCTAGTGATGAGGGCTCCCCTAGCTCTAGCTCTAGGTTTGAGACTGCGATGTCGGAGTCTTCAAGGCCTTTGTTAGAGTTTTGTACAAAAGAAATGTTGGATGATCTTCACAATGAAGGATTATTTTGTAAAAACATGTTCATTTAAGCAACATCATATAGCATGCAATTAACAATTAAAGGCGGAATCATGCTAGCATGCACTTAAAAACAAAACATTAACCAAGAAATTCAAAGTCTAGTAGATTGGTGAACCAAAACTCAACTCAAAACAAAGTGAGTTGAAATTTATACCTTTGTAGATTCCTCTTTGCATAAGCAAAGGCTAATCACCCAAAGAGAGGGCCTTCATTCCTTGCATCTTAAATCTATGGATTTGGATGGATCTACACCAAGGAGAGCATGGATGATAAATGAGTGACCATGGAAGAATAGATGGCTAGCTACAACTTCCATGGTGGCCGGCCTTTCTAGAGAGAAATGGAGAGACAATTCTCACCAATTTTCCCCAAAACAAACCCTTAATGAATAAAAGGCTATAAAGTCATATTTATACCTTTATTCATTTGAGTGGCAAACTTGTAATTAAAGCAAGTTTACTACCCTTTCTCTATATGGCCGGCCATGGGGGGTTGTTTGGGCTTTTGGGTCTTAGTGAATCATTATTCATTAAGTTGTCATACAACTTAAGTCAATGGGCTTGACGTTCGAAGCCCATTGGGCCTTAAGGTCCAAAACCTATCCCGAGGTCTTTAACGAACTTATTCGTTTGATTAATTAACATATTAATTAATCCTTGCCATAAATAAATGAACTATTCAATTATTCTTACTCATTTAGTTTGTTTCATCCATCTCCACCTTATACGGTGTACGATCCATTAGGTTCCTTTTAGCGAGGCAGTGGGCGATCAAAACTCTTTCAAATCGATTATGAATTGAAACTTACTTTCAATTCTCCCTTTAGTGATAATACACTTTTAGGGCTTCCACAAACCATGAGTGACACCTAGCCGTATGTCATGGTTACCCAAGCTAATCAGAAGAGGTTAAGAACCTATTCAGTTTAGGATTACAAATGCAATACGGTCCTTCTCTAATACAATACTCTTGACCACATTGTTTGGTTTGATAGTTTATTTATTCATGTCTACTATCCAATGTGATTCGTGTGCTTATATGATTACCTTGAATGTGATTTAGAACGACTTTTCTAAATCTCATTCATACTCTGGCCAGAGATTCTAAATCATATCATAGAGTATTCTCCCTCAAACGGTTTGAAGGTTAGAGATCCCTTGTTGCGCATTCACTTACCTCCATGACTAAGTGGCTTAACCCCAACAATGCCGTGGACACCCCGATGGGGTGACTTTGACATAATCAAAGATCAAGGACTTAACCACAAGACAACTGTGATGCCTCAGGTCAAAGGACTAATTTGCATTATCCCAAACATGAGTTCTCATGTGACATGAATATGAGAACTCTTCGTTGACCGCGTTCAGTGTACTCATTCTCTATTGAGCACCTACGTACTTGTCTTGATGTCACACACACCAATGACTCGAGACTAGTCACTCTCCCTGAGAGAAGACATAGCACGTACTGATCTTAACGGACTGTCAATGCCCAATTCGCAATCCTATGATCAGGAACGTTTAGGATGTGTCTACGAAAGAATGGTCTCATGAATCTAACTTCATTAGATTGCATTCTCCCAATCACATATTCCTTGGACTTTATCGTTTAAGCATATAACATTTATATGAGACGGCTTAAACAATAATTTATGCCTTTTATATGTAAACTAGATTATTTAACATGTGAAATGTCCGTAAAGTATCATCATATGATTGGCTTTAGGGCACATTTCCAACAATCTCC
Organism: Malus sylvestris; assembly: GCF_916048215.2. Lineage (NCBI taxonomy): Eukaryota > Viridiplantae > Streptophyta > Magnoliopsida > Rosales > Rosaceae > Malus > Malus sylvestris. The sequence continues at coordinate 11,382,241 of NC_062264.1, forward strand.
CACTTGCACTAGAGCCAATCAGCTTGGTCATCAGTGATGATATCTCTTCTGTAGTCATTTCATAAATGGCTGAGTAGTAGGCCTAGACAATGGATATCTATATGTTATCCATAGAAGCAACCTTGAGAATGACGACGTCACCATTATACATGATTCTCAATCATGTGGTTCAGTCTCTCATATGAGTTCGGATCTTGATGAGACCTTGATTCCCTGGCTTGAGCTATCGCCCCATTAGTGTCATAGTGTCGATACACTAGATACACTTTCTGGTTGGAACCGAATAGAGAGTTCATAAATGAACTTTCTCATCCAAACAACATTGTTGTAAACTTCTATATATGGCAATATATTTTGCATTCATAATGGAACACACTAAAGTCATTACTTTAATGTTTCCATCCAAATATCTCTTTATTCATAATAAAGAGATATATGTTTATCTCTTCATTCATAATGAAGAAACATCCAATGATGGATTAGATTCATAATCTAATACATTTACGCTTCCATTACGTTACTCTTAATTCTTCCTCGATCTTTGAGGAATTTATCCTTTAGTATTTCTTAAATACTTAAGGACTTACTTGACAGTTGCCATGGTTTTGATCCTGGGCTTGCACTGATATCATCTTGTACCGTTCTAGGTACAACTCATATCAATGTTTTTCATACAATATAAAATACATAAATCACCTTTATGCGTATGCATAAAGGATTCTATTTACGCATTATTTCTTTGGGAGTCAAAGGGTACGTTCCCTTTGAGAAGGGCAACTTGCTAGTCACACTAGAGTCATCCTTCTAATTGAAGTTTATCATCATATGAGAAACTTCCTAGCAACTTTTGTCTATTATTAGGGATTGATATAATCAAATTATATCTTGAAATCTATCAATATAGATTTCCATCCCATGTATATAGACTATGTCTCCCATATACATTCTATCGTTATAGAATGCTTAAAGTCATAACTTTAACAAAGAAATATTCTTTTCTTTTCCAAAATTAATATATCATATATATCACATATATATTTATATATATATATATATATACAAATTTAGGAATATGATTAACTCCCACTAATCTTTTGTAAACCTAGTAAACAAAAGATTCATTTACATCTTTATGAGAAATCAAACGATTTGACCTTTCTCTCATACGACGCTTATAGCTCCCACTAGCTTGCTAAGATCCATGATGGATGGATCTATACAACTTACATGTCTTGTGATTCAAAGTTTTAGACATATATTATCAAGACTATCTTAATAATGGTTTCGTAAAACCCATATTATGTCCAAACATTGAATCACCATTTAGTTGTAGCTAGCAATCTTCGAATTAATTGAAACCAAGACTACGTCAAAAATGGTTTCTTCAAAGTCAACCATCCTTTTGATTGTAGTTACCTTAAGCTACCAATTAGCTTATGAAGGTTTCATTATTTCGGGTCAAATGGTACTTTACCATTTCCTTGAGTATATGTCGCATATACACTCAATGTAGTCATAAGGATTTTCATTCTTATTTCTTTCGAATTAAGAGGTGCAACTCTATGACATAGTCATAAAGTTCAAACCATTCAACTGAGACGGTTTATAAATCCTTCTCGACTACCTTGGAGCTTTTGGTATAGGAACTAGGTTGTTTATATTTGTTGATTACTTTCTTGTCTCTCAAAGAACCCATTCTTTGAGTTCTATCTCTTGTTCATTTGCTTTTAGGCAAATCACATTGTATGATTACAATGAACTACCCAACAAAACAACATTTGTTAGTTGGTTTATAGAAGCGATATCCAAAAGTTAATTTAAGGATATCCCACAAGATTGTTTATCAAACAAATATTGCTTACAAGCACACAACCCCAAATCTTAACATGCTTAAGATTTGTCTTTCTTTCCAACTACATCTTATGGAGTCATGAAAAATTTGGAAGATCTTCTAATTGACAATCATATTGTCTTAGAAGCATATATATCCTATATATGGGTAATTGATAATATCCAACGAACTAAATCTTATTCAAGTTCGTTCTTCTCCTAATGGAGAAATCTATTATCTTATGATGCTTCTTTCCTTGATATCTTTCAAGAAAACTATTCTAAAGTGTTACCATTCCTTGGATCAAATCTAAGGATGTAAATACTTTAGACGTCTTACTCATCAACTTACATTTCTTGAATTCTTTGAAACCTTTTGCAAAATATTCGGACTTGTGTTTATTTAAAATAAACTATAGTCCAACCGAGGGTGATCTTCGGTGAATGTCATACAACATGAGTAGTATTATGTTGTGGATAAGTGCCACTAACATCTAAGTGAATTAACCTCAACAACTTTGTGATTCTTTATTCTTTCCAAAAGAATGAAGATTCAAACATTTTGCCTCTATACAATTTTAACAAGAAGGCATTGGATCCGGATCTAACGATCCTAAGTATCCATCTATGACTAACTTGTAATTTATGTTTTTAGAGGTATCACAACTTTAGTTGGGATTAGTCACTACCTTGCAACCTTTTGGGTTTTAAGCATCGTTGTATTCTAAACAGTTAACACTACCATATCATCTCTACTATAGAGACAATCAATTAGATTACTATAATCCAATCATTGATTAATAAAGAACAATGTTTTGTCAAACAAAACATTCATCCATCTCTACTATAGTGACGGAATTAAATTCCTTAAAATTGGAATGTAAAGACAATCTTTGGTTTTTCCAATTTCTTTGGTAGTTCATATGAGGAAGTAAGTACCATCTGCTTTCGCAGAGATCTATATTTGATTCACGTTTCGAATGTGAAGTACTTTCTCTTCTCTCATTAATCTTCTACTTCTTATTAGCCACACTTTTACAACGATTGTAAAACATAGTTACTAATACGGAATCAAGCATTCAAGTAGAAGAACCAACTGTTTTGAACTTTTCAAGAACAATTTACAACACCTTCGAAAGGTGTGTTCTTGACACTTGCAAGACATTTCTTGCAAATACCCCTTCCAATGTCCATCCTTTCATAAAGAAAGTTTGTTCCCTTGGAGTTAATTTAATCTTCTTCATTTGACTTTCACCTTTGACTACATTAGTCATGGTCCCTAAACTCCCACTATCTCTCTTGAAACTTTATTTCAATTGTGTTATACACATCAAACATTTTGGAGAGCATGTGTTTATTGTACACTACATAGTTTACAATAAACTTAGTGAACGATTAGGATAGGAACACAAAGGTGAAGTCCTTGCCTAGTTCCCGTCTCTAGAAGTGTTCTAACACTTCAACACTCAATGATTCAAAATCATCATAAGTCCATGTTGATGCACTATTTTTGTCAACCAACCATTATGTTCTAAACATAATTACAAACTTTCAAGAGTTGTTCAAAGCAACTCTCATTTCTTCATACAACAATTTGTAAGTGAAGAATCATGGCACATTAAGTGTCCATGCCTTTGTGCTTTCTTCTTAAGTTCTTTGTTCATTTAACAAAGAAACAAGCACTAAGTGTTTGCATTGACTAAGGGTTGTTCAAAACAACTCATTATTTCTTCATACAACGATTTGTAAGTGAAGAACTAATAACACTAAAAGTGTCCTTTTCTTTATGCTAATCTTCGTAAGTTCCTTTGTTCATATAACGAAGGAATAAGCATTGGTTGTTTGTGTTGTTCTCTTCATGATAGACTTTTCTAACATGTTCTTCCAATGATACATTATCATTAGGAAGATTGTGAGGATGAGACTACTTAGGTACATATGCAATCCTTTTTAAGACATTCTTTGGGATTGTGGTACCAAGTCCGGAAACTAAAACATTCGGTTTTTATTTGTCAAGTGTTGGATAGCGTTTGCAAATATATTGGTAAACAAATACATAACGAATATAAATTGATTGATTTTAAGCCATTTGATTCGGGTCTTTAAATCAAATAGCACCACCTACTATTTTTGGCAAATTCCATATCCCTCATTGGAATTCGAGAGTTTTGGATGAAACTCTTAGTAGGTTATGGGAGACTCACTATTACCAAGCCCACCTCACAATGATATGATGTTGGCTAGCATTAATAATAATGAGAGAGTACACTTACTCATTTCCAACTAATGCAAGTACCCATCTTATTTGGCCTCTAGAGAATGTAACCTCACAATGATATGATATTGGTTCCATTGCACTTAGTTAAGTCATTCCCACCATGCTTAGTTCGTGAAGGGGTTCAAGAATAGCCTCACGATGATACAATGTCGGCTATCCTCGTTGCCTACACTAACCTCATCATATGTTTATGGATTCCTCCTGAGTATAAGCATGCACTTTGTACTCCCCCATGATAGGGTGAAGCCGGTGTACAAGTCATAAACGATTGGAGCCACCACGGTGGAAGGCCTACGAAAGAGTGTTCTAAGCACTCTCACGCTTATCAACTTAATAATGGTTTGGTTGAGGGTTTTAGGTCTCATCACATATAAATATTCATTTTAATCTCTATTAAAACTATTTTGGTCCTATTACAACTATTGGTCCATCTCATTGTTTTAGTTGTATATAATACTCCCACTATGCTTATAAAACGGTTTTTAAAGCAAGAGTATATGATACTACTAACATAACCTTTGCATTCATTTGATGGACTATATAGTTGCCTTAGGGCCTTAGGATGATTATGAACCTTTGTTTAGATTCAACACGAGCCTTGTGTTGATTCTCGGTCTAGGGATGGTGATTGATTTTAGTTACGCGTTTAATCACATTAAGGCGTGTTGTCTTAGGGGCGTTGGACCCAACTACTTCATTTTCATGCATATCAAATAAAGCAAGAAAGAAGTACTTCAAAGTAAAGGTGAGCTTATGCTCATTACAACATTTGCATAAAACAAATTACCTTAAAGTAAAGAAGGGCTTATGCCCTTGTACAACATTTGATCAAATCAAATTACAACCAAAATCTAATCTACACATTCCCATGGTTCAAACAAATTTGAAACGGCCTATCACATAGCTCAATTATATTAGGCTTAGGTTCATAATCACCCTTTAATTAATTAACACTTTAACTAATTAAATTGAATGCAACATTTTCATTTGGTTTTTGTATCCATAAAATTGATTTAAATGGAGCTAAACAAAATGAAAATCCAATTCTCATTTAAAGAGACAAAACAATTTTGTTCTCTACTTAATTTGGGCCAATATGCAATAACCACAACTTTTGGGCCATAAAGCAATTAACCTCAACTTTTGGGCTATATTGCAAAACTTTTGGGGTCACTTTGTAAAGACACAAAAGTCCACTACTTCATGTAATTACAATAGAACCCAAAATTTAATCAATGCAAAAACTTCATTAAAGGATCAAAACAATTTGTCCTTTAGCGTTTTTGGACCTTAACGTAAAAACGTAAACTTTTGGGCCAAAGTGCAAATACACAAAAGTATCAAAACTTTATGTAATTGCATAAAAGCCCCAAAAGTACTCCCACTTGAGGGAGGGCCGGTTTTGGAAGAAGAAATGGAGTGATGTGTGTGTTGATTTGTAGTTTGACATAAAGCATGCAAGTGCACAAGTGGTGTGTGTGAAAGGGTTTTAATCCTTTCACACCCACCATTATTTCTATTGCCATTTAAACAAATATCTAAAACATTTAAACATTTGAAAATGCATAAAACATAAACTTTATGAAATAAATCAAAACTTTGAATCAAAACACAAACCTTTTTGTTCTTGGCAAAAATGTCAAGAACAATGAAGAACACTCATGAAAAACCCAAAATTTTTCCATGAACTTTTTTCACCCAAAAACATTCCAAAACCATTCAAACTTAAGGGAAATAACATCTAACCAAACTAGGGTACATAGGGGTTCCAAAAGTCACTTGAAAACACTTTTAACAAGTCAAACAAGAACCCAAAAAATCACCCTTTGTATTTGGCCGAAAATTCCCAAAAGCATGGCACCAAATTTTAGCTCCAATATTCATGCTCATATGAACTACATCTACAACATTTGAGATGGCAAATTTTCTAACAAAATTTACATTCAAAGAAACAAAAATAAAGCTTGTAACAATTACAACTTTTAAATCACAAACTATGAACTACAAAACACAAAAGGATTCACCAACTACTAGACCTAGGCTCTGATACCACTTGAAGGAAGATTTTGTAAAAACATGTTCATTTAAGCAACATCATATAGCATGCAATTAACAATTAAAGGCGGAATCATGCTAGCATGCACTTAAAAACAAAACATTAACCAAGAAATTCAAAGCCTAGTAGATTGGTGAACCAAAACTCAACTCAAAACAAAGTGAGTTGAAATTTATACCTTTGTAGATTCCTCTTTGCATAAGCAAAGGCTAATCACCCAAAGAGAGGGCCTTCATTCCTTGCATCTTAAATCTATGGATTTGGATGGATCTACACCAAGGAGAGCATGGATGATAAATGAGTGACCATGGAAGAATAGATGGCTAGCTACAACTTCCATGGTGGCCGGCCTTTCTAGAGAGAAATGGAGAGACAATTCTCACCAATTTTCCCCAAAACAAACCCTTAATGAATAAAAGGCTATAAAGTCATATTTATACCTTTATTCATTTGAGTGGCAAACTTGTAATTAAAGCAAGTTTACTACCCTTTCTCTATATGGCCGGCCATGGGGGGTTGTTTGGGCTTTTGGGTCTTAGTGAATCATTATTCATTAAGTTGTCATACAACTTAAGTCAATGGGCTTGACGTTCGAAGCCCATTGGGCCTTAAGGTCCAAAACCTATCCCGAGGTCTTTAACGAACTTATTCGTTTGATTAATTAACATATTAATTAATCCTTGCCATAAATAAATGAACTATTCAATTATTCTTACTCATTTAGTTTGTTTCATCCATCTCCACCTTATACGGTGTACGATCCATTAGGTTCCTTTTAGCGAGGCAGTGGGCGATCAAAACTCTTTCAAATCGATTATGAATTGAAACTTACTTTCAATTCTCCCTTTAGTGATAATACACTTTTAGGGCTTCCACAAACCATGAGTGACACCTAGCCGTATGTCATGGTTACCCAAGCTAATCAGAAGAGGTTAAGAACCTATTCAGTTTAGGATTACAAATGCAATACGGTCCTTCTCTAATACAATACTCTTGACCACATTGTTTGGTTTGATAGTTTATTTATTCATGTCTACTATCCAATGTGATTCGTGTGCTTATATGATTACCTTGAATGTGATTTAGAACGACTTTTCTAAATCTCATTCATACTCTGGCCAGAGATTCTAAATCATATCATAGAGTATTCTCCCTCAAACGGTTTGAAGGTTAGAGATCCCTTGTTGCGCATTCACTTGCCTCCATGACTAAGTGGCTTAACCCCAACAATGCCGTGGACACCCCGATGGGGTGACTTTGACATAATCAAAGATCAAGGACTTAACCACAAGACAACTGTGATGCCTCAGGTCAAAGGACTAATTTGCATTATCCCAAACATGAGTTCTCATGTGACATGAATATGAGAACTCTTCGTTGACCGCGTTCAGTGTACTCATTCTCTATTGAGCACCTACGTACTTGTCTTGATGTCACACACACCAATGACTCGAGACTAGTCACTCTCCCTGAGAGAAGACATAGCACGTACTGATCTTAACGGACTGTCAATGCCCAATTCGCAATCCTATGATCAGGAACGTTTAGGATGTGTCTACGAAAGAATGGTCTCATGAATCTAACTTCATTAGATTGCATTCTCCCAATCACATATTCCTTGGACTTTATCGTTTAAGCATATAACATTTATATGAGACGGCTTAAACAATAATTTATGCCCTTTATATGTAAACTAGATTAGTTTAACATGTGAAATGTCCGTAAAGTATCATCATATGATTGGCTTTAGGGCACATTTCCAACACACAACTGTCAAACCTTAGCCAATGTTGATTCTTCCTCCTTCATGTTGGTGGGTGAGGGGGTTGTTTTTGATGCCATACCCATATTTCGCTCTAAGTTCACAGCGGATCATTTAGAGAACAACTTGTTAGATAGCAAAAAGTAGCTTGAGGCCCTAAGACAGTCATGTAGTATCACCCTGTAGTGTAGGAATATGTTTGGTGCATTACGAAGAATTGTCCTTTGAGCTGCCCAAGGGTCATGTTATGTTCTACACCCAAATACTAGTGACCTTAGGGGTGAAGCTACCTTTGCACCCGTGGTTGCAACAGATGCTATCTTTTATCGGATATGCACCTGGGCAAGTCAACCCTGGTTTCTGGGATACTTTGATCGGGTTTTATATCATTTGGATGGAGTGTGGGTTGGGTGAGCCTTCCTTCCATCAGTGGCGTTACTGCTATAAGATGCACCCGGTGAAGTCATGCACAGGTTATGTTGAGTGTGCGTGTCGGAGCGAGAGAGAGCGTATTGTCTTTGGTAAGAAAAAGGTGTACTGCACATGGAAAAACTATTGGTGCTTTCTTTACAATGATTGGGAGTATGCTAATAGTGTCACGCCTGAGCGACATGTTCCTACTCATTTCCAGACTGTAGGTTGTAATGTATCCATTGTTTGCATTATTTGCTATTTGTTGTGATTTTCTCTTGCTTCTAACATTCTTCTTCGTGCAGTGACGCGAGGGACCATCAAGCTGTCCGGACGGGAGCTAGCTGACGTAGAGAAGGTGTTGAGGGTGCCCCAAGAGGATAGACACTTGGGCAAGCTACAACCCTTATTTCGAAAGTACGGTTTCCAGCCCCTAGTTCCTGAGTGCCAGAGATGAGTGAGTAAGTTGTATCTTTCACTTAACCTCTGCTCTTCCCTTCTTTTTTATTTTATATAAAGTTGTATTCCTTACTTTGATCCTCCTTGTTTAGTGGAGAAGGTGAGCAAGAAAGGGGAGACTAGCACTAAGAAAAGGAAAACACCTATGTTAGTTCCCTCAGAAGACATCCTGTCTCACAAGGAAGCTCTCAAGCACCGAGGAAAGCTGCCTCGAAGAAAGCTGAAGCTGGGGCTATCGGATGTGCTGTTGCCATAGTCACAGGGGAGGAGAGGCGATTGTTGCCTTCTCTTCCTACTATTGATCCTATCTTTCCTCCAGTTATGGCGCACACTGGCCAGGAAGGCGATCCTAATTCCAGCCGCAAGAGTAAGGATAAGGAAGAGGCTGGCAGTGTCCCTTAGAAGGACTTGAAGGTTGCCATGTAGCCAAAGAGCTTTGGGTATGTTAACAATTGCCTGGCAGGGCGTCGATTCATTTTTGATGAGCTCGGAGAGCCACTAGCTAAGACTGAATCAGATTGCGACCAAATGTTGAAGCTATCTTCTTATGTGAGTGTTACTTTGTCATTTCCTTGTTTTCTCCTTTTTTTTTTTTTTAAATTTTTTGGTAGTGATGATCATTTTGTCATGTAGGTCATGACTGAGTACGATGATAGATTACGAGAGGCTGAGCGATATAAGGCGAAATTGAAAGAGAATAAGTAGTTTGTGGATGATGCTAGAAAGGATAAAAAACTTTTGTCTGAGGCCATCTAGCTCAAGGACCAAACCATCGAGAGGTTGACGAGGCAGAATGGTGAGAACGTAAGGCTCAAGAAATGTAACATTTCTGATAATCTATGGTCAGCAATCGGTCTAAGACTAGTGTTCGTGACTGGAAGGGATACAAGGTTGGTCAGCCACATTTCCAGATACAAGTCCATGGTTGTTGCAGCTGCAAAAAAATTGGGGCATTATTATGATATAACTCTTTCATCAAGCAGTTCTCTTTTCAAGATTGTAGTGCATAAATTTACTCAGGATCCGGTGTGGCATGCTTGTCAGCATGAGCTAAATCATGGTTTTATTATTGGGGGTAATCTGTATGCAAAGTGTGGTTTGACACTTATTGTATTAGTCTCCTTATTGATATCAACAAGAGTTTTGAGAATATCTTGTGCATTCTTCGATATTTCTCAAGAGAGTGGTAAATGGAGGGTTGCTTTTGAAATTATGGTGACACTACTGTGCAAAAAAATTATTCATGATGACCGGCACATCTCTTTTATTCTATCTCACAATAAAGAGGTCATGCCTTTACTTCCTACTTCTTTGCTCGGTTTTAGCATGGACTTCATGAGTAAGATTTTATGGTGTGGCATGAGATCACTTGCTGTAATAAATGATGCAAATAACTTTTTTATGGTTAACTCACATCTTGACCATGCCAAGTTGCTTAAAGCACTAATTGGAATTAAGCTCTTGGATGAGAATTGGCAGGAAAGATCTGAGGCTACCCTTGGGAATACTACAGTCACAGGTACGGTATTCCCACTAAATGCATGCAGGATTTTGACCTTACCTCATATCAAAAGAACATTGTCAACTGCTAGTTGGGATTGGGTGATGAAATTCTGCATAAGAAATTATTTTGACCTTACGGTAAGGACTGCGAAGTTGATAGGCAAACAAATGTTGTAGGTCAGAGCTCATGTTTTGGTGCCTCCTCTAGTCTCCAAAGTTTGCTTCACCATGCACATAAAATAACAGAGGACAAATTGCCAAAGCTCGCCATTGATTTTGAACTCTCTAGCTCTAAAATACATGCTGAGTTTGTGACCGGTAGTGCAATTGTATATCAGGGATCAACAAAGACAGAGGGGATGAAAAATTATCTTTTTCATTTCTTCACCTCAGCAATCCAGCATAGCGAGTCTGCAATACGGTTTTTTACGGATGATATTCTTGCTTTTCTGATACTTAATTCAGTGTCAGCTTGTTCAAGAAAGGTTTTGTTCATTGCCACATGGATTTGGACACTACTAGTTTTCGTATGGAGTACAGTTTCAAAAGGAAGTTTTGTTGCAGTTGATTTTGTTCAAAATCATGGTACATGGACCTCTGATAATATGAGCATGATTTGTTCTATTGTTTGCATATGCCAAAGCAGTGAAATTCCAATTCTATCGAGGAAGAGGGATTATAGTGATGTGCATTTCCTAGAATGGATCCACCTTGGTGATAAGGATGCCGTGAATTTCAAATATATCCTAGTGGTGCCTTCTACAGTTCCTCATGATTTATTTGAGAATTACTGCAAGACCAACCAACCCAACTTGATGTGGCACGCTATTGTTCTCATCTCCACGTTCTCTGATAACAACGGTCAGCGTTATCATTCAAATTTGCTAAAGGAGACCAAGGCAATATCACAAGCACTGATACATGGAATTACGGCCTCTCTCACTATATCACTGTATGGATTAATGGTGGGATCATATCGGCATATTGTTGATCTGCAATATCTGATTGGTTGCATCACTCTTCTCAAGACTTGGTGGCAAGGGCAGTCCTTGAATTCTAAACTAATTCCACATACTTCTGAAATTCCAACGGCAAAATTTCTGGGAAGAGTTGATTCAATGGCTTTGTGAAGAGTTATTTTCCATTCTATTTTTGGGCCTCCAACCTACTTACCGAGCATGATGCGAAGGCTTTCGAAGATGAAGAAACTCGTATCTTACTTGCCCGTTCACCAGGAATGCTACTTGCTATGAAATGGGTGATTTTGTTACAGCTTGCACCATCTCTTGCCATCTTTAATGCAATCTATCTACCCCAAGAGTTGTCTTGCTCAATGCTGTCAAGCTTAGTGTGCTCCCACTCTTTTATCCCATTCAAAGTATTTGGCAAAACTGCATGATTTCATTTTGTCAAGATATGAGTTAATGATCTTTGTTTTTTCGGTGAACACACTGAAGAAGTTTTGGAAAGACATGGTTCGTGATTTATAGACCATACAAAAGCTAATACTGAATATGAGTATGGTACACCATTGGACAACCTGGCTGGCCTCTTTCCCTAACTGCTGCATGCATCTTTCTCAGTTTGAGAGGCTTGAGGGCAAGCCTCATCTTAAGGGGGTGGGATTAATGCAAAGCTATTGGATTTTGGTTATGACTAGTTAGATCACCTATTGCCATTACCATCGATTAGGCCTACTACTTGGGTAATACTATTAAGCCCATCCATACCTCAAAACCTAGCTATTTTTTAGTATATTTAAAGTCCTTTTATGATGTACGGAGACTATGAATAAAGATGTGAATTTCCTTTGATTTTCTTTTCCTTCCCCTGCATTTACGTTCTTGCAATTTTCCATTTATCATGTCCAATCCTATCAGTTTTCTCAATTTCCCTTCTTTTTCTTTCTGCTCCTTTTGTAGGGGTTTCTGACTTCGTTGTTGATCGCAATTCGGCAATGGTGGACGACGTTAAATCTCAATTCTTATTTCTGACTCGTCGTTGGTTGCAATTTATTGCGTAATTGACGATTTTTTAATATTTTAAAATATTATAATTCAAGGGGTTATTTAGTGAGATAATTTTAGCAGCCAAATGCTGAGTTTTGGATTTGGGGGATTAAGTTATTAGCTCTCGGTAAGGTAATTTATTGGAACAATTTAACGTTTGATAATTGTGTATGGAAATTGGGGATTGAGCGATGAATTTGATATTTTTTAACAGGATTTTAAAATTGTATTAGAATAATTTGATGGTTTCACGTGGATAATCATGATTTGAACGTGGTAATTGGTAAACATCATCAAACAACAGTTCTATTGTTGATGCACACTCAAACATACTGACTATAAATCCTAACAAGTCCATAAAAGAAGTCTATACAAATCCATTGAAATCTATAACAGAAATTCATATTTGTAACTTTACTAAAATCCTTTAAAATTTGTTACCTAAAAAAAAGTCTACTAAAACCCTTTTTGTCAACTAAAAGATTGTGAAAAGATATATTTGTCTTTTATTACAACAAAAAGTTAAGGAAAGTAATGTAATTTCACAAAACAAAATTTTGTTTTTTTAAATCTCACCTACATGTAAGTTTATCATCTTTAATTTAAAAAAAAAAAAAAAAAACCTCTCCTTCTCTCCTCACTCCCACGTTCTCTCTCACTCTCTTTCTCTTTCCTTCAATTTTAACCAAAGTGAAAAATTTCACACTTTGTGTGTGGGCATATACTAGTACAAATTATTTAAGGGTAATGTTAGGGAAAACAAATTTTTTAAACCAAATGATATGATTGCAGATGATTGGATTATTAATTAAGTGTCGTGCGTATTTCTTATTGATGACACATAATTTGATTTGTCAATTCAATTTAAAAATTTGGCCTCTCTTACATTATCCATTATTTAAAATTCTTACACATGGCATAATTCTGATTAGCATAGAAGCTTGCATGAACTTCAGTACGTCACGATAAATGCAATAAAAATTTATAAGCTAGGCGTGGGCATGAATAAAAAAAGGTCATTTAGACTTTTACAGGCGTAAGAACATGCACATTAACGGATATGGCGAAAATAGTTAAACATCCAAGTACCAAAAATACCCATTTTTAACTACTTTGCTAAAGTATTTAAAAAATATATATATTTGAAAATCTTTTCAAAATTATGTAGCATTGAATGATATAAGAAATAAATTATTGAGATTAAAAATAAAAAATCTAAAGAGAAATCCTAAGAAGATTCTCTCAAAAGTGTAGCTCTTCATGAACTCTCTATCAACTCTCTTTTTTTGTATAATGTTTTATAATGTTGGCGTTAAATTGTGAGGTAGCAAAGAGTCCATAGAGAGTCCTACTTTGAGAGAGTCTCTTTAGTATTTCTTATATCTAAATAGTTATGAAAACCAAATCTAACTCTCATAGCATTGAATGATACATAGAATTGAAGAAACACCCTAAATAGATGAGTAAGTTTTCAGTGTGCTTAAAACACGGAAGAACACCATATTTTATTATTATACAATTGGAGGGACACTTGAAAAAAAAGTTTTCAGCCAATTGTATAATAACATGTGGGGTTCCGTCCCGTGTTCTGAGTACGAACTTCAAGTTGGAAAACCTTACTAGATACTGCATGAGTAAGAACATCAACCAATTGCTCTCCTGAAATCACAAACGGTATAGACACAACATTCCTTTCAAGATTTTTCTTGACAAAGTGTTAATCAACCTTCACATGCTTTGTTTAATCATGTTGTACCAGATTATCAATTATCTCCCTTGCGGATTTATTGTCACAATCAAGGTATAAAATATCGATGATATCGGAAATATTGGTAGTCCAAAAACACGGAAATTTGGATGGAAATATCGGGATATTATCGATATCAATAAAAATTAAATAAAAACCACGGAAATTGTAAGAAAAACTTGGAAATTTTTATTGAAACTTTGCAGGATGTTTATTTAGTCAATTATCTATTAGTTTATCACAAAAAATTGGAAAGAAATGCATTGCATGATAGATATAACTGATTTAAGTTGATTATATAGCGAGCTGGCAAACATTGTGAGTGTAGAAAATATGTAGTAATTAATGAAATAAGTTTAAACACATCATAATCATTTATATATAATGAATTAGTACAATATTTTACACTTTATACATTGCATGGTAAGATACATGAGTGACTTAGCAAGGTCTAAAATATCGATGATATCGGAAATATCGGTAGTCCAAAAAAATATCGGTACTCCAAAAATGCGGAAATTTCGATGGAAATATCGAGATATTATGGATATTTTAGACCATGGTCACAATATAACTCCATTGCCGCCTTTGGTTCAAAACCAAGACACCTCAAAAGTTTATGTAACCAAATAAGTTCACATATTCCGTGTGCCATACCTCTGTACTTAGCTTCCGTAGACGACCTTGACACCATTTTCTACTCCTTACAACGCCACATAACCAAATTACCTCTAACAAATGTAAAATGCCCAGATGTAGATCGTCTGTCAGTAACATTGCCAACCCAATCTCAATCTGTAAACCACTCAACCTTCAAATGTCCATGTTTTCCATAAAATATTCCTTTACCAAGTGTAGACTTTAGATATGCCAAAATTTGCATTACCGGAGTGTTTGGGCCCAAAATACTGTTTGCGCCAAGTTTAGAATTGTTCTCGGCCCAGAGGCCTTGCTTAGGAGTCGATGGGGTCATCCAGCTCATGGGCCGCATAGTCAAGGCCGGCTGTGTCCCATTGGGAATCCATGGGATGTGGGTGAGTCCTATTGTGAGAGGGACGGATAAGGTAGTTGAATCCTGATACAAGAAGGAGTTTCAGCAGGATAGGGATGCAGAAGCTTTGGATTGAATGCGACCTGATAAGGGGTTGAGTTCAAAGTCCTAATAGGAGTAGGACTGGCCAAGATAAGGTTGAATCAGGGGAAGAAGTCCTAATCCGAGTATGGCTTTGATTCGATCAGAAGCAGGTTGGCTACTATAAATAGAGGGAGGGGTGAATCATTTAAACCCTCTCCAATTCAACACACAAACTGCCCTACGCAAACCATCGCTCTACGCTAAACCTCTCAATAACCTTGAGATTTTTTAGTTTCTTTTTCGCCAACACATCTTCAGTTTGGATAAACAGCATTGCGTCGAGGCCGATTGGTTATCTATCCAAGTCTTAGTCGAGAAGGGTTTTCGAATCCTTATTGGTAGAGGTCATCTCATTAGCCTTATCGACGAAGTGAGGTGTTATAGTTCATTAGGGCTTGGCACATTGAATGCCGAGTTGTTTTATGATTGGATACTCACAAGTAGGCTTTAGAGTTCGGCATTCTAACGGCCGAACCACGTTTACCATTAAGACATATATCTATTTTGAGTATATGTGCCCTTATACTCTGGTGTCGATTCGGCGTGCTTATACACTTACAAATATAAACACTGTGACCGAATCCGGTGCCGACGATTTGTGAACTTCGCAGAGCTATTAGCTTTGTCTTCAGGCTCTAAAACCCGAAGGTCGGGGCGTGTTCCTTCCTCAGCCGCAGTCGCGAGATTTAGAAGTCAGCAGCGCACCCAACGCAACATCAACACATTTTACCCCTTGGTTGAGCTCAACCAACGAGTTGGCACGCCCGCATATAACCAAATGATGTAGTTAGCTCATTAGTTACTTGGCCTGCGCGCCACTTAGGCCTAGTAGTTTTTAGGGTCAACATTTTGGCACGCCCGATGGGACACAGTGCTAAAACTACAAAGTTCATGACCATCGAGACACAATCAGTCAAAAAGAAAACAACCATGGGAAAGTCAACGACCGATCTGCCAGTTCAGAGTCCTGGACAAGAAGTGTCATGTGTGCGAAATCCTATCGTTGTTGTGACCCCTAAGGCTGCAAGTGTGACACATCAATAAAAGGAAGTTTGTCTTAGTACCCAGCCTCGAAACACAGAAGTATCCAACCGAACCGCAGGCGTTTTCATTGAAGGAATAGTGGAGGACTGTGATGAAGACGATGGTGAAGGCTCTGACCCTCCAACTAGGTCATTTCTTTGAAGACGAATTGACGAGCAATCTCGGCAAGTTGAACAAATATTTATCCAAAAAATGAACAATTTGCTCAACGTAATACGAAGTAATGGTGAGACCCACACCAAATAACTCAAATTAATAGTTAGCAGAGTCTTCGAAGGGGGACATGCTGATCAAGCTTGACAACTTCCACTTAAAAGTAATTCGCTACCGGCCGAAGAAATGTCTACTCGGCTCAAAACAATTGACTTGGAAGAAAGGGAGGATCAAGTAGTAGGTCAGATGGATCCGACCAGAGAGTGGAAACAACATCCGTCGATATGACCAAGGTCCAACGAATGATCAATTCGGCCATGAAAAAGGGGCCGAAGTTCCTGAAATTCATCCATCCATATCCAGCTTATGTGGAAAAGTTCGAATATCCTAAAGGCTTCAAAATTCCAGATTTCAACCTTTTTGCTAGAGAGTCGTCCTTATCCTCGTTAGAACATATGGCCCGGTTCACTGCGCAATGCGGAGATGTCAATAGTGATTTCCATAAACTACGATTGTTCAACTTTTCGTTGACAGGCTCAGCATTCGCATGGTATATCAACCTCCCACCTAATTCCATCCAAAGCTGGGAAAAGATGGTCGAGAAGTTTCACGAACAGTTATATCGGCCGAGGATGGAAATGTCAGTTTCTTCATTAGCTAGGATGGCTCAAGCATCTGATGAGTCACCAATGGACTATCTTACAAGGTTTAAATCTGCCAGGAATTGGTGCCGAGTACCTCTGTGATGCGATGAAAGTTAAGCACTCAAATTAAACCCTCTTTTGACAATTGTAGTATATGTATAAGTAGGGATCGTTCTGGACCGGGGATTAGGAGGGATTACTAATCTAAACTAAACTGACTTACAAAAAGAAACTTAAAAACACTTAACTAGACTCTATAGACTCAAAACACTTAAAAACACAAACAAAAACAGATTCTAACTAATTAGACACACTAAAGTAAAGGGGGATTGGGTTTTGGACGAAAATAAAGTAAAACAAAACAGAAACTAGAACTAAACAGATTTGCACGAAATTGGTTGTTTTGGATGGATGATGGGCTAGCTAGAAGGTCTTTCTCCACACATGACACACTTGCATACAAATCAATCTCCAATTACTTTTCAATAAACTATGATGCTTAACACCCCAGATTAACCGTGATGCACAAATTAACCCTCAGATTTTCCTTTACTCATTGAATTGGATGAATGCATGCGACAACCCAAATCATTCTCTAAAAGTCCCCCATATGAATGCATAATAGAGATACAATTAAAGATCATTAAGTTCCATGAAAATCATAAGCATTGACGAGGCAATTGTAACTATGAATGCATGATACGTTTGCTAAGAATTCAATTAACGCGATTGTGACAAGCAACCTTCACTACTCATGAATATAAACTTGTAACGATTAGGTGAAACTTATTTATATCCTAGCATCAAATTCATGCATGAAAACTAAGTATACATCCTTAATAAACATACACAAATCCGTTATGAATAAAATAGATAATTGAATTGCAATCACAACTTATCAAATCACAATTGGAAGAAATCAATTCATATTGCAAATATATTCATGGTTTCGAATTCTCCTCTAGCCAAAAGAGGTTTAGTTCCTTATACTTGCAATTAAACAGAAACAATTGAAATTAAACATTGAAAACCAAAGTAGAATACACCTAGAATGCTCTAGCAATCCAAATTGAAGCACAATTCCAAGCAATCCTCCTTCCTTGCAAATATGCGGCACCAAGGTGTGAGTGGTGAATGGATGGTCTCTTGTGGTGGTGGATGGATATAGGTGAGTTATGGTGAAGGATGGAAAGTTGTGTAGATGATGTGGTGTCTTTGGATGATGGCCCCCAAATTATGGTGAAGGGTGGATGCATTTATAGGCTAGGGAGAGGAGTGTATGGAGTTGTAATGAGTGGATGTAATGGGTGTAGTGGGTATAATGGGTGTAATGAGTGATGTAATGGGTGTAGTGGATGTGTTGGGTGAAATGAGTGTGCTAAAATGGTTATTTATAGGAAGAGGATGATGCACAAACTTCAAATTTCGTCTATTCCTTTTGCTCCAAGCATATGCCATCCATTCCATGCCTAAAAATGCTCCAAAATGCTCCAAAATGCTCTTCTTTGCCACATTAACCCTTTGGACCTACAAACACACGAAAATAGCTTAAAATACTAAAATAACTACGAACTAACAACATAAATGCCAAGAAACAAGCTAACTAAGTCGCATAAATATGCTCCTATCAAATTCCCCCACACTTAGCTTTTGCTAGTCCTCGAGCAAAACAAAACAAACAAAACAAAACAAAACAAAACACAACCTAGACCTTCCAACAATTGCCTCAGGGATTTTTAATGAAACATGACATGTTAAAAATCATCATTCCCATAGATTTTGGTCATCCTTACACTTGAGCACATACTTATAGTCACCACTTACTAGTTCACAATTAACCAATTAAAACGATGTTTTGAATGTAGTAACATGCCTTAGAGAATTTACTCAATTCCTTACAAAATACTCTCTATTTTCACACACATTTTCTGACTACACACCCTACACTAGTTATATGTGAGAAGATTGATGTAAACATGAAAAAAAACACTAACATATATGTATAACAAAGAGGGCAATTTTCTGGAGTTATTCAGCATGTTTAGATATGATCTCATGAATGGAATGCTACTATTTAGATGCAAGAACCAGTGACACCATATGCTCAAACCAATTCCAAACTCCACATATTGAAACGCATAATACTCAAGACAAAGTTAAGGGTTGTAACGGGGTTTAAGGGTAATGGCTAACAAAGAAAGGTTAAGGATAACAAACGTTCTGAAAGCAATAGCAAGCAAAGTAATGAAATAGACACTTGGAATTCACTTAATAATGCAGAAATTAACTTTTAAACACAAAGGGAAGATTCAAGCAACACTTAGGGCCGAATTCAATGTTTTGGACCATTTCTTCAACAAACAACACTTTAGAGTTCTTTTTTCACATATTTTTTAACTCTTTTTCACTCTTTTCACAACTTTTCTTATTTTCATTCTATTTTCCACAAATGTTTCTTTTTTTCCTTTTCTTTTCTACCCGTGCCTTATTAAGGACTTTGGCACACACACAAGAATCACTTCCCCCACACTTGTTTTTCTGCAAAAGTTCAACAAAAGGAATTCCTTCTAAATTATGTTTTACTATGCTTCAAGAACAAGGGTATGGATGGTCCTAATCTAGGCTAGGTGAGGATAGTGTGGGTTAACAAAGAACATAGGCTACAAAAGGTTCAACGGGGTTAAACTTAAACACATAATGAAATAGGGCACGGCAATTTGGCTGTGGTGGTCACTACACAACTTCATCTTGAATATGTGTTATGCAAATCAATAGCATGTTTTGAATGAAATAGGCATGAGTTCTAGCATTTGGAACTAAATGATGAAACGCCTTCTAAGTAGCAACCAAGCAAAGAATAATGAGATCATGCGACGACTTTAGAAAACAATAGTGCACATATTATTAACTCTCCAAATAAACATTTAGGCTCAAGTCTCACAAGGTTGTAGCGTTCATTTGAGTTCCTTCCTTCAAGCATGTTACAAAAATTGATTTCCCTTTATGATTGCATGTGAATTCATAAATTATAACCACAACCAAGCATACACCAAAGAGTAAATCAAATTGTCATCCATGTTTATAACTCTCTTTAACAGTCATGTAATTAAAAACCAAATCCTCATCATTGTGTTGGAAGGTACCCTAAGACACAAATAAACATACAAAAACAACTCTTTTTGGGTTTTTCAAAACAATTTTTCAAATTTTTATGAGATTTTCGGATTTTTATGTCAAAACACACTGAAACACTCCAAAACAGCTTAAAAACACTTAAAACAGCAAGGAACAACACTAGAAGTAATGGGTGATAAACTCCTACGAATTTCATGCAAAACAACTTCAAAACAGCTTAAAAACACTTAAAACAGCAAGGAACAACATTAGAAGTAATGGGTGATAAACTCCTACGAATTTCATGCAAAACAGTGGTTACCCCCCCCCCCCCCCACTTAAATCAAACATTGTCCTCAATGTTTCAAGCATAAACTCACACAAAAACAAGCAAATAAACAAACAACGAATAAACATGACAAGTATAGCAAAGTAAAAAAAAAAACAGACAGAGTAGAGTTTAAGAACGCAAATATGGTTTTGGAGATAGATGATCTTGTTGACTTTCCACAGCTTTGATCTCGAACTGGTTTTGGAATTCTGAGCGAGGAATATCAGAGTTCCTTGGTTTCAAATCAGACTCCTTCTGCTGGGTTGATTTGATTGTGCAGTCTGCATTCTTCTCTGCTTGTTTCTTCTGTATGGCAGGCAGACACGAGGTAGAGGTGTTGGTCTGTTTCTTTCTTCAATCTTTCCACGTGCCCACCTCTTGCTTTCTTTCTCCTTGTCCCTAGCTGAGGATGAATTGGCAAATTGTCTCCACATGCTTCGAGGTATCATTTTCACTTCCCTTATCTGTTCCCCAGGCAGATGTGGTAGACGAAGAGGAAGCATAAAATGATGAAGATGAGTACTCGAGAGCAAGGCTAGGTAAGCAATCAGGAAGGGGTTCCAGATCGGAAGATTGATACCAAGTGCTGGCTGATTGCTCTCTTTCTCCTTGTCCCAAAACAACGACAAAGAGAAGGACAGGGAGAAAGCATGATATGAGATACTTTTGCTTTTAACCTTCATGATATGAAATACTTTTGCTTTGGATGAGTTGTTTGCAGAGGTACCCCAAGGAATAAGGAACACTGAGTGACTCGAGAGGGTTTGTTGGAAAGGCATTCTTGGAGAAGAAGAAGGGTTATGTATGTCTGCCTTGCAATAGAGGGTGAAGGGTGACATTTATAGGAATTAATAACCGGTACTATTCTTTCACTCTTATCAGCAACCGTTGGATGATTTAATAGTAAACTTCACGTGCTTTCTACTTCACAAGAGATCTTCGCCAGATTGCCCATAATTTTCGCAAGGCTGAGTGTGCATGTGACAGGCGCTGACACGTCTGGAAAAACAAGTGCCTCTTCGATATCTGGAATCGGCGCTTCGACAAACTGCTTGTGATTTCTGCAAAGCTGACTCTGCATGTGACAGATGCTGACACGTTTGGAAAAGCGCTTCGACAAACTGCCAGTGATTTCCACAAAGCTGACTCTACATGTGACTGATGCTGACACCTCTGGAAAAGCAGATGCCTCTCCGATATCTGAAATCGGCACTTCGACAAATTGCCCGTGATTTCTGCAAAGTTGACTCTGCATGTGACAGATGCTGAAACGTCTGGAAAAGCAGATGCCTCTTCAATTTCTGAGCTTGCCTCTTCGATCTCTGAAATCCCGTCGAGTGCAGAGGTTGCATGTGACAAGTGCAGACAAATCTGGAAAAGAAGATTGATCGTGGTTTCTGAGCAAACCCAGCTTTTGAGAAAGCTAGCGCCTCTTTGATTTTTGAGTTGGCCTTTTTGATTTCTGAGCTCACCTATTCGATCTCTGAAATCCCATTGAGTGCTGATTTTTATAGAGGTACGCAGGACGTTCAAAGCACACTTGAATTTCTGCCTTCTTTCTTTAACACCTCTGAAAATGTCTGGCCCCTCCGACCGTCGTTTTGACTTGAACCTTGGTGAAGAGGCAGTCCCGCCTTCTTCAAACAACATATGGCGCCCATCCTTCATATCCCTTACTGGTCCCTTTACCATTGGGGATTCGGTGATGAAGAATGATATGACAGCTGTGGTGGTGGCCAGGAACCTTGTCACTTCCAAAGATAACAGGCTACTTGCCAAACGGTCTGATGAGTTAGCTGTTAAGGATTCTCTGGCTCTCAGTGCGCAGTGCGCAGGTTCCGTGTCTAATATGGCCCTACGTCTATTTGCCCGAACCCGTCAAGTTGAATCATTGGCGGCTGAAGTGATGAGTCTCAAGCAGGAGATTAGAGGGCTTAAGCATGAGAATAAACAGTTGCACAGGCTCGCACATAATTATGCTACAAACATGAAGAGGAAGATTGACCAGATGCAGGAATCTGATGGTCAGATTTTACTTGATCATCAGAGGTTTGTGGGTTTGTTCCAACAGCATTTACCTTCATCTTCTGGGGCTGTACCGCGTAATGAAGCTCTAAATGATCAACCTTCGATGCCTCTTCCTTCTGGGGCTCCGCCGACTGCTGAGTCTCCGCCGACTACTGAGACTTCTTCTAAGCAGCCTTTGTGAAAGCTTTCTCTTGTATTTATCTGCTTAATGTTCCTTTCTTTTTTATGAATGCAAAAATACCTTGCATAACTGTCAGTGTTTCAAAAATAAACCCACACCAAAAACAATTAAACAAGCAACAAATAAAAATGACAATCATGGCAAAATAAAACTACAGAAAAGGGAAGGTTTTTAGAAACACAAAACTGATTGTGGAGCAATCCAAAAATCTTCCTTATTTGAATACATGGCTTGCCTCCCAAGAAGCGCTTGCTTTAACATCTTCCAGCCAGACGATACCTCCATTTAAGCTTGTACAGGGCCCACGGCATGAATTGATCCTTGAATGGAAGGTGATACTTGACGTGATCCGACAATGGTTTAAATTCTAGTGTAGGTGCCTGAATCATCAAAATCAGCAAGTTAGTATATAATAAAATCGAAGTTGGAGAAGATGGCTTACTTGCTTGCTCCAACACAAACTCAATTACGAACACCACATCTTTGAAGGTTGCAGGGATATGGGACTTGGCCAGATTTGGTGTTTTGAGAGTTATGACTTTTCCCATGTCATAAAATCTAACTTCTTTGGGAGTTTTCATCTCAAGGGTATCTTCTTTGATGAATTGTAGATATTCCTCATCCACTTCTTGCTCTTGACTCTTTGGAAAGGTTCCGAAAATGCCTTTCTCACCCTCTTCTTCCTTGGATTGCATGATCCTGCAAGGAATAAGGACATTTGATGAAATGGGGTCAGGACGAATTGAATTTAGGCTTACCTTGGTTGTAGTGGACGGCATATAGAGCATATGGGGCTGCGGCAAGGGTGGTTCTTTCCTTGCCGTGGCCTTGTTACTTTCCTCTTCTTCGAGCAGCAGCTGTTCATCCATGTTTTGGCTTGGTTTGGATATCTTGGGTTCACCTCCAACCTCCATAGCACTTCCCAAAGTGATAGCATCATGAATTTCAAAATCTTCCTTCAAATTTTCAATAGTTGAGTTGGAGAATTCACTTTGCTCTTGAATTTGTGCCGTGAACTCCATAATCTGCCCAAATTGCTTTTCCAATTCGCCCGTCTTCTTGGCTTGATTTTGCACCTCTTTGTTTCGGTTTTCTACATCCTGGTTCAAAGAGGTGAGTAACTTATTAAACATATCATTATCTAAAGATGTACCTGAATTGAATTGGGCATATTGTTGTGGTGGCTGTGATGGTTCATATGGCCAGTGATAGAACTCCTCTTCTTGCTGCCAATATCCATCTTGTTGGAATTGTTGCAGTTCTCCACACATGTAATTTGAATAATCTCTCCAATCCGAATTGTAAGCGTCGAAAAACATGTTGACCCATGATTGACTATGGCTTTGATAACCCCAAACATCTTCATTCGCAGTGAATTGAGGACATTGATGAGTTGGATATCCTTGCCCATAGGACACACCACATGTAGGGACACTTTGCATTGTGGTCCTTTCGGCATATTGTGACAATTGAGAAGTAAGTTTCGCTAATTGAGCTTGAATGGTAGAAAAATCCATGTCTTACTTCTCTAGTCCCTAAAATCAAGGAAACAAAACTAAATCAAATATCACAAGTAAAAATAAAAGACACAAACAAAAACAAAGTCAGTAACTAAAACAAAAAACATGAAAAAGAACTACTTCTCTAGTCCCTAAAATCAAGGAAACAAAACTAAATCAAATATCACAAGTAAAAATAAAAGACACAAACAGAAACAAAGTCAGTAACTAAAACAAAAGACATGAAAAAGAAACAACGGGGGAGTAGCAAAGTTGCTAATCCCCGGCAACGGCGCCAAAATTTGATGCGATGAAAGTTAAGCACTCAAATTAAACCCTCTTTTGACCATTGTAGTATATGTATAAGTAGGGATCGTTCTAGACCGGGGATTAGGAGGGATTGCTAATCTAAACTAAATTGACTTACAAAAAGAAACTTAAAAACACTTAACTAGACTCTATAGACTCAAAACACTTAAAAACACAAACAAAAACAGATTCTAACTAATTAGACACACTAAAGTAAAGGGGGATTGGGTTTTGGACAAAAATAAAGTAAAACAAAACAGATACTAGAACTAAACAGATTTGCACGAAATTGGTTGTTATGGATGGATGATGGGCTAGCTAGAAGGTCTTTTTCCACACATGACACACTTGCATACAAATCAATCTCCAATTGCTTTTCAATAAACTATGATGCTCAACACCCCAGATTAACCGTGATGCACAAATTAACCCTCAGATTTTCCTTTACTCATTGAATTGGATGAATGCATGCGACAACCCAAATCATTCTCTAAAAGTCCCCTATATGAATGCATAATAGAGATACAATTAAAGATCATTAATTTCCATGAAAATCATAAGCATTGATGAGGCAATTGTAACTATGAATGCATGATACGTTTGCCAAGAATTCAATTAACGCGATTGTGACAAGCAACCTTCACTACTCATGAATATAAACTTGTAACAATTAGGTGAAACTTATTTATATCCTAACATCAAATTCATGCATGAAAACTAAGTATGCATCCTTAATAAACATACATAAATCCGTTATGAATAAAATAGATAATTGAATTGCAATCACAACTTATCAAATCACAATTGGAAGAAATCAATTCATATTGCAAATATATTCATGGTTTCGAATTCTCCTCTAGCCAAAAGAGGTTTAGTTCCTTATACTTGCAATTAAACAGAAACAATTGAAATTAAACATTGAAAACCGAAGTAGAATACACCTAGAATGCTCCAGCAATCCAAATTGAAGCACAATTCCAAGCAATCCTCCTTCCTTGCAAATATGCGGCACCAAGGTGTGAGTGGTGAATGGATGGTCTCTTGTGGTGGTGGATGGATATAGGTGAGTTATGGTGAAGGATGGAGAGTTGTGTAGATGATGTGGTGTCTTTGGATGATGGCCCCCAAATTATGGTGAAGGGTGGATGTATTTATAGGCTAGGGAGAGGAGTGTATGGAGTTGTAATGAGTGGATGTAATGGGTGTAGTGGGTATAATGGGTGTAATGAGTGGATGTAATGGGTGTAGTGGATGTGTTGGGTGAAATGAGTGTGCTAAAATGGTTATTTATAGGAAGAGGATGATGCACAAACTTCAAATTTCGTCCATTCCTTTTGCTCCAAGCATATGCCATCCATTCCATGCCTAAAAATGCTCCAAAATGCACTTCTTTGCCACATTAACCCTTTGGACCTACAAACACATGAAAATAGCTTAAAATACTAAAATAACTACGAACTAACAACATAAATGCCAAAAAACAAGCTAACTAAGTCGCATAAATATATATTGTAAGTACCATAACTTAAATAAGCTTACCGCGAACAACTGCGTCATGTTCTGTGATGATATTCAAAGCTGGATTGATAAAGGCAAGCTAAAGTTTCCTAAAAAACAAATGACGGTTGACATTGATCCATTCCCTTCGGTAATAGTCGGTATGGTAGACGCCCACTTGCCCAAGAACAAAAGGAAATGGAAGGCTAAGTTTGTCCCAATACAACACATCCCAAAGTAGAACTCTTGGCCACAGATCAAAATTGATCTATTTTCCAACGAACCACCCACAGACCTTTTGGGACCGGCCATAGTCAAACCTACGTCAGACTCCAGTATAGAAGAGACCAGCGGACCAATGGTGTTATGCAGCAATTGCAAGGCATGCGTCGTATTAACCAAACCAAAGGAGAAACGCTCAGACTCCAACACCACGACAACCATCTAAGGCAGCGGCGACACCTCCAAAGGAACTTGGTAGAGGACAGTGCCATAAAGTGTTTGATAGGCTCGGCCCCCAGAAACGGACGGACGACCTTACCTTGGTCAGACGGCATCTTGATTTCGATGCGCCGTTTTATAACGAGGATTATTACTCGTGTAATTCTAACAGCTCAAGTTCATCGGCAAATCAAAAAACCTTCAGGCCGCCTGAACCACGCGACCAACGTTGGTACAATTACAATTCTCCCACTGGCATGTATAATGCACTTTCCAAATCTCAGAAATGCCGACGTCAGCGTATAGACTGCATGGCTCAACGACGGGTAGCCCAGACTATTTCATACGTTAAATGGCAGCCGAAAGAAGTGATAGGAAGCGGAGATAACCGGCCAACCCCAACAATCATGGCTGAATTACAGGGGCAGAAGGGAACCAATCACGACGTCGAAACTACCATTGAAGAGTTCGAGAAGCGCATAAAACTTCTCATTCGGCCCACAAAGATGAAAGCTTGCTCCGAGCAGTTTAGGAAAGAAGCCGAAAGCAAACTTCCCCCATTACCCCTACAAGAGCCGCTAATAAGAGTTCGGCAGAATCTACACCTTCCATTCCTCAACGAGTCTTTGGAATACATGAGGGAGTTTCACAAGAAATTTTCTGCCAACGATTTGTATGGATTACCCAAGGCGTGTCAAAAAGCTCTTGACCTGGCACTAACTTGCCCCGATGCTGAATAAATCATCCAAAAACCACTGATCCAGCAATGAAGGCCAGATTCCAACACATACGAAAGGCTAGGGTTCTTGGTTTTGAGGTGGACCAATACACGGACATTGATATGGCCAAACTTCCTTTTTCTCTTGAAGACCTTTAATACTTACTATATCATTTCGAAGTCTTCGCAGTCGTACCCTTATTTGGTTTAACGGCTGATGAACAAGATCAGGTGGCATGTTTGGACGCCTACCTAGACACAAGGGACGCCTAGATTACCTATGAAGAACGAGCCCATAAAGCATCACAGAGATAAAGTCAAACACCAGAAATAGATGGGCTCGAGGGCAACAGTAAGAAGGAAACAAGGTCAGGTTGCACACCACAAGAGCAAGTATCTGTTGAGGCACACGATGATCAGGTTGAAAAAGCTCTAACGCACGGTGATGCAGTCCCTAATAACACGGAAGACGACGACCAAGATCCAATGGGCCCTTCAGTCCTCGATAATATGGAAATCAGCATGGTCCACGTTTTACCTGCTGAATTTCAGCCGACTGCACACAAACCAAACTTTTTGGATGGTAATGTGGTTGCCGAGGAAGCAACGCAAGTCAACTTTATCGCCACCACCAAAGATAGGTAAGCAAGTAACGACGACAAACTTAAAGCATCTCTGGCCATATTGTTTCCTCGCTCATCCTCGGTTAATCTTCAACATCTAAATCCATTGTATGTCATGGCCCACAATGAAGGTTATCCAATCTCTAAAAAAATTTGTCGATTGTGGGGCAACGATCAATGTCGCGCCTATATCTGTCATGAAAGCATTACGATGATCCAACGACAAACTCATCCCATCAGGAATAACCATGAGCAGCTTCGTCGGTGACAAATCCCAAACCAAAGGAGTACTCCCTTCAGAGGTAAACATCGCAGGTCGCAATCACATAACCGTATTTTTTATCGTTGACTCCAAGACCGAGTATAATGCATTGCTCGGTCGGGATTGGATTCATCAAATGAATTGCATTTCCTCTTCTTTGTATCAAGTTCTCATCTTTTGGGATGGAAAATCAGTTGTGGTTCATACGGTCGACAGTCAGCCGTTCAAAGCCAGTATGATTCAGGCAAGGTATTATGATGACCATGTCAGTTATATTACCCTACAAGGTTTAAACAAGGAAGGGCGACTAACTCGAATTTTGATCCAAAAAGTGATTAAGGTAGGCACCGAGACTATCCATCAGGATTCGGCGAGATTTAGGTTGGCCGATTTGATCGCCGACATTGATAGCTGAAGAAAGACAAGACAGACGCAGGGCCGTGGTTTCATCTACCATGGAACGACTGTTGGCCCACTGGTACGCTATTTCCAAACACCCAAATTCGGGCATCAACTATTCGAAATTTTGGTCGAATGAGACAACGGCCCCATACTATCACTAGATAAGGTTCAGGCTGCACCAGCTGAGCTCAAAGATAGTCAACCTTAAGTTAAAGATCCATTGGAAGAAATAAATGTTGGAACGGCCGAAGAGCCACGACCTTTGTTCATTAGTGCTTTGTTACCCCAACATGTAAAAATTGATCTTTGTAATTTGCTTAAAGAATTCAAGGATTGTTTTGCTTGGAGTTACCATGAGATGTTTGGTCTAGATCGCCCCCTAGTTGAACATGAATTGCGCATCAAATCTGGATGTAAACGATTCTGCCAACCATCTTGACGATTCTCGACTGAACTACAGCTCGGTATAAAGGATGAACTCGTTCGACTTTTAAAAGTTGGGTTTATTTGGACAACTTGATATGTCGAATGGCTAGCGAATATCGTCCCTATTTTAAAGAAAAATCACACCGATGATTCCTTCAATCTGGACGAAAAATACGTTGGTTGCTTTGGCGACATGGCTATTTCTGGCTGAGTATTCTGAAGGATTCTATTGAGTACGCAAAGGGATATGTACAGTGTCAAATCCATGGGCCTATACAGCAAATTTCGGCCGAATCACTACATTTGGTCACCAAACCATGGCCATTCCGAGGATGGGCCATGGATGTAATCGGTAATATCACACCGTCTTCTAGTGCAGCCAAACATGCATGGATACTCGTTGCAACGAACTACTTCACCAAATGGGTCGAAGCCAAGTCATAATTTCGTAGAAGAAAACATAGTGACTAGATTCGGCCTGCCAGAAACAATCATAATAGATAACGGTACGATCTTTACATCCGATAGGTTTAAGGAATATACGGCAAATCTAAAGATTCGACTCGAGCAATCTACACTGTATTATCCACAGTCGAATAGACAAGCTGAAGCAAGTAATAAGGTTTTAATCAGTATTCTTGAAAAGATGATAAAAGAAAGGCTGGGTATGTGGCAATTAAAGATAAACGAAGCATTATGGGCGTATCGAACTTCTCTACGGACAGCCACTGGAACGACTCCATACACGTTGACTTATGGACACGTTGTTTGTTCAACGTCATTGTGAGTAATTGAACAAAGTAGTTTGTTCAGCGTCGAGTACAGTCGGGCCATGAGACAAGAGTTAGAAGATTTAGAAGAAGCTCGACTTGATGCTTATAACTTATTAGTGGCACAAAAGAAAATCGCCGAGTGAGCTTATAATTAACAGGTCAGACAAAAAATGTTCGGTGAAAGAGAGTTGGTTTGGCAAACCGTACTACCCGTAGAAATTAAAGACCCCAGGTTTGGCAAGTGGTCACCGAATTGGGAAAGGCCATTCATTATTCATAAAGTTCTCGGCAAGGGAGCATACCATCTTAAGGATCGAACTAATTAAGTTCACAAGTTACCAATCAACGGGAAGTTTTTAAAGAAATATTATCCAGTCACATGGGAGATGCGGGAATAAAAGTTCATTTCATCAAGTTCACAAAAAGGTGTACAAATAGAGTTGGTCGACCAGTTACAATCAAATAATTCTAGGGTGATGAAGGTAGGAGAGATTCAAGAACGGCCTTCAACTCCAACCACCTCACCTCGCCCATCGTGACCTCGGCTTGCCGATTCCTCTTATCTATCTTCAGATGCTTGACACGCTTCACACTAGCCGCATATTCGGTCAAGCAAGATTTGCCACTCGACTCAAAATCCTTTACAAGCTTGGAGTTCGATAATTTAACGGTCGAGGTAGGCCAGCATGTCTTTCTTCGCCTTCAAAAGTTTGACCTTTGGACGAAGAGCTTCTCGAACAGTCATCGTAACTTTCAAGTCATCTTCAGCCCAGAGAGCTTTCTTGAAAATACCAAAGTATTCTCGGCTTCATTCCAGGGTAGAAGACACTCGAGTGATGGCTTCAGTGCTTAATTGATCGTCAGCTGCAATATCGTTCAGGCATGCACCCACAGAATCGAGACCCTGGCGTTCGAGAACCTCTGAAGCCGATAGAGATAAGATCTCTTGCAGCCTAATAAGAGCATTTAATTCGATCGTCAGTATGGAGGACCTAGTTGTAGCTACCGAAGGTTTGGCCATTCCCGAGGTATTCAAAAGAAGAGCATCGAACTCGACTTCCTAATAAGGCTGCATATAAAAAAATTTAGGCAAAAGGAAAACGTGAAAGAATATAGTAGAGAATTGGTTTTTAAACCTACCGAGATAAGACTTCGGTTATGTCTCATGGTTCATTGCTCGAATTTAGAGAGCTTAATGGTCGAGCCCAGTGTTTTAGACCACTTCTCAATTCACGTGACCGATGAAAGTTATCTACATTCGACAACCACTGAGGTGGCCAGGAAATATAGATAACACCCTTCGGTGCATAAAATTTTCAATGAAATGAATAATTGGGCACCTGACATGTAATATTTTTTTCGGTTCAGACTCGTTATAGTAAAGTTAACAGGAGAAAGTGATCGAGTCTTACAAAAGCCAAAGTCGCCTCTTGAGGGGAATGCTGAGGTCTTGATCCTGCTGGTGAGTCGGTGTTTCTACCATCATTTCAGGCTCAATTTAAGGCCTTTTTCCACCATCGGCTACAGGAGGATCGACCTGGTCAGTCGCCTCAACCACAGGGGGAGGCCCAACGGAATGAGGTTCGGTTGGTCAAGGGTGGCTCGCCAGCGGAATCTCATCACTTTTGTCTTTTCGACTAATGGTACAGCAACTGGTTCAACAATGACCTCAGGGACCTCAGGGGCCAGGTGAACTTGGGAGCTGAGCGAGTTGGAGTTGGCCGTTTCTCCTTTAAGGCCTGGACAACAGAAGTAGGAGGAGAGGCACTAGGAGTGGTCACTCTAGTGGTCTGGCTGGAGATAACGTGAATCTCCCATGCTCTTTTCTTCACCAATTTCTTACACGTTTTGTGGGACAAAGGGCTTTACCTGCCATCTCGGTGTCCGGGCGAGGCCGTTTGCTTAATGTGTTTTACACGACGATTTTAGATTTCTTGGAGGAAGGGGCTAATTTTTTCCTGGTCGCAACCGCAGCGATCACGTATGCTTGTTCAATAGTCGACCGCCTGAGAAAGTGAAATCTAGTTAGTAAAATCGATTAAGTGTTTGAAGAATAAAGGTAGAGATAGTTGTATACCTTGGGCGTCCCTTTGGATTGAGGGGCAAGAGCTTTTTTGGGTCGGTCGTTAAAAATTTTGTTGACCACGTTTTCGATCAAAGTGCCAAAAAAGTCATGGGTATATTTTTCCCACCAGTCGCCGAAGGTGTCGGTGCCAAGAGATTCAAGAACAGTTGGTCGAAGGAGGAATTTTTTGCATCGTTCCTAAAACTCTTTCTCGGTGTCTCTGCACTCCCTTTCTGAGGAACCAGAGAGGCGTCCCTGGCTTAGAAGGGAACGGGAAGTAAGTAGAGCCACCGGGCAACCTTAGAGGTAGCCAAGCTGTTGGGCAGCAAAGTGAGGGGTAGACTTCCCAGCTTGCTCGGTGGGTATCACAACCTAGGGGATGGTCACGAGTTAACACGAACGACCCCCAGTGTTGACAAAGACCAGCATCTTCACTTTCACTCCAAGTTAATATGGGAAGCCTGATGAAGTGGAGGTACTCTTGACGGCGGCATATTAAGAATTCGTCGTCAGAAAGAACGTCTAAGCCAAAGAAGTGTTTGAAGACTTCTTCAGCTTGGTGAGAATGAGCTAGTCGAGAAGCCAATTGAAGGCCGAGCGCTGCAGTGGACTGAATGTTGGAAGTATGCCCACAAAGCCACTCATTTGATGTAATAGCTTTTTGGAATACTTAATGTATTAAACTTTTATATGTTTAATGAAGGGCAAAGCTTATTGTTAATCACTATTTATTGTATCATGTGTTTAAGCAATAAGGGAATCCTAGGGATGTATTT
Source organism: Malus sylvestris (assembly GCF_916048215.2). NCBI lineage: Eukaryota > Viridiplantae > Streptophyta > Magnoliopsida > Rosales > Rosaceae > Malus > Malus sylvestris. The sequence goes on from NC_062264.1 coordinate 11,414,717, forward strand.
GATCTAAGAGACAAGTGATCTAAGTGAGTTAGATTATCGAGACCATTCTCTTATGTTCATTCCTAAAACGTTCCTAGCCATAGGATTGCCAATTGGGTATTGACAATCCGCTAAGGTTAGTATGTGTTATGTCAACTCAAGCTTGAGTATGACTAGTCTCAAGTCATTTGGTGTTGGACACTAAGACAAAAACATAGGTGCTCGAAAGAGTAATCGAGTACACTGAACAACAATCAAAAGAGAGTTCGAACATACATGTCATGTAAGAACTCGAAAGTTGCAATATGCAAAGTAGTCCTTTGACCTGAGGCATCATAGATGTCTAATGGTTAGGTCCTTGATCTTTGATCATGTCAACGGCATTCCATCGGAGTGTCCACGGCATTGTTGGGGTCAAGCTATCTAGTCATGTAGGCATATGAATGCACAACAAGGGATCTCTAACCTTCCATGGTGGAAGGAGAATACTCTAAGATATGATTCTAAAGTCTTTGGCCAAAGCATATGAATATGACTTAGGAAGTTTGTTCCAAATCATATTCAAGGGAATCATATAGATAAGTATCACATTGGATAGTAGACATGAAACAAACTATCACTTAAACAATGTGATTAAGAGTATTGTATTAGAGAATGACCGTATTGCATTGTAGTTGTAACTGGATAGGTTCTCCAACCACTTCTACTTGGCTTGGGTAACCATGACATACTGCTAGGTGTCACTCATGGTTTGTGGAAGCCCTAATATTAGCAAACACTAATCATTAAGGGAGATTTGAAATGTGGTTTCAATTCACAATCGATCGTTAAGAGTAACAATCGCCCACTACCTCGCTAATTGGAACCTAATGGATCGTACACCGAGTAAGGATGTATGTGAAGAAATTAAATGAAATGGATAAGCAATTAAATGGTTTAATTGAAGAATGGTCAAGGTTAATTAATTAGTTAATTAATTATACGAAATGTTCGTATTGGGCTTATATGTTGGTTTTGGGTTTCGGGGCCCAAAAGCGTTTTGGTCCACAAGGCCTATTATGTTTAAGTTGTATGACAACTAAAACAAAATGGGCAAATAGCCCAATAACATTAATATGGCCAGCCATTAGGGTGGATGATGCAAACTTGGATTAATTACAAGTTTGCCACTCACTTGTAATGAAGTATAAAAGAAACTTTATAGCTTTATTTTCATTAAGGGTTTTCTTGAAGAAATTGGGTGAAACATTTTCTCTCATTTTTCTCTAAAGAGGCCGGCCACTTAGGGGAGGGACATCTAGCAATCTCTTCTTCCCTAAGTCATCCATATCATCTTCACAAGATACATCCTTGGTGAAGAGACTTAGAGACATCAAACTTTTGATGTTTTGGAGAACAAATCCTCAAAGAAGCAAAGGAGCACTAAAAGGAGGAAAATCACAAGGAATATCCAAGGAGCTTGGAGGGGACTTGAAGACCCTCCACTTAGGTGAATCCCTTGTGTAAACAAGGATGAGCTTCAAGGGTAAAGAAACTCTAAATCTTTACTTCTCTTTAATGTTGTTAAAGAGTTTATTGGTTCACCATATACTAGGCTTTGAAAGTCATGGGTTTTATGAATTATTTTTTAATGCATGCCTACTTTAAAGTGTTAATAGTTTGCATATGTATTCAAATGTTCTTACTTGTTCTTAGCTAGGACAAAATTTTTCCTTCACTGAAGGTTAGGGATTTCTGGCCGAAGTATGGAAAAATAGACCTGCAACCAGAGTTGGAATACCAAGAAATGCCCGTTCTAGTGCAGGTCGCTCTTGTTAATGGTCGTTTCAGTTAGGCAGCGCAGAAGGTTGGCAAGGATAGCTGGACTGAGCGCCAGAGAGTGACCACTAGCTAGGGCTTCAGCCACCAGCATATTTTCAACCAAACACATATTTGACTTGGTACAACAAATAAACTTGTTGTACTAGTAAAATAGGAAGGCCTCGTGTTCTCTCTTCCATAGACTTGCCTCCTCTCGACTAGCAAAATTATGGATAAGGGTGTTGTAGTTGAGAAAATTCTTGTGCAACTTTTGAACTTCCTCCTTTGAAGGCTCTTAACCTTTTTAGCTCAACGTCTCGACGGCCCATTCATCGAATAGTACCTTGAGGTCGAGGTTCGACGCGCACTCAATAAGGGTGGCATCTATTGGAATGCCAGAATGAGAAGTCCTGAGGATAGTTGACATGTCAAGGATAGTGGGGGTGATAGGGCCAGGGAAGGATCATGGTGTTGGTGGCCGAGCACCAGAGGCTTAGAGCTACCATAAGGAGTTCTTTATCCATGGCAATCTCCATGGTTAAAAGCTTAATGGCGTCGTGGATGCCGAGAGCCTCTCATTCGTTACTAAAGAATTTTTCCATTCGTATGACCCAGGCCGCCCAGTTTGCGTCGGTCGAAGGCCAAGCTCCTTAAGGCTTTTTCAGGCACCACTTCGACCAATCAAATCCTTGCAACAAATATGCCAGGCAATGTTCTTTAAAGAGGTTGGTGATGGACGATGGCACTGCGTCTATAAAGAGTGGTCCCAAGATTTGATAAGCAGTGTTTAAATCACTCTCAAAGCGTAGAGTCTAGACGACGCTCCGATCGATGAAGTCTTTGCACTTGTTGCACTCATTGGAGAGTTGGGGGATAAAAGAGGCCATTGATAAAGGCTCGATAATTTCTGGGTTAACAGCTTAAGGGTTTTTTTTTTGGGATTTTGGATTGTAGGTCTTAAGGACTTTGGAAAACACAAAGTATGAATAGAAAAGGTTCAGGTATTTATAGGCATTTTGGAAGGAAGGTTAAACGTTTGATTTTCAAAGTTAGAGGAAAGATTGAGCAGGAAAGTTGTTAATCATTGCGGATATTCAGAGAATCCAGTTCAAAAGATCAAGTTTTCACGGTTTGAAGATGCACGATTGCGTGTTACAGCGGATTTAATGTAGAAGAGACGTTTTAGCTGTCACTGGGGGTCATCCAGCTCGTTGGCGGCATAGTCAAGGCCGGCCATATCCCATTGGGAATCCATGGAATGTGGGTGAGTCCTATTGTGAGAGGGACAGATAGGGTAGTTGAATCCTGATACGAAAAGGAGTTTCGGTAGGATAAGGATGCTGAAGCTTGGGATTGAATACGGCTTGATAAAGGGTTGAGTTCAAAGTCCTAATAGGAGTAAGACTGGCCGAGATAAGGTTGAATCGGGGGAAAGAGTCCTAATCGAAGTATAATTTTGATTCGATCAGAAGCAAGCTAGCTACTATAAATAAAGGGAGGGGTGCATCATTCAAACCCTCTCCAATTTAACACATAAACTGCCCTGCCCAAACCATCGCTCTACGCAAAACCTCTCAATAACCTTGAGATTTTTTAGTTTCTTTTTCGCTAACACATCTTCAGTTTGGATAAACAGCATTGTGAAGGCAATCGGCGAACATCTTCAGTTTGGATAAACAACACTGTTGCCGTAGAATCAGCCGACCGCGGAGCACCTTCAATTTGGATAAATAGCACTGCGTCGAGGCTGACTGGTTATCTATCCAAGTCTTGATTGAGAAGGGTTTTCGAATCCTTATTGGCAGAGGTCATCTCATTAGCCTTCTTGGTGAAGTGAATTGTTACAGTTTATTAGGGCTCGGTACATTAAACACCGAGTTGTTTTATGATTGAATACTCATAAGTAGGCTTTAAAGTTCAGCATTCTGATGGCCGAACCACGTTTACCGTCAAGACATATATCTATTTTGAGTATATATGCCCCTATACTCTTGTGTCGATTCGATGTCCTTATACACCTACGAATATAATCACTGTGACCGAATTTGGCGTTGATGATTTGTGAACTTCGGGTAACTAGTAGCCTTGTCTTCAGGCTCTAAAACCCGAAGGCCGGGGCATGTTCCTTCCTCAGCCGCAGTCGCAAGATTCAGCAGTCAGCAGCGTACCCAACGCAACATCAAAACATTTTACTCCCCGACCGAGCTTAACCGACGAGTTGGCACGCTCGCATACAACCGAATGACATAATTAGGTCATTAGTTACTCGGCATGCACGCCAGTATGCCTGGTAGTTTTTAGGGTCAACACAGAGCCATGTGGGACTCACGATCATCGCGTAAGGCCAATAGGACCTACCCATCACGTGGCAGTATGGGCCCGCTCCCTAGCTCTGATACCAACACAGATATTGTCCCCAACTTGTAATTATCACCTACATAATCCATTAGATATGAGATTTTATTACAAAAGGCCTCAGTATTAGTTGGAGTGGGGTTAGGATATTTAAACTTTTTTGTTCTTAGAGAGGAATTTATTCCAACGGAGCTCCGATACACGAAATTACTTTGGTCAAGCCAACCTAGGTAGTCGATCAGAAATGCTTAGGTCAGATGCATAGGGTCAGGAAAAAAAAAGATTCAAAAAGTGTTTCTGACCCACATGTTTACAATCATGCTCCCTACGAACTTTTGTTTGAGATTCACTCGCATGCAATCTAGTCTGGGAAAATCATTCCCGAACTACATTGAACATATTGAATATCTCAATTTAGAAACAAGGCAAAATATTGAACAAATCTTTGTTATCTTATTCCTTGTAGATTATTTCGAGAACAATGCAGCCGTCTCAAGTACGATAAATACACGAATGGAAGCAAGGGTTTCCTTATGCATTTAAATGCTTGCATTCCTGGTACCGGAGTAAGGTGGTACTCCGGCTATCACGATGAGAATCTTTGATAGGAGCATATTTATGCGACTTAGTTAGCTTGTTTTCTTGCGCTTTTGTAGTTAGTTTGTGTTTATTATAGTGTTTTAAGCTATTTTCGTGTGTTTGTAGGTCCAAATGACAAAGTTGCCAAGAAAGTGCATTTTGAAGCATTTTGGAGCAATTTTGGGCTCTAAATGGATAGCACATGTATGGGCCAAGATGGATGGACGAATTTGGAGTTCAAAAGGCTAGGAATATGATAAGGAGATGAAGAAATTAAATTCAAGACAAAGAAGATAAGGAATAAGCTCAAAAGAGGAAACATTATCCACAACCTTATCTGATCCAAACTAACCTTATCTTATCTTATCCTATCCTAATCTTATCATGCCTTAATCCTAGCTGCAAGGGGACCTACATATATATTTCTAGAACCTATTTCTAGAAGAATTCCCTTCTATAAGTCCCAAATCAACCACAAAACACATTGTTTCTAGAATCCCTACAAAAGTGGCGCCTATTCCCTTCTAGAAGGCTTTTGCCTTGCCTTGCAAGCTATTCTCTTTTCCCTCCAATGTGTGCCGCACCTCTCTACCCCTTTTCCTTTGTGGACTCTGATCTATTAGGCTTTATTCCTTGTGGATTTGGGTTATACAAATCCTTTTCTGAAATTAATTGGGCTAAACCCTTTCCTTAGTGGATTTAAATCCTTGTGATGCACCCTAGGGCCCTAATTCTCTTAGTGTACTGATTCCTAGCCCTAATCTGATTAACCCTAGGGTTTTGCCTTGCCTATATATATGTGTTTTAAGCTTAAATTCGTCACCACCCCTCATACCATTCAGAAACACTAGTGCTGCAACCCTAAACACCATTCTACATCACAAAACACCATTCTACTTCAAGATACATCTCTACTGCACCTTTTGGAGAAGAATGAGAGCCTCGTCGTGCATGCCATTGATGAAGGAGGGCCTTGTGCGCAAGCCATCTGCATCCTTGGGAGTTCTAAGAGTTCTTTCTTTCCTCGTTTCAATTTCGATGTTTATTTCAATTTGCTTTTCAATTGCTATGAACATGTGTAACTAAATTCTTATTGGTTAGTGGTGAATTCGAAGCCATGGACATATGTTTAATATGAATTGATTCCTTTCAGTTATTGTTTCGTAAAACATGAATGCGATTTACTTATATATTTGATTGATAACTTATTCATGTGTGTTGATTAAGGAGGCCTACTTAGTTTGCATGCTTGAATCTGATGCTAAATTATAAGGGACTTTCACGTAATCGTTAGGAACTTATAATTATAAGTAGTGGAGATTGTTAGTCACAATTGTGTTAAGTAGATTCTTGGCAAAAGTATCATGCAGTTCATAGTTATAATTGCCTTATCAATGCTTATGATTTCCATGGAACTTGAGAAGAATAATTTGGGTTGTCGCATGCGTTCATCCAATTCAATGAATCTAGGGAAATCTGAGAGTTAATTTGTGCATTCACGATTAATTTGGGGCATTGTAATTCATGGTTTAAAGAAACAATACTGGAAATCGATTTATGTTGCATATGTTCATGTGTGGAGAATGATCCTCTAACTAGCCTTTCACTCTTGAATTCATCTCAATTTCGTTTTCGATTACTTTGTTTTGCAATTCATTTAGTTTTATTTCAATTTCGTCAGAAACCAAACCCCTTTTTCTACTTTGTGTTATTACGTCAGAATCTGTCCTAACTAGGTTCTTTAGAGTGTTTTGAGTTAATATAGGTTAGAATTAGTCCATAAACATTGTTTGAGTCTCAATTTAGTCTTAAATTCTTCCAATTTACTCCCTAGAGTCTGTTTTAGTCTAATTGTTAATATTGTGCTGTTTTGAGTCTTTTAAGTGTATTATGAGTTAGTTAAGTTACAATATGTTTTCTTTTAGTCTTTTGAGTCAAAGTAAGTTTTAATTTCGTCCAAATCACTTGTTGGGTTTAGAATTGAGTCTTTTTAATTTAGTTTTGCAGATTTGAATGTTTTAGGTCAGTTTAGAGTCTATAGAGTCTATTCTTGTGTTTTTAAGTCGAGTTTAGTGTTTTAAAGTTTAATTTGAGTAGATTAGCAGCCCTAGTTAATCCCCAATTTAGAACGATCCCTACTTACATCTTTGCTACAATTGTCATCAATAGGGTTTAATTTGTGTGTCAAGTAATTTTCACATCAATCTTTTATGGATACTAAGTTTGGGTGGTAATATTTCTCTGAATCAATATTACCGATGAGGGGTTTTTAACTAAAAACTCTGTTCCAGGACCATAAACTTACTCGCATTCTGCTCCGCTACTTATTCTATTCTTTAAAGTTCGTTTATTTTGGAAACATTTATCGGATTGGGAATTTCACATGAAGAAGATGTATGAGATGGGACAATCTTTACACAAGCACATATCTATTATCAAAGTGGCAAAGGAGATCAACTCAGTACAATAGTTTGGGGGAAACAAACCCTCATCCCAGGCAATGAAATATTTGAAAAGGACAATATAAGACTCTTGATTGACGTCATCAAGTGTTATTGCCAGATCAGCGGTTTGCTACGCCCACCTAGTCGCATACTGCGTTACTACTTTGAAGATGAGTATCCTGATGAAGATCTACCACCATTGTTGTCTGTACATGAAGGAGATAGAGAAACCTGGAGACGAAGAATTCACAAGGACACCCCATCATATTGAAAGGACAGGACATCAGTACATGTTATGCATAAGGTGTCCAACAAGAAGGGAATGCGTGATGGGCATCCAGTATGATTCCAACCACTCAAGCCATATGAGTACCACATGGGTGAGTGTTTGAACAAAAAACCAGCGTTGTCACAATCAGTAAGCATCAGATGAGGAAGAAAGATGGGATGGAAGGGCCTTTTATTGGATCTCTATGCTTCGTGAAGATCCAACCATTCTATAAGACCCACACGAAAGCCTTATAAAGGGATGAATATTATAGGACAAGTTGCAAGAAGCATGGAAAATTATAGAACGAGTTGCAGGAAGAAAGAAAACATTTTTAGAGATTTACGGCAAGCGGTGCTATTTTATGGGATTGAATCTTTCCCGTCAAAAGACTAAGAAAATAATTAGAGTTAAGCAAGGAAGACACATGCGTCATGGCAAAAAATGAGAAGGGTTTGAAGAAAACTGTGATTTGGTAAGGCTATTTAAAGGAAAAACACCATAATATCTCACTGTTGAAAGTGAAGGGTCGCGCATCTCGGGATTGACATACATGAAAATTGAGGTCAATTAATAAAACGTTTGGAAAAGGTAGCCACGTAAAACGAAGGCATTCGTCATCATCACAGTTATCTTTTTTTTCGATTATGAAGTTTATGTGATGGAAAACAAAACGACTTGGCTACCCACCTTTAATAACAAGCCGGACCTGCCTGCAAAGAATTTGAAGACTAAACAATATGTATTCCAACTTACTCAACAAGGCATGGTCTTTGTATAACAATTCATCCTCAATGGGAATAGGTTGCCTTTCTAATGAATAGTTAGGGGTGATTGTGAGACCATAATTTTCAGGCCAGAGTAATGCTAATCTAAATACTATTACCTCAGAAGTTCGATCATGGACTTACCAACTCCGGGCGGAGCTATATCAGACGGAGCAGGGTGCCACCATCATTCTTCTCCAGGCCAATAGGCGGAGTTCTAACAACTCTGCTGGATGACCATGCTTGTTCTATAAGACATGAGATATGATCTAGATATAGACACAATCAGATCCTATAAGCCTAGAGTCCCTACAATCTAGGGGTGTGCCGCAAGTAATCCAAACTCCTACGAGGATGCAATATCTACTTACTAAATATCCTCTAAGATTATCTCAGCTTAGAACGAGAGTTCTATTCTAAAAAGGTCTCTCTCCCAGGGTATAAATACACCCATCTAGGGTTCATATATGGTAACGCAATCTATTCACTTGAATTCACTCCCCACTACTTGAGTCTCAAACCATTTACTAACTTGACCATTAGAGAGTCTTTGGTCAGCACACACACACACCTCCCTGGCCTAAGGTTTGCTTATGGTTGTTTCACTATTTTGTAGGTTGCTCAGGATTACAGGGATTTGTGCTTAACCACCGCTCACAGAGGTGCATAGATTTGGTTCCAATGGCATGGTAACATTGACATTTGCTGTAATGTGGATTCAAGAAAAGCACCAGTAAGGCCGCTTTGTAAGTTAAACACAAAGAAGATCAAGGAACACTCATTGTATCCATATATGTGGATGACATTGTCTACAACAGGAGTTGTACTGAGATGATTAAATAATTCAAATGTGACATGATGAGCAAATATGATATGACTGATTTAGGTTTGTTGCATCATTTCCTTTGAATTGAGGTAATTCAGCAATAAGGGAGTATCTTTATCCATCAGAAGAAATATGTATTGAGCTTGCTTGAGAAATTTGGTTTAAAGAACTACAAGCCAGTGTCAATTCCTTTAGCTCCCACTGATAAGCTAAAGAAGGATAATGGTAGTGAAGTAGCTGATGAGGAATTGTTTAGAAAAATTGATGGCAGCATTTTGTATTTGACTACAACAAGATCTGATGTAATGTCCATAGCTTGTATGCTTGTTAGGTTCATGCATTGTCCTATAACCTAGGCACTGCAAAAAGGATTATGCACTATGCATTGGTTTTTGTTACAGTGACTGGAGTGGAGATGAAGAATCCACTTCTGGTTATACCTTCGCCTATGACAATGCAGCATTCTCTTGGGCTTTAGTAAAGTAGCAAAGTGTGGCACTCTCTATAGCTGATGCTGAATCATGTGCGCATCTGAGGCCACAACACAAGCCATTTGGCTGAGATTTGTATTGCAGGACTTTGGCGAAGAGAAAATTGAGCCTACTATATTAATGCGTGACAATACTTTTGGTATAGCTATGTCAAAGAACCATGTGTTTCATCAAAGGTCCAAGCATGTCAAGAGAAAGTTTCATTTTATTAGAGATGCCATTCAAGAAGGGATTATTGATTTGCAATATTGCAATACGGAAGAGCAACTGGCATACATCTTTACCAAGCCATTGGAAAATGACAAATTTGGTTGTTTGAGAAGCAAGCTAGGAGTGGTTTCAGTTAAGACCTTTTAAGGTCTAAATTGTGTAATAAACTTTAATTAGAGCTTTGTTGAAGTGGCAAGAGTTTGTTAGAGATTGAGGGTTGAGATTGCTTGATTTTATCGTAGGCTAAGATGTGAGCAAATGACAGAGTCTTATAGGGCATTGCTTGTGGACAATTGGATGAGCTCATAGGCTCACTCCCTCTCTCTAGCCTAATGGCTATTTTTTACTATTGTGAGGCGTCAAATAAAAATACATAAAGCATGACTTGTGCTCTGTGATGGTTGGATTCGAAGCATTATCATTCTCATTTCTTCATGCTTTGAGCTCAGCAAAAGCATCATAAAATTCATACACAAATCATCAAATTCTAACAAATACATGTGTTAGCTTACTATGAGAACATTTGAAAGAGTTGTGATCAATCAAAGCAGTGCTTACAGATATTGCACATTTTAAAGAGATACGAGAACCTCTATAAATAGAGGTTGTTTCCTGCATATTTTAACATAACTAAAAAGTTCTATTTCTCCCTAAAGAATCTCGCTGCTCTCTCTTTATAATATTCTTATAAGCCTCCATTATTTTCTTGTTATTTTCAAACAAAATCTAGAAACTAATAATCTACATAATTAGTTTCTAAGACCCTTGAATCCCTAACAAGTTGCTAGGCTTCATTGTATCTTAAAGGCTTATTTGCATAGACCTCTGCACACTTGTAGAGAGGGCAAATAAAGTCTTAAGGAAAATGTAATTATTACGTAACTTGAAACAAAATTCCTTCTAGCCATAGTCTACAAACACTATTTTTTCAACACACTATTATATATGTTACGATTGTTAAGGTATATACTATGAACTTGCAAGAACAATATTGCAGATAGAACTAGAGAGAGAGAGAGAGAGAGAGATGAAAGCTCAAGATATTTCTTGTATTGATTACTTAGTAAGGAAGTTGTTACATGAATGAAGTATTTATACAACTCACAAGATTCTAATAAACTAACTGCCTATCTAAGAATTAGACAAGTGTCAACATCTCAAGTACACAATCACTAATACAATATCTCTACCATCCCCCCCCTCCCCCACAAACTCATGCTTTGACACATGCAATGAATTTTGAACAAAGGTGCACTAAGTCCCTTAGTCAAGATATCTACAAACTGCTCATTGGAAGACACAAATTGCACTTGAAGTTTGTTTGAAGCCACTCTTTCTCAAACAAAATGTACATCAATCTCGATGTGCTTTGTCCGTTGGTGTTGTACTGGATTGAATGACAATGTGATTGTAGAGAGATTGTCACAAAATAACACAAGTGGTGGTACTAAGATATGCATAAAACTGAAAATATGTTGAATCCAATCAAGTTCAACTACAGTTGTAGAGAGTGCCTGACATTTAGCCTCAGTGGAAGACCTTGAGACTGTTTGTTGCTTTTTAGAGGATCATGATATAGGATTGCTGCCTAAAAACACCACTAAACTAGTAGTGGACCTCCTGTCATTAGGGTTACCTGCCCAATCAGCATCACTAAAAGCTTATAAGGTCAAGTCTCCTCTAGAATAGGTGACACCACACTTCTTAGTACCTTTCAAATAATGAAGGATTCTTTTAATAGCAGTCTAGTGAGAACCATGAGATTGCGCATGAATCGATAGACCTGATGCACAAAGAATGCAATATCAAGTCTAGTAAATGTGAGATACTATAAAGCAGGATTTGAATATGGTTCTCCCTCATCTTTTAGTAGCCTATTAAGCAAGGTGTTTCACAAGATTTGGATTCAGACATTTCTGTTTTCTGTAGTAAGTCATTAACATACTTATGTTGAGACAAGAACAAGCCAATGGAAATTGTAATTATTTGAATACTAAGAAATAAATGGAGAAGACCTAAATCCTTGATGTTAACCTCGGAAGTCAAATCAGAAATTACTTGTTAAATGGCCTGAGTTGCACTACCCGTTATTATAATGTCATTCACATAGAATATGAGGGTAACAATATTAGATCCCACAGTTTTCACAAACAATGAAGAATTCGAGTAGGTGTTCTTGAACCCTAATTTAGGTTAAAATGTTGTAAACCTCTCATTCAATGCATTGGGAGCCTATTTTAGGCCATAAAGAGATTTATGTAGTTTGCGTACTAGCTGAGGGTTATCGGAGTCCTCAAAACCAGGTGGTTGTGCCATAGGTACCTCCTCTTGAAGAATTCTATGTAAGAAGGCATTCTTGACATCAAGTTGCCTGAGAGACCCGTTGAAATTAGCAGCAAGTGCAAGAACAATCCTCACTGTTGTAGATTTAACCACCGAACTAAATGTATCACTATAGTCAATTCCAAGTTCTTGACTAAATCCCTTGGCTACCAATCTGGTTTTATGCCTTGCAATAGACCCATTAGAATGTCTTTTGATTTTAAAAATCTATTTGCAACCTAAAATATTCTTGTTAGGTGGTAGTTGAACTAAACTCCAAGTACCCTGAGTGTATAATGCATCAATCTCTTCTGTCATAGCTTGTAACCACAATGAACTTTTAAGAGATGTTTTGTAATTGAGAGGTTTGGATTAGACAAGTCAATGTCCTTAGAAACTGATAAAATAGCCTTTTTCTTAATAACACCACTCTTATTTCTTCTCTGCATTAGATGTGGGTTGAGATGAGGAATATCCAATACTACTTGGAGACTATCGGGACTATAGTCAAGTGCCACAGGGATATGAGAAATATCACCTGTTGCACTAGTAATGGACTGAGAGGATGCAGGAGTGATGGATAGTGATGTATCAAATTGAGGGCTACTATGATGTGGTGATCTGGTGATAGAGGCATTGGAATAAATTAACATTGGTGAATCTAGTATAGGGATTGGAGAGGATAATGCTTGGGATGGTAAGACAGATGAATCAGGTGACACTATCGCATTATCATGAGTAAAATTTGGTGTTTGACTCACATGTTGTGCAATAACTGGAACGGGGATGATCTGTGACTTAGTTGCTGCCAATAAGTCCGTGTAAGGAAATTCTTTCTCAGAAAATACCACATGTCTAAATACATATATTATTTGCCTAGATACTTCAAAACACATAAACCCTTTTATATTTGGATGCGTACCCCAAAAAGACACATTTGTGGTTTTGGTTTAAATCTTAAAGGTATTGTAGAGTTTGCGAAGTGGATAAAAGGCACACCCAAAAGCTCTGAGATGAGATATAACTAGAACACAACCAAATAACATTTCAAATGGAGATTTGTTTGATAAATTGGGAGTAGGCATTCTGTTGATAAGGTATATGGCAATTTGACAAGCAAAAGACTAGAATTGGGAAGGTAATTTTACAGTTTGTAACAAAGTGATTGTAGTTTCAATCACATGCCTATGTTTTCTCTCAGCCAACCTATTCCATTCAGGTGTATAAGGACATGATTTTTTATGAGAAATACCTTTATCTAATAGAAAAGACTGAAGTTTGTTGGAAATGTACTCACCCCTTCTATCACTTTGCACAATTTTAACCTTTGCATTAAATTGAGTGAGTACATATGAATGAAAGGAAATGAATGTGGCACAAAGGTTTGATTTATTTATTTATTAATGGAAATATCCAACAATATCTGGCACATTCATCAATAAAAGTGGCATAGTATCTCAACCCATCTACTGAAATACATGGTGCAAGGCCTAAGGGTCACTGTGTACAATCTCAAATGGTACACAAACTTATTGACAATAGGCTGGAAAGGTAATTTGTAGAACTTTCCTTCTAAGCAACTTTGACATATAATAGGATTAGACTCTATAGTACATGTTAGGTGTGATTTTTGTAACATAAGGGATACAATTGGATTGGATGGATGCCCTAACCTATTGTGCCAGGTAGTTGAATTGACAAGTTGACCAAGTAAAGCTTTGTGTTGTACAACTAGTTGATTTGTTACAGAACAAGGATGAGCTAGGGAGTGAATTGGGTAGAGTCCATTACTACACAATCCTTTGTATAGAATCCTCCTTGTGGCCTTATCCTAAATCCAAAAACGGAAGGCATAAAAAATGAGCTAACAATTAATATCCAAGCATATTCTATGTACAGAGAGAAGATTTAGTGTAAGTTTGGGAACATACAACACGTAATTCAACTTAATTGGATGCATAAAAGGTTTTAGAATAGTGCTACCAATATGAGAAACATGCAAACCTTCACCATTGGCAATCTGAATTGTTTCATTAGAAGGATATGGCGATGCCAAAGATAGATTGTTAAGATCTGCAATCATATGATTGGTTGCACCTGAATCAGTCAACCAAATTTGTGGAGTGGACTGAGATAATGTCTGTGATGAAGGCTGAGAGACCACTATATGAATTGCTTGCATAGGCTGAGGGGAAGCTTGAAATTGATTGCCTGAGAATTGAGACTGAGGAGAAAATCCTTATGATGAGTAAGATTTCATCTGAGAGTACTGGGAATTAGAACTAGAATCAATGAAGTTGGGACATTTCTCATTGTAGAAACAAAACCAGGTGTTGTGATTAAACCTGCCACATATTTTCCATTTAGGTTTCTTTGGTGGTTTCGATCCACAGAAAGTTGCATAGTGACCATCAACATTGCACAGTTGACAAGTGAGCATTGATAGAGCAAAAGGGCAAAAAGAGTATTGGTTTGGAAAATGACCAAGTACACCAAGATATGGTGTTTGCAAAACATGTGTATGAGTGGGATAGTATGATCTTGGTTGAAAATTTCGAGTATTTTATTGAACTTGGCCTTGCCTTTATTCTTGTTGTTATTGAAGTGCTTAAATCCATTGGAGATAAAACTAGATTGTCCAGGTCCTTTCTGAGCAGAATTGGGATGATTAGCCACCGTAACAGTCATAAAAGGTGCATTTGTATTGGACTTAATGATGACTTCCTCAGCAAGTAATTGAGACCTAAATTCCTTCAATGAAATAACATTCTTCCTTCCTCTTATAACAGTTCTAAAGGTATTGTATTCTGCTAGTAATCCATTTAGTGCAAGAATGACAATATCTTCATTAGCAAAGTACACCCTAGCAGTAGAGAGATAGTATATGGCCTCCTTGATCCTTTGCAAGTACTGAGCAATGGAATTAGATCCCTTTTTAATATTTTGAAGGTTAGACTTCATCTGAAATATGCTAATTTTAGAAACAATGGAGAATTGCTTCTTTAATTGAGTCCATTAATCCTTAGAACTAGTGTTACCAATAGCACATGACATAGCTACTGAAGTGCCCTATCATGCATCATCCAAACTAAGTACTTATCCTAATCTGTGGAAGAAGATGAATTCAAGGAATTTACACTAGATTCTTCAATCACAGATGAAGTTCGAGGTGGACAGAGATGAGATCCATCAATAAATCCCATAACTCCATTACTTTCAGTAATTGCATTTGGAAATGCCAATTCAGATAGTTTGTATCATCAAGTTTAACATTCACAGATGTAGAAATTTAAGACACAAGTGCAATTATAGGTGATTGAAGCACCTGTAATTGAGAAGATATAACCATTTTTCTTGGCACAACAATTTGTAGTTGCGAATTTACCTCACATACACATAATAAACACTTTGCGTGCAAGAAACACATTAGTTGAAGAAATCAGAAGCAGAAACTTGATCTGCAGTGTGTGAGATTCAAGAAACCCTAAAATCGAAGAAGATGAAGAGATGTTGACCAAACACTATGATCGGAAATCGAAGATTCAGAGAAGAGGAAATTCTAGAAATCAGAGATGCTAAAGGCTTGGATCAAAGCTTTAGCTGTGAGCTTTAATGGTGATCGATACCATGTTAATGTATATACTATGAACTTGTAAGAACAATATTGCAGAGAGAACTAGAGAGAGAGAGAGAGAGAGAGAGAGAGAGATGAAAGTTCAAGATATTTCTTGTATTGATTACTTAGTAAGGAAGTTATTACATGAATGAAGTACTTATACAACTCACAAGATTCTAACAAACTAATAACTGCCCATCTAAAATTTAGATAAGTGTCAACATCTCAAGTGTACAATCACTAATACAATATCTCTATCAACGATCACAAGTCACTTATCAGAGATTATGGTTCCATTTTTAACATGACAACTAGTCTGCTCCAGAGCAGATTCAAAGAACCCACCTCCTTAGAAGCCTGAATCTATACATGGTGGAGCAAAGTGGATGATCATATCTCTCAACGTGAGCATCCCTGTGACCTGATTTGAATCATCAACCAAAAAGCTGAAACTACTTTTTTTGGCTGCCATGTTTCTCATGGCTTGCTTCGGTGTGTGGGTTTTCTTGTTCGTGACCGGTGAGTCCATTCTCGGTGAAAAACTATTTTTGAGGCGCAGAAAGCCTGCTGAGAGAAGAGCGCCAAGGTCTTGTTCAATTGTTGTATCGGAGCCTTTTTTGTGATCATCAGTCTCCATGTGAATGAACTGCTCCACAGTTAGACTACTGCAATTGAATGATAACTATGTATGTTAAATATGGAAACTGTCCATGCACTATAATCTTGTGAACATTAATTAAGATATTCTGTTACGTGTCTGAAGGGTTGCATATCAAATGATACACTGAAGTGGAATGATCATATGGGAACCTTCTTATTAACTCAAAGAGATGCTCGATGTATGTCATCGGCGTTTGGATATATAGATTGTAGTATACTACGTGCCAGAAAATATGAACTCAACTGAAAGCATATTTCTTTACGATTTTCTTGTTCAACTACATAGACAGGGGAGAAAGGAGAAGGATGTTATGAATAATTTATTAATTAGTTAGTCCCATATTGGAAAAATATTAAGCAAGCAGCATATCTCATTGCATCAAAACTTTTGGATAACGTGAAAATATCTGGTTTCCACAAAACGGTTAAGTTGGAGATAGCATCCGAATGTTGGAAATGTGCCCTAAAACCAATCATGTGATGATACTTTACGGACATTTCACATGTTAAACTAATCTAGTTTAATATAAAGGGCAAAGATTATTGTTTGAGCCGTCTCATATAAATGTTATATGCTTAAACGATAAAGTCCAAGGAATATGTGATTGGAAGAATGTAATCTAATGAAGTTAGATTCATGAGACCATTCTTTCGTAGACACATCCTAAATGTTCCTGATCATAGGATTGCCAATTGGGCATTGACAGTCCGTCAAGATCGGTACGTGCTATGTCTTCTCTCAGGGAGAGTGACTAGTCTCGAGTCATTGGTGTGTGTGACATCAAGACAAGTACGTAGGTGCTCAGTAGAGAATGAGTTCACTGAACGCGATCAACGAAGAGTTCTCATACTCATGTCACATGAGAACTCATGTTTGGGATAATGCAAATTAGTCCTTTGACCTGAGGCATCACAGTTGTCTTGTGGTTAAGTCCTTGATCTTTGATTATGTCAATGTCACCCCATCGGGGTGTCCACGGCATCGTTGGGGTTAAGCCACTTAGTCATGGAGGCAAGTGAATGCGCAACAAGGGATCTCTAACCTTCAAACCGTTTGAGGGAGAATACTCTATGATATGATTTAGAATCTCTGGCCAGAGTATGATTGAGATTTAGAAAAGTCGTTCTAAATCACATTCAAGGAAATCATATAAGAACACGAATCACATTGGATAGTAGACATGAATAAATAAACTATCAAACCAAACAATGTGGTCAGGAGTATTAGATTAGAGAAAGACCGTATTGCATTTGTAATCCTAAACTGAATAGGTTCTTAACCTCTTCTGATTAGCTTGGGTAACCATGACATACGGCTAGGTGTCACTCATGGTTTGTGGAAGCCCTAAAAGTGTATTATCACTAAAGGGAGAATTGAAAGTAAGTTTCAATTCATAATCGATTTGAAAGAGTTTTGATCGCCCACTGCCTCGCTAAAAGGAACCTAATGGATTGTACACCGTATAAGGTGGAGATGGATGAAACAAACTAAATGAGTAAGAATAATTGAATAGTTTAATTATTTATGGCAAGGATTAATTAATATGTTAATTAATCAAACGAATAAGTTCGTTAAAGACCTCGGGATAGGTTTTGGACCTTAAGGCCCAATGGGCTTCGAACGTCAAGCCCATTGACTTAAGTTGTATGACAACTTAATGAATAATGATTCACTAAGACCCAAAAGCCCAAACAACCCCCCATGGCCGGCCATATAGAGAAAGGGTAGTGAACTTGCTTTAATTACAAGTTTGCCACTCAAATGAATAAAGGTATAAATATGACTTTATAGCCTTTTATTCATTAAGGGTTTGTTTTGGGGAAAATTGGTGAGAATTGTCTCTCCATTTCTCTCTAGAAAAGCCGGCCACCATGGAAGTTGTAGCTAGCCATCTATTCTTCCATGGTCACTCATTTATCATCCATGCTCTCCTTGGTGTAGATCCATCCATTTCCATGGATCTAAGATGCAAGGAATGAAGGCCCTATCTCTTGGGTGATTAGCCTTTGTTTAAATACAAAGAGGAATCTACAAAGGTATATATTTCAACTCACTTTGTTTTGAGTTGATTAATGGTTCACCAATCTACTAGGCTTTGAATTTCTTGGTTAATGTTTTGTTTTTAAGTGCATGCTAGCATGATTCCGCCTTTAATTGTTAATTGCATGCTTAATGATGTTGCTTAAATGAACATGTTTTCTCAAAATATTCCTTCAAGTGGTATCAGAGCCTAGGTCTAGTAGTTGGTGAATCCTTTTGGGTTTTGTAGTTCATAGTTTGTGATTTAAAAGTTGTAATTGTTACAAGCTTTATTCTTGCTTCTTTGAATATAAATTTTGTTAGAAAATTTGCCATCTCAAATGTTGTAGATGTAGTTCATATGAGCATGAATATTGGAGCTAAAATTTGGTGCCATGCTTTTGGGAAAATTCGGCCAAATCCAAAGGGTGGATTTTTGGGTTCTTGTTTGACTTGTTAAAAGTGTTTTCAAGTGACTTTTGGAACCCTTATGTACCCTAGTTTGGTTAGATGTTATTTCCCTAAAGTTTGAATGGTTTGGAATGTTTTTGGGTGGAAAAAGTTCATGGAAAATTTTGAGTTTTTTCATGAGTGTTCTTCATTGTTCTTGACATTTTTGCCAAGAACAAAAAGGTTTGTGTTTTGATTCAAAGTTTTGATTTATTTCATAAAGTTTATGTTTTATGCATTTTCAAATGTTTAAATGTTTTAGATATTTGTTTAAATGGTGTAAGAGGTGTAAGAGATGTAAGAGATATGGTGATGGGTGTGTAAGGATTAATTTCCTTTCACACACACCACTTGCACCACTTGCAAGCTTTATGTCAAAACTCACAAATCAACACACACATCACTAACTTCTTCTTCCAAAACCGGCCACCCTACTAGTGGGGGTACTTTTGGGGCTTTTATGCAATTACATAAAGTTTTGATACTTTTGTGTATTTGCACTTTGGCCCAAAAGTTAACGTTTTTACGTTTAGGTCCAAAAACGCTAAAGGACAAATTGTTTTGATCCTTTAATGAAGTTTTTGCATTGATTAAATTTTGGGTTCTAATGTAATTACATGAAGTAGTGGACTTTTGTGTCTTTACAAAGTGACCCCAAAAGTTTTGCAATATAGCCCAAAAGTTGAGGTTAATTGCTTTATGGCCCAAAAGTTGTGGTTATTGCATATTGGCCCAAATTAAGTAGAGAACAAAATTGTTTTGTCTCTTTAAATGAGAATTGGATTTTCATTTTGTTTAGCTCCATTTAAATCAATTTTATGGATACAAAAACCAAATGAAAATGTTGCATTCAATTTAATTAGTTAAAGTGTTAATTAATTAAAGGGTGATTATGAACCTAAGCCTAATATAATTGAGCTATGTGATAGGCCGTTTCAAACTTGTTTGAACCATGGGAATGTGTAGATTAGATTTTGGTTGTAATTTGATTTGATCAAATGTTGTACAAGGGCATAAGCCCTTCTTTACTTTAAGGTAATTTGTTTTATGCAAATGTTGTAATGAGCATAAGCTCACCTTTACTTTGAAGTACTTCTTTCTTGCTTTATTTGATATGCATGAAAATGAAGTAGTTGGGTCCAACGCCCCTAAGACAACACGCCTTAATGTGATTAAACGCGTAACTAAAATCAATCACCATCCCTAGACCGAGATTCAACACAAGGCTCGTGTTGAATCTAAACCAAGGTTCATAATCATCCTAAGGCCCTAAGGCAACTATATAGTCCATCAAATGAATGCAAAGGTTATGTTAGTAGTATCATATACTCTTGCTTTAAAAACCGTTTTATAAGCATAGTGGGAGTATTATATACAACTAAAAACAATCATATGGACCAATAGTTGTAATAGGACCAAAATTGTTTTAATAGAGATTAAAATGTATATTTATATGTGATGAGACCTAAAACCCTCAACCAAACCAATATTAAGTTGAAAAGCGTGAGAGTGCTTTGAACATTCTTTCGTGGCCTTCCACCGTGGTAGGCTTCAATCGTTTGTGACTCATACAATGTATTCGTCCAGTTCTGGGGTTGCAAAGTATGTGCTTACATTCAGGAGAAGCCTATAAACATATGATGAAGTGAAAGTAGGCAACGAGTATGGCCAATATGGAGTTCTTCTGAGGCCATTCTTGAACCCCTACTTGAACTAGCATGGTGGGAATGACTTAACTAAGTGCAATGGTGCCAATATGGAGTTCTTCTGAGGCATCATTCTCTAGAGGCCAAATAAGATGGGTACTTGCATTAGTTGCAAATGTGTAAGCGTACTATCTCATTATTATTGTTGCTAGCCAATATGGAGTTCTTCTGAGGTGGGCTTGGTAATAGTGAGCCTCCCATAACCTACTAAGAGTTTCCTCCAAAACTCTCGAATTCCAATGAGGGATATGGAATTTGCCAAAAATAGTGGGTGGTGCTATTTGATTTAAAGACCCGAATCAGATGGCTTAAAATCAATCAATTTATATTCGTTATGTATTTGTTTACCAATATATTTGCAAACGCTATCCAAAACTTGACAAAGAAAAGCCGAATGCTTTAGTTTCCGGACTTGGTACCACAATCCCAAAGAATGTCTTAAATGGATTGTATATGTACCTAAGTAGTCTCATCCTCAAAATCTTTCTATTGGTAATGTATCATTGAAAGAACATGTTAGATAAGTCTATCATGAAGAGGACAACACAAACAACCAATGCTTATTCCTTCGTTATATGAACAAAGGAACTTACGAAGATTAGCATAAAGAAAAGGACACTTTTAGTGTTATTAGTTCTTCACTTACAAATCGTTGTATGAAGAAATAATGAGTTGTTTTGAACAACCCTTAGTCAATGCAAACACTTAGTGCTTGTTTCTTTGTTAAAAGAACAAAGAACTTAAGAAGAAAGCACAAAGGCATGGACACTTAATGTGCCATGATTCTTCACTTACAAATTGTTGTATGAAGAAATGAGAGTTGCCTTGTACAACTCTTGAAAGTTTGTAGTTATGTTTAGAACATAATGGTTGGTTGACAAAAATAGTCCATCAACATGGACTTATGATGATTTTGAATCATTGAGTGTTGAAGTGTTAAAACACTTCTAGAGACGGGAACTAGGCAAGGACTTCACCTTTGTGTCCCTATCCTAATCGTTCACTAAGTTTATTGTAAACTATGTAGTGTACAATAAACACATGCTCTCCAAAATGTTTGATGTGTATAACACAATTGAAATAAGTTTCAAGAGAGATAGTGGGAGTTTAGGGACCTTGACTATGGTAGTCAAAGGAGAAGTCAAATGAAGAAGATAAAATTAACTCCAAGGGAACAAACTTTCTTTATGAAAGGATGGACATTGGAAGGGGTATTTGCAAGAAATGTCTTGCAAATGTCAAGAACACACCTTTCGAAGGTGTTGTAAATTGTTCTTGAAAAGTTCAAAACAGTTGGTTCTTCTACTTGAATGCTTGATTCCGTATTAGTAACTATGTTTTACAATCGTTGTAAAAGTGTGACTAATAAGAAGTAGAAGATATATGAGAGAAGGAAAAGGTGCTTCACATTCGGAAAGTGAATCAAATATAGATCTCTGCGAAAGCAGATGGTACTTACTTCCTCATATGAACTACCAAAGAAATTGGAAAAACATAGATTGTCTTTATATTCCAATTTTAAGGAACTAAATTCCGTCACTATGTGAAATGGATAAATGTTTTGTTTGACAAAACATTGTTCTTTATTAATCAATGATTGGATTATGGTAATCTAATTGATTGTCTCTATAGTAGAGATAATATGGTGGTGTTAACTGTTTAGAACACAACGATGCTTAAAACCCAAAAGGTTGCAAGGTAGTGACTAATCCCAACTAAAGTTGTGATACCTCTAAAAACATAAATTACAAGTTAGTCATAGATGGATACTTAGGATCGTTAGATCCGGATCCAATGTCTTCTTGTTAAAATTGTATAGAGGCAAAATGTTTGAATCTTCATTCTTTTGGAAAGAATAAAGAATCACAAAGTTGTTGAGGTTAATTCACTTAGATGTTAGTGGCACTTGTCCACAACATAATACTACTCATGTTGTATGACATTCACCGAAGATCACCCTCGGTTAGACTATAGTTTATTTTAAATAAACACAAGTCCGAATACTTTGCAAAAGGTTTCAAAGAATTCAAGAAATGTAAGTTGATGAGTAAGACATCTAAAGTATTTACCTCCTTAGATTTGATCCAAGGAAAAGTAACACTTTAGATGAGTTTCCTTGAAAGATATCAAGGAAAATAGCATCATAAGATAATGTATTTCTCCATTTGGAGAAGAACAAACTCAAATAAGATTTAGTTCGTTAGATGTTATCTATTACCCATATATAGGATATATACTTCTAAAAACAATATGATTGTCAATTAGAAGATCTTCCAAATTTTTCATAACTCCATAAGATGTAGTTGGAAAGAAAGACAAATCTTAAGCATGTTAAGATTTGGGGTTGTGTGTTAATACACAATATTTGTTTGATAACAATCTTGTAAGATATCCTTAAATTAACTTTTGGATATCGCTTCTATAAACCAACTAACAAATGTTGTTTTGTTGGGTAGTTCATTGTAATCCTACAATGTGATTTGCCTAAGAGCAAATGAACGAAGGATAGAACTCAAAGAATGGTTCTTTGAGAGACAAGAAAGTAATCAACAAATATAACAACCTAGTTCCTAGACCATAAGCTCCAAGGTAGTCGAGAAGGATTTATAAACCGTCTCAGTTGAATGGTTTGAACTTTATGACTATGTCATAGAGTTGCACCTCTTAATTCGAAAGAAATAAGAATGAAAATCCTTATGACTACATTGAGTGCATATACGATATATACTCATGGGAATGGTAAAGTACCATTTGACCCGAAATAATGAAACCTTCATAAGCTAATTGGTAGCTTAAGGTGACTACAATCAAAGAGAATGGTTGACTTTGAAGGAACCATTTTTGACGTAGTCTTAGTTTCAATTAATTCGAAGATTGCTAGCTACAATTAAATGGTGATTCAATGTTTGGACATAATATAGGTTTCCGAAACCATTATTAAGATAGTCTTGATAATATATGTCTAAAACTATGAATCACAAGACATGTAAGTTGTAGAGATCCATCCATCATGGATCTTAGCAAGCTAGTGGGAGCTATAAGCGTCTTATGAGAGAAAGGTCAAATCGTTTGCTTTCTCATAAAGATGTAAATGAATCTTTTGTTTACTAGGTTTACAAAAGATTAGTGGGAGTTAGTCATATTCCTAAATTTGTATGTATATATATATATATATAAATATATATGTGATATATGTGAATGTATATATGATTTATTAATTTTGGAAATGAAATGAATACTTCTTCGTTAAAGTTATGACTTTAAACATTCGTTAAAGTTATGACTTTAAACATTCTATAAAGATAGAATGTATATGGGAGACATAGTCTATATACATGGGATGGAAATCTATATTGATAGATTTTAGGATATAATTTGATTATATCAATCCCTAATAATAGACAAAAGATGCTAGGAAGTTTCTCATATGATGATAAACTTTAATCAGAAGAACAACTCTAGTGAGACTAGGAGGTAGCTCTTCTCAAAGGGAACGTACCCTTTGACTCCCAAAGAAATAATGCGTAAATAAGAATCCTTTATGCATACGCATAAAGGTGATTTATGTATTTCATATTGTATGAAAAACATTGATATGGGTTGTACCTAGAAAGGTACAAGACGATATCAGTGCAAGCCCAGGATCAGAACCATGGCAACTGTCAAGTGAGTCCTTAAGTATTTAAGAAATACTAAAGGATAGATTCCTCAAAGAATGAGGAAGATTTAGAGTAACGTAATGGAAGCGTAAATGTATTAGATTATGAATCTAATCCATCATTGGATGTTTCTTCATTATGAATGAAGAGATAAACAGATATCTCTTTATTATGACTAAAGAGATATTTGGATGGAAACATTAAAGTAATGACTTTAGTGTGTTCCATTATGAATGCAAAATATATTGCCATATAGAAGTTTGCAACAATGTTGTTTGGATGGGAAAGTTCATTTAGTGAACTCTCTATTCGGTTCCAACCAGAAAGTGTATCTAGTGTACTGACACTATGACACTAATGGGGCGATAGCTCAAGCCTGGGAATCAAGGTCTCATCAAGATCCGAACTCATATGAGAGACTGAACCACATGATTGAGAATCATGTATAATGGTGACTCGTTATTCTCAAGGTTGCTTCTATGGATAACATATAGATATCCATTGCCTAGGCCTACTATTCAGCCATTTATGAAATGACTACAAAAGAGGTATCATCACTGATGACTAAGCTGATTGGCTCTAGTGCAAGTGGGAGATTGTTGGAAATGTGCCCTAAAACCAATCATGTGATGATACTTTACGGACATTTCACATGTTAAACTAATCTAGTTTAATATAAAGGGCAAAGATTATTGTTTGAGCCGTCTCATATAAATGTTATATGCTTAAACGATAAAGTCCAAGGAATATGTGATTGGAAGAATGTAATCTAATGAAGTTAGATTCATGAGACCATTCTTTCGTAGACACATCCTAAATGTTCCTGATCATAGGATTGCCAATTGGGCATTGACAGTCCGTCAAGATCGGTACGTGCTATGTCTTCTCTCAGGGAGAGTGACTAGTCTCGAGTCATTGGTGTGTGTGACATCAAGACAAGTACGTAGGTGCTCAGTAGAGAATGAGTTCACTGAACGCGATCAACGAAGAGTTCTCATACTCATGTCACATGAGAACTCATGTTTGGGATAATGCAAATTAGTCCTTTGACCTGAGGCATCACAGTTGTCTTGTGGTTAAGTCCTTGATCTTTGATTATGTCAATGTCACCCCATCGGGGTGTCCACGGCATCGTTGGGGTTAAGCCACTTAGTCATGGAGGCAAGTGAATGCGCAACAAGGGATCTCTAACCTTCAAACCGTTTGAGGGAGAATACTCTATGATATGATTTAGAATCTCTGGCCAGAGTATGATTGAGATTTAGAAAAGTCGTTCTAAATCACATTCAAGGAAATCATATAAGAACACGAATCACATTGGATAGTAGACATGAATAAATAAACTATCAAACCAAACAATGTGGTCAGGAGTATTAGATTAGAGAAAGACCGTATTGCATTTGTAATCCTAAACTGAATAGGTTCTTAACCTCTTCTGATTAGCTTGGGTAACCATGACATACGGCTAGGTGTCACTCATGGTTTGTGGAAGCCCTAAAAGTGTATTATCACTAAAGGGAGAATTGAAAGTAAGTTTCAATTCATAATCGATTTGAAAGAGTTTTGATCGCCCACTGCCTCGCTAAAAGGAACCTAATGGATTGTACACCGTATAAGGTGGAGATGGATGAAACAAACTAAATGAGTAAGAATAATTGAATAGTTTAATTATTTATGGCAAGGATTAATTAATATGTTAATTAATCAAACGAATAAGTTCGTTAAAGACCTCGGGATAGGTTTTGGACCTTAAGGCCCAATGGGCTTCGAACGTCAAGCCCATTGACTTAAGTTGTATGACAACTTAATGAATAATGATTCACTAAGACCCAAAAGCCCAAACAACCCCCCATGGCCGGCCATATAGAGAAAGGGTAGTGAACTTGCTTTAATTACAAGTTTGCCACTCAAATGAATAAAGGTATAAATATGACTTTATAGCCTTTTATTCATTAAGGGTTTGTTTTGGGGAAAATTGGTGAGAATTGTCTCTCCATTTCTCTCTAGAAAAGCCGGCCACCATGGAAGTTGTAGCTAGCCATCTATTCTTCCATGGTCACTCATTTATCATCCATGCTCTCCTTGGTGTAGATCCATCCATTTCCATGGATCTAAGATGCAAGGAATGAAGGCCCTATCTCTTGGGTGATTAGCCTTTGTTTAAATACAAAGAGGAATCTACAAAGGTATATATTTCAACTCACTTTGTTTTGAGTTGATTAATGGTTCACCAATCTACTAGGCTTTGAATTTCTTGGTTAATGTTTTGTTTTTAAGTGCATGCTAGCATGATTCCGCCTTTAATTGTTAATTGCATGCTTAATGATGTTGCTTAAATGAACATGTTTTCTCAAAATATTCCTTCACCGAAAACCAGGTAGATGCGAGCCACGTATGACGTGTATCGCAACAAGTGAACAGGGAGCAGGAGATAAAAGTCTATGTGTTCAGGGTTATTATTAGCTGGAATTGCTACTTCGGTGCTGTCAACGTGTTTGCTTTCTGACCCAAACAATTCAGGCCCATTATTCGTCCAAGTCAGAGATTCCTCTCTCGGTCCAATGCCATTCTGCAGCCCGCTCATCCTGGTCAGCTTGATCAGCTAAGGGTCCGCACAATCGGCAGTGCACTGGGTAGTGCTTGGGCTTCTGCAAAGTGGGCTGGTACAAGGGCTGCTGCTAAGTGGGCTCGCACCAAGCTGATCAACTCCAATGGTATATCAAACCACCTATATTCGTTCCGGGTATTACCCAACTCCCCCTGACGAGTAGAGTGTGTTTGATTGGTGATGAAGAACATCTCGGTTTCGGAGAAGGTGACATCCATGGTGATGTATAAACGCTTAGTTGATGGATGATAACACCGATATCCCTTTTGTTGGCTATTAAATCTGAAAAACACCGCACATGGGTCCAATTTACTGCGTTGATTTTTTTGAAGATGCACATATGCCACAGATCCAAAAATACGAGGAGATAATTTGAGAGAAGATGGAAGCGAGACATGGTCTATCAAGACTTCCATAGGTGTACGAAAACCATGAATCCTGGAAGGCATTCGGTTAAGGAGATAAACGGAATAGGTAACAACATCCGCCCAATATGTGTGAGGAGCTTGAGCTCCAATAAGAAGTGCGAGTGGTTTCCAAGATATGCCTGTTTTTTTGCTTTGCCACATCGTTTTGTTGCGGAGTTTAAAGGCAAGTTGTCTCATGAAGAATGTCATGCTTTGTGAAAAAATGAGAGAGTTTTGAATTAAGATATTCTCCACCATTGTCTGACATGAGGACCTTAACAGGGAGGGAGAATTGATTTCTAATCATACGATAAAATTGTTGGAAGATTTGACCAACATCATTTTTCTGTTTCATTGTATAGAGCCATGTCATTTGAGTGCAATCATCCACAAAGATAACGAACCAACGAATGCCATGTTGCGTAGCTATTGGTGAAGGACCCCACACATCAGAGTGAACTAATTCAAAAGGCACTGTTCTTTTATTGAAACTCAAATTGTACGAGGTTCAATGACTCTTCGCGAGAGTGCAATCATTACAATGAAGATCAGATTCTAAAACGCTGCTAAATAAAGACGGAAGTAATTTTTTCAAATAACCAAAATATGCATGTCCTAGTCAACGATGCCATGACCAAATTGTCTTGGTCTTATTATTGTAACTGCTACACACTTGATTGACTTGGCCTGGCACCATATCCTCCACATAGTATAACCCTCTCTTCTTAGTACCACGCACAATGAGCACCTATGTCTGGATATCCTGAAGTAAGCAAAAATTAGGAAACATCAATACTATACAATCCAATTGTTTCGTAACTTGACCAACAGAAAGTAAATGATTTGATAATGATGGAACAAGTAATGTATTGTGTAAAGATAGATAAAGAGTAAGGGCTATTGAGCCAACGCCCCTAACAGGAGCAACTTCACCATTGGTTGTGATAACATTCTCCTTTGGTGGGGAAGTCATGTGGTGAAACAAAGATTCGTCATATGTCATGTGGTCATAGCCCCAGAGTTTATTATCCAACCAGAATCTCGATTAATGGATGTTATGAGTGCAGTACCCATTTTACTTGGATCCTTATTGAAATTTGCTTAATTAAAGATAGCATCTGGTCCTTTTCCTCTTGAGGCGCTGCATACTGTGACCTTTTTCCAAGGCCTTAACCCCGTTTTTCCTCCATGCCATGGACATCAACATTTGACTTGGGCCCAGGACAACTTGCTGCAACAGCAACGTTCCCAACATCATAATTGAGCCTTGCTTGGCCTACTACCACGGACTCGGTCAGTTTGGCCTGACCCATGCGTCTCCCATTTTCCTTCAATTCCTTCAATTCGTTTTTTCTTTCCCAATACCATTCTGGGTACCCGTTGATCTCAAAACAAGTTTCTTCAGTGTGCCTCTTTCCATTGCAGTGATTGCAATGAAGCTTGTCCCTGTCAATGTCTTCTTGGGTACGGTTTGGGTGAGGTGCTCCGGTGGTTGATGGACGTAGGGATGGTGACAGGGACTTGGTGACCATTGCCATAGAAGAGGTTGCTGTGGTGGCTTTTGTTTCAAGCATGGTGGTCTATCTTTGTGCTTCATGTCTAGCCAAACTGAAGCACTTTTCAATCCCAGGCGTGGGTTTCATTCTTAGGATCTCACTCGGGACTTGGTCGAAACCATTATCTAATCCGGCAAGGAAATCATACACCTTGTCCTTTGACAGTTCTTCCTTGCGGGTCCGAAGGTCGGTCGCACACCATCTTGATAGGACGCCTTTTATCAAGATCTTGCCACACTCCCTTCAGTTCTGTAAAATACAAATTTACCGGATAACCGTCTTATCTAGTCCGTGTAGCCTTGCATCTCAGTTCATAATATTGAGACTCGTCGGATCCGTCATAGAACATCTGGCTTGCACTTTCCCAGATGTCCTTGGCTATCGGCAAATCGATGAAGAGACTCAACAGGTAAGGTTCCATGGTTTTCAATAGCCACCCTCACACAGTACATCTTCAGTGACCCACTTGGCATATCCTAGAGAGTCTTCTGCGATAACTGGGATTTTTCCAGTCAAATACCCATGCTTGCCGAGGCCTAAAGCATGGACCTCCATCATCTTCCACCACACTTTCCAGTTTGTGTCGTTCAATCTGTATCCAAACGGAATGCCACTGATGTTGGTAGACTCATTCGGAATGGACATAGATTGGATTGTAACCAACTCACCAGTTTTTCTTTCTTCAACCATCGAATCAAATTGGTTTTTGTAATTTAATATGGTTCAATTTGATGTAGCCTTGATGATCACAACACCACAGCGATTTTGGATTCCTGGGTTCAAATTTTAAGAACACCAGAAGTTGTTTACGATGCAACCTTGGTTGTAGTTTGCACGTTTGCCTGGTTTTGGGGTTTGGTTTGGGAAGAGGTAGGCTGAAACCTGGCTCTAATACCAACATAAAAGTCTATGTGTTTAGGGTTTAATTGTTCTGTTTATTCCTCTCTCTAAGAGGCATATATATAATTGTACAAGAGGTCCTATAGTTTAGGAAATAAGAATCCCAAATATACAATGAATCAATCATGTGATCCTATTCTGATTACATTCCTAAAACATATAGTTGACTCAAGCCAACAGCAGGCACATGGTGGTGATTGAAACATGGATATAACTTACTTTATATTGCGAGGAAGATTCTCAAGAAGAAGATAGATATCGCTATTCCTTATGCAACCAATAAGCTTCTTAGTTTTTCTATCTTTGACAGCAACTGCACCATTTCGGCTTTTCCATAGAACACGAAAAGCTCCTGCTAGGCTTTGGTCTCCATATACATGCACAACATGCTCTTCATTACCAAACCTTAATGGAAACATGAGCAAAGATGCAATTCCAATAAAAATGAGAATTACGTATGTAAACTAATATAGCTTAATTCATTACAACAACAACAACAAAGCCTTTCCCACTAAGTGGGGTCGGCTATATGAATCCTAGAACGCCATTGCGCTCGGTTTTGTGTCATGTCCTCCGTTAGATCCAAGTACTCTAAGTCTTTTCTTAGAGTCTCTTCCAAAGTTTTCCTAGGTCTTCCTCTAGCCCTTCGGCCCTGAACCTCTGTCCAGTAGTGACATCTTCGAACCGGAGCGTCAGTAGGCCTTCTTTGCACATGTCCAAATCACCGGAACCGATTTTCTCTCATCTTTCCTTCAATTTTGGCTACTCCTACTTTACCTCGGATATCCTCATTCCCAATCTTATCCTTTCTTGTGTGCCCACACATCCCACGAAGCATCCTCATCTCCGCCACACCCATTTTTTGTACGTGTTGATGCTTCACCGCCCAACATTCTGTGCCATACAACATCGCTGGCCTTATTGCCGTCCTATAAAATTTTCCCTTGAGCTTCAGTGACCTATGACGGTCACCCAACACGCCGGATGCACTCTTACACTTCATCCATCCAGCTTGTATTCTATGGTTGAGATCTCCATCTAATTCTCCGTTCTCTTGCACGATAGATCTTAGGTAGGGAAAACGGTCGCTTTTTGTGATCTTCGCTAGATTGCTCCGGTCATTAGTATGGATAAGTATATAAATGGATAGAGATAGGAAAGCGAACACAAGATGTACGTGGTTCACCCAGATTGGCTACGTCCACGGAATAGAGGAGTTCTCATTAATTGTGAAGGGTTTACACAAGTACATAGGTTCAAGCTCTCCTTTAGTGAGTACAAGTGACTGATTTAGTACAAAAGACATTAGGAAATATTGTGGGAGAATGATCTCGTAATCACGAAACTTCTAAGTATCGGAGTGTGGTATCGTCTTGACGTGCCTTATCTGTCTCATAGGTAGATGGGGCATCTTCTCTGGAAGTACTCTTCCTCCATCCCGGGGTGGTATCTTTAACTGGTGGAGATGCACAAGGTAATGTATCAATTTCACTTGAAGCTTACTTGTAGTTTCAGGCTCGGTCAAGCGCGATACAAACCATGTAGTAGGAGTCCCCCAAGTCGCCGAGCTAGGGGATCTGCTGAAAGAGGTGACAGACAAGGTAAGCAATCATAGCTCCGGCTGATTGTTCACAGTCTCCCTATCTTGTAGGCAGCATGAAGGATAAAGAGAAGAAAATGAGAAGAGATGATATGGGATACTTTTGCTTTTGAAGAAGTAACTTTCCACAGGCTTATTCTTGAACTGAGCTGGAGGGTTTTCTGGTTTCCTCCAGAGTATAAGGCCGACTGAAGAATTTGAGGGTCAAAACAAGTCCATCAAATCTAGAGTACGTTCGACCCTGCTGATATGGGATACTTTTGCTTTGACAGAGTAATGGATGTATCGGCACGTGTGCTGTTACGCTTGTCTCCACATGCTTCCTTGTATCCTTCTCCCTTGCCCTATCTGTTCCTCAGGCAGATGCGGTATCTTCCCTGGAAGCATAAGATGTTGAAGATGAGTACTCGAGAGCAATGTCAGGTAAGTAATCAGGTAAGGGGTTCCAGGCAGTCAGTTCCTGGCTGGAAGCTTGATTCCAAGTACTGACTGATTGCTCTCTTTCTCCTTGTCTTGCAGGTAAGAACAAGGTCCAAGGAAAAGACAGGGAAAAAGCATGATATGGGATACTCTTGCTTTTAACCCTGATGATATGAGATATTCTTGCTCTAGTATAGCTTGTTTGCAGAGGGATTATCGGGGGGAAAGAAAGCTGAATATTTCGAAAGGCTTCGTTGGGAGTGCCCTCTCAGATATGAGGAAGGGTTGAGCATTTTTGCAGGTCTGCCTGTCCGTTGGGGATGGAGGTCGACATATATAGGAGTCTCCTTAACAACAAGTAGTAATGCTATTCCTTTACCCTACTTGGTCATAGCACGGTAGTGGGAGCTATCAGCTTCACATGTTTTAACGCTGTCAGAGCACTTTGAAAAAGTGGTTTGTGGTATCTGGAAAGCTGATGTTGCGTGTGAAGATTACAGACAGCTTTATCCAAGGAGATCCGGCTCTTGAAGTTGGGAAAGTGTTGTCTCTTCGGTTT
This sequence comes from Malus sylvestris, assembly GCF_916048215.2. NCBI lineage: Eukaryota > Viridiplantae > Streptophyta > Magnoliopsida > Rosales > Rosaceae > Malus > Malus sylvestris. The sequence continues at coordinate 11,446,919 of NC_062264.1, forward strand.
TCGAACAAGCAATCCTATCGGGGATCTGGCTCTCGAGATTCGGAGAACGATTCCTCTTTGATTTTTGAGAAAGCAATCATGCTGGGGGTCTGGCTCTCAAGATTCGGAGAGCGGTGTCTCTTCGATTTTTGAGAAAGTAATCATGTTGGGAGTCTGGCTCTCGAGATTCGGAGGGCGGTGCCTCTTCGATTTTGGAGCAAGCAATCTTATTGGGAGTGTTTTCTCGAATGTGAGTAAAGGTTGGGCATGTTTGCTAGTCTACCTTGCCACGAAGCACAGAGGTTGACACACAGGGACTTTCCAATTATCCAGCAATGGTATTGTTCCTTTACCCTCTTCGATTTTTGAGAAAGTAGTCATGTTGGGAGTCTGGCTCTCGAGATTCGGAGGACGGTGCCTCTTCGATTTTGGAGCAAGCAATCTTGTTAGGAGTGTTTTCTCGAATGTGATTAAAGGTTGGGCATGTTTGCTAGTCTACCTTGCCATGAAGCACAGAGGTTGACACACAGGGACTTTCCAATTATCCAGCAGTGGTACTGTTCCTTTACCCTTGTGGGTAATAATATGGTAGCTAGACCTTCAAAATTTATGTGTCTAAACTTTGTTAGTGTTGTTTCTTTGCTATTCTTTTACCCTTCTTGGTCAGAGCGATGTAGTGGGAGCTGCAAGCTTCACGTGTTCAACTTTGGCAGAGAACTTTGGCAAAGTTATCTGTAGTACCCATGAGCTACTGTTGCGTGTGGGAATTGGGTGATTGAACAGTAAGACTCATGTGCTTTCTACTTCACCAGAAGTCTTCGACCGAATGCCCATAATTTCCGCAAAGCTGAGTGTGCGTGTGACAGGTGCTGACAAGGCTGGAAAAGTAGGTGCCTCTTCGATTTCTGAGATCGGCCTCGTGGTCTCTGAGCAGCCCAGCTTTTGAGAAAGCAAGCGCCTCTTCGATTTCTGAGATCGGCCTTCGTGGTCTTTGCGCAGCCCAGCTTTTGAGAAAGCAAACGCCTCTTCGATTTCTGAGATCGACCCTCGTGGTATCTGAGCAGCCTTGCTTTTGAGAAAGCAAACGCCTCTTCGATTTCTAAGCAGGTGCCTCTTCGATTTCTGAAGCTCCGTCGAGTGCAGATTTTTATAGGGGCTGGCATTAAGTTCCAAAGCACACTTGAATCTCCACCAGTAGAAGCTCCATTCTTGCACTTCTAAGATCTTGATTTGTCCGACCTCTTCTCTCTTCAACACCTTTGAAAATGTCTGGCCCCTCCGACCGTCGTTTTGACTTGAACCTTGTTGAAGAGGCAGCCCCGCCTTCTCCTGACAACATATGGCGTCCATCCTTCGTCTCCCCTACTGGTCCTCTTACCGTTGGGGATTCTGTGATGAAGAATGATATGACCGTTGCGGTGGTGGCCAGGAACCTTCTCACTCCCAAAGATAACAGACTACTTTCCAAACGGTCTGATGAGTTAGCTGTTAAGGATTCTCTGGCTCTCAGTGTTCAGTGTGCAGGTTCTGTGTCTAATATGGCCCAACGCCTATTTGCTCGAACCCGCCAAGTTGAATCATTGGCGGCTGAAGTGATGAGTCTCAAACAGGAGATTAGAGGGCTCAAGCATGAGAATAAACAGTTGCACCGGCTCGCACATGACTATGCTACAAACATGAAGAGGAAGCTTGACCAAATGAAGGAATCTGATGGTCAGGTTTTACTTGATCATCAGAGATTTGTGGGTTTATTCCAAAGGCATTTATTGCCTTCGTCTTCTGGGGCTGTACCGGGTAATGAAGCTCCAAATGATCAACCTCTGATGCCTCCTCCTTCTAGGGTTCTGTCCAGTACTGAGGCTCCGAATGATCCCCCTCCGGTGCCTTCTCTTTCTGGGGCTCTACCGACTGCTGAGACTTCTCCTAAGCAACCTTTGTGAAGGCTCCCTCTTGTTTGTTTATTTTGACTTATGTATATGTACATATTTGTAGCTTATCGGGGATATCAATAAATAAGCTTTCCTTCATTTCAACGTATTGTGTTAAATACACCAAAGCCTTCTTCGCTAAGTTCTTTGAATTTTCTTTTGTTGAAGCTTTGTGAGTGGAGCATGTAGGTTGAGGTAGTGTTCCCTTAATTTCCTGAGTGAGGAAAACTTCTCGGTTGGAGACTTGGAAAATCCAAGTCACTGAGTGGGATCGGCTATATGAATCTTAGAACGCCATTGTGCTCGGTCCTGTGTCATGTCCTTCGTTAGATCCAAGTACTCTAAGTCTTTTCTTAGAGTCTCTTCCAAAGTTTTCCTAGGTCTTCCTCTACCCCTTCGGCCCTGAACCTCTGTCCCATAGTCGCATCTTCTAATCGGAGCGTCAGTAGGCCTTCTTTGCACATGTCCAAACCACCGTAACCGATTTTCTCTCATCTTTCCTTCAATTTCGGCTACTCCTACTTTACCCCGGATATCCTCATTCCTAATCTTATCCTTTCTCGTGTGCCCACACATCCAACGAAGCATCCTCATCTCCGCTACACCCATTTTGTGTACGTGTTGATGCTTCACCGCCCAACATTCTGTGCCATACAGCATCGCCGGCCTTATTGCCGTCCTATAAAATTTTCCCTTGAGCTTCAGTGGCATACGGCGGTCACACAACACGCCGGATGCACTCTTCCACTTCATCCATCCAGCTTGTATTCTATGGTTGAGATCTCCATCTAATTCTCCGTTCTTTTGCAAGATAGATCCTAGGTAACGAAAACGGTCGCTCTTTGGTATTTCTTGATCTCCGATCCTCACCCCTAACTCGTTTTGACCTCCATTTGCACTGAACTTGCACTCCATATATTCTGTCTTTGATCGGCTTAGGCGAAGACCTTTAGATTCCAACTCTTCTCTCCAAAGGTTAAGCTTTGCATTTACCCCTTCCTGAGTTTCATCTATCAACACTATATCGTCTGCGAAAAGCATACACCAAGGAATATCATCTTGAATATGTCCTGTTAACTCATCCATTGCCAACGCAAAAAGATAAGGACTTAAGGATGAGCCTTGATGTAATCCTACAGTTATGGGAAAGCTTTCAGTTTGTCCTTCATGAGTTCTTACGGCAGTCTTTGGTCCTTCATACATATCCTTTATAGCTTGGATATATGCTACTCGTACTCCTTTCTTCTCTAAAATCCTCCAAAGAATGTCTCTTGGGACCCTATCATACGCTTTCTCCAAATCTATAAAGATCATGTGTAAATCCTTTTTCCCATCTCTATATCTTTCCATCAATCTTCGTAAGAGATAGATTGCCTCCATGGTTGAGCGCCCTGGCATGAACCCGAATTGGTTGTCCGAAACCCGTGTCTCTTGCCTCAATCTATGCTCAATGACTCTCTTCCAGAGCTTCATTGTATGACTCATTAGCTTAATACCCCTATAGTTCATGCAATTTTGTACGTCGCCCTTATTCTTGTAGATAGGCACCAAAGTGCTCGTTCGCCACTCATTTGGCATCTTCTTCGTTTTCAAAATCCTATTGAAAAGGTCAGTGAGCCATGTTATACCTGTCTCTCCCAAAACTTTCCACACTTCGATTGGTATATCGTCTGGGCCTATTGCTTTTCTATGCTTCATCTTCTTCAAAGCTACAACCACTTCTTCCTTCCGGATTCGACGATAAAAAGAGTAGTTTCTACACTCTTTTTGGAAGTCTGACAAAGGTTTGTGATATATACCGGAAGTCTGATAACAGTTTGTCAGCAATGCTATCAAACCACTCCAAACCACTTGATTGAAGGAGCAAATGCAGAACTCCAAGCTATATATCCAAGCATAAATAAATCATGAATTTTAGTTATTTTGGTTTTGTTAACTTCAATTAGGGGTGTGATATCCACACACCCTTTTAATTTTCGGCTATCGGATTAGATGAATTGAATAAGATCAAAGGACATAATTAATAAGAGGTGTGTGAGAAGTAAAAAGATGTGTGTGGATAGCATACCCCATATTAAAACTGTCCAAGCTCAAGATTTCTTATTACTTATACAGATTCTCAATTTGGCTTCTGCTGATAAGTAATTGATAACCATATTGGCTTGTCACTAGCACCATTTAAGTCACAAAGTAAATTTTAGAGAGAGATACACCTGTGAAATAAAACTAATGAGCTTAGAATTGGTTCTCTCTATGACAGGCACCACTTGCAGCTGGTGCTTTGAAAGAAGCAGCAAAACATGGAAGAGTTTTTCATCCAAATGTACGGGGAAATATGAATGCCAGATTAACGACTTAGCTAGCTCGCCAATCTGTTACAATTAAATAAATTAGTGCTCATAAAAGAATGTTAAAACAATGTGTATAAAAGTATCACTTCAAACTTCTAAACTACTGTTGGAGCAATTTAAGAAAATAGAATGTGTATAAAGTATCACTTCAAAGTTCCAAACTACTGTTGGAACAATTTAAGAAAATATGAGAATAATAATAGAATCCCAATGATAATAATCATAAAAAAATTCACAACAATTGGGTATATAAGATTAATAAAAACTAGAGAGAAAATAAGAAAATTAGACAAACTTAGAGATTGAGGCTTGCATAAATGCAACATCCTAAAGACATAATTTCGCCCATGCCCTCGTGCTTGCAATTCGTTAGGCGTCCGTCTCTCCGGATTCAACACTTTATAATCTAAAATCAAAGCACCGCAATATTCGAACTCTGGCAAACTTTATTTATTCCCATATTCTCAAGACATGATTCAAAATTTGACAAATGAAGAATGAGAGAAACAAAGTGGAGAGACCTTATTTCTCAAGAGTATGAATTAACTCTAATTTTCTACACCTAAATGACAATAGTTTCATGAGTTTATATTAGTGTTTTAAAAACCTCACTTCGGGCCGCGCTTAGGCGGCCTTGGAGGCGGGGGGGGGGGGGGGCAGCAGCCATTTCGCCTCTATTTTGAGGGAGTGGGCGAAAAACCCGCCTAGCTTCGTCAGGGCACGCCTAGGTGGCTGAGGCGTGCCATAGGGCCTTTGATTGGGCGTCGGCTTGTTTAAAAGTTGACAAAATTTGGAAAAAATATGGTTGAAATCTCGATTTTTTCTTGAGTTATAGAGTTTGGAGAAGATGAAGAAGACGTAAGTTTTTGGGGTTGATTTTTCTCTTTTTTAAAATTTTTTTCTCTTTCCTAACAGCTTATATCAGCATATTCTTTTAGTATTCTTTTTTGTAAGTTTTTGTTTTGATATTATTTTATATATATTAAAAAGCTAAAAGATAATCAGGAAATAATTTTTTTAATACTTTTTATATGTTTGATATATTTTATAGACCTAAAAATCTCAAAAGACATCTATACTTTTTAGCATCGATTTCCTTTTAAATTCCTTATACTGGCTCCACTTTTCATTTTAAATTCCCTATAATTTCTCCACTCAACCTTTATTTCCTTTTGAATTTCCCTATAATTGTGACATTCAACCTTTATTTTCTTTCAAATCCCCCATAATTGTGGTCACTCACCCTTATTTTTGTTAAAGTTCTCTATTATTTCTTACAATAAAATAAATAATTACAACATTTTAAGACTTTATGACATATATTCTAAGTACAACTAGACTTAGTAAGGAAGAAGATGATATTATCCTTGATTTAGTTATAATTATATTTGTAAAGTCTAGTCTTAAGTGTTTGGCTTTCCTTGTCAAATATTGTAATTGAATCATCACACATACTCAATCTAGCTTTAGAATATACTCAGATTATGGGTTGTTGCTGCTGGACTAAATGCTCAAGAAGTGGTACATTTCAACTCAAAGGTTTGTTCATGCATGTGCATATCATATCTATAGTTGTGTTGCATTCTGTCTAGTTTAATTGGCTAGTCAGTTTTGCACACTGACTTCTAGCTGTCTAGGCCCATAGATTAAGATAGCCCACATGGACCGACTGAGACCTTTTTTATGGTAGTTAGTTTCTGGCCAATGATCTCCATAGATCTCTTTTGCAACTAACAAGTGTCCTTGGGACAAGTTGGCTGATGGAAAATCAGATTTCCTTTGGTATATTTGTCTCTAGGGTTTCAGTTTTCAACTTAGGGGTTTAGAATTTATTTGTTAGAGAGAGTGAGTTGCTTTAAGGCTTTGAGCTTGCATCTTCTCCATTTATGAAACCCTAGCTATCAAACCTTCCTCATGCATTAAACACCCAATCATTGTATATTAGGGTTGCATTGTTTTAAGGTTTGTACTTAAGTCCTGGTCTGATTGTTAAGATTTAAATTCATTTTAAACAAGCTTTTGGATTCAAATTAGATTTTTCCTTCAAGAGTTTGATTGGAGAATCTGACTAGTCATTTGAATCCAGATTTCATGTGCACATCACAAAATCATATCATATCATTGATCGTGTTGATCTCGATGCCACAAGGTGATGAGCTCATAAGGAGCTGCCACTTCTTGAAGACTAAAGGAGTCCGTCTCATTTAAGGCAAGATTGCACAAAGATAAAGTTTCTCCATAAATACGGATTTAGGAATTGAGCTTGTGTGATCTTTGTATGAATGTTTGTTTACACTAGTGGATTGCACTCAGTGGAGAGTGTGGTACCTAAAATGATTCCAAAAATTCTAAAGGCGACACATGGACTTTTATTCAAGAATGACGAGATTGCCCTCAATAAATGGGTTGGCTTCTCAGATTCTCCCATGCGCAGCTCACACCCCTGGAGACGAGGACTTTTATTCAATAACGACGAACGGAACCCCGTACATTCAAGGATTTAGACCGTAAAGTGGAGACGAGGACATAGCCCCACATCGGAGGTCCTCAAGGCTCAACGCAACGGTAGGAGGAGCCCCACTGCAGCGAAGCCACACCGCTACCACCATCACCGTGACCCACTAGGCCATGACACCACTTCCACCCTTGCAGTGCCGTACCTACCAAACCCTAGGCAGGAGACCAAGGTCCAATTTCAAGCCCATGAGCAGGAGACCCAGAACTTGGTAGCTACCATGGCAAGCCTTGAGAAAGAGGCCCAGTCCAACGCAGCAGCTGCTACCAGCCAAGCAGCTCAACGGGCCCAAGCCACTTAGCTAACAGGCCAAGATGTGGCAACCCAAAAGCTATGAGGGACAATGGCCATGCAAGACCAAGACAAGCAGGCGCCGGTCCAAAGCACCCCATGACCCATTCCAACGACCTGGCCCGCGACCCAATCCATTCCAAGGTCACCTCCAGTGATCCAGATTCTGACCACATGTCCCGCAATAGATTCAAGGTTACCCACACCCCATTTTTCTGTAAGAATGTCCCATTTGGGCTCAAGCTTTGTACTTGCAGTCCACTATACTTCCACCACACTTGGAGATGCCCATTATCCAGACTTTTCCAATCCAAATGACGAGTACCACCTGCCCTAGTAGGTCGCCAATTTGACGAACGCCCTCGCGTAGCAGACCACCTTGGTGAACCAACTCCTCTAGCGCATAAAGATGTAGCGCACCCCATAAGGTGTCTTGAAGCAGGACAAGGGCGGAAGAATGTGCTCATTCCAATAGCGTCCAGGCAAAAAGCCGCTCAGCCCACCACGAACCGTGTGTTCAAGTAATGTGCACTCTCGTTTGGGCCCTTGGGGAAACATCTTCTCATGCCTAAATGCACAAAGAAGCGTTCATTCCTGACTTGGTTCATGAGTTGGTGTGCATTTGAGGTTGAGTCCATACTCCAACGAGTACTCAGGATAATCCAGGTGAAACGTCCACATAAGGCTAGGCCCACAAGGAGATCCTCATACGAGGCAACGAAGTAGGCAGCTGCATGACGCCCAGAGGAAAGCATAAGAGTAGTCCAGCTCAAGTTCCACTGGCGGCTTTCGCCAAGCGCGACGCTGAGTAGCACAACATGAACCACGTGCACCGCAATAGCAGCATAGACGAGCATGACATGCCAAAGAGCAACATAGACCAGTAGGTCAACACCTAGGGCAGCAGGAGGCCCCGCTACCCTACCAGGCGCAAAATCTAGGAAGAAATCTTTCGTCCCAGCAATAGCAACTAAAGTACAAAAGGATGACTCTACCTTCGCTAAATAGCAATTACAGCAAGCCGGTTAAGAAGATGGTGTCAAGATCGAAAATGCCCTGGAAGATGAATCAGGATGGGAACCCGAAGAAGACGCCAAGCACATCTTCCTTGACCCTAAGCAGCGGTCAGACCACGCTAAATACACATTCAAATAAGATCTAAGCGATCCTGGATATGAAGTCCCCCACCACTCTGAAGGATATCCAAGGTCTGACCTGACATCAACTCCCCTACTATCCAACTGGAAGGCAGCGGAGGATCTATGCATCTATATGGCAATATCTGAAGCAGCAATAAGCTCTACCCTCATACGAGAAGAGCTGGGGGCCCAACCACATGTATTCCACAGTGCAAAACCTCTCCTCGATACTAAAGTCAGACACCCGAAAATCAAAACTTTGATTTTGATGCTAGTTGTTGCAATCCGGAATCTCAAGCCGTACCTTCAGACGTACCACGTCATCATCATGACACGATATTCAGCACAGCCCAGAAGCACAACATTAAAGGCGTGAAAACTGACGAACATTCCGACGAGCGCAGCAACTCAGCCCAGAAACACCTCAGAGGCAGCCGAGCACACCGTAGCAGGGATCGGGAGCAAGCTTAGTTCTCACTACCCCGAACGGTTCAATGCTCGAGCAGGTGATCACTCTAAGCTTCAAGGCGTCAAACAATGAAGTAGAGTATGAAGCCCTTTTAACTAGTCTCTGATTGGCGAAAGACCTAGCTGTGAAAAAGCTCGCGATCTATTTCGATTCCCAGCTAATCACCAACCAAACCTCAGGGGAGTACGCAACAAAGCATCCAAGGATGGCCCGATACCTTAAGAAGGTACGAGAGTTGCTAGTGATGTTCCAGGCGTACACACTCACTCAAGTTCCACGAGCAGAAAATGCCCACGCAGACGCATTAGTAAGCCTAGGTTCTACGCTAGACCATTAGCTAAGGCGCTCCATCCCAATCGAGTACTTGGAAAAGCCAAGCATAGATGAGGAACCAGCAGTCAAGGTGGCACAGATCAGAACAACCCTGAGTTGGCGGATATCTCCACCTCATAAGATTTAGCAAAAATTCTGTCTTAAATACATAAACTCCCATTTGTGCAATGTATGGGGTTTTCAATGCAACTTGTGGAAGCGTGGTATCTGCTTGCTGCAGAATATCAACCAAGAAGAGTAAAACTTAAGTCTAATATAAATTTTCACAAAAATTAAATCATGTACATCCAAGTACAAAGTAAATATTCATACACCGGGAGAACCACAGAATTTGGAAATATAAATATCATGTCATCAGTTCATGATGTTATTCTAATAGCTATATTTAAAGTTTACTTCCAAATCAACCTACTTAATGATATCATTCGAAGGTCATTCCGATGCCCACAATTTGTCTACAAAAAGGATGAAATGTAACAAAGTAGTAACTAGGCCTTATCAGTATAAGAGATTGGATGTTAGTAGTAATTATCCTTACTTTTCCTTCCCCCTAATAATACTGTAATGAGCACACGATAACAGGATGCAAAAGTGATTTTCAAGGAGGGTGGAAAACAATTCAAAGAAAAAATATTCTGATAGCAGAAAAACTGCTGGTTCTTGCTCACCATTGCTTTTAGATCAGCTCCCCTTGGTTTTTCAGCAAACTATTGCTTTTAGATCAGCTCCCCTTGGTTTTTCAGCAAACTGGATTACTTTACCTGTGTTGTCAATCTTCACCAATCCAAAATCAGAAGCGCGGCTGCAAAAAATGCATTCAACTTTAGTCAGAACTTAAGAGAGAGATTAAGAAATTGAAGGAATGAGGACTGAGTCAGAACTCAAGATAAATTCTTAGCTTAAGAAAATAGAGTGTGTAGAAGGAAACTACTAAAATATTGATGTTCGGATAGTCTTCAATTTGTACGACGGTCTAGGAGTATTACTCTTCACTTGTAAGTAAGAAGTCTTAGGTTCGATTCTCGTTAAAAGAGAATTTGAACCACATTATTACTAGCTCATTATGAGACTAAGTCCAGCCCTTCCCCTTATCGTTTGTTTTTTTTCAAAAAAAAAAAAAAAAACCAGCTCTGCAAATGAGGAATGTGTTTGGTGACAAATATTTGGGGGTCTCCTATTGATATGAGTAATTGCTATTTGGTTTATGATGGTGGTTAAATTTCTTGTTGCAGAAGACAAATATATCACCTCAGGAAGGAGTTGGTGCCTGTCCTTGGTGGCCTGGTGGTTTTGTGAACCTCGCATTACCCACTAGGTCAAGGGTTCGATAGGCATATACAGAAAGCAGAAGCATGCAGCATGCAGAGATCATAACAATATTATGAGGTATTCTAAAATACCTCTGTTTTAATTTTTTTTAGCTGTCTTCTCCTCCATTCATGTATACCTTAAATATATAGCAATCTAGTATCGATATATTGTGCGGTTGGTCTAAACTGTCCAAACCGATACATTTGTCGAGAATGAATCTCACATTGATGGAGTTTGGCTATTTCCATTTAGTTTTTGTAAAGATAACCATTGCATGTTTTTGTAAAGATATCTGTATATATATATATGTATGTATGTATATCTATATGTATGTATATATATGTATGTATGTATATATGTGTGTGTATGTATATATGTGTGTGTGTGCGTGTTGAATCATTTCTATACAAAGAAGTGATGGAGGGGGTGAGTATGTTAGTATACAGTTTCTTGAGAGCAAAGAGAATCTACATCAAAGATCATGTTCATACACACAGCAGAGCAGAATGACATTGCTAAAAGAAAACATCCTCACTTATTGGAAACTGCAAAAAACCCTTTTGACAACAGCTTATCTACCTAAAATCTTTGTGGTTCCATGCCTTCTCCACTGCCAACTTCCTCCTCAACTCCTTATGCCCATGCAAGATCCTTTTTTTATCAGTGTAAGATTTATTCTCAACAACATTGATATACAATAGAATATCGTTGTATTAGAAAAGAGAAAAAAAATAGTTGAACTTGAGAAAGGAAACTTTCGGTCTATTGTAGCATATGATATGTTTGTGATAGACATAAGATTTATCACATCTCAAGTTCAAATGGCCAAATATCAAAAAGTTTAGAAGTTGACGGATTCCTAATCTGATTCCTTACGTGATAATTAGGTATTTAGGTATTTCTATCTAGACTCAAGCGGATAGAAGATATTGAAACAAAATTCACAGGCTACACTCTTCCTCATCTCTGGGTCAGGGCCGGTCCAGAGATTTTTGAGGCCCGGGGCGACGTAAAAAAAAATGTCCTAACTTCATGTAAGAAAATTATTTATTTTCACACATAAGACATCGAAAAAATTATACTTAGAAAAACACTTCAAACTCAATAATTTAGAAACACAGAAAGACTAATTTATTTTGTATTGAGAGAGGGAAACAAAAAAACTGCGGGCTTACAAGTAGATAAATGATGAGTTTTGTTTTCCATTTGAACTTTGAATGTGTTTTTGAATAAATCGTGAGGTGTTTTTTTCTTATTTACTAAACTTGTCAATACTGGACTAAAAAATAATGATGTTTTCGAATCTTTAATTAATATGTATTATTAATGAATGGGTACTAAATTAAACATTTTGATGACACGTCATATAATTTGCAAATTTGGTCTACGCATTATTCTTTGTTGAAGATTAGACTTGAATTAAAACGAATATTTAAAAATAACAACCCACATAGCTACTAGATAGTAACTAAAAATAAATTACCAACCAAACAAAAATTTGTAAAAATTGAAAAGAATAAACATGAATATAGCATTTCGAACTTAGGACCACTTGTTAATTTTAAACAACAAAAATCATTGTTTCTAATTAAACTTTTTGATCCTTTAACCAAATTTTCTAAATTTATACTCTTATAAAAAAAAAATTTGTAAAAAAAGGAAAGTAAATAAGCACACATAGTGTTTTGAACCCAAGACCTCCTTATTATTTTCAAATGACAAACCACCACTTCTAGTTAAATTTATGTGTCTTTGAATCAAATTTTATAAATTTATACTCTTATAAAAACATATGTAAATATACCACCCTAATAATTTTGGTGCCCCTAATTTTTTTGGGCCCTGGACGGTTGCCCCTCCTGCACTGGGCCTGGGCCGGCCCTGCTCTGGGTGCCTAGGTATCCACCTTAAGCCTTTCCTCATTTGAACCTCTCCCTAGCTAAATATATTAAATGAGGATGTAGTTGTTGCCTGCACTCTGTGGCCTGGTGGTTTTGTGAACCTCACATTCCACTAGGTCCTGGTTTCGACAGGCATGCTGAGAAAAGCAGACTGTAGTACTAATAGTGGCAAGCAAATTGAAACAGAAATGAGGTATTCTAAAATACCTCCGTTTTTTAAACCTCTATTTTTTTCCCTCTGGTTCTTGTTGGCTCTCTTCTCCTTTGAAATAGCTGCCGAGTCGCTTCTCTTCGAACCAACGTCATTGGAAACAAACGTCCACCCGCACGACGACACGTGCAGACGGATAGTTTCTTGGACAGAAATAAAATGCCTTTTCTTTTTCTAAGATACAACCATATTTCAAACTCACTGCAATTATTCATACGCATAAATCAACTATTGATACAGAAGTTCATAGGTTCTTATGGATATATCAGCTCCACGAAAGATAAAAGAAGCCGGCGATCAGCTCTCTTAGCTTATTTTTGTACATCTCGCGACTCTTAAGCTTATAAAATCCATTTTCACGAGTTCTGAAGGATTTTCCTAGTTTAAACACAGTAACAAAGGTGGTACTTGTCTATTGTAAAAAGTCCTGCAGAAGCTGTTTGCTCATGCCAAATGTGCACACGACCGCAAGAGTCTTTTCTCGTTACCCTTTTTCAACTGTCCTCCGAAAGTAGTTGAGATGGTAATACCATCATATAATCATGCCGTCTTCTATTGTTGCCTTCTCCAGAATAATTGTGATCCCCTCGCGAATGTAAAATCCGTCTTCTGGCCTGTCTGCTTCTTGAACCCCCTACACGACCAGCGAATTTAGATGGACCGTAAGATTAAACGTAAAAGTAATATATTTTTCTTCAATGAAAATTTTTTCCCATGTAAAATTTTATTTAAGAGGTAGAAGGAAAAGATAAACGTAGACCAGAAATAAGACTAGATCATGGGAAGCTATGCTTACTTCTTTGTTCACGATCATAACGTCCTTCCCTATCTTTGCATTCTTATCGATTATGCAATTCCTTCAAGGAAGAATCATAAAGACATGATTAGAGAACTCGGAATAATATATTTCATCTAAATTCAATAACCGTTTCTCGAATAATGAGTCTAGTTACCTAATCTTTGTATTGCTTCCAATGCCAATTGGGACCTCCCCGTCTGCAAGCAGAGATGCGATTTCAGATTCCGTTTGGTAATTGTCAGCACCCATCATTATGGCATCCTGCAAACAGAGATAACAACTTAGTAAACTAAGTCAACTGGGAAAAGGTAAGCAAATAATAAAAGGGAATTACTATTGGCACTCCCAAAATCTCAATTAGCACTCCAAACTTTCTATAATTAGAAAGAAAAATACATTTGTGAGCAGTGTACAATGAGATTTTTGGAGTGCTAATAACAATTCCCTAATAAAATGGTCAAATCTTCAAATTTTCTGTTCCAAAACTATGATAACTAACCTTGAGTTCGACACCATAATTCAACCGTGAACGTTCACCCACAATTGAATGTTGGACACTACATTCTTGCAAGAAACATCCATGTGAGATTATTGCATCCACAATCTGCCAAAAAAAAAACAACTAATGCATGAGAAGAGACACCTCATTTAAGTTGCCAATACGAGCCTAAGTCTGTTAGCATACCCGGCACTTGTCAATCTTTGTTGGTGGTAAGAATCGAGGAGAGGTAAAGATTGGTGTCTTTGGGTCATAAAACTCAAACTTCGGAATCTGCAAAATAGATAACGCAATTTTCCCAGGCGTTAATCACACATCAGGGATAGAAAATGCTTTTGCTCTTGGCTTCACAGAATTAAGATTAAGATATTACTTAAGAACTCCACCGTTATAGAGATTCATATCTTCTCCATGTTCACATGTTATGATGTGCAATAACAGGGTGCCCGGGAAAACAATGTGCAAAGGCAAATATGCAGTTACTACACAAGTTCAATGAACTCAAGGAATAGGAACCAAAGAGAGAAGGAATAAAAAATGTTGCCCCTTAGGAAACAATGAAATCTACCTCTTCGGTGAGGGCCAAGTTAGCATCATAGAAAGACTTTATAGTTCCAATGTCCTCCCAGTAGTCTCTGAACATATATGCCTGTAAAAGAAAAGGGCAACTTACAGTCATGTTTTCTTCGAAACTCAATATCTGAGTATAAACAGATCAATAGGCATGCAGTATATACAGATCAATAGGCTTGCAGAAAATACGAAAATCTTGAATTGTTCATGCAAAAGGCACAAATTTTATGATCTTTCAGTTGAGGCTTTCACTCTTTTGTTTTCTTAAATCCTAAAATGGGGGTAGTCATGCCTTGATTGAGATGGAGAATCTCATTTGCAGTCCCACAGATGACGACACATCAACTGTAATTTTTATCTTACCTGGACCTTGTGCTCTCTCACTGCTGCAGGAATGATTTCAGATCCAAAGTCATTGGATGTTGGATATCTCCACCTCAGAAGATTTAGCAAAATTTCTGTCTTAAATACATAAACTCCCATTGATGCAACATAGGGGGTTTTCAATGCATCTTGTGGTGACAATCCCAGAAGCGTGGTATCTGCTTGCTGCAGAATATCAACCAAGAAGAGTAAAAACTTATGTCTAATATAAATGTTCACAAAAATTAAATCATGTACATCCAAGTACAAAGTAAATATTCCAACACCGGGAGAACCAAAGAATAATTCGGAAATATAAATATCATGTCATCAGTTCATGATGTTATTCTCATAGCTATATTTAAAGTTTACTTCCAAATCAACTTACTTAATGAAATCATTCGAAGGCCATTCCGATGCCCTCAATTTGACTTACAAAAAGGATGAAACGGAACAAAGTAGTAACTAGGCGTTATCAGCATAAGAGATTGGATGTTAGTAGTAACTAATCTTATTTTCCTTCCTCCTACTAATACTATAATGAGCACACGATAACAGGATGCAAAAGTGATTTTCAAAGAGGGTGGAAAACAATTCAAAGAAAAAATATTCTGATAGCAGAAAAACAGCTGGTTCTTGCTCACCATTGCTTTTAGATCAGCTCCCCTTGGTTTTTCAGCAAACTGGATTACTTTACCTCTGCTATCGATCTTCACCAACCCATAATCAGACGCGCGGCTGGAAAAAATGCATTCAACATTAGTCAAGAGATTAAGAAATTAGAAGAATGAGGATTTAGTCACAACTCAAGATAATTTCTTAGCTTAAGAAAATAGAGTGTGTACAAAGAAACTACTAAAATATTGACGTTCGGATAGTCTTCAATTTGTAATTGTTAAAGTATATACAATAAAGCTGGCCGACACCAGCTTAAACTTGTAAACAGTTACAACCCAGGAAAATGTTTTACATGATACAAAACCCAGATCCTGAGATCAAATCCCAACCCTGTAACCACCCAATTTATGAACTCTACATATGGGATCTTTAGAGGTGGAAAAAGTCCTACACGTGAGAGACGTGTTAGAATATCAAACAACAGTCGACTCACATCCTAGGAGCTTAAGCTTTTGGGAATGAGCTAAACCAACCAACTTTTTCAACAACCCACAAAAAAAACATGAATAATAATTTTTGCAGTCCTATTAAGACAAAAAGGAGAAAAGAACAGACCTGCCACCCACTGCTGTACAAGAAATTGTAATATCGGAATTTCTATCAACGTGACTCTGCATATCAGAGAAAATGTGTAAGCAAAATTCAACAACAATAACAAGTCCTTTGTGAAGGGAAATGATTATACCTGCACAAAGTCCATATAATCCATTCGGTAAAGATGATCGCCAGACAAAATCACTATATTCTCAACATCCCTGTTCTTGGCATCCTACAAGAACCAATGAAATGCATTGTACCCGATATCAAGCTATGTGCAAAATCAAGATAACAACAGACAGATGCATTACTACTGCCTATTCCGCCCCTCCTCTAATTTTAGAACAATACCATAGACGGAAACTTCTTTACCCACCTCAAATACCCATGTAAATTGCCTCACAGCATCTGCTGTTCCTTGGAACCAATTCATTCCTGCTTCCCCCTGCGTTTGAGTGGCTGCTAGCACCTGCTCTTGAAGTCACTAAAGAATCAAGGAACTTGAAAAAGAAATATTGAGAAGTGCACATTCAACTGAATTTACTTTTTTTACATCTCAATCAAGTGAGACACGAAATCCATTATTCTTTTCTTTTTATATAATGAGAACCACTTCATTTAACCAGAAAACAATAAGAAGCTTCCCTAATGGACTAATTTGTCAATTTGAAAGTTGATTTTTGCAATCTGTTTACATATAATATAATCATCAGCCTACAACGAAATTTATTCTCGAATTATATAGTTTTGAACCACAAATGCCTTTAAGGATTCATTACCTCTACAAATCTATCTCCAAAGTTGATACCATTTCCAAAATAGGTGCGAGCAATGTGACGATTGAGAGAAGCAGAATTAAACTGCGTCAGTACAAATATCTTGTTTATATTGCTGTTGATGCAATTGCTCATTGGAATGTCTATAAGCCGGTAGCATCCTCCAACTGGGACCTGCAATCATACCAAATCAAAGCATGGTAAAACATCAAACAAAATAAATTCACAAGCTTGAACAAATTATGACTGTGTTCGGTCAATGACTAGTTTGAAGAATCATAAACCAAATTTGTCTCATAAATCAGAAGGATTCCAATATACACAAATACATATTTGATCTTACCGCGGGTGTCGCTGATCTTTTGGTAAGAGGAAAGAGCTGTGTCCCTGCACCGCCTCCTAATATAATTGAAGCTACATTTTTCGGGTCTACTCTCCGTCTAAACATTGGCATTTGCAGAGTCTGAGACTAAACCCCAGATTAGGACAACATTTTACATAATTCATCAAACAAATAAAGTAAACAAAGTAACAAGCTTTACAATTAACATAGGCAAATGGTAGTGATCATACAAACTACACGGCTTAATAATCATTTAAAAAATTATCAAATGGGCAATCGATTGTAATCGAAAGGATTAACTTACGACAGCCTCGGTGTCGTTTGATGTAAGAACAGCAAGAATAGCTCCAGGTTTCACCTTCCTCTTGTCAGTTCTCAACTGATTGGCCCAAAGCCTGTGATTAGAACTCCCTCTAACACTCTCCCCCAAAAACCCAGGATCACCATTGCAGAAACCACTTGCGTTTCCCAAATGGGTATTGGGTTTCAAAGCCACACAGCAAGAATCCATTCCCGTTACCAACTCTGATAGAATACTAATCGATCAGAAATCGTGGCACTCAAAAGGCATTTAAACCAAAATCCCAGTAAAGAGATGTGATCTAATTACCAAAGTAAAGTAAAGATCACACAAGGATTATAATACTCAAAGCCATAACTAGAATATTAATATCAAACCATAGAAAACAAAACAGAGTTTCTGAATGAAAAAAGGTGAATCTAAAGGAAGTTGGAAATGGATCCTGAGCAAAGTGAAGATACTCAGATCAAAACTACTCCTCAAAAGTAGAATCTCAAGGAGCCAGGAGTGCAACAACCAAATATTTTCACAGTCAAGAGAGTGAGAGTGAAGATAGGTGGTATTGTGAGCTGTATAATCTGCAAAAATTTAAAATTTAGGGAGAACCTTAGAAGTGATCGGTTGAGTTGAGACAAGTGAAAGTCAGAGTGGAGTGAAATACGTGAATGATTTTGAAAGAAAGTGAATAGCTTTATTGGCCTCACGAGAAAACTAGCAAAGCCAGTTTTTATAGTTAGGATTTGGACCCTAGGCATCCCTCTTATTGTAAAGTACCGTTCATTGAAGATGTGCGGTTTGAAGTTATTTTAAATTTTTTATTTAAAATTAAGGGAACTTTAACGAAAAGCATTCGGTACTGTTTACTTTAACGAAAAATCACATTTTTACACTAAAAAGTCAATCTTGGTACTATTCACTTTACCATTTATTGTCCTTATCATTAAAACTCAAAGTTTTCAAGCCATTTTCATTAGTTTTCCTTAAAATTAAAGATAAGCGATTTGTAACGAAAATTAATTGTATAATGTACGATAAACGGATAAAATGTGAAGATGTTATTTATATAGTTTCACCATGGATTGAGTTTCATGGTTTGAGAACCAATTTCCGAAAAAGAGTTGAAGGACGAAAGTGAGCAAATTTAAACAGTGGAGGGGGTAAATATGAAATCAATCCCAACTCATGTTTAAAGTCGTAGGTATGTATTTGATAAGAAAATGATAACAGAAATCAAACAAAAATGTTAATCAAGTGACATTTGTTTAATCATTAGGCATTTTCAACTGATGTGATTAAACTCTCCCAATTGACGGTTCATATTTGCGGCCACTTGATATGCTAATCAAACTGATTAGTGAGTGGAATAATTTGTCACAAACAATGTTTGTCCTATTGTTCCATATCATTAGAAAAAACCCTTTCCAACTTCCACGATTGGTGCTACTGGCATATTGCTGGAAAATGTCATTTCTTATAGTAAACAAAGTGTATATTGCTGGCGTCTTAGTACTACGGTTTAGTTATATTTCTGTTCACTTATTAGTAAAAAGTTTTAAGTTCGATTTTTGCTAAACGCAAATTTGAATCATATTATTACTAGCTGATTATAAGTTAAGCTCATCATTTCTCCATTAGTGTAGATAATATTGTTTGTTAAAAAAAATACAATCATCTTATAAGTGCACTTAAAATGCTATCGTTGTTGTAAACATTCCTAGTTTAAGTATGATTGTGTAAATCCTAGATAAGATTTGATTCTAGTTATCCTTTCCTATTACAACTTGTATTACTTGGAGAAGAATGAATATCTTCTCTCCCTTTACTACTATAAATAAATGCACAATGTAGGAGGGATAACAACACACACATTCCCCTACAATTCTACAAACACACATCTCTCTCCTCTCTCTCTGCCGCCGGCCCTAGTCCCTCTGTCAGATAAAATAGACCACAACACGTTATCAGCACGCTCCTACCGCTGCGCTTAGGAATCTGATGTTGGAAATTTTTTCTGCATCAAACCAGTTCATCTATATCATCACGCAATCAGGTTCTTTCCAAACAACGGTTTTTAACTCGATATTTTGCAAGCCCTGATAGCATGAACATTCACCATGATGCATGACCCAACTTTACGTTTTACGTATTTTAGATTCTACATAAATTGTGTATGCTTCATAATCAAAATTGCTACAATTATGTGAATTTGATATTTGTCATGAATTGAATCCTACATATGTACATGCATTGAAACTATTATTTGCATATGCATCAACGTAAATATGTGATTCATTAAAATTATACATGCATATAATATAATTGAATACAAAAAAAAAAAAAAAAAAAAAAAAAAAAAAAAAAAAACGAAAAAATTTTTTTTAGGGCTGCACACAACAGCCCATTCCCCTCTTCTCACCCCGTGGGCCTGTAATCCCACCCGAGGGTCCTCGGCCTATATTTTTAGGCCCCGAGATTTTATTATTTACTTTTTTTTAAATAATATGGGTTTTTATATTTTCACCCACATTTTAATTTG
The DNA here is from genome assembly GCF_916048215.2 of Malus sylvestris. Taxonomy (NCBI): domain Eukaryota; kingdom Viridiplantae; phylum Streptophyta; class Magnoliopsida; order Rosales; family Rosaceae; genus Malus; species Malus sylvestris. Next base: position 11,466,752 of record NC_062264.1, read on the forward strand.
GCCCCGAAGACCAAAAATAAATTAATTCACTTATCATTATACAATATTTCTGCATATATTCTTTGCATATTTGTTTGCATATATATTTGTGTTTGCCTGCAGGAATATATGAACCTGAAGTTCATAATTACTTTGAAACCCGAAGTTTCTTATACACATGCCTTGTTTGAAAACCCGAAGTTTTCACTTAAATATATCACCCATGAAAACCCGAAGTTTTTCATGCAAAATTAAACCAATACATGTCTATTAGAACCTGTATGTTCTACTCCTATGTGAATGGATTGATTTTTCTCCATTACACTAACCACATCTTGTCCATCTATTTTGTGATAGGAACATGTCGAACTTGAACAAACTCGACTTCACCGCTTTGGAGGTTTCTGGAAGGAAGTACCTCAAGTGGGTTCAAGATGTGAAGCTCCACCTCACTGCAAAGAACTTGCGTCCTGCTATTGAAGAAGCAACAGATAAACCTGTTGGCGAGGCTGAAAAAGCCACTGCTATGATCTTCATCCGAAGACATATCCATGACGCTCTACAAACTGAGTACCTTGCTGAGGAGGATCCACGTGCATTATGGGTCGCTTTGGCTGATCGTTTCGATCACCAAAAGGACATATTCTTGCCTGAAGCAAGACACGACTGGCAGCACTTGCGCTTCCAAGACTTTAAGTCTGTGAATGAATATAATTCTGAAGTTTGTCGAATCCGATCACTTCTCAAGTTTTGCAATGAAACTTTGACTGAAGAGGATCTCCTGGAGAAGACCTACTCTACCTTCTCTGCTTCTAATATTGTCCTGCAGCAACAATATAGAGCTCAGAAGTTCACTAAGTTCTCGGATTTGATCTCTGTTTTACTTCTTGCTGAAAAGCAGAACCAGCTGTTGATGAAGAATCATCAAGCTCGACCTACTGGGGCTACTGCTGTGCCTGAAGCACATTATAGCACTAATCAGCACCCAAAACGCCAAAAGAGGCGTGGTAAGGGCGGCCAGAAGCCATCCCACCAAGGTCAACAGAGCCAAGGCCCATCCAAGGGAGGAAACAAAGCCCAGAAGCGCCCAAACCTCGCTCCCAAGGCCCCGAACTTCAAGAATAAGGGCAAAGCACCTGCCACAATGAATGACGATATGTGCTATCGTTGTGGTTCCAAGGACCATTGGTCCCGTATTTGCCGTGCTCCCAAGAAAGTTGTGGATGCATATCATTCTCGTCGTACGAAGTTTGAATCAAACTTCCTGCAAGTGGACGAACCGGAGACTACAAAGATGGAGGTTTCTGATTTTCAGGAGGATACCACTCCTATGGAAGATTAGAATCTTAGACATAGACTTATTTTTCAGTTAAAATAAGACAATTGGGGCCGAATTCCACCTTGTGGCCGAACCCCACCTTGTTTTTTGGTTGATTTTTGAACAATTTTCCTTTATGTTTTGGATTATTAGTTGGCGATTTATTTTGGATATTAAGTTTTTAATCCTTGAATAAATGAAATTATTTTGAATTGATACTTGTTTTTATAAACTTTTATGCATGTGACCGATTCAAATTAATTTTTCATTCTAGGTATGACTAGTGGGAAAGTTAGTTGTCTGGCAGATAGTGCAACCACGCATACTGTTTTGCGTGAACGCATCTATTTCACTAACTTCGTACCTAAGAATGCACCTCTGACAACCCTCTCAGGCCCATCCAACCTGATCGAAGGATACGGTAAGGCACGTATAATGTTGTCCAATGGTACAATCTTGACCATTGCTGAGGCACTCTATTCTCCACGTTCCGGAAGAACGTTACTAAGTTTCAAGGACATTAGAGATAACAATTACCACGCTGAAACCCACGTAGAAAACGGAGTTGAATTTCTGTGCGTAACTTCCTACGAATATGGCCAGAAGCGTATTCTAGAGAAGATGGAGCGTAACCCGAGTGGTCTGTATACTACGACCATACGCCCCATAGAATGCCACTATGTGGCCGGCCCTACCACAGGGACCGCGCACGAAATTACACTTTGGCATGATCGTTTGGGACATCCTGGACGAATAGCGATGCGCCGTATCCTCAAAACTTCACACGGGCATCCACTAACCCGAAGCTTAGGTTCGATCCATGAAATTGCATGCCAAACATGTTCTATGGGAAAGCTTATTACTAAGCCTTCTTATGACAAGATTCGTTCGAATCCTCCCATTTTTCTACAACGGATTCAGGGGGACATTTGTGGACCGATTCAACCTCCCTGCGGACCATTTAGATATTTTATGGTTTTGGTTGACGCTTCTACACGTTGGTCACACGTGTGCTTGTTGTCCACAAGGAACGCTGCATTCTCCAAACTGTTGGCTCAGGTTATCAAGCTCAGGGCTCACCACCCTGATTATCCGATCAAATCTATTCGATTGGATAATGCTGGAGAATTCACATCTAAAACTTTTGATGACTATTGCATGTCGGTTGGGGTTGAAGTTGAACATCCTGTACCCCATGTTCACACCCAGAACGGCCTGGCAGAGGCTTTCATTAAGCGTTTACAAATGATTGCTCGATCGTTGGTCATACGTACCAAGCTCCCGATTGCTGCTTGGGGCCATGCAATATTGCACGCAGCAAAGTTGGTCCGCCTGAGGCCTGTTGCGACACAACCATTTAGTGCCCTTCAGTTGGTCACCGGATGCGAACCCGACATATCGCATCTGCGCGTTTTTGGTTGTGCGGTCTATGTGCCGATCTCGCCGCCCTTACGTACAAAAATGGGGCCTCAGCGAAGGATGGGAATCTATGTCGGATATGATTCTCCTTCGATTATTCGTTATTTAGAACCTTTGACAGGCGATCTGTTTACCGCTCGTTTCGCGGATTGTCACTTCTATGAGACAGTCTTCCCGTCGTTAGGGGGAGATAAGAACGTCAACGTTCCTAATGAACGACGCGAATTATCGTGGACGACTCCCACTTTGTCTCATTTAGATCCCCGCACCGCTCAGTCTGAAGCTGAAGTGCAGCGCATATTAGATCTCCAGAGCATAGCTCAGAGCATGCCAGATGCTTTCACCGATCTAGCACGCGTGACAAGATCACATATTCCAGCTGCGAATACGCCTGCAAAGATGGATGTACCAAATGTACGACGGACTACCCTCCTGGAAGCCTGGGACGCCAATTCTGGTGATCCACGTACATTAGCGGCTAGCCAATCATCTGCCCCTACACAAAAGCGTGGCAGACCCCTTGGTTCAAAGGATTCACACCCCCGGAAGAGGAAAACCACGGCACAAGGTCCTGAAGAGCCTACCGTGAATCCGACTATCGCTTACTCATTTTACCCAACTCATGAGGAAATTCTAGATTATGGAAGCGTCCTTGAAGAGACGAATCCTCCTCCCGAGAATCGTGAGATTTCGGTCTATTATGCTAGCTTAGATGATGTGTGGCGTAGAAATGAGATGATTGTCGACGATGCATTAGCATTTGCAGTAGCTACTGAGATCATGTTGAGCGATGACATTGAACCGCGTTCCGTTGATGAATGTCGACGTAGAGCTGATTGGTCAAACTGGAAACAAGCAATCCAAGTCGAACTTGATTCACTTGCGAAACGTAAGGTGTTTGGACCTGTAGTTCCTACTCCTCCACATGTGAAGCCCGTTGGCTACAAGTGGGTTTTCGTTCGGAAGCGTAATGAGAAGAACGAAATTGTGCGTTACAAAGCTCGTCTTGTAGCACAAGGTTTCTCACAACGCCCCGGGATTGACTATGACGAAACTTACTCACCCGTTATAGATGTGATTACTTTTCGACACCTTATCAGTTTGGTAGTTTCCGAAAAACTGGATATGCAGCTGATGGACGTAGTAACCGCGTATCTCTATGGGGATCTTGATACGGAAATTTATATGAAAGTTCCCGAAGGACTTACATTGACTGGTTCAAATATTTCCAAACCCCGGAACACGCTCTCAATTCGGCTGAGGCGTTCACTATACGGTTTGAAACAATCCGGAAGAATGTGGTATAACCGTTTAAGTGAGTATTTGACTAGTCAGGGATATGTGAATAACGAACTATGCCCTTGTGTGTTCATTAAGAAGTCACATTCCGGATTTGCGATTGTTGCAGTATATGTCGATGACATGAATCTCATCGGAACTTCTGAAGAGCTCGCGAGAACTGCTTCGCACCTGAAGTCGGAATTTGAGATGAAAGATCTAGGTAAGACTCGATACTGTCTCGGCCTCGAGATAGAGCATTGTTCGGATGGAACCCTAGTACATCAATCGAACTACACCCAGAAGGTGTTGCGCCGTTTTAATGAGGATAAAGCGAAGCCTTCGAGTACTCCTATGGTCGTTCGTACGCTAGATGCAAAGCGAGATCCCTTCCGTCCGAAGGAGGATGATGAAGAGATTTTGGAGCCTGAAGTTCCTTATCTAAGTGCGATAGGCGCTTTATTGTACTTAGCTCAATGCACTAGACCCGACATCTCCTTCGCTGTTAATCTTTTGGCAAGATACAGCAATGCACCAATACGCAGACATTGGACTGGCGTGAAAGACATCTTCCGTTACCTTAAGGGTACTACGGATTTGGGCTTATTCTATCCCTACGAATCCTCGAGTGATGCCGCACCCTATGCTCATCGGGTTGATTCTCGCCTTGTTGGTTATGCCGACGCTGGATACTTATCTGATCCGCACAAGGCGCGTTCTCAAACGGGTTATGTCTTTACCGTTGGAGGCACCGCAATATCTTGGAGGTCAACTAAACAGACCTTAGTTGCCACTTCGTCTAACCATGCTGAAATTCTCGCCTTACATGAAGCAACTCGGGAATGCTTTTGGTTGAGAGCAGTAGTGGGCCATATTCGAAGCTCCTGTGATCTTCATCCCGCCGTTAATGCCCCGACGACGATTTTTGAAGACAATGCAGCTTGCATCGAACAACTCAAGAAGGGTTACATCAAAGGAGACAACACCAAGCATATTGCGCCGAAGTTCTTCTTTACACATCAACAACAAGAGCATCAGAAGATTGAAGTCACGCAAATCCGATCACAAGACAATCTGGCCGACCTCTTCACCAAATCACTACCGAAGGCGACGTTTCAGAAGCTTGTTCATGGAATTGGTATGCGTAAACTTTCTGAGTTGTAACTTTGCTATTTCTCTGTGGAATTATGTCAAACTCAGGGGGAGTATCTTCTAGATACTTGCTTGATCTTAATGTACTCTTTTTCCCTACGATTAGGAGCATTTTTCCCACTGGGTTTTTGCTACCTAACTAGGTTTTAACGAGGCACCCACCTTGGGCTGGTCATATCCCTGATGACGTCCTGTAGACGTTTCTTTTGACTTTGCATTTCTCACGCATTTTTCCTTAGACTATGGATTTTGTCCCTACTTGGGTTTTTGCCATAGCCTTAGGGTTTTTTAGTGAGACTTACTACTTATGCAAGTTCCTACCTTATTGAGAATAAGCGTTGTTCCTTGGAATCAGTGCCAACGAGTCAACTTCCTCAACTTCTGCATGATGCTGAATCTACCTTGAGTATTTACACACTCAAGGGGGAGTGTTGTAAACATTCCTAGTTTAAGTATGATTGTGTAAATCCTAGATAAGATTTGATTCTAGTTATCCTTTCCTATTACAACTTGTATTACTTGGAGAAGAAGGAATATCTTCTCTCCCTTAACTACTATAAATAAATGCACAATGTAGGAGGGATAACAACACACACATTCCCCTACAATTCTACAAACACACATCTCTCTCCTCTCTCTCTGCCGCCGGCCCTAGTCCCTCTGTCAGATAAAATAGACCACAACAATCGTTTTACTTTTTAATAATTAAATTTCCTTTTTCTTTGTTTCTTATGCGAAATCTTAAATCTAGGAGTTTGTTTATCTCATCTTACTTGAGATTCGGTGTACTTTTTCAACAATATGATGGAATTTCATCGTGTTTCCCTTCATTCAATATAGGTTGAACTGTCAATTTTATTTCTGAATTATCACCTAAGTGAAAATTAGGTCCTTAAATTTTTTTTTTTTTTTCAGAAAAATCAGCCCTTGAATTGTAAAAATCTGCCAATTACATCATTTATATTATATTCGAAGCTACAATATTCAATTTTTCATCAATTTAAGTCACGTTATTTGCATGTGATACAGATTGGAGGGTAGATTGATAATTTTTCATAAAGAAATAGTGTATGGAGTTAACTTTACAGGGTAAATTAGACGTTAGATTCGCAACTTATATGAAATCTTAAGGGCTTATAGGCAGGAAAATGACGATATTACACTCTAAAGTGTGTCAATTGACTTATGTTAACAAAAAATTGGATATAATAGCCTTGAATATAATTGTAGGGATGAAATTAGCAATTTTTAATGAATTTAGGGACTTATTTTACCGAAAAAAATAATTCAGAGATCTAATTTTCACTGAGGTGACAGTTCAGGAACTAAATCGGCACTTCACCCTTCAATATATAACATGGGTAGTGATTGTTGGGGTTGTCTAAATTGAAACAAATCATGAATGTAGATAGGTGAAATTTCACGTTGAAAATAACTCAACAACAATCTACAACATAAAAGTAGTTGCTCGAAAACCTTTTAAGATGACATATTTGGATAATACTTACATTTTTTTTCCATGGAAGAATGCACATATCACATTTCTAGGACATAATATAAATTTTATAATTAAAATCGTTTAATTTCTCAGTCTTTATTTGAACTTATTTTGCACTTGATGATTTAAAAATTATACAATGTCCAACACTAATACCAAAATTAGAACAAAATTATAAATATATGTGATGATCTTGTTTTTGGCACACGAATCATGCACAAAAAACATTTTTATTTTTTACTTTTTAGTCAAAATGTTCCTTAAGATTGGTATAAATTCCTCACTTTAATTTCTAAGATTTCAAATCAATAGAAGTGGTCCATGAATTTGCCCACTATCAATCATTTTAAGTCTTTCCGTGAAAAGTCTTCATTAAGTAAGGATAAAATGACAAAAATACCCTCAATTTTTGTCAAATCATTTGGTTCATTGTTTATTAAATAAGGGGTATTTTTGTCAGTTGATCTTTATTTAATAGAAATTTTCACGAAAATGACCAAAATGATTATACGAGACAAACTCAAAGACTACTTTAATTGATTTCAAATCTCAGAAACCAAAGTGAAGAGTTATGTCAATCTTGATGATCATTTTGGCTAAAATGCTTTTATTTTTTGGGAGCTTTAATGAAAAGGGCTTGGGTCAATAAATATTTAATAAAAAAACCATCCTAAAATGTTATTTAACCAAAAGGGCTCAAAGTTTAATAAAAAATCATCCAAAACTATTGTCTACCCTTTTTGTGCCCTCATTGTCCTCATCCTCATCCTCATCCTCATATTTGCACCACGAACAATTTATAGTGTTAGTATTTTATTCCAATCATATCGAATAAGGACCTACGATCCTGGTGATGTATGTACATGTCAGGCGTTTGTAAATAGGAAAAAAAAAACCAAAACATAAAACCGTTTCTAGAGAACCCAAAACATAACACTGTTTCTGGAAAAAAAAAATCAAATACAATGTTTGTTTTTTCTGTGCACAAACAAACACTGTATCTGGAAAGAAAAGAACCAAAATTCAGAAACAGTGACTTGAATTCCAAAAACAGTCTATGTTTTAACCTTTGATTGTTTCTTTTCTTCCATGCATCAGTTGATTATATTTAAGAAACATGATGCTTATTTTGCTTTGAATCTAAATACAATGAATTTCACTATTTCTTTTTTAGCTTACATTTAAGAAACAGTGTGTCTATTTCATTTGGATCCAGAAACAATAACTTAGATTCCAGAAACAGTGTTACTTAAAATCCAGAAATAGTGACCCGTTGTTATTATTGAATAACATGCCGACCTCAAATTTATTTTTTGGAGAAACAAACGATGAACTCCACTAACGAAGAAAAATTGAAAATAATACCTCAAATACTTAATGAATAATAACAACGATCATATTTCAACGAAATAATACAAAATATAAATTAAATAGCATGATGTTCTATATTTTTGTTTCAAAGAAAAAGAAAAAGGTTTGCAAAACAACGATGAACTTCATTAACAATGAAAATCTGGAACTCAACCTAAAAAAGTTAGGGGTAAAATCGACAAATCATAATTTATTATAGTTAGGCCATTTTTAGTTGGACTACTTTAACATGGGCCTTGTACTAATCATTAAACAAAACTTATAACATGGATTTTTATTAAAACTAAAACTTTTTAAGTTATTTTCATTAGTTTTCTTTTATTTTTTTTGGTGAAAGAGGTGCGCAAAAACTTGAATCCAATGAAAGAAAGAAAACTCGCATCCATGTGCGTGGAGTATCCACGATATTTGGAATTGGAACATTTGTTGACCATCTTCATGTTCTTGTTTGGTTGATCGGCTCAACGCATTCCAATAATTCCCACACAAGTAACATTATCTTACCCAAAAGAGGAAGGAACTACCCTGTATTATTGCCTCTCTTCCTTCATTTTACTTGGTTGAATTATTTAGCGTTGGGTGGTTGGATCTTTTTTTTTTTTTAACAAACAATATTATTTACGCTGAGAGAACGGGAGTGAGTTTAGCCTCACAATGAGCTATCAATAATGTGGTTTAAATTCGCTTTTGATGAGAATCGAACCTAAGACCTCTCACTTACAAGTGAAGAGGAATATCACTATATCGTAATACTAAGTGGCTGAGTTGTTGAATCTTTTGAATAAAAAAATATGAGGAAAATGATTTCTCTACCGAGACAAACCGATCACACTCAAGGACTATGCCACATCCACTACAAGCTCAAATACAACAGTTTTACCTTTTATATAGTGAGGAAACCACACATGAAATCTTAATAGGCTAAGCAATGCTTGCCCTATAGGTCCTAGGAGTCCTTTTGTCCCATGATATCCCCATTTCTGTCGCTGCGCTCTTCTCTAGCTTAATGAGGCAGGGGTAGACTTTTTGAAGTCAACTTTGATGTCTACTGCTTCAGTGGATCCATTTACCAAAGATCGTGCCTACCACTATAAAACTACTCAAGTGGTCTGCTCATGAAGGTATGCACCATCTTAGTAGAACAACAGAGGTATGCCTAGCATGGTTTGCAACCTAATGTCAGGTTACATATGAAGAGTATATCTCTTGTAAATAGCCAAGTAAACCAAAGAAATAGGTAATTACATTTTTACCAGTAAAAACTATCTCAGTTCAATTTCTCTTAACCCTTTTTACGACCTAGGCACTGGAAGCCCTTTGGCAACACCCTCCCACATTTTTTTTGAGTGTTCGTCAATTTGCGATTTTTGAAAAGAATTCATGTTTAGTAGTATAATTTTTTGTAATATAATATGAAAATAGAGACGGCGGTGGCAGTTATTGGATGGTTGTGATTGATATGAGCTTGAAATACCTACAAAATAATTAAACCAAAGACAATTTAAATACTCACAAGTGCACAAGATAAATAGTACCACAACAAGAGCAAATACGAGGTCAATCTCATAAAATTTGATTTAACACCAATTTAACCGATTAATCAAGCTAGACTTATAAAAATAATAGATTGATTTTAATGGCAGAGAGAGTCCATGGAGAGTCTCATTTTTAAGAGAGTTTCCTTAGCATTTCTCTTATACTCTATTGGTTAAGCATGTGATTAAACACTTTTAGAGACTCATTAAGCATAAAAGAATCATGTCAACCAAGTATGACTAGCTTGATTGATCATCCTCACTACTTTATCTACTCTTCCTAATGATAGCCGGCCACAAGTATTGATGACCAACGAAACTAGAATTTTGTATACACACGAAGATGAAGAATTTAACATGACAAAATAAATCAATCTCTACAATTTTACATCCCATTAATCCCAACACACTACCACATGACCATTTAATTTATCAAGCGACTGAGATGTTTCAATATCACGTATAAATTATTAACTCATCACTACTCATACCTACATGCATACGTTGATCCATCTATTTTCCTAAAACAAATTTAGGAAAATTGTTGTTTAAAAGAGTTAAAAGCGCTTCGTTTTGAAAATTGTTGTCTGGCAAAATTTTCACAATGGTTAAATACTATTTTGTGAATTTTTGTAACAAAAGTCACTTTTTGATCTTATTAAATAGATTTTCAAAATCTAGGAACTAATTTGAGACAAAATAGAGCTGAAGGACTAAAGTGAACAAATTTGAACAGTTTAAGGGCAAATATGAAATTAAACACTGGACCCAGAATAAGTTTTAAAGTCCAAGATTTTTAGTATGTTATGGCATAGGACAGATCACTGGACCCAGAATTCCAAGTTGCATCAAGTGAACCATTATGAGTTGAACACCTGTCCTCTTCAAGCCAAAATGATAATATAAATCAAACAAAAAAATGGTAAAGAAATAATTAAGTGAGATAGCTTCGTTTGTTTTATCATTAGGCATTTTCAACTCGTGTCCAATTAAACGTTCCCAATTTGACGGTTGATATTTCCGGCCACTTGAACTGATAAATGACTGCACTAATAAGTCACAAACATTGTTTGTCCAAAAGTGATCATCAGCTTGTCAGATGCAATCATCTTATTAGTGAATGCTAGCATTTCCTTTTTCTTTTTTTCTTATGTACGTTTAAATCTCATTTTACTTAAATTCGACCAACTTATTAAACATTATGCTAACATGGGTAGTGATTGTCGAATTTGTGTACATCCATATACATAATCGATGTACATGCAATTCCATTTGTTGGATTTAGTTCGTTAAATTGAAAACCATATCGATACTAAGTTTGGTTTGGCAAAGGATTAACGATTGTCTAGTGCACACAATAATCATACACAATAATCATAAATGTCGATATAACAATTATAGCTGCAATGATAATTATAGTTGTGGCTGGATAGAGTGGCAACTGTTAGTGTAGAAGAATCCGTTTAGGATTCTATTGGTTTTAGTGTAGAAGAATCCTTTTTAGGATTCTATTGGGCTAGGTTTTGTAAATCCATGGGGCTTAAGATTACTTGTACTTGAAGTCAATTAACTAGTATATATTTGTAATATTGACTTGAACGACGGTGATATACTTTGAGATGAAACTCATTCTGAGTTAACTCATTTCGATGAATGTTTGTCACATCCCGGCCCAGCCCCCCACTACATCCTGGGTTTGACTCCACCGTAGCACGATATTGTCCGCTTTGGGCCCCGACCACGCCCTCACGGTTTTGTTTCTGGGAACTCTCATGAGAACTTCCCAGTGGGTCACTCATCATAGGATTGCTCTCGCACGAACTCGCTTAACTTCAGAGTTTTGATGGAACCCGAAGCCAGTGAGCTCTCAAAAGGCCTCGTGCTAGGTAGAGATGAGAATATAGATATAAGGCTTACATGATCCACTCTCCTGGACGATGTTGGATGTTACAATGTCCCTTTGAAGATGAATTTTAACAAATTTATGTTTTATTCTTAGGAGCGAAGACACTAGACCTACAAATCTACGTCTTTACATCATTTTTTTGCATGCTTACATGAAAAATTGTAGAACCTACTTAATCGAAAAGGCATGTGAACTCTGAGCCTAAAGTGACTCCGCCCTTATAACCAAGGTTTTAAAAGACGGTAGGCACTAGTTGGATGGCGGGTATGGGCCTAGTGCCTAGTCGGCTAGGCGGACCTATGTGGATTTAAGGAAATTTATTATATATTATGGAAATAAGTGCCTAGTTATACTTAGAAAAACACATAATTGTATTGGCATACATAAATTGCAAAATAAAATAACATATATTATAAATTATTAGAACATAATGAAAACATAAGCGGAAATTTTTAGAACAGTGCCTATAACACACCCTTACTTTAGCTAAACCCCTAATTCGTTGTTACATTATTTTGGAATTTAACTCATACAACATTTGATTTAAAATCGATACATTTAAAAAAAAAAACAAATTTAGTAAGGGGAGGGGGAGAGTTCAAAACTATTATAATAATTTTTGGGAGGGAGGAACCCGGATGCATATGTAGAAACTCAACATCCTATCTACTAGTATATAAGAAACCTAACATCATATCTACTAAAATATTAGGTCACATGCAAATTGGTACCATGTCCAAACTAAAACCAAACTACAACACTCATTGTTATGGATGTTTTAGTGATCAAATTCGATTATCACAACTATCAAATCATCTATTTTAAATATCTGGCATTATTTTATGATATCACTTGATGTTACTTACTATTTAAGAAAAATGATTTGGTTTTTGGGTAACATTAGGAAGACTAAATTTAGAGATAAAATTTACAAATTAAATGATGAACACGTTTATTAACGTTTAAATAATAAACTAATCATGAATTTCCATATCTTTTAATTTACAAAATGTTATTTACAAATTAATAAACAAAACTTCAATGTAATGAGAGAGAAAAACTGCCATCCATGAGACCTAGCATTCGTGTTGTGTTTTCCGTGTTCATGTCATTTTCGTGTCATACCCGATATCTTAATGGGTCGTGTCATGTAACACCCGTTAAAATAAACGGGTAAAATGACCCGACCCGAAATCGACCCGATAATATTAACAGGTAATATGACCCGACCCGTTACCTGTTAAGGAAAATATATTTTAAACCAATAAATAATCAAATGAAAAACATAATACTAAATAAGTATATACATATCATATTGTCACATCCAAAACATAAAACACATTTTTATTTTAAGTATATTTTCACTTACCTAAATCTTTAATAGTTTTTTAATTAATGTAGAAGTGTAAAAAAATATAGAAAAAATATATAAACACTCGTAATGACAAGCTTTACAACTTTCATGAAGATCTTAACTTCTAAATTCGCCACTATAATTATATAAATCATAGATCAAAATTTAACCGTTGATTGTTGTTTACATTTACGCTTCATTGTTCTCATCAAATTTTGTTTTTTCAGATTTTCTTTTTTGAAAACTTGATCTATTAGAGGATGCAGGAAGATTAACGGTTTGGCTTGTTGATATTATATTCAGAGTTTTACGGTTAGTGAAAATATTGCTTGATGTTTATAAAGTTTCTACAAACTATATGACATCGACTCATATTTCAGTTAATCGTAAATATCGAAACGTGATATCAAATATCCAAACCGTTCATCTTCTTACATCCGCCATATGATCATGTTTTCAAAAAAGAAAATTTTAAAAATGAAATTCATTAAGAAGAATAAAGCGTAAATGGCAATCGACAGTTCAATATAAATTTAAGGTTTATGACTTATAGTGTTGGATTTCGAAGTTGACCCCTTCATGAAAGTTGTAAAGTTTGTCACTATGAGTGATTGTATATTTGTTTTACATTTTTTACATTTTTACAATAATTATTATTAAATTTATTAATTTTTCCCTCAAATAAAAACATTATTCATGAAGGTTTGGAGGATTTTAAAAATCTAAACGATAATGTAAGTGTAAATCACGAGTGTTTATATATTCTTTCACATTTTTCATACTTGTATGTATGTTTTCTTAGTTCTTGCCTATACAAATACTATATTAGTTTATTTTAATTTTGGACAACAACATGTTAAGTAAAATTTATGAGTAAATTACATAGTGGCCCCTCAGGTTTGAGGTCAATTACAACCTCATACAACAACTTTAAAACATTTCACTTTCATACATCCAGTACCATTTTATTTCAAAATAACACCTCCGTTAGATTTTCCATCCATTAGTCTGTTAAATGCTGACGTGGCTGCCACATTTGTGCCACGTGGCTGCCAAATGTGTGCCACGTGGAAAAAATAATAAATTTTTATTACCCTATTGAACAAAAAAAAAAAAAAAAACGAAACCATGTTCGTCTTCCCCACTCTCTCTCTCTCGAACCCCATACCCCCCAAAATCCCCAGATCCAAAACCCAAAATTCCCAGATCCAAAATTCCCAGTTCTCGACCTTCAACCACCACGAGAATCTCATCCCGATTATCCACTCCCAAGCTCCCCAAACCGCCATTTTTCACCACACCCCCTCTCTCTCTCTCTTACCCAAGCCACTGCCATTATTCATTTCATCAACCCAAAAGACAAGAGCCACCCCCACTTCACCACTCGAACAGATGCAGCCACCCACCCACCCATTTTATCTCAATCTAAAACCAAAGCCTCTCCTAACCCACCCCAGAATCCAATAGTTTCAAGGAATTGTAGAACCTCACAATTTCAAAAACCAAAACCCACTTCAAATTTCAATCTTCTCTCTCTTCGTCTTCTGGGTTTTTTTTTTTTTAATCAATTCTCTCTTCCTTTTCTGGGTTTTGCGGCAGAGGATGGTGGGTTTGCGCTTGACGGGAGGAATAGTGCAGGGACTCGGCATTATACATTGCTGCTGCCCTCCCATTTGCTTTCGGGTAAGGATGGACAGAAAGCTTTGAGGAGTCCATATATGCCTATGCGCCTGCAAAAAGAAAAAGTGAAGGAAGATACAGCAGCTGCCAAAGCCAAGGCAAAAGGGTTTTGCTTGTTGGGCTTTAGAAATTTGGATTTAGGGTGGGGAAAGATGGTAGAAAACCACACGGCAGCCGTGCGGGGGAGGGGGCGATGGTCGTTTGGACGGGGAATGTTTTTGGAGGCGCAGTGGGGAGGGAAATGGTTGCTGGTGATGGGGGATGGGGGAAGGGCTGGGTGTTGGGGGGTGCGAGGGTGGGCACGGGTGGGGATTCTGGGGAAGGAGATCTGGTTTTTTTTTTTTTTTTTTTTTTTTTTTTTTGTTCAATAGGGTAATAAAAAATTATTATTTTTTCCACGTGGCACACATTTGGCAGTCACGTGGCACAAATGTGGCAGCCACGTCAGCATTTAACAGATTAATGGATGGAAAATCTAACGGAGGTGTTATTTTGAAATAAAATGGTACTGGATGTATGAAAGTGAAATGTTTTAAAGTTGTTGTATGGGGTTGTAATTGACCTCAAACCTGAGGGGCTACTATGTAATTTACTCAAAATTTATCCTAGTAATGATAATAAGGAACTCTCATAATAAAAATAAATACTGACTAAAACTTTTTTTTTTAAACTTATATAGAATAATAATACAAAACTATATATTTAATATAGAATATATTGTATATATTAATATGGCTATTGTATTTTATAAGAAATCTTTTAGTAATTAAACTTTTAAATTATCAAAATAACTTTTTTTCTTAACGGGTCGAAACAGGTTACCCACGTGTTACCCGCGTGTATACCCGATAATGACCCGATAAGTTATTGTGTTGACCCGAAACCCGTTATTTTCGTATCGTGTCAGAAACTGCCGGGTCTCTCCATGATCCATAATGTGGGAGAGGATTGAGGACATTTGGGAGATTTATTGACCCTACTTTTACTTTTTACTTGATGAAATACATTGAAGGGACATTTTGGGTAGTTCGGAGTATCGGGTATTCTGAGTATTTTATTTGTTAGATCTTTATTTAAAAATATAAAAATTAAAATTTAACAGTTAAAACACTCGAAGTACCGGATACTTTAAAGCACGCAAGATTTTTCGATGCATTGAATTGTTAGGTATGCATAGCCCAGATTCATGTTCATGTTTGGCTGATTGGTTCAACTCATTCCAATAATTTTCCAAACAAGTAACATGATCATTTACCGAAAAGGGGAAGGAGTGACCCTACTAGCCTAGGTATAAAAATGCCTTTGAACTCCAAACTGTAAAACAAATAGGATTTGTAGCCCAACTGATTGCATAAACCATCACCAACTTGCACCAAACAAAGAAAGTAGGCAATCCATCGCTGTCTCCACAATTTGACAAATTTCGGTTTCACTTTTAGTTGTTAGGCTTTACTCTTGTAGATGATGGCGAGTTTGATATTAAGGGTACAATGACTGCCTCACCGGGTGCCTTAGCCCAAACTCATCACCTGTTTAATGTAAATATACCGTTGGTATTTCATTCAATTATATCATGCATAACTCATAACACTATCTGTCACATCCCAGCCCGGGCTCAACTCCGCTGTAGCACTATATTGTCCACTTTAGGCCCCGATCACGCCCTCATGGTTTTGTTTCTGGGAACTTATACGAGAACTTCCTAGTGGGTCACCCATTATGGGATTGCTCTCATGCGAACTCGCTTAACTTCGGAATTCCGATGGAACCCGAATTCAGTGAGCTTCCAAAATGCCTCGTGCTAGGTAGATATGAGAATATACATATAAGGTTTACAGGATCTAATCCCCTGGACGATGTGAGATGTTACACTATCCTCCTTTTGCACTACTAGGCTAACACCAAGAGAAAAGAAAGCAATTTTCACAAAAAGAGGTTCACACCAAAATCTGATACAACAAAGCCAAGGAAAAGCCAAGGAAGTAGGAACAACCAAATAAGTCTTACTTTACACCTTCAAACCGCAATAATTGTGGGAAAAAAGTGTGAGAAATAATGTAAAAAGAAAATGAAACCAAAAATTCTAGGATTATACTCCAACTTGGACCACTTGGCATTCCCTCTACATTAACTTTGATTGGTTTTGGGGTTAACCTCATGGCAATTAAATCAAGAATGACGTGTATATTTTGGAACGCTAGAGTAACATATTTGACATAGAACACGTGGCTACGGGTTTTAACTTTTTCATACAACACATTTTTCTTTTGAGATATTACTACTTTAGTGCCCTCGAACCCATATCATATAAGTTATATGAGGGTAACCACACCTTAAGATAAAATTGCGAGAACTTTTGAGATAGTAAATAAACGTAAATAACATGTCACTCTGTGATGCTAACAGAAAAATTAAAAATAAAGATACTTATAAATTGACATCAAACTAAAGGGTGGGGCTTCAATACTACGTATCATTCGATGCTATTAGTGTTTTAAGTGTTAGGTTTAATTCTCAATTATTAATCTTTTATTTTAATAGCATTCATTGTTACTTGCTATTAAAAAAATTATAACCTAAATCATTAAAATTGGAAAAGGATCCTCTCCGGATCCAAATTGTGGGGATTCTAGGGATTGTCACATCCTAGCCGTTTATCGTATATCATGCGGTTAATTTTCGTCAAATACTATTTATGTTTAATTTTAAATAAACCGCACGATATACGATAAATAGTTAAGATAAGGAGATCATTAGGATCCAATTCTATTAAAATTACCTTCATTCTATTTTGGGATATTTTCTAGAAGATAAGAGTTGTGGGCCCATAGAACCGAGTCCAAACAAAGAGATCTTTCAAGCATGCAGGTACATGATCACCCCTCTCTGTTTTGGACGCATGCCCACCCAACCTCATGGACGGTTCTTATTACATGCAGAATTGGCCCCACAGGTGTACCCTAAATAGCCCACGTGTCATCATGGTGAGTGGGCTCCACAATCTACTGAACTTTGCCAGGTACAGGTCCATCTCCCTTCCGGTTCAAGCCACAGGGTGTATGTACGATGAGCACTCAGTCCATGCATACAACTTATATGGACGGGTTACTTATTCCGGTGAAACGTACGTTTCAGTAGGTTTGGCAGTTCTTGATACAACTTGATAATCTAACACAATACGACATGAAATTAACAGGAATTTAGGTCGACACGATAACGAATCGAGTCGTTATCGGGTAACCCAATAAGCACCTGTTAAGATAACGGGTTGATTCGGGTATACACGTGGGTAACACGATACACAATAAGCAGAATATTAATTTTATAATTTTATAACCCTAAAAAATACTATTATAATTATAATGATTATACCCCCAAAATATTAACTATAATAATTATATATATATAATTTTAAATTAAATTTTATAAAAACTATAATAATTATTAATTAATATGCATCCATTGATTCCATAATTCCATTCCATTCATGCCGCGCCCTTTGAAAAAAAAAGCAAGGAAAATGAAAATTATAAGAAAAGCTGAAAAGGAAATAAAAAAGAGAGGGAAAGATGGGTAGGTTGCTGCCATTTGAAGAAAAAGAAGGGAGGAAAAAATGAAAATTATAAAAAAAGCTGAAAATGAAACAAAAAAGAGAGGGAAAAATGAAAATTAATGAAAGTGGTGAGAATTTTTTTTTTTTTTTTTAAGTTATTAACTTTTTATCACATATATCTCACTATTTTTATAATGATACGTGATGTAATACTGACACACCCCGACCTGGAAAGGTCGAAGCATGCTGGCCGTCACTGTGAGGTGACGTAACCATAAAGTTAAGTGATGCAAAAAGTGAATAAAATTAAAACTAATTAGAACTAAACAGTGAAAGAGTGCGCAATTCGTGGGTTGAACCCACTACAGTTATTCAGAGCGTAATAGACAGTGAGACTATGAAAGAGTAGTCAAAGCAACCAAAATACACTTATTACATAATAGTGATAAGTTCGTACGTTTAAACAGAAGGAAATGTCAGAACTGCCGTGATTCCTCGAGTGCCACAGAGAGTACAGCTATCTAGGTCCTGGAGGGGCGAAAAACAAAGTTGAGTGGGTCAGCAAAACAATGCTTATAAGAAAACCTTTATATTTGAATATACTAACCTCTCGCCCTAAAACAAGTATAGTTTCCTCAAAACATACTTTGCAAGTATGAAATCCAATATATCAGCCATATAACCAGAAATATGCCAAATAAATGATGTATCATATGCCATAATAATAATCATGTGATAATCAATATAACTAAGTGTTCATCCATCTAAGCTGACACACAAGTTCGAACAGATGGTTTCTGACACGAACAGGACTGGGTGTAATCAATATGCTTTAGTACTACGATCACATGAAGACTGGTGCAAAAGCACATCACATACAAGTCGGATCGCCTAATGCAATCTACCCGACAAGACTGGCACCTAAACTTGGATCTAAGGTGAGCGAACAGTGCGGATGTGAACATACACGTGAAGGACTGGCCCTGGCCCTGGTGCGAGTACTAACATCGGGTGCAACAAGATGAGCATGTACAGAAGTACGTATGAATGCCATGACAGTAATATCACAACCATATAGCAGCATTTATCACAATTTATATCATAATAATGATACTAGGCAAGTTAGGCGTAAAAGTGAAGTAAATACGCATTTATGGAAACTATAAATATATATAGGAATAAAACAACTGCCCACTCACAAGTACGTTGTTGGGTCGTAGCCCCCGAGCCTAGCTTGGCCTCGAAAATCCTCGGAATAAGTTTCCCCTATATGTGAAATAACTAAGTAACATTAATTAAAGTACATAACAGAAACCTAAATAAAACCCCCATAGTTTGCTCAAATCTAGGGTATAAATATATGAAATCGATCTACTCGACGACACAAACACGCATGTGTCAACCACGCACCGCCCAAAGTGGCTGCCCACGCGCCCCCGCGAGTACACTGTACTCGCCTTCTTCGCGAAAATCTGCAGTTTTGCAGATTTTTGGGCCAACTTCCAGAGCCTCTAACGAGCTCAATTCGTAACCAAATTTACTTCTACAAAAGCCAAATTAAAGCTAGGAATGTGATCTACCAATCCCAATTTACAGAAAGTTCGAATATGGTCTGAGTTAATCAGAAATTTGGCCTGAATGTGGCCAAACGACCATGGTTACAAATTTTCCAGAAACTGAAATTTTCTTCCTAACTTCCAGAGTTGATTTCTAACTCGTTACTTAACCAAACTCAGTGATTCAAAAGCCATTTTGAAGTTAGGAATGTAGAGAATAAGTTTGTACCTATAAGAAGTCCAGTTGTGGTCGAGGTTGACTAGAAAAATGGTTTGAAAGTGACCAAATGGCCACGGTTCTTGAGTGAAGAATGGCAGGTTCTCCTTCTTCTCGAGTTTCTGGGTGAAACCACACATTCAAAACACAAAAAAAGGATCAATAACAACCCATAGAAGTGAAATAAAGGTTCTAAGGGTTTCTCAAGGCTTACCTAAGCCATGCATGGCCTGAAAATCGATATGTCGAACTCGCCTAGTCGACCTTCCGAGTTGGTGAGTCAAAACTCGTCCACACCAGATTTCAAGGACATGGTTGTGATCGTGGGACTGAGATGATCACAATGGTTCAGTTGGTTTGTCACGTTTGTGAGTTTTGGTGTGTTTTGTGGTTGTTGCAGAGAGGAAGAAGAAGAAGAAATGTGGCGTGGGAGAGGGAGAAGAGAGAAAGAGAGAGAGATGCTTTTCTGATTGAGGGAACAAAAAAAAAAGAAGAGATGGGATAGGTGACAGTGAATGATGAAGGGGGAAGTGCACGAGATGGGTTTAAAAGGAATCCAAGGATAGGTTTTTAGATTTCCTACAGTAAAAAGGAAATCGAAATCTATCTGAAGTAGATATTTTTACACTTTAAAATTTATGCATACTCGTACTAGCGTGTACAATTTAAATGTGATAGCAAGAAATAAAAGGAAAGCGATAAGAATAAGTCCACGTCACTTGCCAATAAAGGCATAATTGTCAATACACATACTTGGAGAGAAATTACATAGGAAAATTAGGGATGGGTCGTCACAATCTACCCCCTTATAAAAATTTCATCTTTGAAATTTCAATACTAACTACTATCAAAGCCATAAAATAGACGTGGATACATATCTCGCATACGCTCTTCTGTCTCCCAAGTGGCTTCCTCCACTGAGTGGTTCCTCCACAAAACCTTCACCATCCGCACGGTCTTGTTTCTAAGAATCTTATCCTTCCAATCAAGGATAGTCACTGGAACCTCGTCATAGGTCAAATCTAGATTGATCTCCAAAGGCTGAAGAGGGATTACGTGTGACGGATCATAAACGTTCCTCAGTAGCATCGATACATGAAACACATTGTGCACTCTCGCCAACTCTGGTGGCAAGGCAAGTCGATAAACAACTTCAACGACTCGTTCAACAATTTGGTACGGTCCGATGTACCTAGGGCTGAGTTTCCCTTTCTTTCCGAATCGCACAACACCTTTCCACGGTGATAACTACAAGAATACCCAATCACCAACCTTATAAACTCTGTCGGTAGAATATCTGTCGGTGATACTCTTCTGCCGATCCTGGGCTGCTTTCAGGTTAGCCTTTATCACCCGAATGTTCTATGTCGTCTCCTTCACGATCTCAGGGCCCATTAAAACTCGTTCGCTGACCTCGGACCAACAAAGTGCAGTACGACACGGTTTCCCATACAATTCTTCAAATGGTGCCATACCAATACTAGAATGAAAGCTGTTGTTGTACTCGAACTCTATCAATGATAAACACTTGTGCCAAGCGTCTCCAAACTGTAGAACTGACAATCGCAACATATGTTCCAAAGTCTGGATAGTTCTCTTTGACTGCCCATCTGTTTGGGGATGATAGGTGGTGTTGTAGAGCAATCTCGATCCCACAGCTTCCTGAAAAGCTACCCAGAACTTCGAAGTGAATCTGGGATCCCGGTCAGAAATGATACTAACTGAGACTCCGTGGTACCTAACCATTTCAGAGACGAACCGTTCGGCCAACTGATTGAACGAGTAATTCTCACGAACGGGTATGAAATGCGCTGACTTGGTAAGTCGATCATCTACTACCCAGAGACCATCATAACCATTTCGAGTACGTGGTAACTTGTACACAAAATCCATTGTAATATCTTCCCATTTCCACTGAGGTATCGGGAGTGGTTGCAGTAATCCAAACGGCTTTTTCCTTTCTGCCTTAACCTGCTGGCAAATTGCACAACGACTAACATACTCTGCAATCTCTCTTTTCATACCTGGTCAATAATAGAAATGTCGGATGGTATGATACATCTTGCTGCTCGCATAAGCAGAGATATGCGTTTCATCCAATATGTCTTTCTTTAATTCCTCAACATTCGGTACAAACACCTGATCGCCTTGCATAAGCATGCTTTTAGGATCTCTAATCTAGAGGTCCTTCTTTTTCCTGTCTGACACTGTTGGAAATGTGCCCTAAAACCAATCATATGATGATACTTTACGGACATTTCACATGTTAAACTAATCTAGTTTAATATCAAGGGCATAGATTATTGTTTTAAGCCGTCTCATATAAATGTTATATGCTTAAACGATGAGTCCAAGGAATATGTAATTAGGAGAATGTAATTTAAAGAAGTTAGATTCATGAGACCATTCTCTTTCGTATACATATTCTAAACGTTACTGATCATAGGATTGCCAATTGGGCATTGACAGTCCGTTAAGATCAGTATGTGCTATGTCTTCTCTTAGTGAGAGTGACTGGTCTCGAGTCATTGGTGTGACTGACACCAAGACAAGTACGTAGGTGCTCAATAAGGAATGAGTTCACTGAACACGATCAACGAAGAGTTCTCATACTTATGTCACATGAGAACTCATGGTTGGGATAATGCAAAGTAGTCATTTGACCTGAGGCATCATAGTTGTCTTGTGGTTAGGTCATTGATCTTTGATTATGTCAAAGTCACTCTATTTGCGGGTGTCCACGGCATAGTTGGGGTTAAGCCACTTAGCCATGAAGGCAAGTGAATGCGTAACAAGGGATCTCTAACCTTCAAACCGTTTGAGGGAGAATACTCTATGATATGATTAAGAATTTCTGGCCAGAGTATGAATGAGATTTAGGAAATCATTCCAAATCACATTCAGGGTAATCATATAAGTAAATGAATCACATTGGATAGTAGACATGAATAAACTATCAATCCAAACAATGTGGTCAAGAGTATTGTACTAGAGAAAGACCGTATTGCATTGTAATCCTAAACTGAATAGGTTCTTCACCTCTTCTGATTAGCTTGGGTAACCATGACATACTGCTAGATGTCACTCATGGTTTGTGGAAGCCCTAAACGTGTATAATCACTAAAGGGAGAATTGAAAGTAAGTTTCAATTCACAATTGATTTGAAAGAGTTCTAATCGCCCACTGCCTCGCTAAAAGGAACCTAATGGATCGTACACCGTGTAAGGTAGAGATTGAAGAAACAACGGAGATGAGTAAGGATAATTAAATGGTTTAATTATTTATTTATGGCTAGAATTAATTAATATGTTAATTAATC
This sequence comes from Malus sylvestris, assembly GCF_916048215.2. Taxonomy (NCBI): domain Eukaryota; kingdom Viridiplantae; phylum Streptophyta; class Magnoliopsida; order Rosales; family Rosaceae; genus Malus; species Malus sylvestris. The sequence goes on from NC_062264.1 coordinate 11,489,887, forward strand.
AAACGAATAAGTTCGTTATAGACCTAGGGTTAGTTTTGGGCTGCAAGGCCAAATGGGATTTGAATGTCAAGCCCATTAACTCAAGTTGTATGACAACTTGAATAAACAAAGGGCTTGAAAGCCCAATGAACCCTTAAGGCCGACCATTTAGAGGAGGGTACTAAACTTGCTTTAATTACAAGTTTGCCACTCCAATGAAGGAAGGTATAAATATGACTTTATAGCCAAAATTCATTTAGGGTTTCTTTTGGAGAAAAGATGAGAACACAAACTCTCTTTTCTCTCTAAGAGGCCGGCCACCCTAGAGGAACATAGCTAGCAATCTTACTTCCTCTAGGTCACTCATTTCTTCATCAATCTTTCCTTGGTGTGGAGACTTAGAGGTTCTCAACTTTGAGAACTTGGAGAAACCAATTCTTCCATCCAAATCCATGGAGCTAAGAAGCAAGGAATGAAGGCCCTATCTCTTGGGTGATTATCCTTTGCTTATGCAAAGAGGAATCAACAAAGGTATAATTTCTCAACTCACTTTGTTTTGAGTTGAGTCTTGGTTCACCTAACTACTAGGCTTTGAATTTAATGGGTAATGTTTTGTTTTGAGTGCATGCAAGCATGATTCCACCTTTAATTTGTTAATTGCATGCTATAGATGTTGCTCAAATGAACATGTTTTTCACAAAATGTCCTTCAAGTGGTATCAGAGCCTAGGTCTAGTAGTTGGTGAATCCTTTTGGGTTTTGTATTTTCATAGTTTATGATTTGAATGTTGTAATTGTTACAAGCTTTATTCTTGCTTCTTTGAATGTAAATTTTGCTAGAAAATTTGCCATCTCAAATGTTGTAGATGTAGTTCATATGAGCATGAATTTTGGAGCTAAAATTTGGTGCCATGTTTTTGGGGATTTTCGGCCAAATCCAAAGGGTGATTTTTTGGATTCATGTTTGTCTTATTAAAAGTGTTTTAAGGTGACTTTTGGAACCCCTAAGTACCCTAGGATGTTAACCCCGTTTTGAGTAGTGAAAATTTGAGTTTTATTGATTGAAAATGTTCATGGAGCTCTTATGGGTTTTTCATGAATGTTCTTCATTGTTCTTGAGGTTCTTACCAAGAACAAAAAGTTTGGTGTTTTGATTCAAAGTTTTGATTTATTTCATAAAGTCTTTGTTTTATGCTTTTTTCAAATGTTTAAATGTGATTGAATTTTTGAAAGGTGATAGAAATGATGATGGGTGTGTAAGAAGTACTTCTCTTACACACACACCACTTGCATGAATTTATGTCATGCATCACTTGCATGAATTTATGTCACACACCTCTTGCACCACTTGCACCACTTTATGTCAAACCTACAAATCAACACACACATCACTCCCTTCACTCTCTATAACCGGCCACCCTATTAAAATAGGGTTCTTTTGAGGCTTTTATGCAATTACATAAAGTTTTGATACTTTTGTGTATTTGCAGTTTGACCCAAAAGTTTACGTATTTACATAAAGGCCCAAAATCATTAAAGGACAAATTGTTTTGTTCCTTTAATGAAGTTTTTGAATTTATTGAAATTTTTGGGTTCTAGTTGTAATTACATGAAGTAATGGACTTTTGCGTTTTTACAAAATGAGCTCAAAAGTTTAAGTTTTGCAACATAGCCCAAAACGTTGAGGTTATTGCATTTTGGCCCAAATTAGGTTGAGAACAAAATGGTTTTGTCTCTTTAAATGAGAATTGGATTTTCATTTCATCTAACTCCATTTAAATCAATTTTATGGATACAAAAACCAAATGACAATGTTGCATTCAAAGTTTAATTAGTTAAAGCGTTAATTAATTAAAGGGTGATTATGAACCTAAGCCTACGATAATTGAGCTATGTGAAAGGCCGTCTCAAATTTGTTTGAACCATGGGAATGTGTAGATTAGATTTTGGTTGTAATTTGATATGATCAAATGTTGTAAAAGAGCATAAGCTCTTCTTTACTTTAAAGTAATTTGTTTTGATCAAATGTTGTAAAAGAGCATAAGCTCTTCTTTACTTTGAAGTACTCATTTTCTTGTTTTATTTGATATGCATGAAATTGGAGTAGTTGGGTCCAACGCCCAATAGGAAAAACACGCCTTAATATGATTAAACGTGTAACTAAAATCAATCACCATCCTTAGACCGAGATTCAACACTAGGCTCGTGTTGGATCTAATCAAAGGTTCATAGTCATCTTAAGGCCCTAAGCAACTATATAGTCCATCAAAGAATGCAAACCTTATGTTAGTAGTATCATATACTCTTGCTTTAAAAATCGTTTTATAAGCATAGTGGGAGTATTATATACAACTAAAAACAATCAAATGGACCAATAGTTGTAATAGGACCAAAATTGTTTTAATAAGATTAAAATGTATATTTATATGTGATGAGACCTAAAACCCTCAACCAAACCATTATTAAGTTGATAAGCGTGAGAGTGCTTTGAACACTCTTTCGTGGCCTTCCACCATGGTAGGCTCCGATTGTTTGTGACTCGTACACCGACTTCACCCTATCATGTGGGAGTACAAAGTGTGTGCTTACACTCAGGAGGAATCCTATACACGTACATGATGTTGTGAAGATGGGCAACGAGAATGATCAACATCATATCATTGTGAGGTTGTTCTTGAACCCCTACCCGAACTTGCATGGTGGGAATGACTTAACTAAGTGCAATGGAGCCAACATCATATCATTGTGAGGCTTCATTCTCTAGAGGCCAAATAAGATGGGTACTTGCAAGAGATGCAAATGAGTAAGTGTACTTTCTCATTATTATTGATGCTAGCCAACATCACATCATTGTGAGGTGGGCTTGGTAATGATGAGTCTCCCATACCCTACTAAGAGTTTCCTCCAAAACTCTCGAATTCCGATGAGGGATATGGAATTTGCCAAAAATAGTGGGTGGTGCTATTTGATTTAAAGACCCGAATCAAATGGCTTAAAATCAATCAATTTATATTCGTTATGTATTTGTTTACCAATATATTTGCAAACGCTATCCAAAACTTGACTAAGAAAAGCCGAATGCTTTAGTTTCCGGACTTGGTACCACAATCCCAAAGATTGTCTTAAATGGATTGTATATGTACCTAAGTAGTCTAATCCTCACAATCTTCCTATTGATAATGTATCATTGGAAGAACATGTTAGATAAGTCTATCATAAAGAGGACAACACTTTTAATGTCATAGTTCTTCACTTACAAATCGTTGTATGAAGAAATAAGAGTTGCTTTGAACAACCCCTTAGCTAATGCAAACACTAGTGCTTGTTTCTTTGTTAAATGAACAAAGAACTTAAGAAGAAAGTACAAGGGCATGGACACTTTATGTGCCATGATTCTTCACTTACAAATTGTTGTATGAAGAAATGAGAGTTGCCTTGAACAACTCTTGAAAGTTTGTAATTATGTTTAGAACATAATGGTTGGTTGACAAAAATAGTCCATCAACATGGACTTATGATGATTTTGAATCATTGAGTGTTGAAGTGTTAAACCACTTTTAGAAACGGAAACTAGGCAAGGACTTCACCTTTGTGTCCCTATCCAAATGGTTCACTAAGTTTATTGTAAACTATATAGTGAACAATAACCACACACTCTCCAAATCGTTTGATGTGTATAACACAATTGAAATAAGTTTCAAGAGAGATAGTGGGAGTTTAGGGACCATGACTATTGTAGTCAAAAGGAGAAGTCAAATGAAGAAAGCGAAATAAACTCCAAGGGAACAAACTTTCTTTATGAAAGGATGGACATTGGAAGGGGTATTTGCAAGAAATGTCTTGGAAGTGTCAAGAACACACCTTTCGAAGGTGTTGTAAATTGTTCTTGAAAAGTTCAAAACAGTTGGTTCTTCTACTTGAATGCTTGATTCCGTATTAGTAACTATGTTTTACAATCGTTGTAAAAGTGTGGCTAATAAAAGGTAGAAGATTAATGAGAGAAGAGAAAGTACTTCACATTCGGAACGTGAATCAAATGTAGATCTCTGCGAAAGCAGATGGTACTTACTTCCTCATATGAACTACCAAAGAAATTGGAAAAACCAAAGATTGTCTTTACATTCCAATTTTAAGGAACTTAATTCCATCACTATAAGGGATGGATGAATGTTTTGTTTGACAAAACATTGTTCTTTATTAATGAATGATTAGATTATTGTAATCTAATTGATTGTCTCTATAGTAGAGATGTTATGGTAGTTTTAACTGTTTAGAATATAACGATGCTTAAAACCCAAAAGGTTGCAAGGTGGTGACTAATCCCAACTGAGTTGTGATACCTCAAAAACATAAAATACGAGTTGGTCATAGATGGATGCTTTGGATCGTTAGATCCGGATCCAATACCTTCTTATTAAAATTGTATAGAGGCGAAATGTTCGAATCTTTATTCTTTTGGAAAGAAGAAAGAATCACAAAGTTGTTGAGGTTAATTCACTTAGATATTAGTGGCACTTGTCCACAACATAATTCTACTCATGTTGTATGACATTCATCGAAGATCGCTCTCGGTTGGACTATAGTTTATTTTGAATAAACACAAGTCTGAATACTTTGCAAAAGGTTTCAAAGAATTCAAGAAATGTAAGTTGATGAGTAAGACGTCTAAAGTATTTGCCTCCTTAGATTTGATCCAAGGAAAGGTAACACTTTAGAACAGTTTCCTTGAAATATATCAAGGAAAGAAGCATCATATGATAATGGATTTCTCCATTAAGAGAAGAACGAACTCGAATAAGATTTAGTTCGTTGGATGTTATCAATTGCCCATATATAGGATATATACTTCTAAGACAATATGATTGTCAATTAGAAGATCTTCCAAAGTTTTCATGACTCCATAGGATGTAGTTGGAAAGAAAGACAAATCTTAATCATGTTAAGATTTGGGGTTGTGTGCTAATAAGCAATATTTGTTTGAGAATTATCTTATGGATATCCTTTAATTAACATTTGGATATCACTTCTATAAACCAACTAACAAATGTTGTTTGTTGGGTAGTTCATTGTAATCCTACACTAGGATTTGCCTAAGATAGAGCAAATGAACGAGGGATAGAACTCAAAGAATGGGTTCTTTGAGAAACAAGATAGTGATCAACAAATATAACAACCTAGTTCCTATACCACAAGTTCCAAGGTAGTCGAGAAGGATTTATAAACCGTCTCAGTTGAATGGTTTGAACTTTATGACTATGTCATAGAGTTGCACCTCTTAATTCGAAAGAAATAAGAATGAAAATCCTTATGACTACATTGAGTGTATATACGATATATACTCAAGGAAATGGTAAAGTACCATTTGACCCGAAATAATGAAACCTTTATAGCTAATTGGTAGCTTAAGGTGACTACAATCAAAGAGATTGGTTGACTTTGAAGAAACCATCTTTGACGTAGTCTTATTTTCAATTAATTTGAAGATTGTTAGCTAAAACTAAATGGTGATTCAATGTTTGGACATAATATGGGTTTCCGAAACCATTATTAAGATAGTCTTGATAATATATATGTCTAAAACTATGAATCACAAGACATGTAAGTTGTAGAGATCCAACCATCATGGATCTTAGCAAGCTAGTGGGAGTTATAAGCGTCTTATGAGAGAAAGATCAAATCAATTGATTTCTCATAAAGATGTAAATTAATCTTTTGTTTACTAAGTTTACAAAAGATTAGTGGGAGTTAATCATATTCCTAAAATTGAATATATATGATATATATTCCTAAATGTACAACCCGTACTCTTCTTCATGCCACCAACCAGGTGATGAAATGTACAACCTGTACTCTAATATCATTTGGCAACTTGCCACTCATGCCACTAACCAAGTGAAGAAGGAACTTATCTTCATGCCACCAACCAGGTGATGAAATGTACAACCCGTACTCTCCTTCATGCCACCAACCAGGTAATGAAATGTACAACCCGTACTCTAATATCATTTGGCAACTTGCCACTCATGCCATTAACCAGGTGAAGAAGGAACTCATCTTCGTGCCACCAACCAGGTGATGCAACCCGTGCTCTCCTTCATGCCACCAACCAGGTGATGAAATGTACAACTCGTACTCTAATATCATTTGGCAACTTGCCACTCATGTCACCAACCAAGTGAAGAAGGAACTCATCTTCATGCCACAAACTAGGTGATGAAATGTACAACCCGTACTCTCCTTCATGCCACCAACCAGGTGATGAAATGTACAACCAGTACTCTAATATCATTTGGCAATTTGCCACTCATGACACCAACCAGGTGAAGAAGAAACTCATCTTTATGCCACCAACCAGGTGATGAAATGTACAACCCGTACTCTCCTTCATGTCACCAACCAAGTGATGAAATGTATAACCTGTACTCTAATATCATTTGGCAACTTGCCATTCATGCCACCAACCAGGTGAAGAAGGAACTCATCCTCGTGCCACCAACCAGGTGATGAAAGGTGATGAAGGAACTCACCTTCGTACCACCAACCAAGTGATGAAAGCAACTCACCATTCATTCCACCTACCAGGAAACTAGTGGTACAACTTGTACATGTGAACTCTTAGCATTCACAAATAATCAAAAACCCTCAAGCTTAACAACTCAACTAGGGGAGCACTTATGCCCAACAAGAGTTATAGTCACTAACAAAGTCTTATTGCAAGCCAACAACAACTTCAGTGCATGGCATACGAAGATCAAGCTATTCAGCCCTCTTGCATCTACTTCAGACATTTCCCCTCTATAACAATGCAAACATTACAACTCGTAGAAAGCTTCACACACTCTTGATCAAGACAGTGTGAAAAAAAAAAACCAATTTATGGTGCCAACAAGAGCTTCATCAAAGGAGTTCAATCACAATCCTCAAAAGCTTCACACACTCTTGATCAAGACAGTGTAAAGCAAAAGCAATTTATTGTGCCAACAAGAGCTTCATTAATGGAGGGTAACCACAATTCTCAAAAGCTTCACACACTCTTGATCAAGACAGTGTGAAGCAAAACCAATTTATGGTGCCAACAAGAGCTTCATCAAAGGAGTTCAACCACAATTCTCAAAAGCTTCACACACTCTTGATCAAGATAGTGTGAAGCAAAACCAAGTTTTGGTGCCAACAAGAGCTTTATCAATGGAGGGCAACCATAATTCTCAAAAGCTTCACACACTCTTGATCAAGATAGTGTGAAGCAAAACCAATTTATGGTGCCAACAAAAGCTTCATCAAATGAGTTCAACCACAATTCTCAAAAGCTTCACACACTCTTGATCAAGACAGTGTGAAGAAAAACCAATTTATTATGCCAACAAGAGCTTCATCAATTGAGGGCAACGACAATTCTCAAAAGCTTCACACACTCTTTATCAAGACAGTGTGAAGCAAAACCAATTTATAGTGCCAACAGGAGCTTCATCAAAGGAGTTCAACCACAATTCTCAAAAGCTTCACACACTCTTGATCAAGACAGTGTGAAGCAAAACCAATTTATGGTGCCAACAAAAGCTTTATCAATGGAGGACAACCACAATTCTCAAAAGCTTCATACACTCTTAATCAGGACAGTGTGAAGCAAAACCAATTTGTGGTGCCAACAAAAGCTTCATCAAATAAGTTCAACCACAATTCTCAAAAGCTTCACACACTCTTGATCAAGACAGTGTGAAGCAAAACCAATTTATGGTGCCAACAAGAGCTTCATCAATGGAGGGCAACCATAATTCTCAAAAGCTTCACACACTCTTTATCAAGACAGTGTGAAGCAAAACCAATTTATGGTGCCAACAAAAGCTTCATCAAATGAGTTCAACCATAATTCTCAAAAGCTTCACACACTCTTGATCAAGACAGTGTGAAGCATAATCAATTTATTGTTCCAACAAAAGCTTCATCAATGGAGGGCAACTACAATTCTTAAACCTTCGAAGTAAATTCAAGACTGTTCGAAGCAAATTCAATTTATATGGTTCATCCAAACCTTTGACTACTACAAGGTGTGGCTTGCATCACAATCTCCTGCTCAACAGTGTGTAAGCAAAATTTGTATATGTTGTCTCTCCCAAATTTTCAAATTTCTAATTTCCAAAAAAAAAAAAAGGAAATTCAACAAAGCTTCATCAATGGAGGACAACTACAAATTCTCAAAAACTTCACACTATCTTGATCAAGATAGTGTGAAGCAAAATCAATTCGTTGTACCCAACAAAGCTTCACCACAAAAACTTCACCAACAAAAGCTTCATCAATGGAGGACAACTACAAATTCTCAAAAGCTTCACACTATCTTGATCAAGATAGTGTGAAGCAAAATCAATTCATGGTACCCAACAAAAGCTTCAACTCCAAAGCTTCACCTACAAAGCTTCAACTCCAAAGCTTCACCCACAAAAGCTTCACCCACAATAGCTTCACCCACAATAGCTTCACCCATAAAAGCTTCACCAACAAAAGCTTCACTTACAAAAGCTTCACCCATAAAAGCTTCACCTACAAAGTTTCAACTCCAAAGCTTCACCTACAAAAGCTTCACCCACAATAGCTTCACCTACAAAAGCTTCACCCATAAAAGCTTCACTAACAAAGCTTCAACTACAAAAGCTTCACCCATAATAGCTTCACCTAAAAAATCTTCACCCATAAAAACTTCACCTACAAAAGCTTCACCCATAAAAGCTTCACCCACCACAAAAGCTACACCTACAAAAGCTTCACCCATAAAAGCTTCACCAATAAAAGTTTCACCTACAAAAGCTTCCCCCACCACAAAAGTTTCCCCCACCACAAAAGATTCACCCACAAAGCTTTAATATATATATATATATATATATATATATATATATATATTCGAAAATTCAAAAATTCAAAAATTCAAAAATTCGAAAAAAAAAATCGAAAAAAAATTGCCTAGGCGTCATCTTCTTTGGGCCTAACAACTTTCATAACAAATATATATAAAGACGGAGTTTTAGGTTACCACTTAGAAAGGAAATGCCTCATTCGTCAACTCCCTCGACCGGAGACTTAGGGGACTCCTACCATGTGTTACTGCACCTTGATACTCGGAAGTCTCACGACCACTTAGTGACTTGGATTTTTCAAGTCTCCAAACGAGAAGTTTTCCTCACCTGGCAAATTAAGGGAGCACTACCTCAACCTATATGCTTCACTCATAAAGCTTCAACATACAAGCTTCAACAAAAGGAAAAATTCAAAGAACTTAGTGAAGAAGGCCTTGTTGTATTTAACACAATACGTTGAAATGAAGCAAAACTTATTTATTGATATCTCCGATAAGTTACAAATATGTACATATACATGAATCAAAATAAACAAATAAGAGGGATCCTTCACAAAGGTTGCTCAGAAGAAGTCTCAGTAGTCGGCAGAGTCCCAGAAAGATGAGGCACCAGAGGGTGATTATTCGGAGCCTTAGTACTAGGCAGAACCCCAGAAGGAGGAGGCACCGAAGGTTGATCATTCGGAGCTTCATTACACGGTACAGCCCCAGAAGACGAAAGCAATAAATGTCTTTGGAACAAACTTCTAATGATCAAGTAAAATCTGACCATCACATTCCTGCAGCTGGTCGAGCTTCCTCTTCATGTTTGTAGCATAGTCATGTGCGAGCCTGTGCAACTGTTTATTCTCATGTTTGAGCCCTCTGATATCCTGTTTGAGACTTATCACTTCAGCCGCCAATGATTCAACTTGGCGGGTTCGAGAAAATAGGCGTTACGCCATATTAGACACAGAACCTGCACACTGAACACTGAGAGCCAGAGAATCCTTAACAGCCAACTCATCAGACCGTTTGGAAAGTAGTCTGTTATCTTTGGGAGTGAGAAGGTTCTTGGCCACCACCGCAGTGGTCATATCATTCTTCATCATAGAGTCCCTAATAGTAAGAGGACAAGTATGGGATAAGAAGGAGGGGCGCTATATGTTGTCTTGAGAATGCATGGCTATCTCTTCACCAAAGTTCAAGTTAAAACGACGGTCGGATGGGCCAGACATTCTCAGAAATGATGAAGGAGAAATGAGGTGCAATAAATCTCTGAAGTAAGGGGAAAATTCCTACAAACAATAACTCTCTGAATGTACTTGTTGCAATAACTCTCTGAATGTACTTCTTGCACACAATTGGTGCCCTTATAAAAGAAAAGGCAACATGGCCGTTGGTTCAAAAATCGAAGAGGCACTACTCTCCGAATTCCGAAGAAACACCACTTTCCACACGTAACATTAGCTCCTCGGGTACCATAGATAACTTTGTCAAAGATCTCTGACAAAGTTTAGACACATAAATTTTGAAGGTCCAGCTACCCTACTTTACCCACAAGGGTAAAGGAATAACACCACTGCTTGATAACTAGAAAGTCCCAATGTGTGTCAACCTTCGTGCTCCGTGGCAAGGCAGACTGGTAAAAATGCCCAACCTTTACTCACATTCGAGAAAACACTCCTAACAAGATTGCTTGCTCAAAAATCGAAGAGGCACCGCCCTCCGAATCTTGAGAGCCAGACTCCCAACAGGATTACTTTCTTAAAACTCAAAGAAACACCGCTCTCCGAATCTCGAGAGCCAGACTCCCAACAGGATTACGTGCTTAAAATTTGAAGAGGCACCGTCCTCCGAATCTCGAGTGCCAGACTCCCAACATGATTACTTTCTAAAAAATTAAAGAGACAATGCTCTCCGAATCTTGAAAGCCAGACTCCCAATAGGATTACGTGCTCAAAAATTGAAGAGGCACCGCCCTCCGAATCTCGAGAGCCAGACTCCCAACAGGATTACTTTCTCAAAAATTAAAGAGACACTGCTATCCGAATCTCAAGAGTCAGACTCCTAGCAGGATTGCTTTCTCAAAAATCGAAGAGGCACTGTTATCTGAATCTCGAGAGCCAGATCCCCAACAGGATTGCTTGTTCGAAAATCAAAGATGCACCGTTCTCCAAACTTCGAGAGTTAGATTTCCTTGGATAAAGCTTGTCTGCAATCTTCACATGCAACATCAGCTTTCCAGATACCACAAACCACTTTTTCAAAGTGTTCTGACAAAGTTAAAACACGTGAAACTTGCAGCTCCCACTACATTGCTATGACCAAGAAGGGTAAAGGAATAACACTACTACTTGTTGTTAAGAAAACTTCTATATATGTCGACCTCAATCCTCCATAGCTAGGCAGACCTGCAAATAAAAAAAAATGCTCAACTTTTCTTCACATCCGAGAGGGCACTCTCAACAGAGTCTCTCGAAATACTCAGCTTCTTTTCCTCCCGATAATACCTTTGCAAACAAGCCACACCAGAGCAAGAGTATCTCATATCATCAGGGTTAAAAGCAAGAGTATCCCATGTCATGCTTTTTCCCTGTCTTTTCCTTTGGCCTTGTTCTTACCTATAAGACAAAGAGAAAGAAAGCAATCAGGTAGCACTTGGAATCAAGTTTCCAGTCAGGAACTGACTGCCTAGAACCCCTTGCTTGATTACTTACCTGACATTGCTCTCAAGTACTCATCTTCAACATCTTATGCTTCCAGAGAAGATACCACATCTGCTTGAGGAACAGATAGAGCAAGTGAGAAGGATACAAGGAAGCATGTGGAGATAAGCGTAACAGAACACGTGTCGATACATCCACTACTTTGTCAACAGCAAAAGTATCCCATATCATCAGGGTCGAACGTACTCTAGATTTGATGGACTTATTTTGACCCTCAAATTCTTGAGTCAGCCTTATACTTTAGAGGAAACCAGAAAATCTCCAATCTAGTTCAACAATAAGCCTGTGGAAAGTTACTTCTTCAAAAGCAAAAGTATCTCATATCATCTTTTCTCCATTTGCTTATCCTTATCCTTGTTGCTATTTATGACACAAAGAGAATGAGAACAATCAACCGGAAGCCGAAGTCGAACCTCCGATCCAGGTTGCTTGTTTAGAAGTCTGATTGCTTACCTTATCTGTTACCTCATTCGGTAAATCTCTTAGCTCGACGACTTGGGGGACTCCTACTATAAGGTTTGTATTGCACTTGACCAAGCCCAAAACTACAAGTAAGCTTCAAGTGAAATTGATACATTACCTTGTGCATCTTCATCGGTTAAAGATACCACCCCTGGATGGAGGAAAAGTACTTCCAGAGAAGATGCCACATCTACATATGAGACAGATAAGGTAAGTGAAAATGATACCACACCTCGGTACTTAGAAGTTTCGTGATTACTCAATGACTTGGATCTTGCAAGTCCCCAACCGATGAGCTTCCCTTACTTGGGAACTTAGGGGAGTACTGTTTGTACCATACTTGACCAATCCCGAAACTACTGAGCACCGGTCAACGTTATACCATCAAGGACCCAAAAGAGTTTCCCTACAACCAAGAGGCCAATCACAGCACGACACGTGTCGACATCAGAAGCCAATCATAGCGCAACACGTGTCAACATCAGAAGCCAATCACAACACAACACGTGTCAATGTCAGAATGAAACTAGAAACTCTCTTCTATAAATAGAGATCATTCTCTCACAATATTTCTTAATGTCATTTGTACTAAATCATTCACTAGTACTCACTAAAGGAGAGCTTAAACCTATGTACTTGTGTAAACCCTTCACAATTAATGAGAACTCATCTACTCCGTGGATGTAGCCAATCTGGGTGAACCACGTACATCTTGTGTTTGCTTCCCTGTCCCTATCCATTTACTTACTTATCCATACTAGTGACTGGAGCAATCTAGCGAAGGTCACAAACTTAACACTTTCTGTTGTACCAAAATCCTCGCTGATTTTGTGCATCGACAATATCCATATGCATATTACTATAAATGATTATTGCGAACTACAAATGACTTGATCCCTGTTTAGGGTACGTAGGCAGTATAGCGAGACGTTAGATGCAGCCATATAAGAAATGATATTAAATAATCGAGACCATAACCTTGTTTAAGAAATTGAGTGATGTGAAGGATATTGGTGATAATTGTGCATTTTAACTTTATGTTTTGGTGATTAATAGTTAGTACACCGTATTATATAATTGGAAATATTATGAGATGTTTTAAATTTTAGATTTTATCATGGCTTATCCATACGTATAGTCCTTGCACATAATTATTGTGAATGCTCTGATGTGCAAAGGTGAATGCAGGAAACACAGGTAAGTTCAGGTAAGTTCAAGTAAGTATACGGTATTAGTTGAATTGATGGGGTTTTGATATGACTACATTTACGTTTTTAGCAACTCCGACACTGTCGTACAGGTTGCAATAGTAGGCAACTCCGGCATTGTCATACAGGTTGCCTATGAGTCGTACATGTTGTATTAGATGCATTTAAAGCTTATAAACCTGCACCCTGGGTGATTGTGATTTAGCCAGAGATATGGTACAAGCTTGTTTATAATGTCACATCCCGCACCCTATGCTCACATTGGATCCAATTTAAGTGCACATTCTTATCGTACAGACCACCATAGGTGGTTCTGACTCGTAGGTGACTAGCGATTTATTGAATGGCTATCTTGAGTGCGTAACATTGAGCATAACTATATTACACTCAGTTTTGTCGTACATACCTTTTTAGTGGTTCTAACTTCTGTGCAGTGCAGTGCCATATACGTCATTGTAGTGACTCCAGCTTATGTGCTAGCAATGATTGATGAGCTATGATTTCAGTCGTACAGGTCACTAGAGGTGACTTAGGCTTATGTGCTAGCAATGATTGATGAGCTATGATTTCAGTCGTACAGGTCACTAGAGGTGACTTCAGCTTATGTGCTAGCAATGATTGATGAGCTGTGATTTCAGTTGTACATGTCACTATAGGTGACTCCAACTTATATAGTAATTATGATTGATGAGATATGTAATGCGATGGGCTAGCATATGTGATGAATATGCGATGAGCTAGCATATGTGATGAATATGTGATGAGCTATAATATGTGATGAAATATATAATGAACTAGTATATGTGATGAGATATGGGTAAGTCGTACAGGTCACCATAGGTGACTCCGACTTCCGTACTAGTATGAGTTATTAATCGCATGATTATTTGACATTATTAATGAGGTGTTGTGTGTGGTATATTATGATTTTTCTGGAAATTATACAAGTGTTGTAGCGAAGGATTATAATGTTTTATATGTTTTCTATTAGTATTTCACTTACTGGGCCACTTCACCCCTCATGTTTTTTTAGCTGGGTTTTCTTATCGTCGAAGGTTCGGGGTGATTCTTAGTACTGGAGATTATTTTAAGGGTACGATCCCCAATTCACTCTTCTGTACTTTCTTATGCTCTAACATCACATGTGCAGTGGGTTTATTCTCGCTCACCAATGCACTCTGGTATTTAGGCACTGTTAGGTTTAAATTTATTCACAATTGTTCCACATCATCACACTTTATGGCTTCGTCACCTTCTAGGTGTCGGCCAGCACAACTTGATTCGGAGTTCTAGTGGACATTCACATTCCAGGTCAAGGTTTGTCACTTAGCCTTACAATGGGCTAGCAATCAGTTGTTTATTAAATATTATTTTTTCTAATCTTAATGTAAATTCAATAAAATGTAGATAGCAAATGAAGGACCGCTTTTATTAATATGGATTCAGTTGCTTTGATTAGTTAAAAGACCGCTTTTTTATTAAATGCATTTCTTATTCATTTCCATCTACATTAATAAATATATTTAAAACATGTAAATCGCGCGTAACACGCCATGATTCAAAAAATGCTTTCTGCATGTGCATGAGCGCGTGCATGGAGGATAGTAAAAATAAGACCTGTCAACATATGAAGATTCATCTCTATTAAAGAATTGTCACTTAGTACTATGGTTTAGTAGTATTCCTCTTCAATTGTAAATGAAAGGTTTTAGGCTTAATTCTCACAAAAGCCGAAGTTGAACCGTATTATTATAAATGCCGCAATGTGAACCTTAGCCCACTCTCTCATCCCTTAGTGTAAATATATCGTTTGTTAAAAAAAAAAATCACTAGTAGAAAAATTAGTATAAATGTAGTATAAAAATCTAATAAGAGTAGTTAGAAAAAAAAATTTACTTTTTAAAGAGAAAAAAAGGTAAAATTTTGCATATGAGAAGGCACTTGAATCGACATCACTTGATGATGAACCTATTTTATGTAAATTCTTATCCAAGTCATGAGCCATTCCAAAATTAAAATGTTGACTTTCAAAAATTTAAAAGAAGAATGTGAATAAATAAACAATAAAATTTTTAAATTTTAAATAAAAAAATACGAATAAAAAGTTAATATTAGAGAAACTATTTATTTAAATTATATTTTATAAATTTTATGACGTTGTTGTTTATAAACTTTAAGTGTTCAATAGCATGTTTATTTTATATTAACTAGCAAGGGTCACACGCTAAGTGGCAACATTATTGAACAATTTAAAAAAAAAAAAATTAGACTAGAAAATATAGTACTCAATTGAACAAATTCATTTCAATATTTAGCCCTATTTCTCCAATCTACGATATGCAAAATAATGTCTCTGTAATTTGGGTTTGAATTCATGTATATATAAGTTTTTAAAATTTACAACCTAACCGGACCCATCCCACTTCGATTGGGTTGATCGTTGAACGTACTAAGTGTTTACTAAACATTTTTTTGAGCTCAGTTTTCTTTGATATCCACTTTTTATAAAAACCCCTCAGTATTAAACTAGTACTAAACCAAACCCTATAGCATCAACCCTTTACATGAAATCGGGACAACAGCGATAACAAACAAAAACCGAAATCAAACAAGTATAAATGTAAGTAGAAACCAATATCATTATAAATTATTTGGCTTGTCATAAGAAAAACTAAAAATGTAGATTCGAAACGGTGCCAAATAGCATAAGAGGCATAACAATAACAAAAAAATGATTCAAACTTACATAGCCAGAGAACCAAACATGAAAGGCAAGTAAAGATGTTGGTGGCTCTGGTGTAGGTCTGCTGGCTGGCGTGGGCCGAGACCATCCGAATCAACCCTCACGCCATCAACTTCCTAATCGCCCTCCTCGCAAGCGATCCGTTGATCCTGAGGCAGTTGGAGAGAATGGACGGACTAGGTGCCCTAGTTAGGGATGGGCAACGGTTATGGCGTGCGGGTAACCGCGGTTATTTACCTATAACCGTTTATGTTCATACCTGCATAACTGTTTCCCTGTTGGGTAATTGCTTAAATGATTATACCCATACTCATAACCGTAACCGTTTAATACCTATTTACCTTTTTTAACCCGTTTATCTTTATTTTTTTTTACCATTACCCCTTTTTTACCCGTCTACATATTTTTTAACAACTTGAAAATTCAAAAAAAATTGTCATATTTTTTTTTTGACAATTAAGCATCGTTATAGGTACATTCATCATACATTTTCGTACTTTAATTTTTTAAGTTCTTATACCTTTCTAATAATTGAAATAATAGTTTACGGACTATATTTTTAACTGTTACCAATGAAGGTAAATATAATATTTGCTAAGTATTATTGGGTTACAAAAATTGTTTAGAAGACATTTATATCAAAGCATTTATGTCAATTTCACGGTTACCCGCAAATAATTTAAATTAATTTGACGAATTCCTTGATGATGAGAATCATCATTCCTGTAGCATTGTTATTGAGAGAAGGACCAATGAATTCCTTGCTAATTTATTGCGTGCTAAGTATTATTGAATCAAGAACATGGTTTGTGTTAGTTTTACATATATAAAATAAATGAGTAAACATTTACCCATTTATAACCGCGGTTAACACCTATAACCGCCAATTTAAATTTCGTAGGTAAACGGTTATACCCATAATCGTTTATTTATCTAAACGGTTACACATAACCGTAACTATTTAATTTAAATAGACGGTAACTGCAGTTACCCATAACCAATGAGTATTTGCCCATTCCTAGTCCTGGTCGAAGAGCACCATGTTGTTGACCTTCTCCTTTTGCTTTCCTTTACTTCACTTCTTCTTCTTCTGCTTGCCTCCTCCGGACCTCGCCGGCTTCGACTACGACGGCGGTGCTTTGTCCTTCTTCGGCACCTGAAATTTAGAAACCTCGAGTTGTCAGATGCATTTACATAAACAGGTGGAGTGCAATCTGGAAGCAAAACTTGGTTGTGGAGTCCGCACGAACCATTGGATCGGATGACGGCGGGAGAGGGAGGGAGAGGGAGGGAGGAGGGTTTTGGGGAGGGTGAGTGAATGCGGAAGAGATGGAGGGGTTTATCTAGTACCGACGTCGTATAGCAAGTATTTGTTTTTGTTTTTGTTGCGGGCCACTTGGGCCTTTGGGTTGATTGGTCAGCCCATGTATGGAAGATCCAAGGGGAGCTTCTACATGGGTGGGCTATTTTGCTGCAATTTTTTGCAGGGAAAGTAACTCGCTATGATTATTGATACACAGGCAATTCACCCGACATGAATAATGTAATTGAATATCAACGCCATATTATATTAATTTAATGGTATTAAATGTCAACGTCATATCAACAATGTCATGACATTAACAGTGGTCGAATATCGGAGCTTCCATTAGACCTGACATTTTGGACTTGATCCGTTAACTCGATTCGACCCGACGTATTAATATTTGTATTTGGATGGATGCTTAACGGGTCGGGTCGCTAACGGGTGAACTCGTTAACAACCCGTTAAATAACGGATCACTTTGGGTCAACCAGTTAGACCAGTTATCATCCGTTAGTTGAGGATGTTTAAGTAATTTCAATCAAGTCTTAATAACAAAAAATAAACTCTATGAAAAATAATAATAATAATAATAATAATTGTTAACAGGTGAAATGGATGACCTGTTAGCTTAACATGTCGGGTTCGGATGATCCGTTAGCTTAAAAAATTGAATTCGGATGATCCGTTAACTTAACGGAACGGATTAAATCCGACCCAAACCTAAAAATCACGACCCGTTTACAGTCTAGCTTCCACCGATGTCGTTGACACTTCTAGCTTATCCACTGTTTTTTCTTCCTTGTCAAACACACCTTCACCAACATATAACATTGCTTCGTCGGCTTCCTCTCTCATTGTTTGTCGTAGCTACACCTTCGGCGCCTCCTCCCTCGTCATCCACACCTCGCACCGCATTCATTTTGCCGTACCGATCAGTATTGGTATTCTCAAACTGAACCATACAGGATCCGTTTAAATTTTGAATTCGGTTTCTATAGGCTCCCTTCTCGAACCCAGCCATACTGTGCCCAAGCTTATGTTTTTTCATTGAACCTGATTATTTTCATTTAAAAATAATCACGTTAATGTCTTCCACAATAATTTATGTGAATGTGATTTTTATACAGAGAAATAGACAATTTGAGTTTAATTTTTATAACACTATTATTACAGTGGTGTGAGTTTTACATATTAATTGTGGGGTTGATTTATTTATTTAATTTTCTAATTTATGATTGATTGTTCTCTTTTCTCCCTCTCAAAAATTGAAAATTTAGTACATAGAAATCAACAAACATTTTTCGGACTCACTATAAAAGTATGATTCCTATATGGAAAATTTTATTTAAACTCATTTAACCTTTTTCTACACCCAACTTAAATTTTAAATGTTAATTGTCTATTTTACCCTATTGCATAATTACTATATAGTTCCATTTGATATATGTTAATGGTGGGGATCGGGGATCAGTGACCTGGATTATTTAAACTCATTTAACCTCTTTCTACACCCCAACTTGCCTTAAAACACAACGTTTTCTTCTCTTTAATTTTAGTTTTAATTTAAGGTTTTGTTTTTGTTCGTTTGTAAAATCATCACAACAAACTCTTCACATCTTTGATTGATTTATTAATTAAGATCGAGTCTAGTTCATTGTTTAAGTTTATATTTTATATTTTTGGGTTTTTGTCTTTATTATAATTAGATTTGGTTTAGTTTATCAAATTGGAGATTCAATTATAATCCTCGTGGGAACGATACTTGGACTTGCAAAACGCTATATTACGACTATCTTGTGCACTTGGAAGTTTACTACACCCAACTTAAATTTTAAATGTTAATTGTCTATTTTACCCTATTGCATAATTACTATATAGTTCCATTTGATATATGTTAATGGCGGGGATCGGGGATCAGTGATCTGGATTATGCTTTGGAGTTTGGAGGGGTACAGTTGAACAGACAAGAAATGTAATTGTTTCTGGTGAGGGAAGTTGCAATCAGAAACAATTTGGAAAACAAACACGAAACGTTAAAAAGGGGTTGGAACTTTCAGTTCAAATCTAACTTCTTGTCCCACAATCCCTTTTTCTAGTTCCCTTTTTCAGACTTTTAGTGTGGATTACACACTAAGATTTCTATGTTGAAATCCTCCCACAAGTTACAATAACATTTTAATTTCATCTTGGAGCCAAAGTTGCCGAGGGTTTATGGAATTGGGTGTAAAGAAAAATCTACATATGGAATTGGGTTTGTAGGGGGTATAATAGGTAATAAATTTGGGTTTAAAGAGATATTAATAGTTTAGTTAAAAATCAAATGGGTGCAAAGAGTAAGTTGAGGGTAGAAATAGGTTACATGGGCTAACTCGAGACCAAGGCAGTCACTTTCGATCCATTTTTCGGCCAAACCACGGCGAGTTAGCCGTCAAGAAAGGTACCATTATCTTCCTCTCATCGAGAAGTATGATTTTCGTTTTTTAATCACTCTATTTCGTTGAGTATTGAAGAAGTTATGTATGTTTAAAGTTTACACAGTTTCCGGTGAGTTTTCCAGTTTTCCCGCTGATCAGTCACCTTTCAGGATATTTTTCGGCCATCTCCGGCAACCATTGAGCTTCCAAATGGATACAAACTTGTTCTACACTTTCCTATCTTCATTTTGATATATTATGGATTGAATTTGGTTAAGAAACTATTGAGTTACGAAACTTTAAAAATTGTCTAAACTTCCGGCCAAGAGCTCTAGGACGCTTAACGGAGGTTTTAATGGAATGACCAAAATAATGAATTGTGGACAATCTTAGGGACAATTTCTATTAATTTTCAATCTCAGGAACCAAAGTGATGTGTTATGCAAATCTCATGGATCATTTTGGCTAAAAACCCTAAATATGAAATGCTCAATGAAGACGGGCGATGAATTTTGTGGCAAATGGTATGGCTAACCTTTAGCCTTCCAATAAGATTACTTTTTCTTTTTCAATTAATTCAAATGTTAGAAATGGAATTGTAATTTTGGCCGTGTTTGGACTTGAAATATTGAATTTGGGCTAAAGGTGGATAATTCACAATAGAGATTAATTCTCAGACTAGTGTTATCTCTTTAGGCTAGATGGTACGCAGATATTCAGCCCACGATGAATTTGGCCGAGTCCTAACAAGAGTGTGACTCATAAAAAGATCAAGCGAAGAGGTGATTCGGCCTAGTCGTAGTTGAAGTGAAATTGTACAAGATTAGAGTGAGTTTTGATAAGGTTCCAATTATTGTAAGAACCAAAACTCGTTGCTGATAAGATAAAGAAAGAATTTAAAGCATTAAAGAACTAGGTTCAGATTTCTAGTTCTAATCGAAGTGGCCGAAACTGCGTGCAAATTGGTTTTGGCTAGTGAAATATTACATTGAGAATAACCAGAGAGATGTCGAGGAAGAATAGGTTTAATAGAACTCTACTTCGACATACGTGGCCATCAGGAAACTCAACCCTATAAATAAAAGTGAGTTTGTAACGTCGAAAGGACCTTCAACTCAACACACAAACGTCTTGCGCAAATCTCGCTCTACATGAACCCCTTTCATACTATGAGAAACCGTTAACTCTCCTAACTTTGTCATCGCACCTTCAGTTTGGATTAATAGCACTAGAGCCATAGAATTAGGCGACCGAGGAGTATCTTCAGTTTGGAGTAACAACATTACTTCAAATTAGGCTTGTTACCTATCCAAGTCTCTGTCAGCCAGAAGTCTTTGGTTTTCTTGATGAAAGAGGTCATCTCATCAGCTTCGCAACGAAGTAAGGTGTTATCAAGTTACTTAGTATTCGGCACATTGAAAGATGAACCTTTCCATTATTGGTTATTCCCATGTGCATTTCAAAGTTCGGCATTCTAATGGCCGATCCACATTTACAGTCAAAACACAATTCAAAGTTTGATACCAATTCGGCGCACCTATATTTTCACAAACATAGTTGAAACGACCAAACCTGGTGCAGATCTTGAACTTCACAGTGACTAGCAACATTGTCTTCATGTTTTAGAACCCAATGTCGAGACGTGTTTCTTCCTTGGTTGTGATCACTCGAATACAGAAGTCAGAAGTGCATTTGACACCACCACCACCACCACCATATTTATGTTACTCGCCGACCAAGCTTAATGGTGAGTTGGTACGCCCGCATTCAATAAAAGAACGTAGTTAGCTCTTAGATACTCGACATCACGCCCGAAAGCTTTGTACTTTTTAGGCTCAAAATGTCCATAATTTAAATTTTCAACATTCTAATTTTATTCTCAATGTTCTGTTATGAGTCATTATGGATTTACTAGTTACCAGCCTTCATGCACATGCTCACGTGCGTATAAAAGATATTTTTTAAATTACGGTGTGTTACGCGCGACTTACACATTTTAAATGTATTTATATGTGTAAATTGCTTCAATATTTTTTTTATGACAAAAAGAAAGTAAAATATTTTGACTAAATGAATAATATTAGACCATGCTAGAAGAAACCTCTCATAAACCAATCTAAGCAGTTGAATCCACATAATAAAATCAGTCTTTCAATTTTCAGCTACATTATATTGAATTGGCTTTTTAGCAAAATGGTCCCTGAGACTTTCATAACACATAACTTTGGTCCCTGAGATTTAAAATCAATAAAAGTGGTCTATGAGATTGTCCACCATCCATTATTTTGGTCATTCCATTAAAAAAACCCTGTTAAGTGGTCCATGAGCTTTTTAATGGAAGGACCAAAATGATGGATGATGGACAATCTCAGGGACCGAAGTTATGTGTTATGCAAATCTCATGGACCAAAATTATGTGTTATGCAAATCTGAGGGACAAAAGTTATGTGTTATACCCTCAACTTAACGAGTTTTTTAATGAAGGGACCAAAATAATAGATGGTGGACAATCTCAGGGACCACTTCTATTGATTTTAAATCTCAGGGACCAAAGTTATGTGTTATGCAAATCTCAGGAACCATTTTGACTAAAAAGCCTATTGAATTTACATTAAAAATAGAGAAAATAAAATTTAATAAATAACTGATTGAATCACATTATTGCTAACCCACCATTCCTCTTAGTGTAGATAACATCGTTTGTTCAACAAAAACAAAAAAAATGATCATTTGATAACTAATTGAATCACATTATTATGTGCGTGCAAAACACATTTTTTATAACCGGTACTACGCGCCTATTAAGTGATTGACAATAGAGAAAATAATATTTAATAAACAATTGATTGAATCACATTATTGTCCTCATGCAAAATGGAATTTTTTTATCACCGGCGGTACGCGTCTCTTAAAATGTTTTGAATATATTTAAAAATAGAGAAAACAATATTTAATAACAACTGATTGAATCACATTAACACTAGTCCATTGTGAAGCTAAGCTCACCCCCTCACTCTTAGTGTAGATAATATTGTTTGTTAAAAAAAATATCATTTGACAACTAATTGAATCACATTATTATGCGTGTACGAAACACCTTTTTTATAACTGACACTACACGTCTCTTACAATGTTCTGAACATGTTTAAAAATACAGAAAATAATATTTAATAAACAACTAATTGAATCACATTGTTGCTAACCTATTATGAGGTACTAATTATATAAAAAAATTGTACAAAAAAAATTAAATATTAAAAAACACTGTTTATATGACAAAATACTCTTGCATTATTTTGAGCTGTTTTTAAACTTTTTTGTTTGGAGAACATTTTTGTCCAAAACTTTTTGGTGAAGTCCGTGATCCCAAATGTAGGTGTTGGCTTTATATATAAAGATGTAGAAATGTGTACAAATGCGATTGAATAGACAATTGAATAACATTATATGATAAGAGTCATAAGACCGTTTCCACAAAAAAATTGCCAGTAATTATCGAGTCAACTATAAAAAATAGGAAAACTAATGAAAAATGTTTGAAAACTTTGAGTTTTAACGATTAGGACAAAATAAAATGTAAAGTGAATAGTTAAAACTCAAAATTTTCAAACATTTTCACTTTAGTGTAAAAATATGGTTTTTCGTTAAAGTAAACAGTACCGGAAGTTTTTCGTTAAAGTTCCCTAAAAAAATAACCAAACAGTTCAATTCCAGGGAATCGGATTGCAGGTGGTTGAGATGATAAAGGAGCATGTAAAAAATTAACAATTTTAAAAATAAGACTTGGTTTTCCATCAACCCTAATAAAGGTACTTGGTTTAACAAGTATTAGTTAAATCGGGTAGCTTTTGTTTGTTGCAACCTTATCACTTCTCCAAAGTCTTTACCGGCAAGAAAAGTGGCATTGCCACTAACAACAGAAGCTTCTAATTGAATCAATAACTGATTCCAACATTATTGTGGTATGGATTGGACATGAGGACCAATTTTTCCAACAGGACTTCTCATTATTTTTAAGATTCTAAAGGCAGACTATCATTATCACATTTGAGAAAGGATGAATTTTGCATTTGCATATAAGTAATTCGGCTACTTTTTATATTGCTAATTGATTTTATAGTATAATTTCAACATTTTTCATTGCATCAGAGCAAGTTGTCCTGCATGTAAAGCCTAATGGCTACACGTGCTCCAAGTTCCCCGATTTGTGTTGTCCATGAGTTAGGCTTAAAAATCTATCACACGTGAGGGGGCACATTAATAGTATCAATCCCACCCTAAAAAAAAGAGGAAGATTACATATACTTATAAGTAATTAAGTTACGCATTTCTCTCAATCTCTTCACACACACACACACTATCTACAACAACAACAAAAAAAAAGTAAAAAAAAAAAACATACACACAGAGGATTGGATAATGTAACCTATAAAGAAAATAGAGCGCATAGATCTAGCTCGTTTGAAGTTAAAACCGCACCCCATAAAGCTCCATCATTGATCAAATTTGTCTGCCAAGTGGTTACACATAATCTATATATTTGAATAATGTATAACTTAATAGACAATGCAAAAGCAACAATTCATTGTTATTATATTATTGATATTGCGTTTATGATTGATGTTTAGTGTGTTTATATTGACGTTTAGTGGGTTTATATTGATGTCTAGGTAATGGAATTGGAAAGGGAGAAATATGAAACTCCTCAGAGGTGGGTGGAATTTTATAGATATAATTTCCTAATTAAAGTGGTGTATTCTTTTCTTGATGGTGTCTTTAGTTTTTCTGTTGGCAAAGTTTAGCTCTCGTGACTAGAGTTTATGGTTACTGATGAGTTTGTAATTTGTAGTCAGTGTTTTTTTGGGCACGTGTAGCCTCTTGGATTGTTTTAAGGATCATGCTTGATGTGCAATATATATATATTAACGATCAAATCGTTTATCTTTTGTGTGAAATTCCGCCTTCATATTTCAATATTCAGTTTTCGTTTCGTATTTTCGTGATCTTTGTTAGTTTGTTAAAGCTTGATTTTCATAGTTAGCCAATAACATTCCTTAGACCTTTTGAGGTCACCTTAGAATTTTTTGATAGAGTTAGATTTCATGAGAGCATAAGCGAAAACCGTTCGTGAAACGGAGTTATAACGAATGAGATATAAGTAAAATGGCAAAATTGTTATGTGGACCTTCTATATATATAGCAGCCCAATCCATTCAGAACCGGAATTTCTAATTTTGAAAAGTCGACCTGTTAACTCGGTTCCCTGAAAATTTGACTTGGTTCACTGGGCAAATTTTCGACGTCGTTTCCAGCTTTTTCCGACGGCGCTGATCTCGACCATCACTTGGGTTCTACTCCTCTCCCACCCCGAGCAAAACCCACCTAAACTCCTCAACTGTCGTACGTGGCAGATCCAAGTTATGAAGATCTTGAGATTTCACCGTTGGCAATCTCGCCGTTTCCATTGGATTTTTTGTCGACCACCATTATCACTCGACAGATCTTGGTCCCATGAAAAAAAAACCCTAATTTTGGATTAGACGTTACTGCAGCAACGACGGCGTGACGACGCCGCGAGATTTCCGGCCACTTGGACACTTTTCCGGCAAATTTTGCCATCCTCCGGCCACTTGGTGTTCTTTTGTAGGACCACATTTGTCTATTTTTTTCATTACAAATGAATGTTTTAATAATTTTAGATTTATCTATATTTTTACAAAAATGATCTATAAATAATGTACTAAAATATAAATGGTTTAAATCTTTGAAATAAATTAAAAAGTAGGCTCTACAAAATAGATACACACACATATTCTTAACTATATTCTTAATAAAATTTCTTTTCATCTAAAAAAAACTTCAATTTTTTTAACTATTTTCTTTATGCTAACAATATTTTACTTAAAACTAAAAATTAGGTGCATAAAGACAATATATTTGCTCTTGTTGTATGCCAGTTTGATTGAACAATCTAAGGTTTAGAGAGAGAGGGGCCGACTATGGTTAGAGAGAAAAGAGATTGATTTAATTGTAAGGTATGTTTGATTCACCCTATTGTGCCTTTATTTATAATAGTAGGATAGGTAAAAACCTTTCCCTTTAGGATTACAACATTTAATAGGTAATCTACTCCTAATAGGAATATAAGATACTTTCCCATATCTCCTAGGATTTACACAATTACATTCCTATTCTAAATATGACTGCAATACTCCCCATTGAGTGTGTAAATACTCAACAAACCATCGCATCAGATCTTCAACAGATAAGGTAGAATAGTTGATGAACTCATCGGCACAAAGGGTGATCACGAGTCTCAAATTTAAGTGAAGTATGCATTTGTAGTAAAACTCACAAAACCTTGCTACGGTAAAATCCAAGGCATAGGGAAAACCCATAGACTAAGGAGAAAAGTGAGAAACATGCATAATAAGTAAAACGTACATCAAACTGGACGAAGGTAGTGAACTCATCGGAGTATGATCATCCCAGGATGGGTGCCTCATTAAAACCTCGTTAGGTAGCAAAAACTCAGTGGGAAAAATGCTCCTAATCGTAGGAAAAAGAGTACATTAAGATCATGTGAGTATGCTTCTTGATACTCCCCTTGAGTTAGACATAACTTTTAAATAAGAGAACTACAAGCGATTCAACTCAGATAATTTACGCATATTGATTCCTTGGACGAGCTTTTAAAATGTATACTTGGGCAACGACTTGGTGAAGAGATCGGCTAGGTTGTCCTGGGAACGGATTTGCTTGACTTCAATGTTCTGATGCTGCTGCTGTTGGTGTGAGTAAAAGAACTTCGGCACTATGTGCTTGGTGTTGTCTCCCTTGATGTATCCCTTCTTCAACTCCTCGATACATGTTGCATTGTCTTTAAAGATCGTCGTAGGAAGGTCAACGACTGATGTAAGATCACTACTGCTTCTAATATGTCCCATAACTTCTCTCAGCTAAAAGCACTCACGCGATGCTTCATTTAGGGTGAGAATCTTAGCATGGTTAGATAAAGTCACAACTAGCGTTTGCTTAGTAGACTTCCAAGATATAGCGGTGTCTCTAACAATAAAGACATAACTTGTTTGAGAACGTGCTCTATGTGGGTCAGACATATATCGAGCATCTGCATAATCAACAAGGCGAGAATCAATCTGAGTACCATAGGGGGTGGTAACACTTGGAGATTTGCAGGCATAGAACAAGCCCAAATCAAATCTGTAGTACCGTTAAGGTAGAGGAAAATGTCTTTAACACCATTCCAGTGCCTGCGTATGGGCACATTGCTGTATCTAGCCAATAGATTCACAACGAAAGAGATGTCAGGTCTAGTGCACTAAACCAAGTACAATAAAGCCTTAATTGCACTTAGGTAAGGAACTTTGGGTTCCAAAATCTCTTCCTCATCCTCCTTTGGACGGAAGGGATCTCGTTTAGCATCTAGAGTCCATTACGGGGGAATATGTTTCCTCGTAATCAATCCTAGGGCACTAAGAGAAGTCGTGCGCTACGAGGCGTGCTTTATATCGCACTATTTCATTATTCTCATTACGCTTCCTCGCAAAGACCCACTTGTAGCCAATAGGCTTCACGCGTTGTGGTGTAGGAACGATAGGTCTAAATACCTTATGTTTCACGAGTGAATCGAGTTCAACTTAGATTGCTTGTTTGCAGTTTGACCAATCGGTTCAATGTCGACATTTATTGACGGAACATGGTTCAATGTCATCGCTAAGCATGATGTCAGTAGCTATTGAGTATGAGAATGCATTGTCGATGATCATCTTATTCCTATTCCAAACCTCATCTAATACTGTGTAGTGGACCGAAATCTCACGATTCTTAGGAGGCCGACATGTTTCATTTAAAGCATCACCCTAATTTAGAATAACCTTATGTGTTGGAATGGATGAGTGAGCTATGGTTTGATTTAAACTAGGGTCACTAGTTGGTGCCATTTTCCTCTTCCGGGGTTGTGAATCCTTTGAACCAAGGGGTCTGCCACGCTTTAGGGTCGAAGCAGGTGATTGGCTAGTCACCAATGTACCTTGTGTGGCCTCCCCACCTTCGGGGACGGTGTAGCCTTCCAAGGCTGGTTGTTGATGTACGCGGGGTACATCTATCCTTGCAGGTGTGTTTGCAGCAGGTATATGTGATCTTGTCACCTTTGCTAGATCATTAAAAGCATATGGCATGCTTTGAGCAATGCTTTAAAGATTTATAATTTGTCACACCTCAGTTTTAGACTGGACAATGTGGGGATCTAAATGTGACATAGTGGGAGCATACCACGACAATTCGCGGCGTTCTATAGGAATGTTAGCATGCTTATCTCCCCTTAACGACAGGAAGACTGTCTCATCAAAGTGACAATCCGCAAAATGTGCGGTAAAGAGATCTCCTGTCAAGGGTTCTAAGTATCGAACAATTGATGGCAAATCATAACCGACATAGATTCCCATTTTTCTCCGATGACCTATTTTGGTACGTAGTGGCGGCATTATTGGCACATAAATGGCGCACCCAAACACCCATAAATGCGAGACGTCAGGCTCGTATCCGGTGACCAACTTTAACAGTGAATGTGGTTGGGTAGCGGTGGGCCTTAGGCGGACCAACATAGTTGCGTGCAATATTGCATAGCCCTTGGCAGATACCTGTAGTTTGGTTCTCATAACCAAAGTCTGAGCTATCAATTGAAGGCGTTTTATGAAAGCTTCTGCCAAGCCGTTTTGGGTGTGAACATGGGGCACAGGATGTTCCACATTAATCTCTACTGACATGCAATAATGGTTAAAAGTCTATGACGTAAACTCTCTAGCATTATCCAGTCGAATTGACTTGATTAGATAATCAGGATGGTGAGCCCTTAGCTTAATGATTTGAGCTAGGAGTTTAGCAAACTCAGCGTTGTGTGTGGACAACAAGCAAACATGTGACCATCATGTCGATGCATCAACCAACACCATAAAGTATCTATATGGTCTGCAGGTTGGTTGGATAGGTCCACAAATGTCCCCTTGAATCCTCTAAAGAAATTTAGGGGGGTCATGAATAATCTTTGTATATGAGGGTTGAGTATTCAACTTCCCTAAAGAACATGCTTTGCATGGTGGAACTCCAACATAGGGATGTAACTTATGCCCGTGTGAAGATTTGAGGATACGGCGCATCATGTCACATCCAGGATGTCTCAAACGGTCATGCCAAAGTAGCAAAGTGTCCTGGAACTCAAGCATAGGGCCGGCCACACTGTAGGCTTCTATGCCGCGAATGGTTGTGTTGTACAACCTACTCGGCGAGCGTTCCAACTTCTTGTGAATATACTTTTGGCCATATTCATACGAAGTGATACAAAGAAATTCAGAACCATGATCTTCAATGGTTTCAAGATGATATTGATTATCTTGAATATCTCTAAAACTCAATAACGTTCTTCCGGAACGTGGATAATAGAGTGCCTCCTTAATGGTCAGAATTGTACCATTAGACAACATGATATGTGCCTTTTCGTATCCTTCAATCATGTTGGATGAGCCTGAGAGAGTTGTCAAAAGAGCTTTCTTGGGTATGAAGTTAGTAAAATAGTGTCGTTCACGTAAGATGGTGTGTGTGGTTGCACTATCTGCCAAACAACTAACTTCCCCACTAGACATACTTAGAAATAAATTGATTGAATTGGTCACATGCATAAATATAAGTCCATTCATTCAATTAAGCAATTCGAGAAAATAATATCCATTCAAATAACAATCCATAATTTAAAACAAACCAAAACCAAACAAATTATTCCAAATACTTAAAAAAATTGTTCAAAATTAAACCATAAACCAAGCAAAATAGGGGGTAGGGCCGGCCACTCCTAGTGGGTTCAACCACTAGGGTAAACACCTTAAAAACATGTCTAATTTATTCATCTATAGGCATTGATGCCTCCTGAAAATCTGATACCTCCATTGATGTAGTTGCATCTTCCAGATGATCCATATGTGCAAAGTTAGACTCACGACTTTAAGGCCTTAAGGGCGAGTGGTGGACGCTGCTAGTTCACATTTCTTCCCTTAGGTGCGGCACTTTATTGACCTTGGGCTCGTGGTTGGACTTGTCGCCCATTGCCATGGCCACGACGAATCTTTCATTGTTTATGGCTACTAGAAGAGGTCGCATGCGCTTTAGGCGCGGCGTTCTAGCCAGTGGGTCAAGCTTGATGATTCTTCATCAAAAGTTGGTTCTGCTTTTCAGTGAGAAGTAAAACAGAGATCAAATCCAAAAACTTGGTGAATTTTTGTGCCCTATATTGTTGCTGCAGGACAATATTGGTGGCATGGAAGGTCGAATAGGTATTTTCCAGGAGATTTGATTTGGTTAGTTCCACTTTGCTGAATTTCAACAAAGAACGGATTCTACAAATTTCGGAGTTGTATTCATTCATGGACTTAAAGTCCTAGAAGCGAAGATGCTGCTAGTCGTGTCTTGCTTCAGGCAAGTATATGTCTTTTTGGTGATCGAAACGGTCGGCCAAAGCAAGCCAGAGGGTGTGTGGGTCCTCCTTAGCGAGATACTCAGTCTGCAGTGCATCATAGATGTGTCTTCGAATGAAGATCATTGCAGTAACCTTCTAGGCTTTGTCAACAGGTTTGTCGCCGATAGGTGTTTTGATGGTGGCTCTAATGCCCTTTGCAGTTAGATGGAGCTTCACATCTTGAACCCACTTAAGATAGTTTCTTCTAGAGACTTCTAGAGTGGAGAAATCGAGCTTATTCAAGTTTGACATGTCCCTAAAATAGAGGGAAAAACGTGAGTAGTCATATGGTAAGCCATAGACATATATCGTAGAACATATAGGTTCTATAGACATGTTTTGGTTTAATTTATGCATGAAAACTACAGGTTTCATGTGGTATGTTTTGAATGAAAACTTCGGGTTTCAAAGGTATTAAATTTGAAACTACAGGTTCAATTTAGTTTTATGAATAATTAGTTCATAATGAGAGGTTCTTGCAAGAAACACATAATGCAATACTAATTTGAAAACTTCGGTTAGTTCTACTTTTCAGAATTTCAACACAGAACAGATTCTACAAACTTCCGAGTTGTATTCATTCACGGACTTAAAGTCTTAGAAGTGAAGATGCTGCCAGTCGTTTCTTGCTTCAGGCAAGTATATGTCTTTCTGGTGATCGAAATGGTCAGCCAGAGCAAGCCAGAGGGTGCGTGGGTCATCCTCAGTGAGATACTCAGTCTGCAGTGCATCATGAATGTGTCTTCGGATGAAGATCATTGCAGTAGCCTTCCGAGCTTCGTCAACAGGTTTGCCGGTTATAGGTGCCTTGATGGTGGCTCTAATACCCTTTGTAGTGAGATGAAGCTTCATGTCTTGAACCGATTTCAGATAGTTTCTTCCAAAGACTTCTAGAGCGGAGAAATCGAGCTTGTTCAAGTTCAACATGTCCCTAAAACGGAGGGAGAAACCGTGATTAGTCATATGGTAAGCCATAGACATATATCGTAGAACATACAGGTTCTATAGACATGTATTGGTTTAATTTATGCATGAAAACTACAGGTTTCATGTGGTATGTTTTGAATGAAAACTTCGGGTTTCAAAGGCACTAAATTTGAAACTACAGGTTTAATTTAGTTTTATGAATAATTAGTTCATAATGAGAGGTTCCTGCAAGAAACACATAATGCAATATACTAATTTGAATATAGTGGATTTGAGGTTCTTCGGGAACTCAAGTGTGAGAGCTTCGTTACTACGAAAGTACGTGACGGTTCAAAGTATAAAAATAAATTATTGAATCGTTAATGTCCAAAAGTGATATTCAGGTCAATAATTCTGGATTCATTATTAGATTAATGGACTGCATGTCACTTTTAATTAATTCAATAAATCGAGCCATACTGGGTCGATTGTAGAAGCTAAATAATATTATTGGATAAAAAATATAGCCCTAAAATAATTTGGGCTTGGTGCTTTGGGTTAGGGGCACGGGTTGGGTGCCTTAAGTAGAAAGGCAAGGTCTAAAATCCTCGGGAATGGGTTGTAGGCCACCGGGGGGGGGGGGTGAGGAAGAATCCCCAGCTGCAGCTAGGGTTCAGTTTGGGCAGAGGGGAAAACACAGATAGGTCCAGCGCAAGCTGGCCTATGGGTTTACGCGGGAAGGCAAAGCCTAGCCTTATGGGTGAGCTACAGAATATGCAAGCTGGGATGCCACAGGGCCCAGCAACCAGGGAGGTTGCAGCGTGCGGGTCCGGGAAGGAAGCCTAACCAATCTGGGCTGGTTACGTGGCTACAGGCCAAGGTGTAGGTGGTATGGACATGGGGCTTCAGGCCATGCCGAAGTCAGTGCCAGGCCAAGGCTTGGTGGCTGCTTCCACAGTGATGGTGCGGTGGCGTGCCGCACCATGTCCAATTCCTTTTTTTTTTTTTTCAAAATCCCTTAAGGTTTAGGAAACCCTAAATATGCTTCTAATTTAATTTTATATATTGACTCACAAATTCCACATAACAATTTAATTGTGCGATGCATGAAACAAATATATATGTTGACAAATATATGAACATATACAATATATATATCGAAAGAAAAATATAAACATAGAAGGGTTCATGCATCATGGGGAATGTTTTCATGTTTCGTGGAGGTTTCAAATATCTTCTTTCAAACATCTTCTAGCAAGAGCGTGCTGATAACATGTTTTAGGCCTATTTGATTGAACGATATAGGGTTTAGAGAGAGAGAGATGGGGCCGGCTATGGTTAGAGAAAAGGGAGATTGATTTAATTGTGAGGTGTGTTTGATTCACCCTATTGTGCCTTTATTTATAGTATTAGGATGGGTAAAAAACTTTCCCTTTAGGATTACAACATTTAACAGGTAATTTACTCCTAATAGGAATATAAGAACTTTCCCATATCTCCTAGGATTTACACAATTACATTCTTATTCTAAATATGACTGCAATACTCCCCTTGCAATACTCCCCCGTAAACTATTGCAACGACACCACAAGAGAAAGACCACACCACCCTCTAATTCAAAAACACCCCTCCCCCTCTCCCTCCTATACACACTGTCCTTAATTGTAGAGAAAGTTAACGTTTATGGACAAACTAAATTGTTTAATAATATTCTATCCTTAGCAATATTTAGCTTTTAAACTTCTGTACTAGTAACAAGTGATGGATACTGTGCGAAGTAACGAAAGAAAGAACAAAAAAAGTTTGCTTTTCAGGCTAAAGTCGATGAGCTAGAGGCTTAGAACAACAAGATAGCGATGAAGAATGAGATCCTCCAAGAGCAGTATGAGAAGTTCTTCGAGATGCTCCATGAGGCTAGATATACTAAAACACATGAGCTCATCACCCTTGTGGAAGTCAACCATCAATTGGGTGCCCCCCAACACGGAAGGTCATTTGCCCTCGACATGGGTATTCCCGTTGAGGAACGAGCTACTCATCGAAATGGCGACCAACATGAGACTTCTCTCAACCCAACTACTTCGACTCGAAGTAAGAGGAGTGGAGGAAGGCATCTCTTTACAAAAAGAGTGGAAGGATCGAAAGCCGTCTTTCGCGACTGTCGAGACTTCCTAAAGCAACGTTGAGACAATCCCATCCACGTAAGCTCGAAGATCAATGACCCAAGGGTCTCTGAAAGACTCGGTCCCCTCCCATATCCCAGGCTGGCTACCAATTTGGGGAAGGGGCAACAAGTCCTAGAGAAACACGAAGGTATAGGGGATTCTGAGATGTTCCGACATACATACCTTGGAAGTTAGTACAGCGAGTCCAGGGAAAAATCACATGCTCTTGATCAAACCTTCCTACTTCCAAGAGGAGATGGAGATTTACAAAAGAAAGGTCCAGTGGTACATGACTCCACTCAGGATCCTCTTGTCCTACAACTCCTTAAGGAAGTAAACAAGTTGAAGGCCGAACGACAAGCTGAGATACCTGATTGGAACCAACCTAGACCTGACCCTCTTACAAGGAGGATCCTCGACACCCCCTCAAAGCAAAGAAAAAACAGAAGCTTGGCTTGCAACTCTATATTGGAAATGAGGACCCGATTGAACACCTTAACCTCTTTGAGTCCACCATGGCATACCGGATGCACACCGACGAAAAACGATGTCTTATCTTCTCCTTCACCCTCTCTGGTGGAGCTTTAAACTGGTATTATCGTTTTCTACCTGAGACAGTAGACTCATTTGAGGAATTGAGGAAACTGTTTGTTTCTCAACACATTTTCTAGACTGATCGCTTGCACTCTGTGGATGACTTGTACACTATTTGCCAGAAGCCAGACGAGTCATTACGTATGTATGCTGGCCGCTTCAGCTATGAGTATTCCCGTTTTACCGAGGTAGACGACAAGACTGCCCTCAAAGCCTTCATGGCAGGCCTACGTGATTGTTTCTTTAAGTACATGATCAATGGCAACACTTGGAAGACTTACTCTGAGGTGATGGCACAGGCTTACAACCATGCCTCTGCTGAGGCAATGACATATCAAGGGAAACCCCCCACAGCCACCCCTTATCAGCAAGTAGGGAGTGGAAGCCAGATCCAACCAAATGAGAAGACCTTGACCTTCCAAACGACAGCGGTGTCTCTTCCTGCCTTACTTAATGTTTCGCCAAGTCAACATACATATCAATCTCAGGACAAAATGAAAGATTTCCATCCTCACCATTCTCATTTTAGTAAAAGAGTAAGGGACACTATCGCAATAACCAAGGGTATCACCACAATAATGCCCGCCCCCAGGCAGTTAACACAGTGGGCCGAGCATGTGTCAGGACAGGCCCTACCCCGAGGTATAAGACATCCACGCCTTTGAATGCCACATGCATGGCCATTTACCCCAGCATAGCATATCTGATACCGAAGCCAATGCCGAGGCAGTAGGGTTACAAACCTACGAAGAACACGAGCACGTTTTACTGCTGCCACGAACATAATGGCCATGATGGCGAGAAGTGTATCACCCTTCGTGATCATATTGAAGCTTTGGCGCATGAAGGAAAAATTGATCGATTCCTTTTTCACCCTTGAAGGGATAACCGTAACCAACGCCAAGTGAATGTGATATATTCCATAAGCGGCGGCACACCCATATCTGAATCTTCCAATAAGGCCATGAAAAACAGCGAACGAGCTTTAAGGTCTGGCCACCAAGTGTTTCACATGGAAGACATTAGGGGAGGCAAGTATCAAAAGCTTAACTGGGATCCAATATGTTTCAACCCTGAGGAAGAAAAAGGTATCATCTACCCTCACAACGACCCACTGATCGTGGAGGCTCACATAGCCAACTTTGAAGTAAGACGAATCCTGGTAGACAAGGGGGCTTCGGTCAATATCATGTTTGCTGAAGCTTTCAGGGCACTTAATGTAGCTGAACACTTGCTCGATCGCTCGATTTTTCCTCTGATAAGCTTTTCCGATGATATCGTGCAACCTATAGGGAGCATACACTTACCTTTCACCATTGGTACATGCCCTTACATAACTACCATTACCACTAACTTCCTGATAGTTGATTGCCTAACGGCATACAATGTCATCTTTGGACGCACAGACATCAATGATCTTAAGGCCATGGTATCCACACATATGTTGTTGATGAAATTTCCAACCCCCCATGGCAATGGTTACATCAGAGGAGATCAACTTAGTGCACGGTCATGTTACAACACTTTGGTCAAGTAATAACACCTGCTTGTGTCTAAGGAAACCTTTTCTATACATGACCAAGTCATAAAGACTAGCCCGGATGAAGCCAACTTGGATCTTCACGGTGGCAACAGTCAACCCGACGATCCTTGAGATGACTCTTTCACCTAGCAAGCACAACCCGCTAAAGAGCTAGAGAAGGTTTCTATATCAAAAGATTATCCAGATCGCATGGTGAAAATTGGCACCACCTTGTCACCACCTATTTGGTTGGCATTGATCTCTTTTTGCAAGAGAAGACTGAGGTCTTCGCCTAGTCATACGAGGACATGCCAGGCATCTTTCTTGATATCATATGTTATCGCTTGAGTATTGACCCCAAGACCAAGCCGGTGAGACAGAAGCGAATATCTTATGACGCTGAACGATAGAAAGCAATGAAGTCAGAAGTTGAAAAACTCAAAGACATAGGCTTCGTCCGTGAAGTCAATTACCCAATATGGGTAGCAAATGTGGTCCTTGTTAAGAAAAATTCGACCAAAGAAAGTTTCTTGCTCCAAAAGGTCTTATGGAGAATGTGTGTTGACTACACCGACCTAAACAAAGGATGCCCGAAAGATAGCTTTCCTCTTCCTCTCATTGATAGACTTATAGAGTCTATGGCAGGGTGTAAACTCCTGAGCTTCATGGATGCTTACTCAGGATACAACCAAATCCTCATGAACCCTCTGGACCAAGAACACACAACCTTCACTACTAACAGGGGACTATATTGCTATAAAGTCATGCCCTTCGGCCTAAAGAATGCAGGAGCGACTTATTAGAGACTAGTTAATTAATTGTTCGCCGAATAGATTGGGAAAAACATGGAAGTTTACGTTGATGATATGCTAGTCAAGAGCAAACATGCTGACCAACACATCGCTAACCTATCTGAAACTTTCACCATTCTGAAAAGGTATCGAATGAGGTTGAACCCCAACAAATGTGCCTTCGGTGTAGGCTCTGGCAAATTCTTAGGATTCATGATAAGCCAATAAGGCATTAAGGCTAATCCCAAGAAGATCAAAGCAATCCTCGACATGAAGGAACCGGTAACTTCAAAAGACATCCAGAGCCTTACTAGCAAGGTGGCAGCCTTAACTAGGTTCATTTATAAGGCCACAGACAGATGTGCTCCTTTCTTCAAAGCACTTAAGGGAAGTAAAAAGTACATTACATGGACTGATGAATGTGCCGAGGCATTCAAGAACCTCAAAGACTACATAAGTAAAGCCCATATGCTCTCCAAACCTGAGGTTGGAGACACTTTCATTATCTATCTGTCGGTATCAGCTTCAGCAGTGAGTTTCATTTTCATTTGAAATGATGGTAATGTCGAATGGCCTGTCTACTACGCTAGTAAGGCCTTACAAGATGCAAAGACATGATACTCCGACATTAAGAAATTGGCTCTAACATTGGTCATGTCTGCTCGAAAACTTCGCCCTTACTTTCAAGCACACTCCATCATCGTGCTTACCAATCATCCTCTTCGATAGATATTCTAAAGTCCTGACATTTCGAGGCGAATGATAAAATGGGCGATAACATTGGGTGAGTTTGACATCTCTTACTAACCAAAGCCAGCTGAGAAGGGCCAAGCAGTGGCAGACTTTATCGCCGACTTCACATATTCTGTTGACATTGTTTCTACGCCTAAAGAAGTGGTTTCATTACCCTTGGAAGCTCAGAAAATAGAACCAACAGCCTCATCATGGAGTCTATATGTTAATGGCTCGTCCAACTAACAGGGTTATGGAGCAGGACTAGTCCTTACGACCTCTGACAAAGTGGCGATGGAGTATGATTTTCGTTTCAAATTTAAGGCGTGGAACAATGAGTCCGAATATGAAGCCCTCCTAGTAGGCTTACGTTTGGCCAAACACCTTGGGGTTAAACAAATTGATATCTTCAGTGACTCCCAATTGGTGGTTAACCAGGTCACCAAGAACTTTGACGCTAAGGATAGCTCCATGGCAGCATATCTGGCACAAACACAATTGTTGCTTAAGCACTTCCACTACTAGATCACCCAGATTCCTCAAGTTACAAACAGTCATGTAGATGCTTTGGCTCACATCACCTCAGCGGTGGAAGACAAGATTGGGAGAAAAATTCAAGTTGAATTGTTGGTAGCACCAAGCACTATGGCTGCGGAAGTGTGCAACTTACAACAGGGGGATAGTTGGATTACCCCGATTTATAGATTCCTTGCTCATGGTACTTTTCCAAATGACAAAGTCAAAGCTAAGCAGATTCGATACAAGGCCACCCGTTACTTGATCATTAATGACCAACTCTACAAGCGGGGTTTTAACCTACCATACCTAAGATGCCTTACTCCTGCGGAGGCGGAAATTGTCCTTCCGGAAATACATGAAGGAGTCTACGAAGATCATGCTGGATCTCGATGCTAGCACACAAGGCTTTTCGCCAAGGATATTACTGGCCAACACTCTACCAAGATGCCATTAGAATATCTCGCCCATGTGATAAGTGTCAACGTTACGTAACTATTCCTCACTCCCCTCCCGAGCCGCTCACTTCTATGATCAACCCTTGGCCCTTCGCCCAATGATGACTTTATTTGATCGGCCCAATGCCTGCAGGGAAGGGTAAGGTCCGCTATGCAATCGTTGTAGTTGACTACTTCACAAAGTGGGCTGAAGTAAAACCCTTGGTAACCATTACTGAGGCAAAAATTGAAGAATTTGTATGGAAGAACATCCTTTGTAGATTCGGCATTCCCAATGCGATAGTCACTGACAACGGGCAACAGTTCGACAACAATAAGTTCAGGATGTTCTACTCTAAGTTCAACATCAACTTATGTTTTGCCTCTCCAACTCATCCGCAGTCTAATGGACAAGTCGAAGCCATCAACAAAATAATCAAGCGAACTTTGAAAACCACCTTGGACAAGGCTAAAAGTTGTTGGCTAGAATTTGTACCCCAAGTTCTTTGGTCATACCGCACTTCGTATTAGACATCAACAGGAGAAACCCCATTCTTACTTGCCTTAAGTACAGAGGCAGTTGTCCCAGTTGAGCTTGAGCAGCAACGTTCTGAGTCCATAACTATGTGCAAAGCGAAAATGATAAACAACTTACCCTCAACTTAGATCTAGTCGAGAAACACGGAAACCAGGCTCACTTGAGGAATGTCGCCTACAAGCAGCATATCTCCAACTACTATGACTCAAGGGTCAAACCTCGTTCTTTCAAAGTGGGGGACTGGGTATTCAAGAAAAGATTACTCTGCGACAGAGTCCTGAGTGAAGGAACACTTAGTCCAAACTAGGATGGATGGGGGACCGTTTGAATTTGTTGGCATCAGTCACCCTGGCTTCTACAAGCTTAGAAGCTCTGATGGCAAGACCCTTGGCCATCCACGGAACACTGATCACTTAAAGTACTATTACAAGTAAACTCACATAGTACAAATGTTAAGCTCCAGCCGTTCGGCATCCTATGTAACGAAGACTATTTGGCATGAATTCAATGAAGAGGTGATTTAGACAACTCGGTCCTAATCCTCTTACATTCCTAGCAATGAAACACTCGGGTTCAAAGCTTCAACATGAAACAAAGTCTAAGTATATGTCAACAAGACTATACAAATAAATGAACAGCTTCACAATATATTCGTTCAATCATACATTCCAACACATTCATACATAAGCCAACTGTGCTTCGAAAGGGTTCAACATACTTTGTGTCATTCGACACTTGTTACAATGTGCCTTGACACCTTGCCTTTATTCTCACCAACTAGGTGATGAAATGTGAAGAATGAACTCATCTTAATACCACCAACCAGGTGATGAAATGTACAAGCTGTACTCTCCTTCATGCCACCAATCAGGTGATGAAATGTACAACCCATACTCTAATATCATTTGGCAACTTGCCACTCATGCCACCAACCAAGGGAAGAAGGAACTTATCTTCATGCCACCAACCAGGTGATGAAATGTACAACCTGTACTCTCCTTCATGCCACCAACCATGTGATGTAAATTATAACCCATACTTTAATATCATTTGGCAACTTGCCACTCATGCCACCAACCAAGTGAAGAAGGAACTTATCTTCATGCCACCAACCAGGTGATGAAATGTACAACCCGTACTCTCCTTTATGCCACCAACCACGTGATGTAATGTACAACCCGTACTCTAATATAATTTGGCCACTTGCCACTCATGCCACCAACCAGGTGAAGAAGGAACTCATCTTCATGCCACCAACCAGGTGATTAAATGTACAACATGTACTCTCCTTCATGCCACCAACCAGATGATGAAATGTACAACCTGTACTCTAATATCATTTAGCAACTTGCCATTCATGCCACCAACCAGGTAAAGAAGGAACTCATCTTCGAGCCACCAACCAGGTAATGAAATGTGATGAAAGGTGATGAAGGAACTCATATTCGTACCACCAACCAAATGATGAAAGCAACTCACCATTCATTCCACCTACCAGAAGACGAGTGGTACAACTGGTACATGTGAATTCCTAACATTCACAAATAATTAAAAACCCTTAAGCTTGACAACTCAACTAGGGAAGCACTTATGCCCAACAAGAGTTATAGTCACCAACAAAGTCTTATTGCAAGCCAACAACAACTTCAATGCATGACATACGAAGATCAAGCTATTCAGCCATCTTGCATTTGCTTTTGACATTTCTCCTTTGTAACAATGCAAACACTACAACTCGTTGAAAGCGTCACACACTCTTGATCAAGACA
Organism: Malus sylvestris; assembly: GCF_916048215.2. NCBI lineage: Eukaryota > Viridiplantae > Streptophyta > Magnoliopsida > Rosales > Rosaceae > Malus > Malus sylvestris. Next base: position 11,530,049 of record NC_062264.1, read on the forward strand.
GTGTGAAGCAAAACCAATTTATGGTGCCAACAAGAGCTTCATCAAAGGAGTTCAACCACAATTCTCAAAAGCTTCACACACTCTTGATCAAGACAGTGTGAAGCAAAACCAATTTATGGTGCCAACAAGAGCTTCATCAATGGAGGGCAACCACAATTCTCAAAAGCTTCACACACTCTTGATCAAGACAGTGTGAAGCATAACCAATTTATGGTGCCAACAAGAGATTCATCAAAGGAGTTTAACAACAATTCTCAAAACCTTCTCACACTCTTGATCAAGACAGTGTGAAGTAAAACCAATTTATGGTGCTAACAAAAGCTTCATCAATGAAGGGCAATTACAACTCATAGAAAACTTAACACACTCTTGATCAAGACTTTTCGAAGCAAATTCAATTTATATGGTTCATCCAAACCTTTGACTACTACAAGGTGTGGCTTGCATCACAATCTCTTGCTTAACAGTGTGGAAGCAAAATTTGTATATGTTGTCTTTCCCACATTTTCAAATTTCTAGTTTCCCAAAAAAAAAAAAAAAAAAAAATGAAATTGGGAAATTCAACAAATTTCTAGTTTTACCAAAAAAAAAAAAAAAAATTGTGAAATTCAACAAAGCTTCATCCGTGGAGGACAACTACAAATTGTCAAAAGTGCAAAACCAATTCATGGTACCCAAGAAAGCTTCACCACAAAAGCTTTGCCAACAAAAGCTTCATCAATAGAGGACAACTACAAATTCTCAAAAGCTTCACACTATCTTGATTAAGATAGTGTGAAGCAAAATCAATTCATGATATCCAACAAAAGCTTCAACTCCAAAGCTTCACCTACAAAAGCTTCAACACAAAAGTTTCACCTACAAAGGTTCAACTCCAAAGCTTCACCTACAAAGCTTCACCCACAAAAGCTTCACCTACAAAGCTTCACCCACAAAAGCTTCACCCATAAAAGCTTCACCAACAAAAGCTTCACCCACCACAAAAGCTTCACCTACAAAAGCTTCACACTATCTTGATCAAGATAGTGTGAAGCAAAATTAATTCATGGTACCCAATAAAGCTTCAACCTCAAAGCTTCACCTACAAAGCTTCACCTATAAATCTTAATATATATTTATATATTTTCGGAAATTCGAAAATTCAGAAATTCGAAAATTCAAAAATTCAAAAAAATCGAAAATTAAGTAATAAAAAAAAAAAATTGTCTAGGCCTCCTTTTTTTTAGGCCTAACAACTTTCATAACAAATATATATATGAAGGAGGGGTTTTGGGCTACCACTTAGAAAGGAAAATGGTGAAGTTTTGTTACTTTGGAAACTTAACTACTAGCAAGACACCTCCTTTGTCAACTCCCTCAACCGAAGACTTGGGGGACTCCTACCATATGCTACTGCACCTTGATACTCGGAAGTCTAACGACTACTCAGTGACTTGGATTTTTCAAGTCTCCAACCGAGAAGTTTTCTTTACTCTGGAAATTAAAAGAGCATTACCTCAACCTACATGCTTCATCAGCAAAAGAAAAAAAAATTTAAAGAACTTAGTGAAGGAAGCCTTGGTGTATTTAACACAATACGTTGAAATGAAGCAAAGATTATTTATTGATATCTTTGATAAGTTACAAATATGTACATATACATGAATCAAAATAAACAAACAAGAGGGAGCCTTCACAAAGGTTGCTCATGAGAAGTCTCAACAGTCGGCAAAACCCTAGGAAGAGGAGGCACCAGATGGTGATCATTCAGAGCCTCAGTACTGGGCAGAACCCCAGAAGGAGGAGGCACCGAAGGTTGATCATTTGGAGCTTCAGTACACGGTATAGCCCAGAAGACGAAGGCAATAAATGCCTTTCGAACAAACCCACAAACCTCTGATGATCAAGTAAAATTTGACCATCAGATTCCTGCAGCTGATTAATCTTCCTCTTCATGTTTGTAGCATAGTCATGTGCAAGCATGTGCAATTGTTTATTCTCATGCTTAAGCCCTCTGATTTCTTGTTTGAGACTTATCACTTCAGCTGCCAATGATTCAACTTGGCAGGTTCGAGCAAATAGGTGTTGGGCCATATTAGACACAGAACTTGCACATTGAACACTGAGAGCCAGAGAATCCTTAACAGCCAACTCATTAGACCGTTTGGACAGTAGTCTGTTATCTTTGGGAGTGAGAAGGTTCCTGGCCACCACCGTAGCAGTCATATCATTCTTTATCACAGAGTCCCTAACGGTAAGAGGACCAGTAGGGAATAAGAAGGATGGGCGCCATATGTTGTCTTAAGGAGACATGGCTGCCTTTTCACCAAAGTTCAAGTCAAAACGATGGTCGGATGAGCCAGACTTTTTCATAAATAATGAAGGAGAAATGAGGTCGAATAAATTTCTGAAGTACAAAAACAAGGGAAAAATTCCTACAAGCAATAACTCTCTGAACGTACTTCTTGCACACAATTGGTGCCCTTATAAAAGAAAGGGCAGCATGACCGTTTGTTCAAAAATCGAAGAGGCACCCACTCTCCGGATTTCGATAAACAGATTTTCCTGAGTAAAATATGTTGACAATCCCCACAAGCAACATCAGCTCCTCGGGTACCACAAATAACTTTGCCAAAGATCTCTGACAAAGTTTAGACACATAAATTTTGAAGGTCCAGCTACCCTACCATTACCCACAATGGTAAAGGAACAACATCACTGCTTGGTAACTGGAAAGTCTCTATGTGTGTCAGCCTCTGTGCTCCGTGGCAAGGCAAAACTGGCAAAAATTCCCAACCTTTACTCACATCGAGAAAACACTTCCAACAGGATTACTTGCTCAAAAATTAAAGAGGCACCACTCTTCGAATCTCTTGAGCCAGACTCCCACCAGGATCACTTTCTCAAAAATTGAAGAGGTACCGCTCTACGAATCTTGAGAGCCAAACTCCCACCAGGATTACTTTCTCAAAAATCGAAGAGGCACCACTCTCCGAATCTCAAGAGCCAGACTCCCACCAGGATTGCTTTCTCAAAAATCAAAGAGGCAACGCTCTCCGAATCTCGAGAGCCAGATCCCCAACAGGATTGCTTGTTCGAAAACTGAAGAGGCATCGCTTTATGAACTTTGAGAGCCAGATTTCCTTGGATAAAGCTTGTATGCAATCTTCACATGCAACATCAGCTTTCCAGATACCACAAACCACTTTTTCAAAGTGTTCTGACAAAGTTAAAACACGTGAATGTTGCAGTTCCCACTACATTGCTATGACCGAGAAGGGTAAAAGAACATCGTTACTACCCATTATTGAAACAATTCCTATATATGTCGACCTCCATCCTCCACAGCTAGGCATACCTGCAAATAAAAAAAAATGTTCAACTTTTATTCACATCTGAGAGGGCATTCCCAGCAGAGTCTCTCGAAATACTCAACTTCTTTCCCCCATCCCGATAATACCTATGCAAACAAGCCACACCAGAGCAAGAGTATCTCATATCACCTGGGTTAAAAGCAAGAGTATCACATATCATGCTTTTTCCCTGTCTTTTCCTTTGCCCTTGCTCTTACCTGCAGAACAAGGAGAAAAAACGCAATTAGTTGGAACCTGAAATCAAACTTCTGATCTGGAAATGATTGCCTGGAATCTTTGCATGGTTGTTTGCCTAACATTGCTCTCAAGTACTCATCCTCAACTGTTGTCAAGGTCACGAAGTCCTTTGGAAAATACCTCAGAACAGTTGATATGATATTGACGCTTTACACTGAAGCAGTCACGTATGGATGAGTTGCTGAGAAGTAGTGCTTTAAAAGACCATTTAAATGCAAAGGTTGCATTCCACTCCTCCATCGGGGACAAATGCTGTAAAAGATTGAAGCAGAAGAACCAATGATGAGCTGGAACAGATCACTACAACACGATGCCCTTCCTACAGAACCATGCAACCCAGACAGAGGAGTCTAAATCAAATCCAAACCCAGCATCGCTTCCTTATCCGAAGAACTCGAGAAGCTTCAACAACCTTTCGCTGACACCATCGCCAAAGAGCAAAGCTTCGCCATACCATACCCACTACTTTGTCGACAGCAAAATTATCCCATATCATTAGGGTCGAACGTACTCTAGATTTGAGGGACTTGTTTTGACCCTCAAATTCTTGAGTCGGCCTTATACTCTGGAGGAAACCAGAAAACTCTCCAGCCTAGTTCAAGAATAAGCCTGTGGAAAGTTACTTCTTCAAAAGCAAAAGTATCTCATATAATCTCTTCTCCATTTGCTTCTCCTTATCCTTGTTGCTGTTTACAACACAAGGAGAAGGAGAACAATCAACCAGAAGCCGAAGTCGAACCTCCAATCCAGGTTGCTTGCTTGGAAGTCTGATTGCTTAGCTTACCTTGTCTGTTACCTTCTTCGGCAGACCTTCTCACTCAGAGACTTGGGGGACTCCCACTATAGGGTTTGTATCGCGCTTAACCAAGCCCGAAACTACAAGTAAGCTTTAAGTGAAATTGATAAATTACCTTGTGCATCTTCACCGGTTAGAGATACCACTCCTGGATGAAGGAAAAGTACTTCAAGAGAAGATGCCACATCTACCTACGAGACATATAAGGTAAGTAAAAGCGAACCACACTTGAGTACTTAGAAGTTTCGTGATTACTCAATGGCTTGGATCTTGCAAGTCCCCAATCGAGAAGCTTCCCTCACTCGGGAACTTAGGGGAGCACTGTTTGTACCATACTTGACCAACCCCGACACTACTAAGCACCGGTCAACATTATACTGCCAAGGACCCACAAGAGTCTCCCTCTAACTAGGAGGCCAATCACAACGCGACACATGTCAACATCAGAGGCCAATCATAATGCGACACGTGTCGACATCAAAGGCCAATTATAGGACGACACGTGTCAATGTCAGAATGAAACTAGAAACTCTCTTCTATAAATAGAGATCATTCTCTCACAATATTTTCCTAATGTCATTTGTACTAAATCATTCACTAGTACTCACAAAAGGAGAGTTTGAACTTATGTACTTGTGTAAACCCTTCACAGTTAATGAGAACTCCTCTACTCCGTGGACGTAGCCAATCTGGGTGAATCACGTACATCTTGTGTTTGCTTCCCTGTCTCTATCCATTTACATACTTATCCATACTAGTGACCGAAGCAATCTAGCGAAGGTCACAAACTTTCTGTTGTACCAAAGTCCTCACTGATTTTGTGCATCAACACTAGTAACAAGTGGTGAATTGCCCTAAGGGTTATGATCTCTCTCTTTAACTAACTGCTTTACTAGTTCAAACTCTCTCATCTATCTTTAGTGTAGAATATCGTTTGTAATAAAAACTATGTGCTAACAATTATTTATGTTGTTTTCCTTTTATAACTTTTGAAACGTTGGTTTTTAAACAAAAGTACATTTTATTAATAATTAAATCAGTTTAATCGTAAAGAAGATTTACTCGCATTGCTTAATCCATACCAAACTAGAACCATTAAGTAATGCGAGTTCTCTTTTGCTAAAGCCTAATAAAACTCACTTACACTACTTTTGAGTCATAGGTTATGGTAGTTGTCCAGCAAAATCTCTAATTAGGTATAATTCCGTAACGTTCAACCATGATTTGCACACCTGTGCTGTGAATTTTTAGGGTCTCCTTTTCCTTTGTTTCGTGGCACAAGATTTTTCTCGTTCTGTCTTAAACAGAATTTTCCAATAAAAATGTCCTAAGTTAAAAAAAAAAAAAAATTGTAATAGATAGAGTACAACTTAACCAGTTGGAAGGTCTATCTAACTCTAATCAATATTTTGCCATAAATGATAACTTCTTTACAAGAGAAAAACTTTACATTAATTTCAAATTTAAAGTGGTTGACACACTCCGACCTGGATATTCAAATAGACACCAAAATCGAGCCTTGTTGGCCAACAGCTAGAAGATGACGAAGCCATAATATGCAAATAATGTGTAAAAAGTACGAGTAAATTAAAACCAAAGTCTAGAACAAAATTAATTTGAGAGTGAGAGTGCGTAGTGTTGTGCAGGAAGAACCCTTATTACAAAAGTATGCAGTGTCAGAGCATAGACAACAATGCAGTAAAGGTAAGAATATTCTCATCCTGGGTAGGATGGATATTATACAACTAACAAGAAATAAATTTCCTACATTATTAGAAATGGATGTCAGAATCTGCCGTTCGCCATTGAATCCAACTCCTTAGTCTTTGAGGTGCACAAAACAAAAAATATGAGTGGGCAAAACTAAGAATTTTCTACAAACTTTTGTTTTTTATTTTTCGCAACATAATAAACCTCACTCTAAAACCCGTTAGTTGAAAACCAACGCAAATAGTATAAAAGTAGTTATTATAACATCCCACATCGCCCAGGAGAGTGGATCCTATAAGCCTTATATGTAAATTCCCATATCTCTACCTAGCACGAGGCCTTTTGGGAGCTCACTGGTTTAGGGTTCCATCGGAACTCCGAAGTTAAGCGAGTTCGCGCTAGAGCAATCCCATGATGGGTGACCCATTGGGAAGTTCTCGTGTGAGTTCCCAGAAACAAAACTGTAAGGGTGTGGTCGAGTCCCAAAGCGGACAATATCGTGCTACGGCAGAGTCGAGCCCGTGATGTGGTGGGGGCCAGGGCCGAGATGTGACAGTTATGCTAAAGATACAGTAAATCACAAATATCTTAACAATGCAACATAATATGCTCATCAAAATGCAGACAGAGAAGTTCATGTAGAAAGTAGCTACATGATAAGCTGGGTTTAATAGTTTACGTTTGAATACTATATACAAATGAAGTTAGCGCTAAGCACGTAAATACGAGCCCTAGATGCAAAAACAACTAGTACAAGATGACACCTACAATGAATCCAATGTGAGCTAACAGTCAGTTGTGAACATACACGTGACGCTGTTCCTGACCCATATGAGTACTATAAACACTGGTGTAAGTATGCATGATAAGCACATAAAATATATATGATCATGCCAACATAATTTCATAAATCTTAGCGTCATCAATAATACTTGTATTTGTAAGTAAAAAGCATGGCATGATGTAAATATACTTCGTCGAAGCAGTCATGGAAATTTATATATAATATACGCTTGAAAATAAAGCCTACTCACTGATATGTTGTTAGGTCGTAGCTAGCTTGCCTTGCCTGGCCTCTAAACTCCTAGGGATAAGTCTCTCTTATATGGGAAACCACTATACTAATCAACTACTCAAAGCTTGTAAATACTAAGGAAAATACCCAAAACTCCCTTTGTTTGCTCAAAACGAAGGGTGAAAGTACTTGAAACAGGATCACACGCTATCTTGTGTCCGGCGGCCAAGTGCCATTGCGTGCGTTGTGGTCAACAGTGAAATTGCAGCTGTAGCCATTGCCATCAGCAGTGCAAGAAGGGATTGCATGTCTATACTTCTCAAGGAAGTCTCAAAATAGCTCATTGCAAATAATCTTAATATAAGCGGCCTTGACGTAGCCTACCTTGCTAGAAGACCTGCCTTGGCTATACAAGAATGAAGGATATTCATCACCTTTACTGCTGGACAGAGGAATCTTGAAGAGTTCCTGCATGGAAAACACAAGGAAAACTACTTAGAAGATTGCTCGAGGGAGACATAAAGAAAAAAGAAAATATCTCTATATATATATATATATATATATATATATATATATATATATATATATATAAAGGAGATGCTAGGCTACAGCCAGCACCTTGTGACCCAATCAGCAAGTGGATGCAAGTGACATTCCCCTTAAGGCTAGGCCACCAGGAGCCCAACCTCTTTCCTCTCTCCATCAACAGGCCCACGACCCTCTCCTATGTGACAATCCGTCCCTAATTTTACGATTTTATTAATTTTAAAAGAGTGAATTGACAAAAATGTCCCCAAAGGCAAGATTGTTGACTTTCATCGACTGTCATTTCGTGACGCGTTTAGGCTATTATTTTATCGTATTCTCAAAGTACTCGATGGTATGAACACATAGGCGCAAACAGAACTGAAATTGGAGTTACGACGAAGATTTTACAAACTATGGGGCGTGATGGGCGTTTGGTAAATTCAAGTTACAGGAGATATTTTTCTATAATTTCATTGGTGAATTTGAGTTGTGAGCCATATAGGGCCCACACCCCATACTTCTCAATCTCTTCCATGTCTCCCACCTTCCCGGCCCTTCACTTATTTGTCACTCTCTCTTTTTACTCAACTAACCCCTTGTTGCCACCTCACCCCCTCACTCAAACTCTCTCATCTCTCATAGCTCTCTCTCTCTCTAACTCATGATCCTCTCTCATTCTCGGCAAACTATGGCCCCATACATCGCTACTCTAGCAAGATCCATCACCTCTGTCGCACCACACCACCATCACCACTTCATTCCTTTTCTCAAACTCAGGCCAAAATCCTTGAATCTTGATAGTGACAGACCACTGTACATGTTTTTCTTCTCCCGACGAACTTCGGTGAGTTCTCGTCGTCTTCGGTGAAAGATAAGGCCTGAAACCTTCCTAAAAATTTGTAGATTGTGCCTAGGACTACGATTGGGAGGTTTTTGAAATGGGTTGGTGTGTTTTGAAAACAGAAACCACATCGGGAAGTTTTTTCAGATTTTTTGGCAAACCCAAGAGACTTGCAGGTATTTTTCGGCCTACTCCGGCCACGACCGAGAGTTGTAATGGTATAGTTCGATTCCTCGTCCTTTAAGCTTAAATTTGGTACATTAGGTTGCTAGTGTTGGTTAAGTTGTGGAGTCGATCGGAGCCAATGAACTTCCGGTTTCCCCTTTCGCAGAAACCAACGGTCGGAGAAGAAGAAGAAAAATAAAAAAATGAAGGCCCAAGCCCAAACTTAGATCTGAACCAGCCGATATGACCCATTTCTGAATTGGGTTAGGAATAAGAATATTCCTGGAATATTCTCGAAATATTCTTAGAATATTCCTTATGTTGACTTTTTCGAAATTTTCTTGGAAATCCTCCTAGGCTAATTTCGATGCCCCAATTCCATTTTTTGACACCATTTAGTGAAATTTCGAAGTTTTAACGTAGTTGACCTGCTCGGCGTCTCGGTTGACTTTTTAGGGTTGACCGTTGACTTTGTCGTTGACTTTTTATGAAAATTGCTCGGGACCGTCCTTAGAGTATTTCGACTCATTGATTCCTAATCCACCATTCGTTTCTCCAAATTCAAATATTTTAATTGAGTTTTACTAATGGGTTCCAATATTATGCTTAGGTACGATTACTATCGGAGACTCCGGCTATCCTACTTCAAACGACTGCGACCTCGTAAGTAACTGTGAGTGGGTCTTTTCTTTTATATAGTGTGTGTGTGTATATATATATAATTATTAGTTTCCATTTATACATTTCATAAAGAGTTTCTACAATACGCCTAGATTAGCGTAACGTTTATAAGATTTAGCACATTCATAGAAATTATGAAGTTATGCTACGCCCTATGGGATGCATAGGTATGCATATTATTATTGATGCCATAACTATATTTACGGCTATGAATGATATTATGTTGACTAGAATTATCGAATCACTATGGCATGATGATATTTATGTTATTTGCTCATCGTTTGCTGTATCGATGTTAGTACTTACTCGGGCCAGGGCCAATCTTTCACGTGTATGTGCACATCGCACCGTACACTCACTTTGAATCCATTGAGGTGCCAGTCCTGTCCTAGATTGCTATAGGCAATTAGGACTCATATGTGCTGCGTATAGCGCCAATCTTCACTTGATTGTAATACTATCAGCGTATATCATTGTTACACCCAGTCTTGTTCATGTCAGAATACCTCTGCATGAACTCGTGTGTCAGCATGTGTTGATGAGCACTCGATATGATATGTTTTCTTATGTGAGATTATGTGATTATGGATGTCATGTGCTTACTTACGAAACATTGTGATGTATTGAATTATTAAGATATTGCAGGCTATGGTAAGTTCTTTCATACTATACGTAGTATGTATATTTTGGAAACTATACTTGTTTTACGGTGAGAGGTTATCATGTTTTCCAAAAGGTTTTATAAAACTTTATTTTAGGCCCACTCACCCTTTTTTTTTCGCCCTTCCAGGTTTAGTAGCTAAGCTTTCGTGTCGACGAGGATTCTTGGCAAACCTCGGCATAGGTGGTTACCTTCAATGGTATAATTCTCATCCTACTTTACTGTACTTTACTTATGCTCTAACATCACGTGTGAAATGGGTTCATTTATGCTCACCAGTGCACTCTTATATTTAGGCACTTTTAGATTTAAGTTTATTCACATTTTCCACCCCACTACACTTATGGTTTTGTCACCCTCCTGGTGTTGGACAACACAGTTCGATTTGGAGTCCAGGTGGACATTTCGGGTTGGGGTGTGTCACCTATGTCTCTCAACCCATAACAAACGGGAGGCCCGAGCCTTCCTTTACCCTACGTCAATGAGCCAGGCCTTTAGGCCCAACCTCTTTCCTCCAGTAGTGCATCCTGAGACGATTATCTAGTAACCAGCAAGTTGAGCCCAGCGCCAGGCCCATCCTATTCCAGTCCACAGCGCCTCAACGACCCTCATTCACAGTAGAAGCCAAGCCAATTCAAACCTCGACCCGAGTCGAACCTTCCTGTCAAGCACCATGGTTCCAAAAAAATAAAAAGAAAGGAGGAAGAAGAAAAATTTAGTTTTTTCTTACCTTGGTACAACATGAAGAAAAAGAACAACGATGATCAACTCTTTGCAAGAGTGAGCAAATAAGAAGACTAGGGGATGGAGTACAATTTCCTCTAGTTGTCTCTTTTTCTTGTTGGGATAAAAATTGTGCTCCAAATTTATTTAACTCTCTACTTAAGGTAGACTTAAATAAGTTTTGGTAACAATTGGTTTCTCTTTCCTAAAAAACTTTAAATCCAAGTCAAAATGCAGAATCTACAACAAATCAAGAAACAACTCTCTGTTTGCCTACTCAGCTTGGGATTTTCTACATCTCTTGCCCTTTTCTGCTTGCAGGGGTGGGGCATTTATGAAGCCAAAAATAATTTCAAAATCCTAGAGACGACACGTGAACTTTTTTTTGACGAAGAAAAGAATGCCCTCACTAAATAGGCAGGGCCCACAAATATTCCCACGCGCAATCCAAAATCCCTGAAGGCTTGAGCTGTAGATTACAACATCACCAAGTTCCCCTGCTCGTGGCAAGGAAGAAAAGTAAAGGGCATTAAAGATGGGATTAATTGCAAAATCCTACCTTTAACACTCTCCTAAATTGAAGATCAACTCAAACAAGGAATCCTCATCACATCAAATTAAGGATACTTCCATGATCATCCTAAAATATTATCTAATAATTAATATCTCGGGATTATTCTTTCTTCTTTCATCCTACGGATGACTTGAAGCCGCCACGTGTAGGGTGAAATCCTACATCTAGGCCCACCATCTCCCTATAAATACCTCATCTCACAAACTTCTGTAGCTTGGCTACGCACTTAAGCCCTAAACACTTTCTTTTTAAAGAAACTAACTTAGACATCAAAGATCCATTAGTCACGCACCCCCACCCACCCCCCCCCCCCCCAAAAAAAAAAAAAAAAAAAAAAAACCTCATAGGCGCCTGTGGCTTTGGCCTTGATCAAAGATGTTTATTTGTTTTGTAGGTACAATTTCATCAAGACTGAAGATTGCCAAATTTTGCTACCACAATACTACTTTGGGATCAAATTTGGGTATACGAATAACTCTCCCTTTAGTAGTAAACTTAGATGAGACTCCAACATTGAAATGAAGGTCATCTAACGGTTTATCAACCACATCCTTTAATTGCGTCTAGGCCTTCCCACCTTCTTTTTCCCATTTGCTTGAACAATTTGTGCATCCTTTGTTTTAACATTCTCCCTAGGATCAACCTGTTTTGAAATATTGCTTTATTCACCAATATTTTTAGCCTTGAAATTCACCTGCACATCAACATTCTCCTCTGAACTTTTCTCTACATCAATTCTTTCCAAACTCTCAAAACCAGAACCAGATGCATTCGGCTTCACCTTAGTGGTCTCAGTACTAATACCTGTATTCTTTTAGAAATAAGTGAGGGTATAATGGAGAGGAAAAATCCATTATGATTCCCCCAACAACTCGAAATTCAATTCCCACCTAAATGTAGGGAATTCAATTCCTCCAAATTTTGAAGTTGGATTCCAAAATTTGCGTGGATTCCACCAACTTTTTTATTCCCAATATTTGGTAAATACTAAAGTATCCTATAATCAAAATTTAATTCCGCATTTTGATTCCGATTACCTTTACGTAAACGTGCCTTAAGCAATCCGTACACCTTATGGAGAAGAACACATTCATTAGAACTTCCTAATACTCTCAATTTTAGTAATTATATGTACAAATTGTTTGAGTTTCGCTCTAACTTCCTTTTATTCATGTCATGATGTCCACATAAATGACTTATGAACATATTACACATCATGTGATTTACAAAAAGCTGATTTTTTAAGGTGAATTCCATGATTGATGGGGAAGATGTAAAACAACCAACATTATGATTCATAAGGTGCCACACAGCCTTGTGGTCCACAAGTAAAAGAGAGGCACATTATTTTTGGTGGGTCAATTAGGGCACGGAAGCAACTGAAAGCCACACTAAAAGAAGAAAAGGTAATGTCCTAATTAAAAGAAGTTATTTGAAGAAAAAGAAATGAAATAAAGCAAGAGAAAGTTAGGTCTTACTTGGCACATTCTTAGTGAGTAAGAAATTGAGCCTAGAATCTAGATGACAAGGATATGGATTTGTATCTGTGTTTGCCACCTGGACTGTGGAAGTCAAGTACCAATAATTTATCTTAATATGTTTTTTTTTATATTTATTTTAAAGGACATCTGGTAGCAAGCTCTGGTTATCTATTCCTTCCAAGCCAAGAGAGCCTATAGAGAATTTCTTTCTGTCCGTGACCATAGTCAAGCAAATTCACCAACTTGGGGCACCGAACTCGAGATCTCCCATAATTTTTTGTTTATTGGGAAGCCGTAGTCCGCGCCCTTACTACTGTGTTACTTATTGTGATTATTTATCTTAATATGTTCATTTGAAGTATAAATAAAAGATATATATGTTAATATGTTGATTTAGATATTTCAGACATATGATGTTGTTAGATTAATATCAAGTAAAATTTTATTTGAATGTACTTTCGTAGCACTGGACACATCTAACAGATCATTTCTTCTTTTCTGTTGTTTCTTTTATTATTGAAAAAGAAAGAAGGATACTACCATGGAGCATCTTCCGTCATTGGGAAGAAGTACGCCAATACGCAGTTGGTAATTTTCAACTTTTATTTTGACACACAATATAAGGAAAATGAAGAATCGAACTTATGAGATTTTAATGTGTAGGTGAATAATTCTTCGCTAATATTATATTCCATGCTCTTTAATATCCTAATCCTAGTCAAGTGTAGTACCATATTCTAGAAAAATAATCATGCATCAGGATAGCCTTAGTTTAATGGAGCCTTGCATAAACCCTCAATTTGCAAATTTAAAATAAAGCAAATGAATGGAATATTAAAAAAGATAGAAAAGCTATTCTCCTAAAATTTCAAAAAGAAAAAGTTATATATTCTCATGGCCTATAAATACAAAGCCTGCACCATGTAAAGGGTTCAACAACACACACAATAACACAAAACATCTCATAATCCAATTTATTTCACTTCATTTCCTCTCTCTCTCTCTCTCTCTCTCTCTCTCTCTCTTCATGCTTCCAATAGTCAAAATCCGCACAATATCTACTACTCTGATAGTAGTACCCCTACTGGCTCTCATCAGAGACATGGTAGGTTGCGAATCCTCGATCAAGGCTCGAATCCTTTTCGAGTGAGAAACGCAAAATCTTCGACCTTTTCAGGATTTTCATTGATTTCACTCACTCAACCCCGTTGTCAAAAAATGGATTCAATCAATTTTTATGACATCAAAGCTGAGAAGGCAAACGCAATCTTGAAATACCGCCAGCTTCGAAAAATCGCAAAACTCTTTCGGTTGATAGAGGTGCTTGCTGTTCTGCTCCTGCTTTCCAGGTTTTCTGTCCAACTCCCTCAGGCTGTCAAGAACTCTGCCTCTTACTTCAAAGACATATCCGGCTTCATGGTAAGTCCTCGCTTCGTGTTTGTCGTTGGAAATGTAATAGTTATCATTCTCTACGCCAAGTCGGGCAGATTTTCAGCTAAAGACTATAGCACAGACAGCTCGAGTGGTGATATTTACGAAGAGTTTGTTCAGAACAGCGAAAAGAATCAAAAACTTCGTGGCGATGGGATTGAGTACCAGGCCATAAAAAAAAGGCCCGAGGATAGTATAGTTTCTGAGCAAGCTCCTCATACTTCGGAAGTCAAGAAGTTCACAAGGAGTCAGTCAGAGAATTTAGAACGCGCGGTTTGCAAGAGCTCGCGGCACTTACTGAAACGATCAGAGACGAAGAAATTCAAGGAAAATGTTCAGTCTGGCGGGAAATTGATAGGGAGCGTGTACCCCGAAGACGGTATGAGTAACGAGGAGTTTCGAAGCAAGGTTGAGTCCTTCATTGCAAGACAGCAGAAGTTTCGACTGCAAGAAGAGTTCTCTGTAAACTAGGGTGAAATATGGGGAAGTCTCTATTTGTGTTCCTTATTTTCTTCGTTTTTTGGGGATTTTTTTTTGGGGGGGGGGGGGGTGGTATTTCTATATGTATTTGTACATAGCTATATCAAGAGTGCAATTAAAATTTACTATAGTTTGTTCATATTTCACTATGATTATTCTCCGTTCCCTCTTGTGATGTTTCATGGATTGGGATAACTCAATAGATTCATGTATGTTAAAGGATGAAGTGAAAGCTAATTTCTAAATTTTGTTCAATTTGAAGGTAGAAGATGAATTAGTCATGAAGAAAACTTATCATTTCCAATCCTAATAAAATGATACGATATCAAGCCCTTTAAATTATAATTAAATCTATTTAACTCATTTAATTTGGACAAAATTTAGAAGTT
The DNA here is from genome assembly GCF_916048215.2 of Malus sylvestris. Lineage (NCBI taxonomy): Eukaryota > Viridiplantae > Streptophyta > Magnoliopsida > Rosales > Rosaceae > Malus > Malus sylvestris. The sequence continues at coordinate 11,545,114 of NC_062264.1, forward strand.
GGAAATCAAGCTTCATGCCTTACAACAACATAATTTAAATTTAGTGAATTATCCAATTCGATCTAATATGTGCGTCATAAATGACATTAAACAAGGTAACATGATCATTTAGTCTCACACTCATGACCAGAGTTCAACTCCCGCTTCATTGCTTTACGAACCCTAGGCCTACAATTTTTACCAAAGTTATCCACGTGATAAGACTTTCCAAGCATATACCAATAGGGCAAAAGGAAATTGATAATTAGAGAATTTTCCAGAGGTGTTTGGTAAGGCTCAAATAAATGGGCATAATGGCAAAGAACATATTCCAAGTTCTGTTCTAACACATCATAATGCATGAATTCCAAATTTTCTTGTTAATTATCATAATGGGATAAGTTAGGATCATAAAGTCTGATGAGTGTGGTCCTATGAAACTGAAACAAATATAGCAAATTGTAGCTTGTTTGGTGAACTTGATGAGATTGGGTCTTAGAAATATGATTAGATTGATAGATATGCGTTGCATAACTCATGTGTGTGATTGGGTTACACAACCCATCATATTTTCCCTTATTTCAGATTTATAGCCAATCTAGTTCATGTTACAATTTTTCTCACCAAATATTAGCTAGGCTACAAGTCAAATTTAATTAGAAATAACTCATCTCATCCTGCTCACCACACGGGTCTTCCCCCAAAGCAGTTTTGACAGCCAGTTTTTCAGCCATTCCATAATCCATAGACTTGGGTGGACAGATTCATATGGATGAGCATCTTTACAGTTTTATTCTTTACCCCAACAACACAAGACCAAAGTAAGAGGGACATCATCCAACTGTACAAAGCACTAGATGTTGGTACACAGCGTACTTCTAATCGCTTTTGCTATACCCACTAAACTATAACCTTATTGGATTCTCAATATTTTAAACAGAATTTAGAACAGAGTTCTTCATATTTCTTGTAGTTTATTTAAAGAAGTGTGTGTACGAATATGTGTAAAATAAAATAATTGGTAGACTTACTGTTACTACTTGGTACAAGCTAGGAGTCGAGAAGCTCTAGTTTGAGAAAAGATCTTCGAGTGTGTTTTTGCTCATCATCTTAAAATGTTTGTAATACTCATCATTCTATTAATTATCATTCAATGAGCTTAAATTTTGAAATTTATATAATAAATAGATCAATTTAAACTCATCCAACGAATAACCAAAAAAAGGGTGGTAAATATTACCACTATTTTGGAATTGTGAGCAAATATATTTCCAAGATCTTCAAGAATGTTCTCGCCATATGGCAGTGTCAAGTGGTAACCCAATTAAAAATGCCACGTGTCAAATATACCAGTTAGGAGTCAATATGCATGAATAGATTGAGAAAAGCTCTTAATTAATTGGTTTTCCCTTTGATTAATATAAACGAGTAGATATCCACATGCACTGTGTGAACAATACATTTCATTTTGTTTTTTTTATATTATGAGATGATTAGGTTTTAAAATTAAAAAAAAAATCAGTTATGAAAATTGGGATAATGATGAATATTTTTTTTAAAATTTTTTAAATAGGGCATGATATATTAACCTGGTTGTGAGGTTACTGTAAAAAACAACAAAATTTATGTTTCTGTATTTACTAAATTGCTCATATTTTTTTTATTTTTGTTCAATTTTTGATGAGGAGGTTAAAATAGTAATTTCATATAGTTTTGGTTTACAATCAGAGTTCTATTAATAGGCAGTTTAGATTTGTAATTGATTTAAGCAGTAATACTAAAAAAAAATATTTGCCAAAAAAAATATTAAATAAAAAAATCAAAACTGAAAATCAAAAACTAATTTGGGAACGTTATCATTTTCTTTTTTTTTTTATAGGAAAGAAAATTCATTAAAGAGAGAAACCCTTCACATAGCTGGAGCCATTACAATCAACGAGGAGGGCCAAGTTTGCTTCCACAGGAAGACAAGCATCCCAAATACAAAGGTTAACAATCTTAAGCCCAACATACGCCATAGCATTTGCAACAAAATTTGCTTCCTTGAACACATGCCCCCACTTGATATCTTGGAAGGACGAGGCACACCACCTGATATCTTCAATAATAGATCTCAAATTCCACGGCACTTCATAGACACCACAGACAGGATCAATGATAATCTTAGAATCACTCTTCACTAACACATGCGTCAGGCTCCTCCTCCTAGCCCAGATCGGAGCTTCACGTAATGCTAGAGCCTTAGCAACGTTAATGGTGGAAGACCCTAGGTTCATAGCACAGATGAGGATAGGTTTGCTATTCCGGTTCTTAATAACGAAGCCTCCGGCAGCCAAAGAGTTTGACACCGACCCATCGAAATTTATTTTAACGTAAGGAGACATTGGACATTTCCACTTGATCAAGTTATTTTCAATTGGCACTTCTGCATTCTCTAGGTTAGCAACATTATCCTTGAAGTAATCATTTATCGTAGCCATAGCTCGAAGAAAAGATCTACTATGCAAAGGTTTTTCATTCATGGAGATGTTACTATTTTTATCATTCCATATCTGCTAGCAAATAGCCAGAGCTTTACTTAAATTACTTACAACATTCTTATTCCGATGAGAAAGGTCTCCAAGCCAGTCACTTATCTTGAGGTTAATATCAATATTTGATAATGACATATCATTAGAGCAACTCCAAACTTGCCTAGCATACTGACAATGGAGAAATAGATGATCATGATCTTCCTCGTGGTTGTTACACAAAGGACACTGATCATTCATATTAGTTATGAACTTGCTTAGTTTCTTCTTAGTTTGTAACTTACCCTTGATGAGGCTCCAGGCAAACAACTTAACTTTGGGAGGCAAGATTTGTTTCCAAAACCAGTGAAGGGCCAATGTCTTCCATTTGGAGCCAAGTCGTAGATTCAACCGAGAAACTACCATTATTACTTGGACCCCAAACAACAGCGTCCTTGGAGGAATGAAGAGGAATAGGAATGTCACAAATTTTATTAACAATATAATTGTCTATCACTTGACTTAAAATGTTTCTATCCCAATGACCATCAACAATAAACTCTGCAACATTGGTGTTGTATTGGATTTGATGTCCTTGATTCTCTAGTATGAGATGGAAGAAAGGGTGAGGAAAAACCCAGTTATGAGTCCAGAACAAGAAGTCCTTGCCATCATCGATCACCCACCTCATACCATTACTGATAATGTCTTTGGATCCTAGAATTCCTTTCCAGGTGAACGAGTGGTTTTGTTTAGCTCTAGTATCCAAAAAAGTATCATGTCTAAGGTATTTCCTTTTGACTATATTAGCCCACCAGTTATCCTTATGGTTCCATCCCAGTTTAGCAAGACACGCCTTATTGAAATGGTCTAGGTTCCTGATACCTAAACCACCCGCATTCTTTGGTCTACATATTTTCTTCCAACTCACGGGGTTACACTTATGATTATTACCCAAAAAAAACTGTCTGCATTCTCTATTTAATTGACTGGTTAGTTTATAAGGGCATTTGAAGCAAGACATTATATGATTAGGCATACTTGTAAGGTTAGATTGGACAAGCGTAAGTCTCCCCGCCTTAGAAAGGGTGTTTGCCTTCCAACCTGCAAGTTTTTTGCTTAATCCTCATGATTATCTTGTTTCCATTCATGGGGTCATTCCAAAACACAATGTTATGCATACCAAGATATTTATCAATGGTAGTTTTATGTTGGATTTGGAGAATATTAACAATTTCATTCTTTGCCTGGTTAAGAAGATTTGTTAAAATTTATTTGTTGACTTGAAGCATTTGCAAACTTATTTAAAACCTCTAAAACTTTTCTGGCACCCTTTGTAGTTGCCTTGGCAAAGATAAGGCAGTCATCCGCAAAGTCTAAATTCGAGACTTTGTAGCCAAAAGGGGAAGTGAGCAGACTAATATGGGTTTTTGGGGTATACGCTAAGTCATTCAAACTTCTAATTAAGGGTTCCATGCAAAGAATGAAAATGTAGGGGGATAAGGGGTCACCTTGCCTAATACCTCTACTTGCGCAGAAGTAGCCATGAGACTCACCCTTAATATTGATTGAGAATGATGTAGAAGAGATACATTCCATAATTAAATTAATCCACTTATTATAGAAACCAAACATTGCCAACACACACTTGATATAATCCCAATTTAGAAGATCATACATTATTTCCAAGTCTAGCTTGATAGCTAGCTCGCCACTCATGCCTTTCTTCCTGTTAAAACTTGAGACCAATTCATGAGAAATAAGAATGTTATCCTATATAGATCTACCCAGAGCAAAAGCTCCCTAGTTGAGCGAGATACACAAATGAAGGAATCATGACTTTCGTTATAATTTTGTAACTAATATTACAAAGACTAATTGGGCGATAATTATTGACAATCTCCATATTCTCCACTTTCGGAATTAGGGTAATATTTGTATGATTAATTAATTTGAGACTGGTATTATTTACAAAAAAAGGTCTTTCACCATGTTGCACACTGAAGGTCCCACAAACTACCAACATTCCTAGTAGAAACTGGCATGGATTCCATCAGGCCCTGGGGCTTTAAGAGCACCAATGCTTTTAACAGCATTCCAAATCTCAGCATTTGAAGGAGTATCAGTTAGCATGTTATTATGCTCATTTGAAATACAAGGTTTTATTACCTGAGTGATTAAGTTGATGTGATCAACGATAGGATTAGAGCAATTGGTGAATCGTGTTGATGCACAAAACCCGAGGTCTTGGAACAACGTAAATCCGACCGTGAATCTGCAAGAAATGTAAATAACACAAGATGTATCGTGGTTCACCCCAAGGTTTGGGCTACGTCCACACTGATTGTATTTATCTGAGAGGTGAGAGAGAGAGATTCAAAGCCTCTGAGGGAGAGAGTTTCTGAGGGTGAGAGGGCCTAGGAATTGGCCTCCCCCAATTGTGAGGGTAAGGGGTCCTTTTATAGAATAAAGACTCCTCACTTATTACATATTTGCCCCTTCTTTTATTACATAATTACATTTAAGTCCCCTGAGTATTTATACGAGGTCTAAATACGAGGCCCTAAATATGGTATAAACAGTAGTCCCCAAGTCTTTAGTCAAGAGAGTCTTTTGGCTGGAGATTTGAAATTCAGTCCAAATGTGGGCCGAAGTAACTAGATGTTGTCTTGAACTGATGCTCGATATGAGGTGGTGCTCAATCTGAAATGATGCTGAACTAGAAGTAGCACATGCTATGAGGCTGCTCGGTTCGTGGCTTATGTTGCCTTGGTTGGCTCGGCCTGTGGTGTTTGAAGGTGAGGGAGTCCCTTTTATAGAATAAGGGCTCACTCCTCAATACATGGATGATGGGCTAGAGTCCCCCAAGTATTTTTCATGAGTGCTCCCTAATGATAGTGAGGGAGTCCCTTTTATAGAATAAGGGTTCGCTCCTCAGTACATAGATAATGGGCTAAGTCCCCCAAGTATTTTCATGAGGCCTAGTTGAGGCCCAATATATGGTACATAATGTAGTCTCCCAAGTCTTCAGTTAATAGAGTCTGTTGGCTGGAGACTTCAAATTGAATCCATGTATGGGCCGAAGTGGCGGTTGTTTGGAGGCGGTATTTGTATACCCTGCACTGAAGCTTTTGTAGGTGAAGCTTTGCAAGTGAAGCTTTGAATCTAGAGCTCTGTAAATGAAGCTTTCGAAGCTGGGGCTTTTGTAAATGAAGGTTTTGAAGCTAGAGCTCTGTAAATGAAGCTTTTGAAGCAGATTGACATGAGTGATGCTTATGAATGTTTATGTTGATTGACATGAGTGATGCTCATGGATGTTGTCATGAGTGATGCTCATGAATGTTAACATGAGTGGTGCTCATAAATGTTGACATGAATAATGGTCATGAATGTTTATGTATGATTGTCATGAGTGATGCTCATGAATGTTTATGTATGAATGACATGAGTAATGCTCATGTATAATTTGGAATACCGGGCGTACTTTTGATGACCTGGTTGGTGGCATGAAGGGAAGTACGAGTTGTACATTTCATCACCTGGTTGGTAGCATGAATGGCTATTTGCCAAATGATATTAGAGTACGGGTTGTACATTTCATCACCTGGTTGGTGGTAATAGCGGCAGGTTACCGAATAATTGTGGAGTACTGGGCATACTTTTGATCACCTGGTTGGTGGTAATAGCGGTAGGTTGTCGAATAATTGTGGAGTATTGAGCATACTTGATAACAAATTACATCATTCAAAAATAAAGGTTTCGACAGTTGCAGATCGTTGGTACGTACTGCACCTACTGCGTACTGGGCCTTTCTTTCTGTCTCTGTCATGCATGTGCACCCAATTAATCATTAAACTTAACACTTTACCGTTTGTCCCTTACCACTTGTGGTCCTGCTCATTCAAATCATAATTTCTCAGATTTTATTCTCTTTTTTGCTTTGCTCTTTTTTCTTTTGCTTTATCTTGTTCTCTTTTCCACCGCATCTTATTTTTGCTTTTGCTTTCTCCAGACATCTTCTTTTTCTTTTCTTTTTCTTTTGCTTTTCACTTTGTTCCCTTTTTCTACTGCGATCCCAACTCAGGCTCCGCTTCTACGATGACGTCAGCAATGGAGTCCTGCAAAGCGGGCAAGTTTTGTGATTGTCCTCGTCGTGATGGTGATGATGATCATTGTACTCCAGCCCCTCTGGGCAAAAATACGCCCGGCGCCGAGGGCATTGTGACCCACTTCACTATTGCCCATATCATCCTCTGTGGGAAGTCCCACGGTAGTTCCGTGAGCTCTTACTAACCTCCATCTTTCAGGAGCACTCTTCTTGAGCGAATTCATGACAGGGGTGTCAGCGACATGGATGCAGTTGTACTGGTCGGTGTTAGCCTCGCCCCACCCATCCAAAACGATGAGTCCGATGACCTTCCCCTTCGGCAACTTAGGGTGATCCGGCAGTTTCCAGTCGAATCCTGAGCTCCCCATTTTCCTTTTTCTCGATTTTTCTTGTGGAACAGAGGAGCTGAAGAGGGCGAGAAGCAACTTTACGCAGGCAAGGATGGCTAAGAAACACCATAGCTTTGTGATGGGGTTACGGGGTTCAAAGGGTTTTGAAGTTTTGGGGCGATTTGGGCTTCGCAGTACTCAGAGATTTGAGGAACATGGGCATGGTGGTGAGGCCCAGTTCCAGTATAGCAAAGATATCCTTCTTCGAGCGTTTTTCGTATCTCTGAGGAGGCACCAAATCAAGTAGATCATGGTAATTTGGGGGTAGCTTGGATTCCCAAGCCGAATCAGATGATGCCGCACCGTGAAATGCCAAGGTTTGAGCACACGGAGAAGCCGCATCCTAGGGCATTGAGCACCATCACCATCAGGGACAGCCCGTACATGCAGCGCCTTCCGATTCGGTCCCTGGTCTTCCGAAGACGAGTTATCCGATGACGGTTCCCAGGAGAGAGAAGCACAAGAGCATCGTAACCATATCAGTGCGAACGAAGAAGTTATTGTCGTTGTTGTTGAATATTTTGTCTCGGAAGATTCGGTCTTTCTGGTAGTAGACGCGGCCGAGGAGTTGCAAGATAGGAGGGATGCAGAAGAGGTCGTAGGCGTCAGTAAAGAGGCCCATGCCGGCGACGATGATGGCCTTGAAATGGTACCACTGCGTCTTCGTCGTGTCAAGAGCAGAAATAACTTTTAACGCCATAACTTACTATTATTTGCCTCAATAGACTATCTGAGGGCATGGTGGATTTACTTTTCTCCTTGTTTTGCTCTTGTTGAATTTGGGGATTTTGAACAGTTGGTAGACATGGAAGCAGTCCTCGAACCACAGCCACCATTTCTTCACGATGCAAATCAGCCCAGTTCTATAAAGGGCCACACGGATTGGGAGTCTATGGATCTCATCGTCTCCCGCTTGTGCCTCTTTGCGTCCTCCCAAACCTGAAAGTAGTCGATTGGGGGTCGAAGCCATAGTCGGTGAAGTGTTGATGGTTTTTTTATTTGCCTGAGGTGGTATTCTTAGTGTTGGAGAGAGAGCAGGGACAACTCTGTGTCTGTGTCTCTGTGTGGGTTTTGTAGATTCACGGCGAAGGTGAAAAATTGAGAGAGAACCAACATAACTTTTCGTGTCGATTCCCACAGACGGCGCCAAATGTTGATGGAGGTCTTGGAACAATGTAAATCCGACCGTGAATTTGCAAGAAATGTAAATAACACAAGATGTATCGTGGTTCACCCCAAGGTTTGGGCTACGTCCACACTGATTGTATTTATCTGAGAGGTGAGAGAGAGAGATTCAGAGCCTCTGAGGGAGAGAGTTTCTGAAGGTGAGAAGGCGTAGGAATTGGCCTCCCCCAATTGTGAAGGTGAGGGGTCCTTTTATAGAATAAGGACTCCTCACTTATTACATATTTGCCCCTTCCTTTATTACATAATTACATTTAAGTCCCCTAAGTATTTATGCGAGGTCTAAATACGAGGACCTAAATATGGTATAAACAGTTAAGTATTTAAGTCCTCACTGATTCTGTTGTACCAAACTTAACACTTTCTGTTGTACCAAAGTCCTCACTGAAGCTTTCAAGGCACTTAATGTAGCTGAACACTTACTCGACCGCTCGATTTCCCCTCTGATAAGCTTCTCCGGTGATATCGTGCAACCTTTGGGGAGCATACACTTACCTTTCACCATTGGTACAAGCCCTTACACAGCTACCATTACCACTAACTTCCTGGTGGTTGATTGGCCAACGGCATACAATGTCATCTTCGGACGCACAGGCATCAATGATCTCAAGGCCATGGTATCCACACATATGTTGTTGATGAAATTTCCAACCCCCTATGGCAATGGTTACATCAGAGGAGATTAACTTAGTGCACGCTCATGTTACAACACTTCGGTCAAGCAACAACACCTGCCAGTGCCCAAGGAAACCTTTTCTATACATGACCAAGTCATAAAGACCAGCCCAGATGAAGCCAACTTGGATCTTCATGGTGGCAACAGTTAACCCGATGATCCTCAAGATGACTTTTTCACCCAGCAAGCACAACCCGCTGAAGAGTTGGAGAAGGTCTCTATCTTAAAAGATTATCCGGATCGCATGGTGAAGATTGGTACCACTTTGTCACCACCCATTCGGTTGGCATTGATCTCTTTTTTGCAAAAGAACACTGAGGTCTTCGCCTGGTCATACGTGGACATGCCGGGCATCTCTCCCGATATAATCTGTCATCGCTTAAGTATTGACCCCAAGACCAAGCCAGTGAGACAGAAGTGAAGATCTTATGACGCTGAACGGTATGAGGCAATGAAGGCAGAAGTTGAAAAACTCAAAGGCATAGGCTTCGTCCACGAAGTCAATTATCCAACGTGGGTAGCAAATGTTGTCTTTGTTAAGAAGAATCCGACCAAGGAAAGTCTCCTGCTCCAAAAGGTCTTGTGGAGAATGTGTGTCGATTACACCGAATGATAGCTTTCCTCCTCCTCTCATAGACAGACTTATAGACTCTACGGTAGGGTGTGAACTCCTGAGCTTCATGGATGCTTACTCAGGATATAATCAAATCCTCATGAACCCTCCGGACCAAGAGCACACAGCCTTCACTACTGACAGATGACTATATTGCTATAAAGTCATGCCCTTCGGCCTAAAGAATGCAGGAGCGACTTATCAGAGACTGGTCAATTCAATGTTCACCGAACAGATTGGGAAAAGCATGGAAGTTTACGTTGATGATATGCTAGTCAAGAGCAAACATGCTGACCAACACATCACCAACCTATCTGAAACTTTCACCATTCTGAAGAGGTATCGAATGAGGTTGAACCCCAACAAATGTGCCTTTGGCATAGGCTCTGGCAAATTCTTAGGCTTTATGATAAGCGAACGAGGCATTGAGGCTAATCCCGAGAAGATCAAAGCAATCTTTGGCATGAAGGAACCAGTAACTTCAAAAGACATCCAGAGCCTTACTTGTAAGGTGGCAGTCTTAACTAGGTTCATCTCTAAGGTCACCGACATATGTGCTCCTTTCTTCAAAGCACTTAAGGGAAGTAAGAAGTACATTACATGGACTGATGAATGTGCTGAGGCATTCAAGAACCTCAAAGACTACATGAGTAAAGCCCTTTTGCTCTCCAAACCTGAGGTTGGTGACACTCTCATTATCTATTTGTCGGTATCGGCTTCAGCAGTAAGTTCAGCTCTTATTCGAAATGATGGTAATGTCGAACGGCCTGTCTACTACACTAGCAAGGCCTTACAAGATGCGGAGACACGATACTCCAACATTGAGAAATTGGCTCTAGCATTGGTTATGTTTGCTCGAAAACTTTACCCTTACTTCCAAGCACACTCCATCATCGTGCTTACCAATCATCCTCTTCGACAAATACTCTAAAGTCCTGACACTTCCGGGTGAATGATCAAATAGGCGATAGCATTGGGTGAGTTTGACATCTCCTACTAACCAAAGCCAGTTGAGAAGGGCCAAGTAGTGGCAGACTTCATCGCCAACTTCACATATCCTGTTGACATTGTTTATATGCCTAAATAAGTGGTTTCATTACCCTCGGAAGCTCAGAAAATAGAACCAACAGCCCTAGCATGGAGTCTATATGTTGATGGCTCGTCCAACCAATAGGGTTATGGAGCAGGACTAGTCCTTTCGACCCCTGACAAAGTGGCGATGGAGTATGCTCTTCGTTTCAAATTCAAGGCGTCAAACAATGAGGCCGAATATGAAGCCCTCCTAGCAAGCTTACGTTTGGTCAAACACTTTAGGGTTAAACAAATTGATATCTTCAGTGACTCCCAATTGGTGGTTAATCAGGTCACCAACAACTTTGACGCTAACAATAGCTTCATGGCAGCATATTTGGCACAAACACAATTGTTGCTCAACCACTTCCACTACTAGATCACCCAAATTCCTCAAGCGGCAAACAGTCATGCAGATGTTTTGGCTTGCCTCGCCTCAGCGGTGGAAGACAAGATTGGGAGAAAAATTCAGGTCGAATTGTTGGCAGCACTAAGCACTATGGCTGCGGAAGTGTGCAACTTACAATAAGAAGATAGTTGGATTACACCGATTTATAGATTCCTTGCTCATGGCACCCTTCCAAATGACAAAGTCCAAGCTAAGCATATTCGATACAAGGCTACCCGTTACTTGATCATTAATAACCAACTCTACAAGCGGGGTTTTAACCTACCATACCTAAGATGCCTTACGCCCGCAGAGGCGGAAACTATCATTCGGGAAATACATGAATGAGTCTGCAGAGATCATGCTGGATCTCGATCCCTAGCACACAAGGCTTTTCGCCAAGGATATTAGTGGCCAACACTCCACCAAGATGCCATAAGAATATCCTGCTCATGTGATAAGTGTCAACGCTACGCAACTATTCCTCACTCCCCTCCCAAGCCGTTCACTCCTATGATTAGCCCTTGGCCCTTCGCCCAATGGGGACTTGATTTGATTGGCCCAATGCCTGCAGGGAAGGGCAAGGTTCGCAATGCAATCGTTGCGGTTGACTACTTCACAAAGTGGGTGGAAGTAGAACCCTTGTCAACCATTACTGAGGCAAAAATAGAAGACTTCGTATGGAAGAACATCCTTTGCAGATTCGGCATCCCGAATGCGATAGTCACTGACAACGGGCGACAATTCGATAACAATAAGTTCATGATGTTCTGCTCTAAGTTCAACATCAACTTATGTTTTGCCTCCCCAGCTCATCCCCAGTCTAATGGACAAGTTGAAGCCATCAACAAAATAATCAAGCGAACTTTGAAAACCAGCTTGGACAAGGCTAAAGGTTATTGGCCAGAATTTGTACCTCAAGTTCTTTGGTCATACAGCACTTCGTATCGGACATCAACAGGAGAAACCCCATTCTCACTTACCTTTGGTACAGAGGCAGTTGTCCTAGTTGAGCTTGAGCAAGTAACGTTCCGAGTCCAGAACTACGTGCAAAGCAAAAATGACAAACAACCTACCCTCAACTTAGATCTAGTCAAGCAACACAGAAACCAGGCTCACTTGAGGAATGTTGCCTACAAGCAGTGCATCTCCAACTACTATGACTCAAGGGTCAAACCTCGTTCTTTCAAAGTGGGGGATTGGGTATTGAAGAAAAGATTACTCTGCGACAGAGTCCCGAGTGAAGGAACACTTAGTCTAAACTGGGATGGACCGTTTGAAGTTGTTGGCATCAATTGCCCTTGCTCCTATAAGCTTAGAAGCTTGGATGGCAAGACCCTTGGCCATCCATGGAACACTGATCACTTAAAGTATTATTACAAGTAAACTCACATTGTACAAGTGTTAAGCTTCAGCCGTTCGACATCCTATGTAACGAAGACTATTTGGCATGAATTCAATAAAGAGGTGATTTAGACAACTTGATCCTAATCCTCTTACATTCCTAGCAATGAAACACTCGGGTTCAAAGCTTCAACATGAATGCTTCCAACATGAAACAAAGTCTAAGTATATGTCAACAAGACTATACAAATAAACAAACAGCTTCACAGTATATTCGTTCAATCATACATTCCAACACATTCATACTAAGCCAATTGTGCTTTGAAATGGTTCAACATATTGTTTTGTCATTCGACACTTGCTACAATGTGCCTAAACACCTTGCCCCTATTCTCACCAACCAGGTGATGAAATGTGAAGAAGGAACTCATCTTCATGCCACCAACCAGGTGATGAAATGTACAACCCGTACTCTCCTTCATGCCACTAACCAGGTGATGAAATGTACAACCCGTACTCTAATATCATATGGCAACTTGCCATTCATGCCACCAACCAGGTGATGAAATGTACAACCCGTACTCTAATATCATTGGGCAACTTACCATTCATGCCACCAACCAGGGGAAGAAGGAACTCACCATCGTACCACCAACCAAGTGATGAAAGCAACTCACCATTCATTCCACCTACCAGAAGACGAGTGGTACAACTTGTACATATGAACTCCTAGCATTCACAAATAATAAAAAAACCCTCAAGCTTGACAACTCAACTAGGGGAGCACTTATGCCCAACAAGAGTTATAGTTACCAACAAAGTCTTATTGCAAGCCAACAGCAACTTCAGTGCATGGCATACGAAGATCAAGCTATTCAGCTCTCTTGCATCTACTTCAAACATTTCCCCTTTGTAACAATGCAAACACTACAACTCGTAGAAAGCTTCACACACTCTTGATCAAGACAGTGTGAAGCAAAACGAATTTATGGTGCCAACAAGAGCTTCATCAATGGAGGGTAACCATATTTCTCAAAAGCTTCACACACTCTTGATCAAGACAGTATGAAGCAAAACCAATTTAAGGTGCCAACAAGAGCTTCATCAATGGAAGGCAACCACAATTCTCAAAAGCTTCACACACTCTTGATCAAGACAGTGTGAAGCAAAACCAATTTATGGTGCCAACAAGAGCTTCATCAATGGAGGGCTACCACAATTCTCAAAAGCTTCACACACTCTTGATCAAGACAGTGTGAAGCAAAATCAATTTATGGTGCCAACAAAAGCTTCATCAATGGAAGGCAACCACAATTCTCAAAAGCTTCACACACTCTTGATCAAGACAGTGTGAAGCAAAACCAATTTATGGTGCCAACAAGAGCTTCATCAATGGAGGGCTACCACAATTCTCAAAAGCTTCACACACTCTTGATCAAGACAGTGTGAAGCAAAATCAATTTATGGTGCCAACAAAAGCTTCATCAATGGAGGGCAACCACAATTCTCAAAAGCTTCACACACTCTTGATCAAGACATTGTGAAGCAAAACCAATTTATGGTGCCAACAAGAGCTTCATCAAAGGAGGGCAACCACAATTCTCAAAAACTTCACACATTCTTGATCAAGACAGTGTGAAGCAAAATCAATTTATGGTGCCAACAAGAGCTTCATCAATGAAGGGCAACCACAATTCTCAAAAGCGTCACACACTCTTGATCAAGACAGTGTGAAGCAAAACCAATTTATGGTACCAACAAAAGCTTCATCAAAGGAGTTCAACCACAATTCTCAAAAGCTTCACACACTCTTGATCAAGACAGTGTGAAGCAAAACCAATTTATGGTGCCAACAAAAGCTTTATCAATGGAGGACAACTACAATTCTCAAACCTTCGAAGCAAATTCAATTTATATGGTTCATCCAAACCTTCGACTACTACAAGGTGTGGCTTGCATCACAATCTTTTGCTCAATAGTGTGGAAGCAAAATTTGTATATGTTGTCTCTCCCACATTTTTCAAATTTCTAGTTTCCCCAAAAAAAAAAAAAAAAAAAAAAAAAAGGGAAATTCAACAAAAGCTTCACCAATAAAAGTTTCATCAATAGAGGACAACTACAAATTCTCAAAAGCTTCACACTATCTTGATCAAGATAGTGTGAAGCGAAATCAATTCATGGTACCCAACAAAAGCTTCAACTCCAAAGCTTGACCCACAAAAGCTTCACCTACAAAGCTTCAACACAAAAGCTTCACACTATCTTGATCAAGATAGTGTGAAGCAAAATCAATTCATGGTGCCCAACAAAGCTTCAACCTCAAAGCTTCAACTACAAAGCTTCAACTCCAAAGCTTCACCTACAAAGCTTCAACTCCAAAGCTTCACCACAAAACCTTCACCCACAAAAGCTTCAACACAAAAGCTTCACCCACAAAAGCTTCACCCACAAAAGCTTGACCCACAAAAGCTTCACCTGCAAAAACTTCACCTACAAAGCTTCAACACCAAAGCTTCACCTACAAAAGCTTCACACTATCTTGATCAAGATAGTGTGAAGCAAAATCAATTCATGGTGCCCAACAAAGCTTCAACCTCAAAGCTTCACCTACAAAGCTTCAACACCAAAGTTTTACCTACAAAGCTTTAATATATGTATATATATATATATATATATATATATATTTTCGGAAATTCAAAAATTCAAAATTCAAAAATTCAAAAATTCAAAAATTTGGTAATTCAAAAATTCGAAAATTTGAATATTCGAAAAAAAAAATTGAAAAAAAAATTCGAAAAAAAAAAATTAAATAAATAAATTGCCTAGGCCTCATCTTCTTTGGGCCTAACAACTTTCATAACAAATATATATGAAGAAGGAGTTTTGGGCTATCACTTAGAAAGGAAGTGCCTCATTCGTTTACTCCTTCGACCGGAAACTTGGGAGACTTCTACCATATGCTACTGCACCTTGATACTCGGAAGTCTCACAACCACTCAGTGACTTGGATTTTTCAAGTCTCCAAACGAGAAGTTTTCCTTACTCGGGAAATTAAGGGAGCACTACCTCAACCTACATGCTTCACTCACAATGCTTTAACATACAAGCTTCAACAAAAGGAAAAATTCAAAGAACTTAGTGAAGAAGGCCTTGGTGTATTTAACACAATACGTTGAAATGAAGCAATGCTTGTTTATTGATATCTCCGATAAGTTACAAATATGTACATATACATGAATCAAAATAAACAAACAAGAGGGAACCTTCACAAAGGTTGCTCAGAAGAAGTCTCAGCAGTCGGCAGAGTCCCAGAAAGATGAGGTACCAGAGGGTGATTATTCGGAGCCTCAGTACTAGGCAGAACCCCAGAAGGAGAAGGCACCGAAGGTTGATCATTTGGAGCTTCATTATGTAGTACAGCCTTAGAAGACGAAGGCAATAAATGCCTTTGGAACAAACCCACAAACCTCTGATGATCAAGTAAAATCTGACCATCAGATTCCTGCAGCTGGTCGAGCTTCCTCTTCATGTTTGCAGTATAGTCATGTGCGAGCTTGTGCAACTATTTATTCTCATGCTTGAGCCCTCTGATCTCCTGTTTGAGACTTATCACTTCAGCCGCCAATGATTCAACTTGGCGGGTTCGAGCAAATAAGCGTTGGGCCATATTAGACACAGAACCTGCACACTGAACACTGAGAGCCAAAGAATCTATAACAACTAACTCATCAAACCATTTGGAAAGTAGTTTGTTATCTTTGGGAGTGAGAAGGTTCCTGGCCACCACCGCAGCGGTCATATCATTCTTCATCATAGAGTCCCCAACGGTAAGATGACCAGTAGGGGATAAGAACGATGGGCGCCATATATTGTCTTGAGAAGGCATGGCTGCCTCTTCACCAAAGTTTAAGTCAAAACGATGGTCGGATGGGCCAAACATTCTCAGAAATGATGAAGGAGAAATGAGGTGCAATAAATCTTTGAAGCAAGGGGAAAATTCCTACAAGCAATAACTCTTTAAATGAACTCCTTGCACACAATTGGTGCCCTTATAAAAGAAAGGGCAATAGGGCCATTGGTTCAAAAATCGAAGAGGCACCACTTTCCGGATTTCGAAGAGGCACCACTTTCCACATGCAACATCAGCTACTCGGGTACCACAGATAACTTTGCCAAAGATCTCTAACAAAGTTTAGACACATAAATTTTGAAGGTCCAGCTACCCTACTATTACCCACAAGGGTAAAGGAACATCATTACTGCTTGATAACTAGAAAGTCCCAATGTGTGTCAACCTTCGTGCTCCGTGGCAAGGCAGACTGGTAAAAATGCCCAACTTTTACTCACATTCGAGAAAACACTCACAACAAGATTGCTTGCTCAAAAATCGAAGAGGCACCACCCCCCGAATCTCGAGAGCCAGATCCCCGACAGGATTGCTTGTTCGAAAACCGAAGAGGCACCGCTCTCCAAACTTCGAGAGCCAGATTTCCTGGGATAAAGCTTGTCTGCAATCTTCATACGCAACATCAGCTTTCCAGATACTACAGACCACTTTTTCAAAGCGTTCTGACAAAGTTAAAACATGTGAAGCTTGCAGCTCCTACTACATTGCTACGATCAAGAAGGGTAAAGGAATAGCATTACTACTTGTTGTTAGGGAGACTTCTATATATGTCGACCTCCATCCTCCATGGCCAGGCAAACCTGCAAATAAAAAAAAAATGCTCAACTTTTCTTCACATTCGAGAGGGCACTCTCAGCAGAGTCTTTCGAAATACTTAGCTTATTTTCCTCCCAATAATACCTCTGCAAACAAGCCACACAAGAGCAAGAGTATCTCATATCATCAGGGTTAAAAGCGAGAGTATCCCATATCATGCTTTTTCCCTATCTTTTCCTTTGACCTTGTTCTTACCTGCAAGACAATGAGAAAGAGAGCAATCAGTCAACACTTGGAATCAAGCTTCCATTCAGGAACTGACTGCCCGGAACCCCTTGCCTGATTACTTACCTGGCATTGCTCTCGAGTACTCATCTTCAACATCTTATGCTTCCAGAGAAGATACCACATCTGCCTGAGGAACAGATAGGACAAGTGAGAAGGATACAAGGAAGCATGTAGAGACAAGCGTAACAGAACACGTGCCGATACATCCACTACTTTGTCAACAGCAAAAGTATCCTATATCATTAGGGTCAAACGTACTCTAGATTTGATGGACTTGTTTTGACCCTCAAATTCTTGAGTCGGCCTTATACTCTGGAGGAAACCAGAAAATCCTCCAGCCCAGTTCAAGAATAAGCCTGTGGAAAGTTACTTCTTCAAAAGCAAAAGTATCTCATATCATCTCTTCTCCATTTGCTTCTCCTTATCCTTGGTGCTATTTACGACACAAGGAGAAGGAGAACAGTCAACCGAAAGCCGAAGTCGAACCTCCGATCCAGGTTGCTTGCTTGGAAGTCTGATTGCTTACCTTGTCTGTTACCTCCTTCTGCAAATCTCCTAGCTCGGCGACTTGGGGGACTCCTACTATAGGGTTCGTATTGCACTTGACCAAGCCTGAAACTACAAGTAAGTTTCAAATGAAATTGATACATTACCTTGTGCATCTTCATCGGTTAAAGATACCACCCCTGGATGGAGGAAAAGTACTTCCAGAGAAGATGCCACATCTACATATGAGACGGATAAGGCAAGTGAAAATGATATCACACTTCGGTACTTAGAAGTTTCATGATTACTCAATGGCTTGGATCTTACAAGTCCCCAACCGAGGAGCTTCCCTCACTCGGGAACTTAGGGGAGTATTGTTTGTACCATACTTGACCAATTCTAAAACTACTGAGCACCGCTCAACGTTATACTGTTAAGGACCTAAAAGAGTTTCCCTCTAACCAGAAGGCCAATCACAGTGCGACACGTGTCGACATCAGAAGCTAATCATAGCGTGACACGTGTTAACATCAGAAGCCAATCACAACACGACACATGTCAATGTTAGAATGAAACTAGAAACTCTCTTCTATAAATACAGATCATTCTCTCACAATATTTCCTAATGTCATTTGTACTAAATCATTCACTAGTACTCACTAAAGGAGAGCTTGAACTTATGTACTTGTGTAAACCCTTCACAATTAATGAGAACTCCTTTACTCCGTGGACGTAGCCAATTTGGGTGAACCACGTACATCTTGTGTTTGCTTCCCTGTCCCTATCCATTTACATACTTATCCACACTAGTGACCGGAGCAATCTAGCGAAGGTCACAAACTTCACACTTTCTGTTGTACCAAAGTCCTCACTGATTTTGTGCATCAAGGCACAAAGACTTAACTGTATGGTATAAACAAATCGCAATGGCATGAATCATATACATATACAAATATTTTTTCAACCCTAAAACTAAGGAGTCATTTATTTTCTAAACCCTAAAACTAAGGAGTCAAGCATGTAAAAAATACCTAAAATATCTAAATAGAAAAAAAAATTATATATATATTGCCATCTCTGAACTTGTTGATTTCATTGAGCTTCCTTCTTATCGTGGCACTCAATTGGAAGAATCTCGTATTTTTATCTCCATGTTTTAACCAATTTGCTATGGCTTTTTGAGCCCACATTACTTCCACCTCCTTAAGCACTTGAGTGAGTCTCTCATTAATTTGAGCCTCTAAATGAACTTTATCATGGAAATTATTTACAGTGTTGGAATTGTACTTGAGAGACATAATTTTCTTCTGAACTCAGTCCAGTTCGTTTAGAATTTTATCTTTCTTTTCTTTGACAGACCCAAAAATCGTTCGATTCCAATTTTTGACAAGATAAGAGAAAGTACTTAAGCGGCCCCTAAAATGATCAAAAGGAGAAAGTCCTCACTGCAAGTCCATGCACCCCTAACAAAATGTTTGAAGTTAGGATGAAGGTTCCACATGGCTTCAAATTTAAAAGCTTTCCTCTGTTGACTAACTTGACGACCTGCAATATCCAGGTATAAAGGACTATGGTTTGAATCTAGAATAGAATAATTGTAGAGAGAGTAGTTTGGGTGCAATTCAAGCCAAAAAAAATTAGCAACAACCCTGTCTAATCTCTCAAAGATAAGAGTGTCATCCTAATGTTTGTTTGTCCAAGTAAAAGGGACACCAAAGGCTTGTTAAGAAATCAGACTAGCATTATTCAAGAAATTCACAAAATTAGTCATATAAATACTAACACTTTGATTCCCACCCCATTTTTCCTATAGGCAAGAAATGTTATTAAAATCACCAAGCAACATCTAGGGTTTATCAATAGGATTTAGGGTTAATAACTCCTCCCACATATTTTCTTGGAGAGATTTTTGAGGATAGGCATATACAAAAGTAGCAAAGTACTCAATATTTGAGCGCACATCCTTAACTAAGGCATGAATGTATCTAGAAGAAGCAGCAATCACATTTAAATTGATAAGACCATAATTCCAACAAATATAAATACCCCCAGACCTCCCCTTGTGGTTAAAACCCAAAAACTGATAGAAAAAAACCTCCTAAAGCAACCAACAAGGGCCTTGTCCACAACATTCTTAGTTTCAATAAAACAAAAGAAATCTAGTTTAACCAAGCTACTAAGATAACTAAAATTACTAGGGGTGGGAAATTTTGCCATAAACCGATTTACCGACCAAACCATACCGGTTCGCTCGTAATGGTATGGTATGGTTTTAGCATTTTTTCATAATCGGTTGGCATTTTACCGAACCGACAATTAATGGCATGGCTTTGATAATTGATTTTGTATGCCGGCAGTATGCCATACCTACCAATATATATATATATATATATATATATATATATTTTTTTTTTTTTGTTTTCTATTTAGATATTTTAGGTATTTTTTACATGCTTGACTCCTCAGTTTTAGGGTTTAGAAAATAAATGACTCCTTAGTTTTAGGGTTTAAAAAATATTTGTATATGTATATGATTCATGCCATAATAAATATAGAAAATATTGTTAACAAAATTGATAACATGATGATTACTTATACTATATATACATGTACATATATATGATTTTGAATGTATATGCGTTGCTTATGTTTAGGATGATGGAGTCTAGCCAATCAACCGCTAGTGCACAACATGGATTAACCCAAAATGAACCACACAATGCAACTAAACAAGCACCCCAATCTGAAAATCAAATTGAGCCCTTGGAACTGGAAGATAGCAAGGAAGAAGTGGAAAGCATCGGTTGTGCATTTACCAACCGAATCAGCCAATAATTTTGGCTGAACCAATTTTTGACAACCGCAAGAAGACGGTTGGCTAACGGTAACTGATTTTTGGTAATTATGTATGTTTATACCATACTTAGGGCCTCCGTATTTAGATCTTATACAAATACTCGGGGGACTTAAATGTAATTATGTAATAAACGAAGGGGCAAATATGTAATAAATGAGGAGCTCTTATTCTATAAAAGGACTCCTCACCCTCACAATTGAGGAAGCCAATTCCTAGGCCCTCTTACCCTCAGAAGTCTCCTCATATCCCCTAAGCTCTAAGCTCTCTTAAAGCTCTCACTCTCATTCAGAGCTCTCTCTCCCTCACAATACTCTCAGAGAAATACAATATTAGTGTGGACGTAGCCCAAACCTTGGGGTGAACCACGATACATCTTGTGTTATTTACATTTCTTGCAGATTCACGGTCAGATTTAGGGTCTCCGTATTTAGATCTCGTACAAATACTTGGGGGACTTAAATGTAATTATGTAATAAAGGAAATGGCAAATATGTAATAAGTGAGGAGTCTTTATTCTATAAAATGACTCCTTACCCTCACAATTGAGGAGGGCAATTCTTAGGCCCTCTCACCCTCAGAAGTCTCGTCACATCCCCTAAGCTCTAAGCTCTCTCTAAGCTCTCACTCTCATTCAGAGCTCTCTCTCCCTCACAATACTCTCAGAGAAACACAATATCAGTGTGGACGTAGCCCAAACCTTAGGGTGAACCACGATACATCTTGTGTTATTTACATTTCTTGCAGATTCACGGTCGGATTTAGGGCCTCTGTATTTAGATCTCGTTCAAATACTCGGGGGACTTAAATGTAATTATGTAATAAAGGAAGGGGCAAATATGTAATAAGCAAGGAAGAAAATATCGGTAATATCGGAAATATCGGTAGTCCGAAAACACGGAAATATCGATGGAAATATCGGGATAATATCGATATCGATAAAAATTACATGGAAACCACAGAAATTGTAAGAAAAACTTGGAAATTTTTATTGAAACTTTGCAGGATGTTTATTTAGTCAATTATCTATTAGTTTATCACAAAAAAATTGGAAGGAAATGCATTGCATGATGGATTTAACATTATCAAGTTGATTATATAGCGAGCTGACAAACATTGTGTGTGTAGAAAATATGTAGTAATTAATGAAAGAGGTCTAAGCACACCATAATCATTTATATATAATGAATTAGTACAATATTTTACACTTTGTACATTGCATTTTTGGTTCTTCTCTGACAGAATTTGGTCTTCACGTGGAGAAGAAGATAAAGTAAGCAGATTTTTTGGTTCTTCTCTGACAGAATATTTGGTTCTTCTGTGCAAAGTCACTTCCAATTCTTTCATACAAAACCGTGTGCCACACACACACACCCTCAAAGTTTTTTTCTTTTTCTCTCGGATAACACACACACACACATAACCATACACACACACACACACACACACAAAACCATGGTTTCATACAAAACCGTGTGCCACACACATACACACACACACCCTCAATCCTTCCTTCTCTCTCGAATCGTCTCGATCCTTCATTCTCTCTCTTCTCTCTCTGAGTCTTCTCCCTTCCTGTAATTGTTCTCAATCTTCTCCCTTCCCCCTTCTCCAGTTCTTCCACACACACACACACAGACATCATCTCTCGAATCTCGATCCTCTTCGTCCGCGTCTCCCTCTGCTCCTCCCATCTCACTTGCCCTAAACCCAACCGTCGACACCACTCCATAACCGCCTTCTAAACCACCTTGTTCCATGGAGAAGCCGTGTCGTTAGTCCCAGTCGTCGAGTCGTAACTGTTGCGTCATCGCAAATCAACGGTTGTGGAGAAACTGAGTGGAGGCAGCGGACACCGGACGATGGACTGGAATTCATCGTAGTCGTCCGTGAGGAACACGACGTTGTCCCAGCCGTCTTGGATTCGTGAGGAAGACGACGTTCCCAGGCTCCTACTACCATATTCTTCTCGACTTGTAATTTAATTTTTGTACAGATTTCGAATTTTCTGCATGTTGCACCATTTTTGTACTGAATTCGATTTTAGGGATTTAGGAATTAGGGATTCAGTTCATTTGCTTTGAATTCGAATTTGGGGATTTAGGGATTCAGTTCATTTGCTTTGAAATCGAATTTGGGGATTTAGGGATTCGGTTAATTTAATCCGGCGTTCTTCTCCGATTTGAACAGTGCCAAAATATCGCGATATTTTGACGAAAACAATTTGGATAGTTAAAAAAATATCGGACCCCCAAAAAAACGATAATATCGGCGATATTTCGCCGATATTATCGATATTTTCTTCACTGGTAATAAGTGAGGAGCCTTTATTCTATAAAATGACTCATCATCTTCACAATTGAGGAGGCCAATTCTTAGGCCCTCTCACCCTCAGAAGTCTCCTCACATCCCCTAAGCTCTAAGCTCTCTCAAAGCTCTCACTCTCATTCAGAGCTCTCTCTCCCTCACAATACTCTCAGAGAAATACAATATCTGTTGGAAATGTGCCCTAAAGTCAATCATATGATGATACTTTACGGACATTTCACATGTTAAACTAATCTAAGTTTAATATCAAGGGCAAAGATTGTTGTTTGAGCCGTCTCATATAAATGTTATATGCTTATACGATAAAGTCCAAGGAATATGTGATTGGGAGAATACGATCTAAAGAAGTTAGATTCATGAGACCATTCTTTCGTAGACACATCCTAAATGTTCCTGATCATAGGATTGCCAATTGGGCATTGACAGTCCGTTAAGATCAATACGTACTGTGTCTTCTCTCAGGGAGAGTGACTAGTCTCGAGTCATTGGTGTGTGTGACATCAAGTCAAGTACGTAGGTGCTCAATAGAGAATGAGTTCACTGAACATGATCAACGAAGAGTTCTCATATTCATGTCACATGAGAACTCATGGTTGGGATAATGCAAAGTAGTCCTTTGACCTGAGGCATCACAGTTGTCTTGTGGTTAAGTACTTGATCTTTGATTATGTCAAAGTCACCCCATCGGGGTGTCCACGGCATCATTGGGGTTAAGCCACTTAGTCATGGAGACAAGTGAATGCGCAACAAGGGATCTCTAACCTTCAAACCGTTAGGGGAGAATACTCTATGATATGATTTAGAATCTCTGGCCAGAGTATGAATGAGATTTAGAAAAGTCGTTCTAAATCACATTCAAGGTAATCATATAAGCACACGAATCACATTGGATAGTAGACATGAATAAATAAACTATCAAACCAAACAATGTGGTCAAGAGTATTGTATTAGAGAAAGACCGTATTGCATTTGTAATCCCAAACTGAATAGGTTCTTCACCTCTTCTGATTAGCTTGGGTAACCATGATATGCTGCTAGGTGTCACTCATGGTTTGTGGAAGCCCTAAACGTGTGTAATCACTAAAGGGAGAATTGAAAGTAAGTTTCAATTCACAATCGATTTGAAAGAGTTCTAATCGCCCACTGCCTCGCTAAAAGGAACCTAATGGATCGTACACCGTATAAGGTGGAGATTGAAGAAACAATGGAGATGAGTAAGAATGATTAAATGGTTTAATTATTTATTTATGGCAAGGATTAATTAATATGTTAATTAGTCAAACGAATAAAGTTCGTTAAAAGACCACGGGTTAGTTTTGGGCCTCAAGGCCCAATGGGCTTCGAACGTCAAGTCCATTGGCTTAAGTTGTATGACAACTTAATTCACAAAGGCCCAAAAGCCCAAACAAAACCCCATGGCCGGCCATTTAGAGGAAGGGTAGTGAACTTGCTTTAATTACAAGTTTGCCACTCAAACGAATAAAGGTATAAATATGACTTTATAGCCAAAATTCATTTAGGGTTTGTTTTGGAGAAAATTGGAGAGAACATGTCTCTCCATTTCTCTCTAAAGAGGCCGGCCCCTTGAAGGGTGTATCTAGCCATACTAACTACTCCAAGGTCACTCATTTCTTCTCCAATCTAACCTTGGTGAAGATACTTAAAGGTTCTCAATTTTGGGAACTTGGAGAAACCTTTTCATCCATCCAAATCCATAGATTTTAGATGCAAGGAATGAAGGCCCTCTCTTTAGGTGATTAGCCTTTGCTTATGCAAAGAGGAATCTACAAAGGTATGATTCAACTCACTTTGTTTTGAGTTGAGTTTTGGTTCACCAATCTACTAGGCTTTGAATTTCTTGGTTAATGTTTTGTTTTTAAGTGCATGCAAGCATGGTTCCGCCTTTAATTGTTAATTGCATGCTTATAGATGTTGCTTAAGGGTGCGTTTGGTACGTGGGACGGGACGGGACGGAACGGGACGAGGCGTTCCATCCCGCGTTTGGTGCGCCAAAAATGGGTGGAACGGGCTGTTCCACGGGACAGATTTTGGGTGTTTTTGCGTCCCACCATCCCCCCTGGAACGGGTTTGTTCCACGTCTGTGGAACACAATGTTTTACCATTTAAAGACAAATATACCCCATGTCTTTTTCAAAAATTACACCTTCGTTCCGTCCCGTCCCGTCCCGTTCCGTCCCGTCCCATCCCGTCCCGTCTGCGTACCAAACGCACCCTAAATGAACATGTTTTCACAAAATCATCCTTCAATATCAGTGTGAACGTAGCCCAAACCTTGGGGTGAACCACGATACATCTTGTGTTATTTACATTTCTTACAGATTCACGGTCGGATTTACGTTGTTCCAAGACCTCCGGTTTTGTGCATCAACATTTGGCACCGTCTGTGGGAATCGACACAAAAAACTATGTCGGTTCTTTTTCATTTTTTCACCTCCATCGTGAATCTGCAAAAATCCAACAACCCAAAACTTCCCCAGAAAAAACCCAGGAAACCCAGAAAAACCCATCTCTCTGGGTTAAAGAAAAAGAAAACGACATAGACAAAAGCAGCTTGATTTGTATCAAACTATAGAAGGATGTTGAGATGGCATCATCGATAGAGACAAAAAATACCGTGGTCAACGCTCAGCCTCTTTCCGTCTTCAGCTTTTCGCCATAGCCAAAAGCTGCAAGAAATACCAAATTTCCTCTAAAGTGAGGACAGACTCACGCTTCAGCTCACGCAACAACAGAAGCTCGACTAAGCTCCGGCGAGGTCTCGTGGAGGACAACTGAACGGTTGTACGGCGCCGGGTTCCACATCCCCCGCCGAGATCTCACCCTTTCATTTCTTCGGCGTCTACGACGGCCATGGCAACAAGATTCTCCTCGAGCTTAGAGACCGGATGGAGTCTGACTTGGTTGTAGTGCTACGGAAAGCGAAGATTATTAAGGCGAGGCTCGAAGCTTTCTCGGTTCCACGTAACTATCCACTGTTTTGCTCCTGTCATTTTTCTTTAAATATTCTCTCTGTTCCTGTTCCTCCTGGGACATTATTAATTCAAAAAACCAAAACTCCCTCTGTATATCTGATTCGCACGAACTCCCTACCACTTACGACATGTCGTCGAGTACTGGCGACTCCATGTCCGCGACGAGCAACCTCAGCGTGATATCAGATATGGAGACGCTGAAACTCGGATTGGATCTTGTATCGGCCGCCAAGCGAAATATCGGGTTCCTGAGAACGACGGCCGAGTCTCAGTAGCTTCATCAAAAGGCAACGGCTGTTGAAGCTGTTAGAAGGTACAATGAGCTCTGGATGCCGTTGATTTCTGATCTGACGGCGGAGTCGGTGGCATTTCCTGCGATTCATCCTCCTATAAACATTGAGTGGGTTTGGTTCTGCCACACTTTGAATTCGGTTTCTTACAAGCAATACTGTGAACAACACCTGCACAATTAAAGGTCTTGTAGCTGCGTTTTGCTTCCATCAAATGTTTGAAGGCATGGGTCTTGGCGGTTGCATTCTACAGGCATGGGTCTTGGGGTTCGACAAGGCTGACAATATTCCATGAGGTTTTGGGCTATTCGAACAGTTGTCATTTTAGAGAAAAGCAAGAAAAGCAATGGCAATTAAAAGCTTAAAGTCAGATGGTCTCCAAGGCCATAGAACATGGGTGGACAGAGAAGGAGCGGAAAGAGAAAGCAAAAGCAAAAGATTATTCCCTTGTCTGTCATCTGCCAAAAGAAAGAAAAATAAAGAGAAAGCAAAAGGGAGGCACATGGGGACACTGCAAAAGTAGGGAATAAACATCCCACCAGAATGATGTAATTTATTTTATCTTTCGGAGACATCTGTATAAACCCCAGCAGAGGGTAATAATAATAATAATAATAA
The DNA here is from genome assembly GCF_916048215.2 of Malus sylvestris. Lineage (NCBI taxonomy): Eukaryota > Viridiplantae > Streptophyta > Magnoliopsida > Rosales > Rosaceae > Malus > Malus sylvestris. Next base: position 11,571,897 of record NC_062264.1, read on the forward strand.
ATAAATAAAAACGGCAAGCCTAAAATAATGGGCTGCAATGTTATGTGGAAGGCGAAGGCCCATATACCCAAAAGAGTCAGGCCCTCTATTATCACCAACCAGATGACCAAAAGTACGCCCAATACTACAAAAAATTATTCGGCATCCCATCGCTATTATCGCCAACCAGGTGATCAAAAGTACACCTAGTACTCCAAATTATTCGGCAGCCTGCCGCTATTATCACCAACCAGATGATCAAAAGTACGCCCAATACTTCAAATTATACATGAGCATTACTCATGTCAATCATACATAAACATTCATGAACATCACTCATGTCAACATCCATGAGCATCACTCATGTCAACATCCATGAACATCACTCATGTTAACATTCATGAGTATCACTCATGTCAACATTCATGAGCATCACTCATGACAATCAACATAAACATTCACGAGTATCACTCATGTCAATAAGCTTCAAAAGCTTCATTTACAAAAGCTCTAGCTTCAAAAGCTTCATTTACATAGCTCCAGCTTCAAAAGCTTCATTTACAAAAGCTCTAGCTTCAAAAGCTTCATTTACAGAGCTCCACCTTCAAAAGCTTCATTTACAAAAGCTCCAACTTCAAAGCTTCACTTGCAAAGCTTCACCTACAAAGCTTCAGTGCAGGGTATGCAAATACCGCCTCTGAACAACCGCCACTTCGGCCCATACATGGATTCAATTTGAAGTCTTCAGCCAACAGACTCTATTGACCGAACACTTGGGGGACTACATTATGTACCATATATTGGGCCTCAACTGGGCCTCATGAAAAATAATTGGAGGACTTAGTCCATTATTTATGTATTGAGGAGCGAGCCCTTATTCTATAAAAGGGACTCCCTCACTTTCATTAGAGAGCACCCATTATTCATGTACTAAGGAGCGAGCCCTTATTCTATAAAAAGGATTCCCTCACCTTCATTAGAGAGCATCGCCGCCAACTGAGCAACCGCCTAGCCGCGAGCATCGCTCCTAACCCATCATTTATGTATTGAGGAGCGAGCCCTTATTCTATAAAAGGGACTCCCTCACCATTATTAGGGAGCATCAACTCTAGCCCATCATTCATGTATTGAGGAACAAACCCTTATTCTATAAAAAGGACTCTCTCACTTTCAACGCCACAAGCCGAGCGAACCAAGGCAACATAAGCCACAACCAGAGCAGCCTCGCAACATGTGCTACTTCTAGTTGAGCATCATTTCAGATAGAGCACCACCTCATATCGAGCATCAGTTCAAGACAACATCTAGTTACTTCGGCCCACACATGGACTGAATTTCAAGTCTCCAGCAAAAAGACTCTCTTGACTGAAGACTTGGGGGACTATTGTTTATACCATACTTAGGGCCTCCGTATTTAGATCTCGTACAAATACTCGGGGGACTTAAATGTAATTATGTAATAAAGGAAGGGGCAAATATGTAATAAGTGAGGAACCCTTATTCTATAAAAGGACTCCTCACCCTCACAATTGAGGAAGCCAATTCCTATGCCCTCTCACCCTCAGAAGTCTCCTCACATCCCCTAAGCTTTAAGCTCTCTCAAAGCTCTCTCTCATTCAGAGCTCTTTCTCCCTTACAAAACTCTAAGAGAAATACAATATCAGTGTGGACGTTGCCCAAATATTAGGGTGAACCACGATACATCTTGTGTTATTTGCATTTCTTGCAGATTCACGGTCGGATTTACATTGTTCCAAGACCTCTGGTTTTGTGCATCAACAATGTATATGTGGCTGGCAGGTGGTACAAGGAATTTGGCACGGTTTGCCAACCGAACCCAGCCCTAGATATTACTAGTGAAATATGGTCTTCCCATGCCCCTACAATTCCATACAAATCCTTTCATCAGTCTAGTCCATCAAGTTAAGCAGACAGTCTTACCTCAGCAGCATCCTCATCTCGGACATGTTTCCTTGGACTCAGCATTCCAACAGTTGGCCTAGCACTCATAGATGCCGCCTCAGCCGCAAGCATGGCAGTAACAAAACTTCCCGAGTTCTACCTTGGTTCAGTCTCACCACTCCCCACATTTAACATCACAACGTCCTGATTTTTTTTTATCAAAGTACACATAGCATCAAAGAAATTCACCTTGCCTAGTCTAAGATCACTATTGTAGTAAGACTCAAAAGGATTTAGTAACGCAGTTAAATCTTAAAAAATAGACAAAGCAGACATATCCCTATCAATTATAAAATTAATATCATTTATATGATTAGGTTTAGCAATGCCCCGATATCCCATTGCACTCTCACATACTTGATGATCACGCTTATTTGATTTCTCAGCCCTTCTCCAGTCCTGCACGATGTCTGCCTTTGCAACCCACTTTGGTTTAAGGCTAGATACCACATCTCTATACGACTTGTCATCCCTGAAACTATCACTAGTCTTTCTCTTATCCACGTTTTCCTCCATCTTGGAACAACCATAGTCCAATCCTCATCATTAGGGCCCACGTCCTCCATGCGTTGTCCAGACTCCTCAATCTCTGTGTAGTCCTCTTCCACAATTGTAGCATTTGGAAAGCAGAGCATCACATCTTCTTGCAAACTTGCCTTTATATCATCATCCACCACCACGTCCTCAGGATAAACAGACGGTTCGTCCCCAAAAACCTTATCAATCATAAAGCACCCATCATTAGCTTCAACTTCAGTGCACACATGTCCCTCAAGCCTCATTCCGCAGTAAAAACACACTTCAAAGATTTTTTCGTAACTAATAAAGATTGGGTAGTCATCCTCATGGTTTACAATGAGCACACGTTTAAAAGGAAACCGTAATTCAACTTCTAGAATAACTTTGAAGAAAATACCGTTGAAGCCCAATGTCACTTCATCCACTTTGATCACTCGACCGATAGGTTGGGTATCCTTGATAATCTTCTCCTCTTTGTATTGCACAGGGACACGAGGTAAGCGAGCCCAGACAACCAGCTTGGTGATAACATCCGTGTCCTTGAAAGTTCTTGTCCACCGTTCAAGATGAAAATTTTGACCACACACGTACCACAATCGATTCTTCAAGACGAATTTCAAATCATTCTCATCAGTGAATTCGAGTGCAAACCATTTCCTTCCAAAGTGATCCAAATAAAAGGTGCTCTTCACCTCATTCTTCCACAGAAGCCCTAACTTCCACTTAATCAAATGATCATCAAGAGGTTGGCCGAACATCTTCCCCATAAGAACCCTAGATAACATGTGCTCAACATTAATAGAAGAGCATAAATGGGTATTCAACCTGATCACTCCACATTCCACAGTGAACGTTCTCATAGCCTTTTCAACAACAACCGGGTCTTGACCAGGCTGCGGAACAGGGAAAGGATTCTCCCAGCTCAGGATATAACCCTCAAAATAGATTCTATGCTTAGGGGTATTACTAGAGGGGGAAGCAGCAAGCTAAGGGTTAGTCATTTTGAGAACTTGGGGAAACAAAGGAGAAGAAAACAAGAGTTTTGATAGGATGAGAGACACCACCAAAACTGAAATATATAGAGATGCTTAGGGGGAAACCAGCCATCAAAGCACACTAACATAATAAAGAAAAGCAAGAAAATGAAACCCAAAAAACCTACACCATAGGTCATAAAACCAAAACTCAACCAATTACTGGGAGTAAAGGCCGCACACTCTAACCCGAGGCCTAAAAACTCCAAAAACACCAGCCTAAAGACAAAAAGAATAAGCAAAAAGGAACTTGGGAAGATCGAACGTCCCCAAGGACAGCAACCCCAAAAGAAAGTTAACCAAGTCCAACACCCCAAGTAACTCCAGTCATAATTAGAGCAGCAAAAAACAACCCCATATTCGAAGAAACAAGTTTCCACAAACACATAAATTAGAACGTCACCCAACGGCACAAGCCAACAAGCCAGAACCCATAATAACAATAAGGAAAAGAGACCAATTGCCAACCAGAACACAATACATAAAGAAAATAACAAAGTAAAGAACCCTAATTTCTCACACCAATTCGCCGAACACCACTAAAAAGCTACACACTTGGGAAATGAGGATACATCAGTTCAAACGACTCCTCGGGGCTCACCACCCACTTATCTAGCAACCAATTAGCACTCCACCCAACCTATTCAAACTCATGATTAACCTATTTCCAGTTATCGAAAACCTAATTAGGGTAACCAAGCACTCACCTAGTACGAAATCAACAGAGATCAGCTTACCCCTAATGCAATTATCTCTAACCCACAAGAGACCAGCGCCAGGACACCCACAAGAGACCAGCGCCAGGACGCCAGCGGCGTCTCGCACGCAGAAACCCTGGACCTTCCATTCTCCATTTATATGTCGTTTATGAGTTAAATAGGATTTTTTTTTTCTTTGAATTAGACGGATATTCGAATAAATAATCTCTACTTCGGAACGTTATCATTTTCATTTTTTAAAAAATAAAAACGTACTTGGTATCAATTTTTAGTTTTTTAAAAAATGGACAAAATATTCATGGCATGCCAAATATTTTAGAGGTATAAAAGGATCAGCAAAATTTGCCTAATAAAACTGGAAATTCATTGCTCTCTTAAATAAACAACCTATCAACCAAAGAAAATGGAGGAAAACTGATGGCATATGTTTCACAACCTTAAACCAAGAATCAACAAGCACGACATATTAGGATATACAATCAGAAAGCGCAGGAATTTTAAAAGTTGCTCGCATTTTCTTTACTAAAACTTGGTAGCCGAGGGTTGCTGCTAGTTTCTCCATGTCAATCTCTGGATGTAGCGGTGTATCAAGACGAGTATCACAGTTCAAGAGAAGCTGAAGATGTAAGTGATTCTCTGCACTATACGTCCTGAACTCGTCTCTATCAAAACCTCCCTAACACCATCAGCTTAAACAGGATCTCTGGACGTATCATGTACAGATGGCCACCAGTGTAATCCGCATAAATGATACTCTGTCCACTTCAATCATAATCAACTCATTCAGCAAAAGCAAGTCATTGTTCTTTATCCTCGTCAAGAAAGCGCTAACCATCAGTTGGACAATCATCATACCATGCTTTGTATACCATACTCTTCTTTCCGGAGTTGCATAACTTACCTATTTAATATCCTTGGTACTCCAAACTACAAAAGACCCTTTGTTCGTAAACTCACATGGATGGAAACCATTCATGGCCTTTCCCATGAGTGCCATAGCAGCAACGCTTGGAAATTGCTTCTTCTGAAACTCATCTACGGTTGGCTTCGAACATTGTGATTGAAAACCAACTTTTTCAGACTTTTTTTGGGATGGTACTTTAGACCACCTCTGAATCCAAGAATGAGAAAGCGTTATATTTTGACCTTTCCTGGCCGAGTCAATGGGAGACGACTCACAATCCCTTAATAGCATTGCAGCTTGATCTGGCACCATCTGTTCTTTGCCAAGAAATCTGCTGTTTGAGCTTTTTGTACCATAAGCAGGCTGAGTTGCAGTCAACTTGAGCCGTTTAATCCAACTGCTTCTTATTTCTAGTCCCTGAGACCCTTCTCGACACGAATTGGAGTTTGAATTTGTCGGCTGCTCAGCATGAGAAAGGAGATGTTCCGCATCCAAACTTTGGGTTCTTGAAGTGCTCGTCTCCCTTTCTTCTGCTGAATCAGGAAGCTCTTGATTTATATCAGGTAATTTTGAGTATGGAAGTCTAGCACCATTATCTTCTCCACCTGAAGTGAAGGCTGATCGAGATTTTGATGACTTCTTGCTACTCTCAACATGCTGCAAAATTCGAAAATTGGAATGGCTTCCTATTTAGTGCTATGCTAAACACGTTATTAAATTCAATCTAACATAGCATGATCCTTTAAAAGCCAATTTCCTTGGAATGCAGCATATAAGGTGTTTCGGGTGTGAACAAACAGTAATTCCAAACTATGGATCTTAACCAATTATTCACAGAAACAGAATTTGTAAAATTTACCTTATCTGATGCGGATGATGCTACACCTGATTCAACAAGCAAAACCCATTATTAGCCAAAAGGCATGATGAAACAGAACACTGAAAAACTTATTATATGTTTATACTGTATGAACTCAATAATAATTACTTGCCAAAACATATGTTAATCCAAACATGATGCTGCAAAAGCTAAATAGCCTATACATTTAACATGGTATAAATAATGTTCTACTAAGCTGAGATTCCTGAAATATAAGTGTAACTACCAGGAAGAAGGTTATCCTGGAAAGCATCCATGTCCAAAATATCTGTTTCAGATGATGATTCGAGTGCATAAGCCTCGACATCTCTTACATCTTCCTCTCCGTTACTGTCTGTAGGGCTCCTGTAAGGTAGTAGCTTCAATCTAGGCTGAGCAGGGAGACCATAGTCCATGGAAAAACCAAAAAGATCACCGAAAGCTTTTCCTTTCAATTTTGTTGATGCAGTTGACTGTCTGAACATTTGACCTTGTTCAGGCAAGTTAACACCAGTCTTTTTTGTGATCTGAAAATGGTGAGTTGTCTTTGAAAACATGGGAGGACCTCTAGATGATTCTTCCTCAGCATTGACAGTAGCACATATTCTCATAGTCTCTGTGTTATGCACAGAACGCTGCAGGCTTGGCAGAGATCGGTGAAATACCTTTTCCAATTCGGTCACCTCTTGGGGACTGGTGTGGCTTGAAAGCAATCCAATACCAGACTGATTTTGCATTTCCTGGAAATTCCTACTGAAAAAATTTGGTTGCTGCTTACTGCTTGTGGAGGGGTTGTGCTGTAATAAAACCATATCATTCTGCCTTGGCAATGAACCTCCTGATCTTCTAGAGACAAAATTGTTATCGAAGTTTTTCTCATGAGCCAACGTGTGATTGTAACTGTTTGTGACATGCTGTGGAGATGCAAAAAGCGAGTTGGATAGATTAATTTCCTCTTCACTACACAGGAAAGATGAGAAAGTAGGCCCACCCTTAAGTTGATGCGGCACAATTTTGGAATCTGATCTCGTTGATTCATCCTGAAAAGACTTGGAAATAGCTAGGCTATTGTTATCAAGAAAATTATGATATTTCACCTGTCGCTCTGGAGGTGGTGATGTGGCTTCCAAAGCCCATGCATCAGTAGGAGTCCAGGCAGGCAATGCTGGTGGGCTACACTCAGTAAGTACTCCCCCATGGAAAGTAGAATTTTTCTGATTTGGTTTAGCAACACTAGCCTTTGGAGGAACACTGAACATTGGAAAGGACTGGCCTTCTGATATCGCTTTCCTTGTTTTCTTTGAACTCTCTGCCAGACTGAAACCCCCATCGATCTTTCTTAATCTCTTCGGTTCAGTTACTTCTCCGAACCCTCTAAACAAGGAATGCTTCTTAACACCACGATTGTGTTGTTGCGCCTCCTCATAACGAATTGATACATTGCCACAAGCTTTGGTTTCTGACTTACAACTTGTGCACATCCAATGAGCCATCCAAACAGATTCGTAAGGATGTGAAGCTAGCTCACTTGTTCCTTCACTATCATGATACGATCGCGCAACCCGATCAGACATGATAATAAACTACCCAAATTCGAAAATAACAAGTTTATCTCAATGGCTCATCAAAGATCACCTAAACACCCAAGACACCAACAAAAATCATCAACCTCCATATTTCCATATGTTACATAAAAAAATGAGAAATTCGAAGCCATGGTAATCCAATATGTATATAAAAGTTCCAAATTTAAACTAAAAAAGATCACATTCTTTTCCCAGATTATAACTGTGGGGAAAAAATTAAAAAAAAAAAAAAAAAAAACCTCTCCTGGGTATTATTCTTATTGCTAAAGAAACCTACTTTTCAATTTTTGTTAATGCAGGCACATAAAATTCCAATATATTTGTACACAGATAATTGCAACCAAGTATATCATTTCATCATTTCAAAACTTAACTAACAAAAAATAGAGCAAAAGAGAGAATTGAAGCCAAAGTTACCTCCACAGGTGAAGATCCAGAGGAGGAGATGGTAACCAAAGCGGAGAGAGAGAGAGATATGTATATGAAACCCAAAAGAGAAAAGCTTTTATTAAAGGGGATGTGAAGCAGAGGAAGAGGTAGAGGAAGGAGGATCTGAAAGCAGAGGCTTGACAGCGTTTGCTCGGCCAGACAGCCACAGCCACAATATGTGAGCTCCAAGCCTTGGCCAAATAGGGGAGAAAAGGGGACCCAATTCACCTGCACTTTTCCAATTGCTGTTTTTATACTTTTTCTTTTGTTTATTCATTTAAATACTTCATTTTATTAGAAAATTAGGACAAAATGGGACCTTTATTTTTTATTTTTTTAACATGGTATGCATTAAATGGGTTTGTAATGCACAACACATATGAGTATGTGGTTAATTTGGATGTAATATGTGACACACTGTTACATTGTAAAGACATATTAGTACTTGGCAATCACTTCTCCTTTCGCAATACACATTAATTTAGAAGAGATAAACAGGAGATTTTTGAATTTTTTTGAAATAAATTGGCGAAATTACTTGAACCTTCATGAAGCTTCAATGAGTAATTTAAGAGTTATGAGAAAATATCGGATTTAATAGGTTCTCGCGTTTTGAAAGTTGCAACAGTTCGTATTACATCTTGTAGTTTCAAAAAGCTTCGAGAAATTTTGACTCATAAAAAAAAAAATAAGATATGATATATGGCTTATTATATTAACATCCCACAAATTGTTGAATAAACCTCACATACTTAATACACCACACATTTACTTTTTCACTTAAAAATTATCTTAATACACCCCACATACTTTCTCATAATACCCCCCCACACCCCACATTCTCAATATACATCTTATATTTTGTACATACACCTCACATCTTTTATACACCCCACAGTTCTCAATATATACTCCATATATTTCGGGTAGTTTGATTAGCACAGAGCTCCGCAATGAAGCTGCTATAGTAAACCGCAATGATTCAATTATTATTTTTTCTTTGATTTGGTCTTAAAACAGAGCTCCGCAATGAAGCTGCTATAGTAAACCGCAATGATTCAATTTTTTTCTTCTTTGATTTGGTATTAAAAAAAAAGAGCTCCGCAATGAATTTGAATGTAATTTTTCTTACACAACCTCCATTAAAAAGTAAACCTTGTTTTTACAAATGTACTCTCGCCTTGCAATCAATATATTTCAATTCAGTTTGTAAAACATAAATCAGTCACAATCAAGACATATCGTTTCAGTGGTGGGTATACTATTTAGACCTGGTAATAGCTTAAATTGTTCCACATGATCTTGGTAGTTGGCGTAAAGGTGTCGAGCGTTATTTACTGCAAGAGTATGCCAATTTTGTGCAACCGGTGGCATGGGTTGTCCTGGTGCCAAACGTAGCTGTACAAAATAAAAGGAGTCAATTAGCTTTCAAAAACAACGTTCAATGTTTCAAAAAAAGTAAGTCAACTTTTAGTACCTGTATAAAGTGATTGTCATTGACTAAACCAATTACAATCTCAGGAAGATTAGTGGGCTCATCATCTCCTAATACATATAAAGGTAGGAATGTGAGGTATTGCAAACGGGATAAAAAAATCACTATTACACAATAACATGAAGCTATAAGATGGCCCATATCTGGCATGCTCATCCAATAGAGTTCCGGTACATATGAATCTTCAAAATAGTCAAGTGCTTGGTCAATCTCAACATGCCTCTCTTTCCAACCAAAAGCTTGCTCATATAGGAATTGGCAACCACGTACTTCCGCCAATAGGTCCTTACGTACCCTTGGCCATGAATCTTGGCCAAATCTCATTGCCTCAGCTATGACTCTATATCCACAATTACCATCTCCAAGGACATCAATTGCAATAGTAATGTATTGCTTTATTACCTCAGGGAACTGTCATGTATATTGATGCGTAGGGGCGGCCGGATTGTGTAAAATTGAGTTATAAGTCTGTATAGTAATCAAGGGTTACTTAGTGAATTTACAATTAGTATATCAAACATCACAACTATAAAGATAAGTGTATACCTTCAATTTGCGTGGTCTTCCCCTTGGTTTCTTTTTAGAGGGTTGTGGCTGGCTATCATGACCTGAAAGAGCTTCTGCAATCTCAAAAGCCGATGGCAAACGACGAGTAGAAGTGTCAACTTTACGTGGACGTCCTTTTGTTTTAATTTTTTTAACTGGTTCTGTAAGTGTCGTAGAACTTGGGTTCATCAACTCCTCTATTTTAATGCATAGTTGTCGTCTAGATTCATTAGTTTGACCCTCAAACCAATTGACAAACCATTCAATGAGTGCTCTTATTGGAAGAATTGGGGGACTAAAAGTTGAAGGTTCAATGATCATGTCCAACTTTCTCCAACGAGGATGTATACAATCAATTGGAATTGGTTGACTACTACTCCTATACTTTGCAATTTCATGAGCACATGGGAGTTGGTGTGTACAGCGAAGAGTACAACCACATGATACAACATCATCACCAACTGAGTTGATTCTGTTAAAAAAAAAAAAATTATATGTGTAACTATACACCACAAAGAAACAACAAATCCTCAATTTACCTTTTTGCTTCACACACAATTATGTTTAATGCTTCAATGGATACAAAACCTCTTAACTCTCTCAACTCTTCATGCTTCAAACCATGGTAGACAAAACATCGACTCTGCTCAAATGAGGCATTTAGTTCAGTGTGTTGCAACTCTAATAACGCGTGAATATTATTCCACAATATATCAAAGCTAAGTTGGATAGAGCTAATCATCCGTTTTAGCTTTGAATGTGCACTTTCCGCCCTGTTCATTAGTAAAAATTAGTAGACATACTAACAGCATGGCTATATATTGAGTAAAACAAGGATAAAATTACATGTTACTTGTTTTTGTACCAAAATGCATACAAGTGTCAGTCCATGCAGCCACAAACTTTTCCTTGTGCTCATTCAGCCATGTAGTTTTCAAGTAATCAATACCTTCATGAAATGAACTAAATTTGGATTCAAAGGCATGCCAATTATGTAAGTACTCCTCTTCTGTTGAAGAACTTACCAAGGTTTGCCAATCATTAAAAAACATATTCTAAACCTCCTCTAATGTGAAGAGTTTCTTGCAATTGGTTGCAACTGCTTGATTTATATGCCATCTACACAATAAATGTCGAGTACTAGGAAAAACATTACGAATGGCATTCATCAGTGCTAAATCTCGATCAGTGACAATCACACCAGGAATACAATCATCATTCATTAGAGTCTTCAATCTTGTCAATGCCCATGTGTAATTGTCTTCCTTCTCATGGTCAATGAAAGCAAATGGAACCAAAAATGTAATATTAGTTGAAGTTACCCCTACAATCTCCAGGAGTGGAAAATGATGCCTATTAGTCTTGTACGTGCAATCCATGATAAGTACATGTGGGAAACAATGTAAGATATCGACATTAATTGGGTGAGTCCAAAACAAGTCACTAACAACATTATCAACACCAATACTTCGATGATGCTCAATATAGTTGTACTCAGCCAACTTACATAACAATTGTTGCATTTCTGATATCCCTGCTTTTTCTTTTGTCCGATGATAGTGTCTTGCATTGTATATTGTCCTCATCGTTGTTACATTAAGTGGATCTTTTTTCTTTATGGTGTTCAAAATAACTTTGGGTCTCACTAAACTTGTAGACATGTTAACTAAAAGTTCATTTTGCTCTTTAGTTAATCGTCCAACAAAAGAATGCCCTTCAAGATATTGTGAATAAGTATGGTTATGCACCCCACACTTAACCTCCAATTTCCATTCATCTCCTTCTCCAACGTTGACTCCTTTCAACATAAATGGACATCCGCATTTTTTAGTACTAGTATTCCTGGGTTCTGTCTTCTTCTTATTATTTGCATCAGAATTTTGGTCATTATATCAGACTTCCTCAATATGGATCGATACTCGCCATGTCTCTCACAAGCAAATGTTATTTGAGCTCTCTTCCTTCTTCGGTCAACCCCTCCCGCGTCAGACCTCTTAATGACAATAACCATATTATTCTTTTTTCCTTGTGTGCGAGTCCAATCAAGCAAATCATTTTTACTTTTGAACACCTGTACATACAAGATCATTGCCATTTGCCACTAACAAAATGTTTGTAGACATGCTAAGATTCCAACCCATATGTTTTTCCCTATTATGAACCTAATGCACTATGCTGCATAAAAGAATACAAGAGTTTCCATGAAATTCACAGATGCACATTCAATATACTAAAAATAGTTACCTCGTCAGTTTTAAATGCGTTTGTGTAATCAACGACGCTCGTTGTTGCAACCGCAATGTCCCCTATAGAGGTATTGCCTTGTATGCTATCCTATTTAAATACACCAAAAATTATTATCAAATCCTCATTTATTTACTAAGAATCATACACCTCAATTATTTGTTAAGAACCATACAACTCAATATCAATAGGCAGAGTGACTTTCTTTTTGGTAAAGGAAAAAAATAGGAGAGCTAGATAATAACCCAAATTCTCATGCATAAAAACAAAGAATACGAAATCAATTAGACAGTTTGGCCTGTTGCTTACATCCACCCTCAGTTTCCTGGGAATTTATATATCCTCCAAATTCAAATGTGGATTATGGTAACTCCGAAAACCTTACACACCACTATTAGACAGAAATTTCACCCAAAATCTTAGGGACTCAAGACCAGAAATACACAGCACAATCTAGACACTTCTCTGCGGTGATTGTCACTGGGGAGATTCAAAGGTTTACAAATAAATGCAATGGTATAGATCATATTAGTGAAGTGACCAACACTCTCATTGTTCTAAATCTTCCTCTCTGTGAACTGAACTCAACCAAGAGGAGAAGGTAAATAGATTTGGTCTCTAGGAATTCTCTCTCAAATCTAGGAGGAATGAAGAGGAGTAAACAGATGAATAACAAGAAACGCTGTTTATAACACATTTTATCAAAGGCGCAATCTACTATGAAAAGATGCGTAACTTCAACCCCAGAAAGTGTCGTCAACTCCACAGAGCAAAGAGTAGACCGGGGGGGGGTTAAAGAACTAAAATGGTTTTGCATTCTGCCAGGAACAATGAACAAGGGACTACACGTCACTCAACGAACTGGATATAGAAGTTTAAACATCGCAACGAACTCAAGATTAAATTATTATCGATGTCATCGAAATCACTAAAATAATGAAAAATATGAAGTCTTACCTCATGTGAAGCTTCCGAAACATTGATTTCGTGTTCCATTCGTCAAAAGCAATCTTTTCTCAATCAACATGTTTGTAGTTTCATTGGTTAGAGTTTTGTTCAACAATGGAGGTTGGGAGGGTTTTGATAGATGCGAAGATAAATAAGGGTTAGGGTTTAGTGATTTGGGGTGTATTTAGAGATTTTTATTTTATTTTTTTAAAACCTAATAAGGTCAAAATTGTCATTGCATAATGTGGTAAATAAATCATTTAATATTAATTTTTTATGTGGGGTGCATTCAACATTTTGTGGGGTGCTAATAAAAAAAGTCATGATATATTCTCATGCACTCAAGTTTTGTAGTCTCACAAGAATTTTAGATGGAAAATTAGGAAATTTTAGAAATTTTATAAAGATGAGTTTTTATCACAAATGGTCCCTGAACTTGAAAACCAATCAATGTGGTCCCTGAAAATAAGTTTCTCAAATCAATATGATCATTCCGTCACAATTCTGTTAAAATTTTTGTTTAAGTGTTGATGTGGCACATAAATATGTCCCATAAGTTTTTTTTTCTCACAAATGGTTCTTGAAATTGACATACGACATAAAAATGGTCCCTGAAATTGACCTGGGACATAAAAATAGTCTCTGAAATTTAAAATCAATCAATGTAGTCCCACAAGTAAGTGTCCCAAATCAATGTAGTTATTCCGTCACAATTATGTCAAAAATTATATTATGTGCTAATGTGACACATAAATGGATCACATAAGTCTAATTAAATTTTAAAAAATTACAAATATGTTTAATAATTTAATAGTTAATAAAAGGTTGTGAACCCAAAAACTTAGTTTTGCATTTACCTCTGATCCCAATCCACATTCCTTTACCTCTGTTGTTGTCTATTCTCTTAAAATATCTCAATACACCCATCTTTACACACTTTGACAACCTTCACCGAATTGAACCTAAATGGAGATCACCTTTGGTGACGGCTTGGCTGATTGGCAACGACTTCTGGGACATCACCGTTAACATTTACACGATCGACAATTTCACAACCTTAATCTTGGAGAGCTTGTTTAGAGCTTCCTTGGTGGTCTGGTGACTCAAAGAACGGTGAGGTTTTCCTTGAGATAATGAGGTTATAACTGAGGTGCGTCTATTGTTGGTTGAAAACTATTTTCAAATCCCTTTTAGGCTTTGGTTAAGCCTTGTGCCTTTGAGAATTTATGGAAGAGATCTATCTTCAAAGTAAGTCCCATTATAAGAAAAAACATTGTGCAAAAAGGTATTTAGACTACTTTTTTAATTAATTATTAAACCCTTTTTTTACAGAATTATAGTGGAAGGATCATATTGATTTGCGACACCTATTTTCAAGGACTACATTGATTGATTTTCAATTTTAGGGATCATCTTGATGTGTGGGTCAATTTCAGGGACCATCTTGATGGTGTGAGTCAATTTCAAGGACCATTTGTGATAAAAAAAAAACTAGTAAATCTTGTGGGGCCCATCTATGTTCCACATCATCACTTAACATAAAGTTTTATAGAATTGTGACAGAAGGACCACATTTGTTTGCGATACCTATTTTCAAGGACTACATTGATTGATTTTCAATTTCAGGGACCATTTTGATGGTGAGGGTCAATTTCAAGGACCATTTGTGATAAAAACTCTATAAAGATAGTAGGGCTTTTATGATGAAGTTACATGAACCTTCACGAAGCATCAAAATGTAATTCAAGAGTTACGATAAAAATTAAAATTCCCACGTGTTATAACTTGCAGTAGTTTCACGAAGCTTCAAGAGTTTTAGGAAAATGATATAGACAATACATTCTCAGTTACCGTTGTTGTTTCATGATAAATCTAAACAAAATCAAAACAAGTAAACCATATTGTTTTCTCTCTGCTTTCTTTTTACGACATTTTCTCTCTCTTTTTCTCCACCAAAAAATGTAAATGGAGATGCAAATGTGAATTTAACTTTCATATTTCCGTCTTCCGTTGGGAATGTTCTAGATTTCACTTTTCCTTAGGGCAATGTCAAATGTAATGGATATTTATTGTTTAGGAAGGAAAGTATGTCAGAGAACAAAAATGTGTTGGTTCCAGTGGCACACACAATATATTTATGCTAGAACTATCGATTTTTGTTCATCCCTTATCCTATGGTGGAAAAGGATCTTCTTCGGATTCTATCGTGCGGTCAGTTTTCGTTAGATACTATTTATATTCAATTTTAAATTTTAAATTTTAAATTATTTATAACTACACAATGTACGATGAACGGCCGTAATTGATTGATGCCCCAGATCCCCACAAAGAAGATCCTAAGAGCAGTGGCGAAGCCACGTGAGGGCGAGGAGTGGTGGACGCCACTCCCCTCGCCGGAAAACATGACTGGAGCGTTGGTTCAGCCCCTCCCCTCGCCCAAAAACCCAGCTGGTTTGGCCCGCTGTTGCTGTCGGTGATATGGTTCTGTTGCTGCGCAGCAGAGCTGTTTTGTTTTTTATTTTTATTTTTAAACATCCAAGCTTTTTTTTAAAACATCTAGGCTGCCGGAATCTGGGATGGGTTTGGTTCTGATCGTGTGATGCGGTGCTGCCCTGTTGGTTTGGTTCTGGCTTTTTGAAATCTGGTTTTAATTTTTTTCTTAAAGTACCCAAACCAAATGACGTCGGTTAAACTTCGGGTTTGAAAAAAATAAATAAAACGCTGCGGTTTGTGTGAAAGTGTGGTGCCAATTAGAGATTGATGTGAGGGATTGTGGGGACCGCCTGATGAAATTCAAGCACGCCACGATTTGTACTTTGAATGAAGATAATCAATTTTTTACTTTGGTCTCATCTAAAAAGAAAACTATAAGAAAATAAATACAAAAAAGTTTACGTAAAATCAAATAGAAATTTACAAGACATCATTTTTATTTAAACCAGAAGAAAATATGAAATTTTATATTTCATTTGTAAATTTTCTATGCTAAGTGGTAAAGGTTTTCGATGAAAATTGACTATCCTATAAAATATGGGTGGAAGACTTGAGTGTTAGATAATGAGTCTTGTCAAAATCAACTGTAACTCCAAAGGATACGAATTAATATTGTAACTTGATTCTGATTGTATCTATATAGGATAAGATTTTTACTTGTGCACCAAGCATAAACGTTGTATAAATATAAGCTTTTGTGTTATGAATCATTCAAAATATATTTTCTATATTAGGGTTTAGAGTGTCAATTGAAAGTGAAATTTTTTTGACAAAGAAATTCAGTGGAAGATAACAATGCATTACAAGATGGTTGCGATGTCATGCCTAAAGATATATAATTAATGACTAATCATTGTGATTTTTTTACATGGGTAATATACCATGTTTGATCTTCAAGACCTCGGACTTATGGTGACCTCAAATTTTTTACATAGGTACTACCGCGTTTTCATGACATGAAACTTCGTTGATAATAATTGAAATTTATTTGTATTGATAGATTATGAACAAAATTAATATTGTCTACCATTTAAAAGAATTTGATTGTCTACATTTTTTTTTAACCTTTTACGCTTTTAAATTTCGCCCCTCCTCCCGACAAATCCTGACTTCACCACTGCCTGAGAGGATCCTTTTCCATCCTGAAGTGACCATTACTCCCTCCAAAATAATGACACTTGTCAGATTAACTAGCTATGATAATTTTTATACCATTTATTCCTTTTCTCTTTCCTTAATTTTGAAAAAAATAAAAAATGATTAAAAATAAAACATAATATCCTTATATATTTCGAAAACAAACAAACCCATGCAAATCATGCATATTTATCATGCCAAGAAGTATTATAATTAGAGATGGGCAAATATCCATTGGTTATGGGTAACCGCGGTTACCCGCCTATTTAAATTAAACGGTTACTGTGGAGCCAAAAATAATCACAAGGCGACACGTGGATCTTTGGATAAAAAATGACATGAATACCCTTGAGGCACATTGAGATTCCTACGCGCGAGTAGTGGAGAATCATCTTTCAACAAAATAAAAAATGCTCCAAAAGAGGTAACCAATTCAAAGTCCATCTCATCAAATCCTCTTTTGCAAGGTAACCTACAAAATAATGTTAATTGGTTAATTAATGGATTAATTACCTAATTAATCCATTAAACATCAATTAAATTACCCAATTAATCACAAAATATATCTCATTCACCCTAAAAATAGGTAGTGGCCGACCACCTCACATTCTTCTTAGTCTTTCTTACTTTTCCCCATTTTACTACCCCATTTATACAAATAAATAATTTTATAACCTCCCATTTACTTCTTTCATACTTAATTAGCCAATAAATTGGCTAATTAAGCCAAAATCATAACCACAAAAACCATCAAGGCCGGCCACACCAAGGGGAAAAATGGGTAAGCTTAATCCTATAAATAGGCACCTATTCTCACCAAAAAGTCATTCCAACACTTTGGCAAAAATCCCAAAATTCCCTAAACACTCTTTCTCTCTAAATTCTAACTTTTGCATCGGAGGTTCTTCGGCCAAAGCCCCCCCCATTTATCGTGGGCGCGTGAGGCTCTTGGCCTTAACCTAAGGTGTTAATTGTTTTGTAGGTGCAAAATTGTCCAAGATCAAGGAGGAAGAAATTTGCATCCACAAATTGGTGCTTTCATTGAGAGTTGAAATCCATACTCGTAGAAGACTCTCGCACAAAAAGGTTTTTTCTTTATTTTCTAGTCCATTTGAATATTTTTCATACGTTCTTATTATTAGAATTTTTTACTTGCAAAGGTTCTTTGATAAAACGTATAAGAAAAATATAATGGCTAGAAATTTAGAAAATTCCACAAGTGAAAATTCTAATATTCAAGAAATGGGATTGCGGAGATCCGTGAGGCTAAAGGCGACAATAAGTGGAGTAGCACCACCACCACGAGTTTCCACCATGGGAACCACCACGGTGGCGAGGTCCATGGTGCCTTCACCACGGCTCGAGCCGTGCCATCCAAGGCTCACGTCACCAAGGCCACGACCCAAGCCATGTCACTCCAAGCCCAACGCGAACTCAACGCGTTGCCAAGCCAAGCCCAAGCCTCAAACCTATGTGCATCACATTCCGAGCAGCCTGCTCCCGCCAAGCAGCCCACTCTCGCGGCCCAACCTGCTCTCATGGCCCAGCCTGCTCCCGACGGGCAGCCCACTCCCATGGTCCAGCCTGCTTCCACCGAGCAGCCCATGCTCGCAGTCCAGCCTGCTCTCATGGCCCAGCCTGCTCCCGTGGATTTCCATGCAACCTAAGTTGGCCTAAGACTATCTTAACTATCCGGACTTACCATCGAGCCGAAGGTATTCTCACCACTTTTTTACGCGGATTTGACATTTCCCAACTCAAATCTCTTACCTGGAGTCTACCACCCTTCCACTGCCTAATGAGGCGTATTCATTCCAAGCTCTTCCAATCCAAATGGTGAACAACACTTGTCTCTATAAGTCATAGAGTTGACGAGCGCCTTTGCACAACAGACAACCTTGGTGAATCAACTTTTGCAACGCATCAGGATCCAACGTGCCCCGGACGAGGTATCCTGAAGTAGGACAAGGGCAGACGAACCTTTCCAGCAGTGTCCCAGCAAGCAGCCACTTGACCAGCCACGAGCCGAGCGTTCGGGGAGTGTACATTCCCAATTGAACCCCTGAGATAGCGTATACTTCCGTCTTAGCGCGCGGAGGAGCGTGTACTCTCGACTAGGCCCACGAATGAGCATACATTCATGGTTGGGGCCACACTTCGATAGTCAACATGAGCAACCTTCCGGGCTAAGTGTTCATTCGCGGCTAAGCCCGCAAGGAGCATCCTCCACCTCACATCGGAGTAGGTAGCACGACGGACGGAGAGAAGCAGTCACTCAATCCAACTCAAGTTCAACCAGCAGCTTGCGAAGAACTCGCTCGCCTTCTAGGAACGCACCACATGTACTGCATCCGCGGTATAGACGAGCCAAACACATGGAAGAGCAGCCTAGACCAACAAGTCATGGCTGGGGGCAGCCGAAAGCTCCGCTACCTCGACAAAGGTAAATTCAGGAAGAAGTAGAGAGACTCTTGACCAAGCGATTGCATGATTTCCAACGCAACGAGGTCACCGACGAGACACTACAATGAAACATGACCAGCATAAGCAGGTCACCCTTCACGGACGAGATCGAGCAGGCAGAGCCTTCACGCGAGTTCATCATGCCACATTTCACATCTTTCAAAGGGGATGAAGACCCGGAGAGACACTTAAAGCGCTACCGAAGTGCAATGATCCTTTATTGAAACAACGATAATCTCATGTGCAAGATATTCGCCACCACTTTACAAGACGAGGCGCAAGATTAGTTTTACACCCTGCCGCCACAATCCATTCAGAATTTTTACGAACTTTCTTTGGTTTTCACCAAAGAATATTCATCCTATCGCTCGATCAAAAAGAAGTCTGACCATTTGTTCAACGTGAAGAAGAACCCAAAGGAGTCGTTTCGCGACTATGTGAGGAGGTTCAAAGTAGAGAAGGCAAAAATAGTCGGATGCAACGACTCGATAGCTAGAACAGCCTTCCAAAAAGGACTTCCAGCAGACCACCCACTGTTCGGAAAACTGATAATGAAAGAAGATCTAACTCTAGTAGACTTTTTTGCTCTGGCAAAGAAGCATGCACTTTGGGGCGAAGTTCGCCGATGCCCATTTAAGGAAAATCCAAGCAATCTTGAATATGAAGTTCCCCACTACTCTGAAGGAAATTCAAAGTCTGACTGGACGAGTAGTCGCATCTGAAGCAGATATAAGCTCTACCATCATACGAGAAGAGCTGGGGGCCCGACTACCTGTATTCCACAATTTAAAAGCTCTCTTTGATGCTATCAGTTGTATTCCACAATTTAAAAGCTCTCATTGATGTTAGCAGAAATTCAAAAGCTAACTTTGGCGATAGTTGTTATAACCTAAAAGCCCAAGTTTTACCCTCAAATGCACGCAGTCATCATCATGATGCACTATTCCACCGAATCCTAACAAACGCAACAACTAGGCCCAAAAGACACGCCAAGGGTAGACGAACATTGGAAGGAACATTCAAAAGCAAGTTTTGTCCTCGTCGCCCCACAAGATTCTACATAAAAGCAACATGTACCGGCAGTTGAGCACTACTTCCTGCTACGCGTCACACGGCCCTAGCCAACCTTTGCTCCATTATTCAGCTTTAGAGTGGCCCAATACCAGAAATTGAGCATTTCCTGCTACATGTAACATGGCCCCAGCCCCACGGCTCCCTACTGCGTCTTCACACCTAGCCTTGACAACGCAACAGAGCGGCCCAACGGCTTCCCGAAGGTAGCCGAGCACACTTTAGCTGCACCTGCTCCCTCAATGGAGATTTCTGGCATTTGCATGTCGATGACGTAATACCTAGAGAAAATACACAAGCAGCTTGAGACATTTCAGACTTAAACTCTCACTCAAGTTCTTCGGGTAGACAACGCCCATACAGACGTACTAGCCGGCCTAGGCTCCGCACTCGATCACCAACTCAAAACGCTTTATTTCGGTGGAATATCTTGACAAGCCAAGCATAGAGATGGAGCTAACAGCCTAAGTATCATAGCATTCTCATCCAAAGATCCCACACCGGATCACATATTCGCTGCCTAGCACCTTCCGACGACTTGAAAGTTCTAAGATCAAATCCACGAAGGTGTATGTGGAAACCACTCTGGTGGCCAATCCTTAGCATAGAAGGCTCTTAAAGCAGGCTACTATTGGCCTACCATGCACCAAGATGCTAAGGAGTTAGTATAAAAGTGCCTTAAGAATATGGCATCTAGCAGCACATGTCCACGCTGAGATATCCTCAAGGCAATAGGCAGGCCGAAGTATCCAACAAGATGATCCTCTACTGCCTCAAGAAATCCCTCACCAACAAGAAGGGAAAATGGCTAAACGAACTCTTCGGATGTCTATGGGCATATCGTACCACCAAAAGATGAACAATCGAACGGTAAGAAGATAGTCACAAGTTTAGATCTGGCAGAGGAGAAGCATGAGCAAATTATCACTTGACTAGTAGCTTACCAGTAGCAACTCCTCCCCAGCTACAACAAAACCCGAATACTCAAGAAGCTCGACGGGCACCACCTCACAAGCTGAGGACTATCCAGTTGTTATGCAGTTCCTACCTTACAGCTAAGTTCTCGTTCGTTTCACTCGTTTTTTAATGAGGAATTCAGAAGTAATCACAACTTGGCTTGGCTGCATGCTTATAACAACTGATCACTCCTGCACTTCAAAAGAAGACTGCGCCCTACTTAGGGACTCATCGCATGAATTGCGCCCCCCGAGGGACCAACCATGCTCTTAAGTGCGAGAGGGTAAACTAATTACTCTCCAGTGCGAGAGGGTAAACCAATTCCCCCACACCCATATGGGTTAGCTCTCCAAGATGGGAGGATAAACTTTACACTTCGAATATCCAGACGTGGATAAGCTTGGCTGCCCTAGTATAATTAGATGCACGATGGCTTACACCGGGATTCCTAGAAGTATCCACAATGGTCTTTTTCAAAGCTTAGCTAACTGAAGGATTTTGGGTCTCTTGGCTTAATCCGTGGGGAACCGGACCCCAGAGACGAAGGGGGCACATTATGCAGTATGCCCTACAAACGGCTGCCCTGGAACCCTAAAGCTGCTACCGAGTGCACTAAGGTAGCCTACGGATTCTGGAAGACTGCCTACGGCTTGCCCTTCGAGCAGTAAAACCGCGCTAGACTTATACAACCACACATTCTTGTGAAAGGTTAAACAAGCTAGCACGCATATATGAAGTTTTCTCCACTGCCGACATGTTACGTAGTCGATAAGCTTCACCTCTGCCAAGCAACCTACATCAAGTCCTAAAGTGTTGTGATACTTGCTACGCAACCTACGAAATTGGAGAAAGCCAAGGTTAACAGCCTAGTGGTTACGCGGACTTGTCTGCTTCTGTAAGTAAGGCATCCGGCTGCCAACCCTATGGCTAACAACTTTGCAAAGTTCTACACCAACACCTACGGCTGCATAGGTTACGCGGGCTTGTCTGCTTATAAAAAAGTAGCATGCCTGCCACTGGTCTATCAAGTCTAAAGGTTAGGGCATGAACAAAAGAAGCGAAGATGAAGAAAAGCGAAGGAAAACATGTTTATAAACAACTAGCAAAGGTCGAAGGAGTTCAAGCAAAACAATAGCTACAAGGAAAAACAAATAAAATCCTAAAGGCTACCTAGAAGACTATAGCAGCTTGGACATCCCACAACTACTCGGTCGCCACACCTTCAACAGCCGCGACGCTCTTAGCAACGGTATCATCCAGCGCTTCACCCCTGGCTGCCTTAGCCTGGGCCCTAGCTTCTCCAACTACTTCACCAATAGAAGCCTCAAAAGTAAAATCAAGCAAGTCTTCCGGAGAAATAGAGAAGGTCTCGAAACCCCAAGCCCAGCCTTTTTACCTTTCAGTTGCTCATCCTTCTCAAGCAGACCAACGTGGATGCTCTGCAGCTCATCCACTTCCTTCTTCAGGAAACCCCAAGCCTAGCCTTTTCACCTTTCAGTTGCTCATCCTTCTCGAGCAGACCAACGTGGATGCTCTGCAGCTCATCCACTTCCTTCTTCAGACTTTCGTTGATCTTTAGTATGCCCTGAAGTTCCAACACTTGGGTTTCAAGCCTATCGACGATTCTCTTGAAGTGGATCACTTAGTTATAAACAGTAATCAACTCTTCATCTTTTGCAGCAGAACGAAGCTCAGAAACGACATGCTTAAGATCTTGAATCTAAGTCGAGGAAGATCTCTTCTTTCCACCTTCAACAATGCCATTCACGATACTCAGCATGGGAGCTCAACCTATACTGGCTTATCCCTCATTTTTTCCTCTCGGAGTAGCAAGCAGGAGGTCTGCATACCCAAAATTCCAGCAGCCCATGAGACCAACAATCTTCTTATGTCTCTCAATCGCCAGCCTGGCCTGAGTCAGGTCCAAGAGCCCAAAGGACATGAGCCATGAGGCTCGCTTAGCACTGTACCCCAAAGCTACAATCCGCGACCCCAGCCGCACAAGCTGCCCTTGGCTCAAGCCAAGCCAAGCTGCCCAAGCAGTGGTCTTTGCCACGACATCTCATCGGCCCATGCCGAGCCAACTTCTGTCCCCTGCCAGCCGATGTGCCGCACCACCCCAACGACTACCTCGCAATAGCACTATCCAAGAAGAAGGTAAGAAAAATTAATTTTTTCTTACATTGGTGCGGCATGGAGAAGACGAAGAAATCAACGAAAGACTGTCCTTTGCACGGGAAAGATGTAGAAGATTGCTAGAGGAGGGGAATCAAATATCCTCTAACTTTCTCTCTCTTGTGGGGTAGAATAAATTGCTCTCCAAAGTTGATTTAATAACCCACTTAAGGTGGACTTAAATAGGCTTTGAGAGAAGTTTATTTCCCTTTTCCAGAAGGACCTAATTTCCAATTAAAGAGAGAATCAACATCAAAATAGGAAGCAATCCTACATTTCCTGAAGCAAGAAGATCTCTACACTTGCTGCCCTTTCTTACGAGCAGCCCAACAGGTATGAGGGCATTTGTGGAGCCAAAAATAATCACAAGGTGACACGTGGATCTTTTGATAAAAAAGGACAAGAATACCCTTGAGGCACATTGGGATTCCTACGTGCGAGTAGCGAAGAATCATCTTTCAACAAAATAAAAAATGCTCCAAAAAAGGTAACCAATTCAAAGTCCATCTCTTCAAATCCCCTTTTGCAAGGTAACCTACAAAATAATGTTAATTGGTTAATTAATGGATTAATTACCTAATTAATCCATTAAACATCAATTAAATTACCCAATTAATCACAAAATATATCCCATTCACCCTAAAAATAGGTAGTGGTCGGCCACCTCACATTGTTCTTAGTTTTTTTTACTTTTCCCCATTTTACTACCCCATTTGTACAAATAAATAATTTTATAACCTCCCATTTACTTCTTTCATATTTAATTAGCCAATAAATTGGCTAATTAAGCCAAAATCATAACCACAAAAACCATCAAGGCCAGCCACACCAAGGGGGAAAATGGGTAAGGTTAATCCTATAAATAAGCACCTATTCTCACCAAAAAGTCATTCCAACACTTTGGCAAAATTCCCAAAATTCCCAAAATTCCCTAAACACTCTTTCTCTCTAAATTTTAACTTTGGCATCGGAGGTTCTTCGGCCAAAGCCCCCCCCATTCATCGTGGGCGCGTGAGGCTCTTGGCCTTAACCTAAGGTGTTAATTGTTTTGTAGGTGCAAAATTGTCCAAGTCCAAGATCAAGGAGGAAGAAATTTGCATCCACAGTTACGGTTACAGATAACCGTTTAGATAAATAAACAGTTATGGGTATAACTGGTTACCCGCGAAATTTAAATGGGCGGTTATGGGTATTAACCGTGGTTATAAACGGGTAACCGTTTACCCATAAAACTAACACAAACCATGTTCTTAATCCAATAATACTTAGCACCCAATAAATTAGCAAGGAATTCATCGGTCATTCTCTCAATAACAATGCTACAGGAATGATGATTCTCATCATCAAGGAATTTGCCAAATTAATTTAAATTCTTTGCGGGTAACCGTGAAATTGACAGAAATGCTTTGACATAAATGTCTTCTAAACAATTTTTGTAACCCAATAATACTTAGCAAATATTATATTTACCTTCATTGGTAACAGTTAAAAATATCGTCTGTAAACTATTATTTAAATTATTAGAATGGTATAAGAATTTAAAAAATTATAATACGAAAATGTATGATGAATGTACCTATAACGGTGTTTAATTGTCAAAAAAAAAATTATGAAATTTTTTTTATTTTCAAGTTGTTAAAAAGCATGTAGACGGGTGAAAAAGGGGTAATGGTTAAAAAAAAAAAGATAAACAGGTTAAAAAGGGTAAATGGGTATTAAATGATTACGGTTAAATGGGTATGGTTAACTGTTTATAAACGGCTATGGGTATGGGTATAACCGTCTAGGCAATTACCCAACGGGTAAACGGTTATGTGGGTATGAGCATAAACGGTTATAGGTAAATAACCGCGGTTACCCGCCCGCCATAACTGTTGCCCATCCCTAATTATAATATTAATACATTAATTCGAGTCACGTCAAGCATGTGACACGCTTAAATGAGCATAAGCCACTTAATTGGGCTTGCCAAGTGGTTCGTGGTGTGGATGGTTATGAAATTTCACTAGGCCTACGTGGAATTAGAATTATGGAATACTTTTCGGCTACTTGGGAGCACTAAAAGTCCAACACCATGATTTTGGCTTCACGTGGGAAGGCTTGAGAGAGAGCAAATTCATCCTTACTCTTTCCCTTGCAAACCAACTAGAATACTTAGAAAACAACCAAAACCCAAAGCCGAGCTAACCAAATCACATGTTTACCTAGATTTGAGCATCCTTTTTATTGTGGAGAAATGAATCTTACCTTTTTAAGCTCACACAATAAAAAAGGAGAGAAAGAAGGAAGAAGCATTCACAAAGATAGAGTCACGTTGTGGGACTTGGTCCAGGAAATGTGCTATGAGACTTGGTCTAGGAAATAAGAAACTTTAGGCAGTAGGCAGTCGGCATAGTGCTTAAATAGGCTTTATAAGGCTCCTAGCCTCTGCAGCGTTTTATATTGTTGCAGTCATAGAAAGATGAATGGAAGACGTAACTAATATAAAAAAGGAGAAGAAACGAAGAGATTCCTTATCTAGATCCTTAAGGGATCTCTACTTCTATAAATACAAGGCATCAGTACGCTGTAAAGGGGACACAACCATGGAGGGGGAAAAAGAACAACAATGGCAAGAATGCACCACGCAGAGCAGCCTTTCTCTAATTGCAGGAAGCCTAATTCTTTAGGGATAAGCTTTCCTTTCATCATAAGCCTTCCAATAAGTTTCCTTAAATTCTGTAAAACAACCAAACCATTAGAACCTTAGATTAGCCACTTCAACACCATGCAGCCAAGAACAACGTCTCTTTCTCTCACGCCATACTTGTGGGCTTTTAGCTTCAACACCACGCATCATTCGTGTAAATCATAATTTATTATGATTATTCAGTTGTTCTAGTGTTTGTTAGTTTAACAAATACTTCCTAAAGCCACCATAATTAACGCAGGAAACACCCATCAGCGCTTACGGAACACACTTATCAGCGTCGAGGGAAATACTCCATCAATGCCTAGGGAAACACTTGTCAGAGCTGAGGGAAACACTCTATCAGCGCCTAGGAAACACCAATCAAGGCGAAAGAAAACACTTCATTAGTGCCTAAAACATCTGACTATAGAAGGAAACACTTCATCGTCATTGGAAGCACTCAACACAACACCATACTAGACTAAGCACCCAAGAGTTAATGGAAGATCAACAAAGCATTCCCTATGACTTGCTTTTCTTTCTGGATGCTTTGGGTATAGTCCTCGCTAACTTAGAAAAGGGGGACGTGAGGGTTTTAGCTCGTCTATTTACAAAACAAACCTGACAAAACCCTTCAACACAAAAACTCCCAAGTCCGAATGTTAAGAAAGGTACCAATGTGTGAAACTCATATGAGGAAGATCAATGGAGGATGTTGGTGACTCATGGTGTAGTTTCTTGACCATTGGAAAAAGGCACCAAAATGGCGAGACCGTGATACGTGGCACCTCGGTTGAGTTGGTTTTCAAAATAGAATAGTAGTGAAGAGATGTTGCGGTGCGCGAGGCCATACCTGCCTACAATGCATTAAATGTGGGGCACCTCAATTACCATGCCAGTCTACCATTAACAGGCCTCAGATACCCAAACATCTCATCATTAAAGTTCTAGGAGCTGAACATACAAGGTGTAGTTGAGCTGATGACGTAACATGAAGTCGGGTACAACCTAGACACTTTCCTGGGTGAGCACCACAAATGTGCAAACTAACTATTATAACTTTGTGCCCAAGAATGAACCCTTAGCCAAGGAGTAGAGGGGCTTGTTACGTTGGGCACTTTTAGGCCCGTATGGCAGTATAGGCTGTGGAATGAAGTACAAAAAGCCTAACAGGGATCAAAAGGTTCAAGACTTGGGAAGATATAAGAGAAGGTATACCCGAGCACATGAGCTGTCCACCTCGGGGTGTAGCCCCAATTCGGTTAGCAAGAGATCTAGTTGAGCATCTAAGAGCACGTGGGCAGACTAAAAAATTTATGGTGCCAGTCTCCTAGTATCGGTCAAATCGGGTGTTAATCATAGCACGTGGCAATTCATAGTCAATGGAAATAGTTCAAATGTGACATAAAGGTGGTTGGACGAATGCTCAAAGAAACAAGGTTAAGTAAACAAGGGTGAATGCCCTGCTTGGTTCTTGCCACCCTGAAAAGGTGCGCACATTTTAACTAAGCGAATGTCACTTCACCACTGAATGTCGAAAAGACAAGCAAAGGGGTATCAGAATGGTAGTCTATGTAGGAGGTCTATTAAATGCCAAGTGGGGAGAACCCAAGGAGAAGGGGCTCATTGAGGGATTATATGAAATGGTGAATGCCTCAACTTTTTGGGGTCGAAGAACCAGAAAGTGAAAGAATTTATGTATTAGCCGAGTGCTATTTATTTAATCTTGCAATCAATACAATTAAGAAACTGTGGATGTACCCCAATTTTAAAGGGTGAACCATTTAAATCTTTATGTCCATTTAGATTCAGCCCCCTGACTGATTCTACCATAGAGGCCAACGATAGAAAATAACTTCCCCCCTCCCCACCAACACAACTTACAATTTTCATCGTACCATGCTCTCAAAAGAGCAACTTTTCTCAAAATCTCAAAAGGAAAGGTGCTCTGTTGGAATCTCATTCTAACTAAGGATTCTTATGGTTCCGGATGATCTAGCTACAAGAGAACCTGGAATGAAGAGCTTTCCCCCCTTTCCACCCGACTCTTTGGTCTTAAGAATGCTGGTTTTAAGAATGAGTGATTGCCCTTCTTTGACCCTTATTGCCTAACCTAAAAGCAGACAGCTAATGCGGTCTACTTATTGAACAAGGTTCTATGGTTGGTTTGCGACCCCTGGATGCCGAAGGCGTCTTTGGGGTGATCTCGTAGTTCCTACCGAGCGGGGGGGGGGGGGGGGGAGAGACAATAGAGTCCATGGATTTTTCTTCATTTTGCTGCATTTTGCTTAAAGGGTTGAAGAGAGATAGTGCATCAAGCTGTTTGCAAGGGCTAACTTGATCCTTTTCCCCAGGGATCCGACATGAGGGAACCCTAGGAAAGCCGCCAAATCCAACTACTGTCCATGTATGAACCATACTAGATTTGACCAACTGTCCATCCTATCTTTTTTACGTTCTTGACAACCCATATTTGTCTCAATACAATGTTTCAGTGGCATGTTTCAGTCCACTCCCCATTACTTAGAAAATGATCCTATCCTTTCTTTTTACTATTTTAACTTTTTATTACGACCCATTTTCTTGTTTGACAAAAGGTTCATTTATATACAATAAACGGATTGTAGCAGGTATAGTTTAGTGGTAAAAGTGTGATTCGTTCGAGAATCCCTTATATAGTTAAGGAGTCTTTTGGTTTGATTAATATTTATTCCAACCAAATACTTTATTTCTTAAAAGGATTTAACCTTTACCTCTCAATGAAAAATTCGAGGAAGAATATACATTCTTGTGATTTGTATCCAAGAAACAAGTAAAATTTGAAAAATTGGATTATGAGATTACGAAACATAATTTTTTTTATTAGATCAATACTTATAAGCACTAATATATTTTTAATGTCTAATTAGACCGGGTAATCATTCAAAAATTAAGAACAGAAGCTCATTACTTTTTGTTTCCCTATAATTGGAACCGTAGTAGGGCTCTACCCATCTATTCAATCAATCAATTTTTTTTATTTTTATTACACAACAAGAATTCAAACAATTTAAATAAGGTTTTTGACCTATTTGGTAAGAATGAAATATTCTCATAATTATCCATTGATACGACATGCTGCTTTTTCCATTCATTCCCTTCAGGATCAATCGTGGCCTTACAAACTCTACCGATGGTATGGACGAATCTTTTGCTTCATAGAAATGTGTAAAAAATGCTAGCCGTACTTAAAAGTCGAGTACTCTACTGTTGAGTTAGCAACCAAAATAAAATAATTAGAATGTGTAGATACAATCGGAATCTCAATAAAAAAAAATTAAAAAAAAGATTGCACAACGCAATCCTAACCAATCAAAACATTAAAATAGCAAAAAAAAAAAATTAAATTCTAATTGATTAGTTCTAAACATAATAAAATTGAAGAGATCTGATGAAGAAACTCTCAGATAAAAATAGGGATAAAGTAAAATATTTATAAATAGCTCCTCGTCTCTTATGTCATCCATTAATTCTATAGTATATATAGATATTTATTGAGTTTATTGTTAATAAAAAAAAAAAGACTTCTCGTATCATAGAAAATACAAAAACCTATTATTTGAATGAAATAAAAGCTATGGGATGGAGATATAAATGGATCCTTTTATCCACGATCGGATTATATTTACTTGATACACTGTTGTCAATATGAATGTTGAGAAAAGAATACAAAAGAAAAAAATATATATATAAATATAACTAACAATTCCAATTTCAATCAATTGGACAATTAGAATTATAAGAAAAAAAGAAAAAAAAAAACTAAGGACTTGTGTTGGATTGGCACTATAAATAATATTTCTATACAACACAACATTGATACAATATTGGTGGACAGATAAAATAAGTAAAAAAATGAGGTTTATTCACTAAAATAAGCAAGTGAAATTCTTCGTTTTTTTTTTAACTTTTTTTAATTTGTTCCTTAACTCATTGACAGTAATCTCAAAATTTTATATTTATAGACCCGATTACTTCATTTATTTTTTATTTATTCACTTAATCTTTTTCTATCTATTATATATATATATATATATATATATATATATATCAATAAAATATAAATAGATTTTTGTCGTTAGAAAAAGACACTCTTTTATAGTAACAATAATAAATTTAGTATGATATAAATAGAACAAAAGAGGAAATAGCAAAGAAACAAAAACGTTATACAAGGCTATATACAAATCATCCACTTTTTTTTTTGTTTCATTAATTGATTTTATTTGTTGATTAGGGCGAAGTTCCGTAAAAACCCCAGCCCTTTTTGAAATATCATGAACAATTTATGTAGGTTGAGTACATTTCCCAAGGAAATATATAATTGCAGGAACATTTAAATAGATTTGATTCTTTATCGGATCATAAAAACCCACTTTTACGAAGATCTCTTCCCTCTCGTCTGGATCGAACATCAATTGCAATGATTCGATAAATGGCTCACTAGTTTTCTCCTCATAGGGCTCAAGAAAATTCTAAATTTTGTCTATGTATAGAATCATAATATCAAATAGATCCATAAAATCATCAAATTCATTATATTATTGATTTTGGTTTATCTACTTTTTCTTAGTCTCCCCCCCCTCAAATTTTTTTTTATTTGTATCCTCATAACTCAAGTTGAATAACTCTCAAATAACTGAAAAGAATCATTTTAGGTATTAAATTTATTGAGTGGTCTCTAACCTTTTTTGTCTATCTCCTTTAGAATCTATTTTGATTATTAAATATGATCTGGTTGTTGAGACAATTGAAAACGGTATTTCCTTGTTCCATGATCTTTATCTTTGCCTTGAATCATTGGGTTTAGACATTACTTTGGTGGTGTTTAAATTGCTTCAAAATGGCAGCAACATGCCATTTTTTGTGATTTAAACACCCCAATTGAGCAATGTATGAGAAGTTATTACATAGTTTTGGTTATGTGCTTAAAATTAACGTTGGATTAGTTGTTTCACATATAGGCGAGATGTTTCCTGAGGACAAGCACAGCTAGGCGAGACTCGGGGGTTACGACCCTGCTACATACTAGTGAGTGGGCTTATGGCTTTCTATATATACGTATATATGCTTTACAGTTTTCCCATAAATTGTTTTAAATGGATTTACATTCTTAAAGGCCATGTCAATTGCATTACATTTTAGTATGTGCATTAGTATAGATATGCATATTATTGCATGACGCTGCAGCTCAGGTAAGCTTCAAGTGAGTACATATTGGTAATAATGATTGTAGTGTGTTTGGTTTTGTTGAGATACATTTAGTGCTCATTATCTTTCACCCCGGTGTTAGTGCTCTGCCTGAGGCCAAGGCCCAGACTTCATGTGATCGTTCACCTCCCGCACTATACGCTCACCTTAGATCCAAGTTAGGTGCCAACATATCGTACATACCACATTAGGTGGTTCCGACTTGTAGGTGACTTGCGATACTTCGCACAGCCTTCACGTGATCGTAGCACTTTAGTGTACCTATTTACACTCAGCCTGTCATACAGACCACATTAGGTGGTTCCGACTCGTGTGTAGGATTTGATGGATAAGCTATAGGTTCAGCCGCACAGGTCACATTAGGTGACTCCGGCTGGCACATCATTTTACATTGATTTATTTTACCTGACTTGACATGGCATATAATTGGTTTTTGCTATTCTTGAGCATGATTTCTATATATGTATGTATTAGTACTTTTCTAGGAAATTATACCGGTTTTATGGTGAAGGGTTATTACTTTTGAAAAGTGAAATGGTTTTTAAAAGCTTTGTTTTTGCCCACTCACGTTTTCTGTTTTGCGCTCCCTCCAAGTTTTAGTTAGACGTTCGTGTTGGTGGTTCACGAGGGCTCTACGACGGTTCTGATAGACTCCAAACAATGTAGGGTTTCTTTCATATCCTGTATAATTAACACTTAGCCTGCTAGACTGCACTTAGGTTATCTATGCTCTGATGATGTGTATCTGTGCTATAAATATCTTCATTCATACTTTTATATTTATCTAGTGTAAATTAGCTAGTTGGTTTTTGTTTACCCACATTTTCATATCACTATCACTTCCGCTCCGCACTCATGGTTACGTCAACCTCACGTGACGGCCAGTATGCCTCCATTCCGGTTAGGGTGTGTCAAAAAATACCTTAGAACAAGTAAGACTCATCAACAGACTCTCTAACCTCTCTTTTGGGATGACTCCTCATTATTAATTTTTGAACCGTCTAAATTTAGAAAGCATTGTAGTATCGTTTTTGCACAAATTCATCTTTTTTTTTTCCACCATAATTTGGTATCTTAGTGATCCTTAGATTTGTCTAACTTCTTGAATACGGTAAATTAAAACAAATAAATCAACTGAAAATATGACTTTAGCCTTTGGAACTCAATTTTCTCCGCATAAAACCCGACGTAAATTTTTTGCTCAAATAAAACCCATTGACTAGACTCCACATAAGCAAATTCATTAATTATGTTTGACTTTACCCATTTAAAAATTTTCAGATGCTTGAAACACCCTTATTGAATGTTTAATGTACACACTTAATTCTATGCAAATTGTATGGGATAATTAATGATTTTACAAAAATAATATTTTGCATATAAATGTAGGGATTTTTTGGTTAGTTTGGCTCTCGAATTCCAATTTACCATTACAACGTGTCCATATCATATATAGGTAAATTATTGTACTTTAAAATATATAAAAAAATTGTTGTCAAAGTAAAAATATATAAATTAAAGGAGATAAAAATTGCAAGTAAATTAATTTTAGGACAAAGAAAAGGAAAAGAACCAACTATAGGTAAATTACTTACATATACAGTCTAGATATTTGATTCACATAAAAAATGTATGTAAATCACGTGTGCATAATTTACCTACTATTATTGAAATTTACCTACTTGCATAATTGTGAGGTGTGTTTGATTCACCCCATTGTGCCTTTATTTATAGTAGTAGGAAGGGTAAAATCTTTCCCTTTAGGATTACAACATTTAATAGGTAATCTAATCTTAATAGGAATATAAGATACTTTCCCAGATTCCCTAGGATTTACACAATCACATTCCTATTCTAAATATGACTGCAACACTCCCCCTTTAGTGTGTAAATACTCAACAAACCATCGCATCAGATCTTCAGCAGATAAGGTAGAATCGTTGATGAAGTCATCCGCACAACGAGTGATCGCGAGTCTCAAATTTAAGTGAAGAATGCATTTGTAGTAAAACCCATAAAAATCTTGCTTTGGTAAAACCCAAGATAGGCAAAAACCCATAGAGACTAAGGAGAAAAGTAAGAAAATATGTATAATGTCTAAAACACTCGTTAAACTGGACGAAGGTAGTGAACTCATCGAAGTATTATCATCCCAGGATGGGTGCCTCATTAAAACCTTGTTAGGTAGCAAAAACCCAATGGGAAAAAATGCTCCTAATTGTAGGAAAAAGAGTACATTAAGATCATGTGAGTATGCTTCTAGATACTCCCCCTGAGTTAAACATAACTTCTAAATAAGAGAACTACAAGCAATTCAACTCAGATAATTTATGCATACCGATTCCTTGGACGAGCTTCTGAAATTTAGACTTAGGCAATGACTTGTTAAATAGATCGGCCAGGTTGTCATGGGAACGGATTTGCTTGACTTTAATGTTCTGATGCTGCTGCTGGTGTGAGTAAAAGAACTTTGGCGCTATGTGGTTGGTGTTGTCTCCCTTGATGTATCCCTTCTTCAGCTACTCGATACATGCTGCATTGTCTTCAAAGATCATCGTAGGAAGGTCAACGACTGATGTAAGACCACTAGTGCTTCGAATATGTTTCATAACTTCTCTCAGCCAAAAGCATTTACGCGATGCTTCATGTAGGGCAAGAATCTCAGCATGGTTAAACGAAGTTGCAACTAGCATTTGCTTGGTAGACCTCCAAGATATAGCGATATCTCCAATGGTAAAGACATAACCCGTTTGAGATCATGTTCTATGTGGGTCAGACAGATATCCAACATCTGTGTAACCAACAAGGCAAGAATCAATCCGAGAGCCATAGGGGGAGGCAACACTTGGAGATTCACGGGTATAGAACAAACCCAAATTCGTAGTACCTTTGTGGTAGTGGAAAATGTCTTTAACACCATTCCAGTGCCTGCGTGTGGGCGCATTGATGTATCTAGCCAATAGATTCACAGCGAATGAGATGTCGAGTCTAATGCACTAAGCCAAGTACAATAAAGTCCCAATTGCACTTAGGTAAGGAACTTCGGGTTCCAAAATCTCTTCCTCATCCTCCTTTGGACAGAAGGGATCTCGTTTAGCATCTAGAGTCTGAACAACTATGGGTGTACTCGAAGGCTTTGCTTTATCCTCATTAAAACGTTGCAACACATTTTGGGTGTAGTTCAATTGATGTACTAGGACTCCATCCGAAAAATACTCGATCTCCAGGCCGTGACAGTATCAAGTTTTCCCAACATCCTTCATCTCAAATTCTGATTTCAAGTGTGTAGCAATTTCCTCAAGCTCTACAGGAGTTCCAATGAGGTTCATGTTATCGACATAAACTACAACAATTACAAATCCGGAATGTGACTTCTTTATGAACACATATGAGCATAGTTCATTGTTCACATAACCCTGACTTGTCAAATATTCACTCAGACGGTTATACCACATTCACCTGGATTATTTCAATCCGTAGAGTGACCTCCTCAACCTAATTAAGATAATGTTCCGTGGTCTAGAACTATTTAAACTAGTCAATGGAAGTCCTTCTGGAACTTTCATATAAATTTCCGTATCTAGATCCCTATAGAGATACACGGCTACCAAGTCCATAAGCTGTATATTCAGTTTTTCGGAAACTACCAAACTGATTAAGTAGTGGAACATTATAACGTCCATTACGGGGGAATACGTCTCCTCGTAGTCAATCCCTGAGCGCTAAGAAAAGCCTTGTGCTACAAGGTGTTTTTTGTATCGCACTATTTCATTCCTCTCATTACGCTTCCTCACGAAAACTCACTTGTAGCCAACGGGCTTTACGTGTGGTGGTGTAGGAATGATAGGTCTAAATACCTTACGTTTCGCGAGCGTATCAAGTTCGACCTGGATTGCTTGTTTCCAGTTTGACTAATCGGTTCTACGTTGGCATTCATCGACAGAACATGGTTCAATGTCATTGCTAAGCATGATGTCAGTAGTTACTGAGTATGAGAATGCTTCATCGATGATCATCTTATTCATATTCCAAACCTCATTTAATACTGTGTAGTTGAGCGAAATTTCACGATTCTTGGGAGGCCAGCATGTTTCATCTGAAGCATCACCGTAATCTAGAATAACCTCATGCGTTGGAATGGGTGAGTGAGCGATGGTTGGATTCAAACTAGGGTCACTAGTTGGTGCCATTTTCCTTTTCCAAGGTTGTGAATCCTCTGAACCAAGGGGTCTACCACACTTCAGGGTTGGAGAAGATGATTGGCTAGCCGTCAATGTACTTTGTCGCATGGAGGGTATGGCCTTCCCATCTTTGTGAACGGTCCAGCCTTCCCAGGCAGGTTGTTGACGTACACGGGGTACATCTATCCTTGTAGGTGTGTTTGCAGTGGGTATGTGTGATCTTGTCACCTTTGCTAGATCATTAAAAACAATCGGCATGCTTTAAGCAATGTTCTGAAGATCAATAATTCGACGCACCTCAGTTTCAGACTGGGCAGTGCGGGGATCTAAATGAGACATAGTGGGAGCATACCACGACAATTCACAGCGTTCTACAGGAACGTTAGCATGCTTATCTCCCCCTAACGATGGGAAGACTGTCTCATCAAAGTGACAATCTGTAAAACGTACGGTAAAGAGATCTCTTGTCAAGGGTTCTAAGTAGCGAACAATTGATGGTAAATCATAACCAACATAGATTCCAATTATTCTTTGATGACCCATTTTGGTACGTAGCAGTGGTGCTATTGGCATATAAAGGGCACACCCAAACACCTGTAAATGCGAGACGTCAGGCTCGTATCCAGTGACCAACTGCAATGGTGAATATGGTTGGGTAGCGGTGGGCCGCAGGCAGACCAACATAGCTGCATGCAATATTGCATAGCCCTAGGCAGATACCGGCAGTTTGGTTCTCATAACCAAAGTCCGAGCTATTAATTGAAGGTACTTTATGAAAGCTTTTGCTAGGTCGGTTTGGGTGTAAACATGGGGCACATGATGTTCCACATTAATCCCTACTGACATGCAATCATCGTCAAAAGTCTGTGATGTAAACTCTCTAGCATTATCCAGTCGAATCGACTTGATCGGATAATCAGGGTGGTGAGCTCTTAGCTTAATGATTTGAGCTAGGAGTTTAGCAAACACGGCGTTACGTGTGGACAACAAGCAAACATATGACCATCTTGTCATTGCATCAACCAACACCATAAAATATTTAAATGGTCCGCAGGTTGGTTGGATTGATCCACAAATGTCCCTTTGAATCCTCTGAAGAAATTTAGGGGGGTCGTGAATAATCTTTGTATATGAGGTTTGAGTATTCAACTTCCCTAAAGAACACGCTTTGCATGGTGGGAGTCCAACATAGGGATGTAACTTATGCCCGTGTGAAGATTTGAGGATATGGAGCATCATGTCACATCCAGGATGTCCCAAACGATCATGCCAAAGCAACAAAGTGTCTGGGAACTCAGGCATAGGGCCAGCCATACTATGGGCTTTTATGCGGCGAATGGTTGTGATGTACAACCCACTCGGCAAGCGTTCCAACTTCTCGTGAATATTCTTCTGGCCATATTCATATGAAGTGATACAAAGAAATTCAGAACCATGATCTTCAGTGGTTTCAAGATGATATTGATTATCTCGAATACCTCTAAAACTCAGTAACATTCTTTTAGAACATGAAGAATAGAGTGCCTCCTTAATTGTCAGAATTGTACCATTAGACAACATGACACGTGCCTTTCTGTATCCTTCAATCAGGTTGGATGGGCCTGAGAGAATTGTTAAAGGAGCTTGCTTGGGTATGAAGTTAGTAAAATAGTGTCGTTCATGCAAGATGGTGTGAGTGGTTGCACTATCTGCCAGACAACTAACTTCCCCACTAGACATACCTAGAAATAAATTGATTGAATTGGTCACATGCATAAATATAAGTCCATTCATTCAATTAAGCAATAGCCTCAGGGGAAACTCGGTATACATGTGACCAATGATCCTTTGATCCACAGCGATAGCATATGTCCAGTTCAATAGAAGCAGCCTGAATGGGAGCTTTGCCATTGTTCTTAAAGTTTGGGACCTTAGGGGCGAGTGGTGGATGCTGATGGGTCACATTTCGTCCCATAGGTGTGGCACTCTGTTGACCTTGGGCCTGTGGTTGGGGTTGTCGCCCATTGCCATAGTCACGACGGTTCTTTCGTCGTTTATGGTTGCGAGAAGTAAAACAGAGATCAAATCTGAAAACTTGGTGAATTTGTGCGCCCTATATTGTTGCTGCAGGACAATATTGGTGGCATGAAAGGTCGAATAGGTATTCTCTAGAAAATCTGAGTCGGTTAGTTCTACTTTTCAGAATTTCAACACAGAACGGATTCTACAAACTTCAGAGTTGTATTCATTCACGGACTTAAAGTCCTGGAAGTGAAGATGCTGGCAGTCGTGTCTTCCTTCAGGCAAGTATATGTCTTTCTGGTGATCGAAATGGTCGGCCAAAGTAAGCCAGAGGGTGTGTGGGTCCTCCTCGGCGAGATACTCAGTCTGCAGTGCATCATGAATGTGTCTTCGAATGAAAATCATTACAGTAACCTTCTGAGCTTCGTCAACAGGTTTGTTGGCTATAGGTGCCTCGATGGTGGCTCTAATACCCTTTGCAGTGAGATGAAGCTTTATGTCTTGAACCTATTTCAGATAGTTTCTTCCAGAGACTTCTAGAGCGGAGAAATCGAGCTTGTTCAAGTTCGACATGTCCCTAAAACGGAGGGAGAAACTGTGATTAGTCATATGGTAAGCCATAGACATATATCGTAGAACAAACAAGTTCTATATACATGTATTGGTTTAATTTATGCATGAAAACTACGGGTTTCATATGGTATGTTTTGAATGAAAACTTCAAGTTTCAAAGGCACTAAATTTGAAACTACAGGTTCAATTTAGTTTTATGAACAATTAGTTCATAATGAAAGGTTCCTGCAAGAAACACATAATGCAATATACTAACTAAGTGTAGCGGATTTAAGGTTCTTCGGGAACTCAAGTGTGAGAGCTTCATTACTACGAAAGTATGTGACGATTGAAAGTATAAAAATAAATTATTGAATTGTTAATGTCCAAAAGTGATCTTCAGGTTAATAATTTTGGATTCATTATCAGATTAATGGACTGCAGGTCACTTTAATTAATTCAATAAATCGGGCCATACTGGGTCGATTGTAGAAGCTAAATAATATTAAAATAATATTATTAGATCGAAAATATAGCCCCAAAATGATTTTGGGCTTGGTGCCATGGGTTAAAAGGCACGGGTTTGGGTGCCTTCAGTATATAAGACGAGGCCCAAAGGACTTTGGGGGTGGGCTGCAGGCCACTGGTCCAAAGAAAAATAGGCCTAAAGGCCTTACGGGAATGGGAGGAACCCCAGTCGTAGCTGGGTTCTTCGTGTAGACCGAAAAAATAGGGGTCATAGGCAGGCCCAGGAAAATTGGGCTGCAGGTTACGTGTCCGCGGGACAAGACCCAGCCCCATGGGCTAGTTGCCGCAGACCTGTGGAAAAGACCCAGCCGACTGGGCTAATGGAATCGGCTAAGGGCTGAGGCAACAACAAGATCCAGTAAGCACGAAGGCCTGCAGACACTCGTGTGGGCAGGGCTATGATGCGAAAATTAACTTAACACACAAATTAAACCCTCTTGTTGACAATTGTAGTATTGATAAGTAGGGATCGTTCTAAACCAGGGATTATAAGGGATTGTTAATCTTCTCTACACTGACTCAAAATCTCAAAAACAAACTTAAAAACACTTAACTAGACTCTAAAGACTTGAACCAAACTTAAAACACTCAAAACAGCTTAAAACAGCTAAATAGACTCAAACTGGACACTAGGAATGACTTTGGACGAAAATTGATTTTAACTTGACTTAAAACACTTAAAAACACAAACTAAGACAGATTTTAACTAATTTGACACACTAAAGTAAAGGGGATTGGGTTTTGGACGAAATTAAATTGAAAACAAGTGAATTAAAGACTTAAACAAAGTTGAACGAATTTGGTGAATTAAATGGATGATGGGCTAGCTAGAGGGTCCTTCTCCACACATGACACACTTGCATACAAATGAATCTCCAGTTGCTTGCTCGATAAACCATGAATGACAATGCCCCAGATTAACAAGCCATCACTAATTAACGCTCAGATTTTCCTTAAGTCATTGAATTGGATGGGATACGAATCATCAACCTAAATCATTCTTCAATAGTTCCCTACATGCACATCATAATAGAGATACAATCAAAGTTCATTAAGTTCTATGAAAATCATAAGCATTGACAAAGCATTCGTAACTATGACATCATGATACTCATGCTAGGAATTTAACTTAACGCGATCGTGACAATCGACCTTCACTACTTGTGAATATAAGTTTGTAACGATTATGTGAAACTCCTTTATATTCTAGCATCAGATTCAAAAGATAGATTACACCTAAGAATGATCCAGCAATCCAAACTTGAATATTAAGCACTCCAAGGGTCCTCCTTCTTCTCTTTGTTGCGGCACAAGGGTTAGGTGAAGGTTTGGATGGTGTATTGTATGGAAGAATGGTTGAAATTGTGAATGGTAGTGAATGGATGTGTTGATGGATTGTAGGCGGCGACAAGGATGTTAGTGTGTGTCTCTGTGGTGATGAATGGTCTCTGTCGATTGCTCGGTAAAAAGGCCACGACAATGACTTATTTATTTAGCTAAGTATGTAAAAACCCTAGGGAATTAAGGCTAGGGTGTTGCAGAATCTTTAGAGAACTGGAAAGTGGTTTATGGTAGAAAATGGGAAAGGGAATAGTCTCCCTTCTGTGGCAAGGAAGAGGGAAACACTTAAGGAGGTGCAACATCCCACTAGGGCTGTGATTTAGGTGTCCTAGAGAAGAAGGGAAAGGTTTTACATGGTTTAGGAATAGGGAAACATGGCAAGGGGAAATGCTGCACAAGGAGGCACAAAGAGGGGACAAAGGGGAGACAAGGCGCAACCTTTGTAGGAATAGGTTGAATTGTGTCTTTCCTTGTCTTCCAAGCTTCCATTTTGACATTTCTTGTCTTCTAGCCTGTTTTGGTCTTCAATTTCGTCCATCCACCTTGCTCCATGCATATGTTATCCATTCTATGCGCAAAACTGCTCCAAAATGACCCAAAATGCACTCCTTTGCCACTTTAGCCCTTTAAACCAATAAACACACGAAAATAGCTCAAAATACTAAAATAACTATGAACTAACAACATAAATGTAGGAAAACAAGCTAACTAAGTCGCATAGATATGCTCCTATCAAATTCCCACACACTTAGCTTTTGCTAATCCTCGAGCAAAAGAAACAAAACAAAACTTAGACCTTCCAACATTGCCTCAGGGATTTCCAATGAAACATGACATGCCAAAGATCACCACTTACATAGATTTTAGCAATCCTTACCCTCGAGCACACATTTAATAATAATCACCACTTACTAGCTCGCATTTAATCAATTAAAACAACATTTTGAATGTAGTAACATGCCTTAGAGAATTCCCTCAATTCCTTACCAGATATACACTCTATTTTCACACGGATTTTCTGACTATACTCTTTATACTAGGTATATGTGAGAAGATTGATGTAAACATGTAGACTAGTACGCACATATGTTTTGAACAAAAAAGGCAATTGCTGGAATTATTAATGCATGTATATATATGATCTCATGAACGGAATGCTACTACTTAGAAGCGAGAACCAGGGATTCCATATGCTCATACCAATTTCAAACTCCACAGATTGAAACACATAACACCCAAGATTAAAGTCTAAGGGTTGTAACGGGGCTAGGGTATTGGCTAACAAAGAAGGGTAAGGATAAACAAACGTTCTTAAAGCAATAATGAGCAAAGTAATGAAATTGACACTTAGAATTCAATTTTGAATACAAAAATCCACTTTAAACACAAAGGGAAGATTCACAAAACACTTAGGGTCAGATTCAATCTTTTGGACCCTTTCTTCAACAACCAGCACTTGTGAGCTCATTCTCACTTATTTTTAACTCTTTTTCTTTCTTTTCTACACACTTTTTCTTTTCTTTTTCTTTTTCCATGTTTTTTTTTCTTTTTCTTTCAAATTTGAGTACATATCCTTCCCCCACACTTGTTTTCTGCATAATGTTAATCAAATTGAATCCCATCTAAGACATGCTCCACTATACTTTAAGAACAAAGGTATGGATAGTCCTATTCTAGGCTAGGTAGGGATAATGGGGCTAACAAAGAAAATAGGCTAAACAAGGATCAAAGGGGTTAAACCTACAAAACAAATGCATGGGATGAAGGCTTTTTGGCTCTGGTGGTAACTACTAAACAACTTCATCTTGTTATATGTTATGCACTCAATTTTAAGCTTTGAATGAAACGGGCATGAGTTCTAGTATTTGAAACTATAATGATGAAAAATGCATTCTAAGTAGCAACCAAGCAAAGAATAATGAGATCAGGCAACGACTTTAGAAAACAAAAACTTTACAGATTAATAACTCTCCAAATAACGTTTAGGCTTAAGTCTCTCAGGGTTGTAGTGTTAGTTTAAGTTCCTTCTTTCAAGCATGTTACAAAAACTGATTTTTTTTTTTTTTTTTTTTTGTGATTACATGTGAATTCGTAAATGTTAACTACAACCAAGTATTAACCAAAGGCATATCGAACGTCCATCCATGTTTATAGCTCTCTTTAACAGTCATGCAATTAAAAACCAAATCCTCATCATTGTGTTGGAAGGTACCCTAAGACACAAACACACAAAAACAACTCTTTTTGGGGTTTTCAAAACTATTTTTTCGATTT
The DNA here is from genome assembly GCF_916048215.2 of Malus sylvestris. NCBI lineage: Eukaryota > Viridiplantae > Streptophyta > Magnoliopsida > Rosales > Rosaceae > Malus > Malus sylvestris. The sequence continues at coordinate 11,614,215 of NC_062264.1, forward strand.
TTTCTTTCTTTTTCTGATATATGACACAAAAACACTTCAAAACTCACTAAAAACACTTAAAAACAGTAAGGAACAACATAAAAGTGATAGGTGAATAAATCCCACGAAAATCAAGCAAAAATAGCTTGGTTACCCCCCCCACACTTAAATCAAACATTATCCTTAATGTTTCACACATAGACTCACACATAAGCAAACAAACAAACAACGAACTAAGCATGGCAAAATAAGTGCAGTAAAGAGAAGGGTTTAGGAATGCAAATCTGGTTATGGAGTAAGAATTTCATCGTTCCCTAGCTGAATGCATGGGTTACCTCCCAAGAAGCGCACCTTGAATTCTATGTCATTTCGTAAGCTTCGAATGTGGACTGCACCATAAGGATAAACATTACTAACAACAAACGGGCCAATCCATTTAGAATGCAACTTATCGGGGAACAAACGTAGGCGGGAGTTGAAAAGCAACACTTTCTACCCTATTGAGAATGTTTTGCCACGAATCATCTTGTCATGGAATGCCTTTGTCTTCTCTTTGTAAATTCGGGCATTCTCATATGCTTCATTCCTAATTTCTTCAAGTTCATTCAATTGGAGCTTCATATGCATTCTAGCCGCATCTGTGTCCATGTTGAATGTTTTGATAGCCTAATGTGCCTTGTGCTCTAATTCCACAGGGAGATGGCATGGTTTTCCATAGATTAGCCGAAATAGAGACATCCCAAGTGGTGTTTTGTAGGCTATACGATATGCCCACAGTGCATCATCCAAACGCAAACTCCAATCTTTCCTAGTGGTGCCAACAGTCTTTTCCAAAATCTGCTTGATTTCTCTATTCGAAACCTCGGCTTGGCCATTTGTTTGGGGTTGATAAGGTGTCGAAACCCTATGCTTGACATTATACTTCTTGAGCAATGCTTCAATGGTCCGATTGCAAAAATGAGAGCCTCCATCACTTATGAAAACCCTTGGCATTCCAAATCTGGAGAAGATGTTAGTTTTGATAAAATCTGCAACCACTCTAGAATCATTAGTATGGGTGGCATTGGCTTCCACCCATTTCGATACATAATCAACTGCAGGAAAAATATAAGTGAAACCATAAGAAGAAGGAAAAGGACCCATGAAATCAATGCCCCAAACATCAAAAATTTCAACATTGAATATGGCAGTTTGCATCATTTGGTCTCATGCACCTATATTACCTGTTCTTTGGCAACGATCACATGTTATGCAAAACGTTTTAGCATCTTTAAAAGAGTAGGCCAATAAAATCCACATTCTAAAACTTTAAATGCTGTTCTTTGTGTGCCAAAGTGACCACCACATGCATATGTGTGACAAAAACTCAAAATTGAATGAAACTCAGATTCATGCACACACCTACGTACAATCTGATCAGGGCAATATTTCCACAAATATAGGTCATCCCAAACATAAAAATGTGCATCCTTTTTGAGTTTATCACATTGGTGCTTGGTTAGGTTGCTGGGAACTTATTTAGACACCAAATAATTCACCAAATCAGCATACCAAGGTTCACTTACCTCAATGGCTAGCAATTGTTCATCAAGGAACGTGTAGTGGATAGGCACGGCATTGGCATCCTCTTCATGCATAATTCGACTTAAGTGGTCAGCCACTACGTTTTCACTTCCTGTCTTGTCCCTTATTTCAATATCAAACTCTCAGAGAAAAAGCATCCATTGAATAAGCCTTGGTTTAGCTTCTTTCTTTGTAAGCAAATACTTCAAAGCTGCATGATTAGTGAAAACAATTACTTTAGTGCCAATTAAATAAGAACGAAACTTATCTAATGCAAACGCAACAACAAGAAGTTCTTTTTCAATGGTGGAGTAGTTCAATTGAGCATCATTCAAAGTGCGGGATGCATAATAGATGACATGTGGTTGCTTGTTCTCCTTTGGCCTAAAACAGCTCCAATTGCATAATCTGATGCATCACACATTGATAGGAGCATATTTATGCGACTTAGTTGGCTTGTTCTTGTGCATTTATGTCGTGTTTCCTTAGTTATTTTAATGTTTAAAGTCATTTTCGTGTGTTTTCAGATTTTAAGGACAAAGTAGGCAAGAAGATGCATTTTGGAGCATTTTGGAGCAAAATGGAGCTTGGAATGCATGTCACATATTTGGAACCAAGGTTTGGACGAAATTGAAGACTTAAAGAGGCTAAGAATGTGAAGAATTAGTGTACAAAGGATCATGAACTCAGCCACAAAAGGACACACATCCTTGCCATGCAATCCACATAGCATTCCCTTTGGATTCCCATGCATGCTTAATCATCCTTGTCCCCTAAAATATTTCTGATTTCATACCTCAATACACTCAATTATCACACTCAATTGCTGCATACCTCTTGTTCCCTTCACCCATCAGATTTCACAACCATTCCATGCACCAATTGATGCTCCATCATCCACATTTGGGATCTAATGCCTTGTGCAACACATGTTGCTGCACCTTTAACTAATTTCTGAAACATTTCACCTCCCCTTTTCATTTCCATGCAATGAACACAATCATTCATGCTCCCTAGCTGAAATACCACTCCATTTTACCCTCCATACTTTGCATCATTGCTCCATTTTCATCCTTGGACCATTGCACACCACAAATTCACCCTCCTTGCTGTGCATTTCCCCACTGCCTAATCTGATTCTCTAGGGTTTTTGGGGCCTATATATACATGTTTACAACCCTTGGCAAAGGGTTGAACCTCCCATATTCATCATTCATGCAGAAAATTCGTCCATACTCACCCTAGGCAGCAAAACACCCCAAAAACACCATTCTAGTGCCTAGAAAACATAACAGCCACTCCACCTTATTCCACCATCTTTGCCGAGTTCTCTACCACCTTCCAACCATCAAACACTCATCCACACTCACCCTAAACCTTTCCATACCATTCCCCATCCATTCTACACCATAAAACTACCCAAAACCTGTCCATAACCCAATCTGCCGCAAGCAAGGGAAAGGAGGAATCTTGGATGCACTTGCTGCCAAGTTGGAGCATTCTAGGTGTTTTCTTTCTTTGGATTTTAATGTCTAATTCATGTAATCTTTGTTTTGCTTTAAGTATGATTGGCTAATTTCGTTTTTGGCTAAGGGTGTATTCAAAACCATGATTATATATGCGAAATGAGTTGATTACTTCCAGTTATTGTTACATAAGTCGTGAATACAATTTGCTTAACCATTTGATTTAGAACTTATTCTTGTATGTTGATTGAGAGTGCACGCTTAATTTGCATGCTTGAATTTGATGCTAGGATATAAATTTGTTTCACCTAATCGTTATGAATTTATATTCGTAAGTAGTGAAGGTCGCTAGTCACGATCGTGTTAAGTAGATTCCTGGCAAGAGTATCATGCTTTTCATAGTTACGAATGCCTTGTCGATGCTTATGATTTCCAAAGAACGTAATGATTCTAACTTGTGTCTTTATCATGCTGTTCATATAAAGAACTTGTTAGGAATAATTTGTTTGCGATGCATATTCATCCAATTCAATGATCCTAGGGAAATCTGAAGGTTAATTTAAGCGGACCTAATTAACTTGGAGTGTTGAGGTTCATAACTTATTGAATTGATAACTGGAAATTGATTTACGTTGCATATATTTCATGTGTGGAGAAGAATCCCTTAGCCATTCCATCATCCATTGATTCTTCATAACTTTGTATTACAATCTGCCATTTAAGTTTATTTTCGTCCAAATCAAATCCCCAATTATTTTGAATTCCTAGATTAATTGGAAAGTGTGTTGGTTTATGTTTTTAAGTGTTTTGGTACAAGTTAAAACCCAAATTCGTCCAATTTGATGCTTTGTGTTCAAAACTGCCCAGAAAGTGGTTTTTAGGCAGTTTTGAGTGTTTGGTTGCTGTTTTGATTCTTTTGGTTCGTTTTAGTGTTTTAGAGTTTAGTTTTGCATTTTTTGAGTCTAATCTAGTGCTTTAAACTTTGTTTTTACATTTCTAAGTCAGTTTTCAAGTGTTTAGCAATCCCTCCTAATCCCCGGTCTAGAACGATCCCTATTTACATACTTTGCTACAATTGATAAAAAGAGGGTTTAATTTTGTGTGTTAACTTATTTTTCACACCACACATTAGTTCAAAAGGAAGGCTCAATCTGGTGGAATGATGATAGGGGCCGAAGTAAGCATGTCCTTGAGGTGTTTGAAAGCCTTCTCACATTCCTCGTTGAACTCAAAGGCCACTGCTTTTTGGAGGAGACGGCATAGGGGCTATGCAATCTTTGAGAAATCCTTGATAAATCGCCTATAGAATCCTGCATGTCCAAGAAAAGAACGAACCTCTCTCACCAAAGTGGGAGAGGGTAAGTAGCGTACAAGATCAATTTTGGACTTATCAACCTCAATTCCTTTTTCAGAGATTATGTGACCTAAAATTATGCCTTGTTTTACCATGAAATGACATTTCTCCCAATTTAGAACAAGGTTAGTTTCAACGCATCTTTTCAAGACTAAGGTCAGATTATCCAAGCAATCATCAAAGGATTTACCAAACATACTAAAATCATCCATAAAGACCTCAATGATCTTTTCAACATAATCTGAAAATATACTTACCATGCATCTTTGGAATGTGACTAGTGTATTGCATAAACCAAATGGCATGCGACGATAAGCAAATGTACCAAATGGGTAAGTGAAACTGGTCTTTTCTTAATCTTCTGGGGCTATTACAATCTGATTATAACCTGAATAACCATCAAGAAAACAATAAAATGCACAACCAGTTAACCTTTCAAGCATTTGATCAATGAATGGCAACGGGAAGTGATCCTTCCTTGTTGTGGCGTTGAGTTTCTTATAATCAATGCAAACTCTCCAACCAGTTTGGATATGTGTAGGCACAAGCTCATTATCTTCGTTATTCACCACAGTGACTCCAAATTTCTTTAGAAACACTTGGACTGGCGAAACCTAACGACTATCAGAGATTGGATATATCACTCCACAATCAAGTAGCTTGATAATCTCCTTCTTTACTACTTCCATCATTAGAGGGTTGAGTCGGCGTTGGGCTTCTCTAGATGATTTAGCCCCCTCCTCCAAGAGTATACGATGCATGCAAGTTGTAGGACGTATACCCTTGATATCGGCCAAAGTCCACCCAATGGCTGTTTTGTATTCCTTCAACACCCTCACCAACTTCCCTTCCTCTTATGCAGTTAGTGTGGAAGACACAATGACATGCAAAGTCTCTTGTTCTCCCAAGAAAACATACTTCAAATGGCTTGGTAATGGTTTAAGTTCAAGGGAAGGTGGCTGTACAATTGAATGTAGCATCTTATTAGTCGAAACTGAACTTGAAATTAAGAGCAAAAGCTTACCATTTTGTAGTGGCAATGACTCTAGGGCAGCCACCATCTCAACTACTTCTTCCCTAGGGTACACGGCATGGGAGCTTTCATACATGCCGTAGGTGTGATTTATTGCTACTCCTAGGTTTTTGAGTCCCATTCCATTTGTAATGACCATTTCAAGTACATCCTCATTCGAATCTTCAAAGTATTGCTGCGCCAAAGAATCAATGATATCAATAGAAAAACAAGAATAATCATCACTAGGGTACTTTATAGTTTTAGAAAGATTGAAATCAATAACTTCCCCCATTAAATTCCATGGATAACATCCCCTTGAACACATCTATCTTAGTACGGACTATTTTCATGAATGGCCTTCCAAGAAGAATCGGCAATGAGGAAGATTAGGCAGAATCCTCCATCTCGAGCACATAGAAATCAGCTGGAAAGATTAAGTGATTAACCTGCACTAAAACATCCTCCAAAACTCATTTTGGATATGCAGTAGATCGATCGGCTAATTGAATAATCACTCTATCATTTTTCAGCTCACCTAAGTTCATAGATGCATAAATTGAATAGGGCATAACATTAATGGATGCACCTAAGTCTAACATTGCATGTTCAAACCGAGTATTGCCAATAACACAAGGAATTGTAAAACTACCAGATCTTTGCACTTAGGGGGCAATTTGCGTTGCAAGACGGCTGAAACATTCTCACCTACCCTTACCACCTCTTTGTTCGAAATCCTCATTCTTGTTGTGCAAAGTTCTTTCAAGAATTTGGCATACTTTGGGACTTGTTTGATTGCATCCAAGAATGGGATATTGACTTGAACATTTCTAAATGTCTCAAGAATGTCTTTGTTACTTTCTTTCTTCTTTGTTTGCATGAATCTGCAAGGGAAGGGTACATTGGGTGGAATAGGGTTAGAATTAACCAAATTTGGACCTATCTTACCTATGTTAGACAGATTGGGGAGTGTAGGAGGCTGTGACATGGTTGTCTCCTTCCTTACCGTAGCCTTGTCATGGTTCTCCTCTTCGAATTGCAACTTCTTGTCCTCTTTTTGGGCTGATTTAGATGGTTGGGGATCCGTTTTTACCTCTTTTCCACTCCTTAAGGTGATTGCCTTGGCAGATTCAAAGCCTCATTTTAGATTGACAATGGTGGAGCTAGGTAGTTTCCCTTATTCTCTAAACTGCCCTATGAACTCCGCCATCTGCCCAATTTGCTTCTTCACTTTATTCATCTCCTTAGCTTGATTTTGCTGGCCCTGCGTTAATGAAGTTAGTAATTGAAAAAGTTTATCATTATCTAAAGACGAACCTAAGTTTATTTGGGCAGATTGTTGTGGAGGTTAAGTGGGTGCGTATGGCCTTTGAAACATCATAGGGGGTGGTTGTCAAAATCCTCCTTGTTGGGTAGGTTGTTGTGGTTCTTTTCACTTGAAATTTGGATAATCTCTCCACCTTGGATTGTAAGTGTTGGAGTAGGGATCATTACGTTGCTGACTGTAGCCTTGAAAACCCACGACATTGAGGGTTTCCCATCCTCCATTCTCAATCAATTGAGGGCATTAATGATTGAGATGTCCTTGCATTAAACACACTCCACATATGGCTGCATTTTGCATTTTAGGTCCATCCACAACCTGTGACACAAGGGTAGTGAGGTTAGCTAATTGAGATTGAATTTCAGAAATTACACTTACCTCATTAACTTGGGGTTGCTGCCGTGGAATGTCTCTTTCTGCAATGCCTTCATATTGTTATGCATTCAACGCTCTATTTGCAATTAAGATCTTTGCAGCCATTGGGGTTTTGTCCACTAAAGCTCCTCCTGCTGAAGCATCAAGCATTTGTCTTTTAATACGAAGAAGTCCTTCATAGAAATATTGAAGTAAAAGCTCCTCCTTCATTTCGTGTTGTGGACAAGAAGCAACTAACATCTTGAAATGCTCATAATAGGCTGCAAACGACTTTCCATGGTTTTGCTGGATGCCACTAATTTTCTTCCTCAAGAGAATGACTCGTGAGGTTGGGAAAAACTTCTCTAAGAATGCTCTCTTCATGCTTTCCCAAGAAGTAACTGTTCCAGGTGCCAATTCATACCACCAATCCTTAGCCTTGTCCATAAGTGAGAATGGAAAGGCCTTCATCTTCAATATGTTTCCATCAACGTTGATTGGGGTCATGCTTGAACAAACCACTTCAAATTCCTTGAGATGCTTGTTTGGATTCTCCATGGACGGCCCATGGTATTTGGAAATATGGTGCAGCAAGCTTGACTTCAATTCGAACTCTTTGGTCTTGCCTTAAGCTACCATGGGATATTGAATGCATATGGGCACGGCATTGTCCAATCCCGAGGCTGAAAATTCCTTGATTGTTCGATTGTCCACTGCCATGACTTGTCCTCCCTCTACTTCTTGAGCCATGGGGGTTTCTTCCTCTTCTACTTCTTCTTCTTTAAGCACGGGGTTAGGGCTAGGTGGATTAGATTCTTGCTGGTTCCTCTTCCTTCTCAAAGTCCTCTCAAAATTGTTGTCAAAGTCAAAGATATGCTCATGAACAGGTTGAGAACTCCGAGTCATAAACTAGTACCTAAAAACAAGAAAATAAAAGAAGGTCAGAAACTAGAAACAAAAACAAATGAAAATAAACAAAAATTAAACCCTCTTGTTGACAATTGTAGTACGAATAAGTAGGGATTGTTCTAAACGGGGATTATGAGGGATTGCTAATCTACTCTACACTAACTCAAAATCTCAAAAACAAATTTAAAAATACTTAACTAGACTCTAAAGACTTGAAACAAACCTAAAAGACTCAAAACAGCTTAAAACAACTAAATAAACTCAAACTGGACATTAGGAATGATTTTGGATGAAAATTGATTTTAACTTGACTCAAAACACTCAAAAACACAAACTAAGATAGATTCTAACTAATTTGACACACTAAAGTAAAGGGGATTGAGTTTTGGACGAAATTAAAGTGAAAACAAGTGAATTAAAGACTCAAACAAAGTTGAACAAATTTGGTGAATTAAATGGATAATGGGCTAGCTAGAGGGTCCTTCTCTACACATGACACACTTGCATACAAATCAATCTCCAGTTGCTTTTTCGATAAACCATGAATGACAATGCCCCAGATTAACAGTGCCATCACTAATTAACTCTTAGATTTTCCTTAAGTCGTTGAATTGGATGGGATACGCATCGTCAACCCAAATCATTCTTCAATAGTTCCCTACATGCACATCATAATAGAGATACAATCAAAGATCATTAAGTTCTATGAAAATCATACGCATTGACAAAGCATATGTAACTATGGCATCATGATACTCATGCTAGGAATTTAACTTAACGCGATCGTGACCAGTGACCTTCACTACTTGTGAATATAAGTTTGTAACGATTATGTGAAACTCCCTTATATTCTAGCATCAGATTCAAGCATGCAAACTAAGTAGGCCTCCTTAATCAACAAACAAGAATAAGTTTTGAATAAAACAGTTAAGCAAATTGCATTCACACTTTATGAAATCATAACTGGAATTAGTCAATTCATACTGCAAATAGGATTATGGTTTCGAAATTCCCCCTAGATATAAGGGGTTTAACTCCTCATGTTCACAAAACAAAGATAAACAAACTTAAACATTGAAATCAAAAGATAGATTACACCTAAGAATGATCCAGCAATCCAAACTTGAATATCAAGCACTTCAAGGGTCCTCCTTCTTTTCTTTGTTGCGGTATAAAGGTTAGGTGAAGGTTTGGATGGTGCATTGTATGGAAGAATGGTTGAAATTATGAATGGTAGTGAATGGATGAGTTGGTGGATTGTAGGCTGCGGCAAGGATGTTGGTGTGTGTCTCTGTGGTGATGAATGGTCTCTGTCGATTGCTCGGTAAAAAGGCCACGACAATGACTTATTTATTTAGCTAAGTATGTAAAAACCCTAGGGAATTAAGGCTAGGGTGCAGTAGAATCTTTAAAGAACGGGAAAGTGGTTTATGGCAGAAAATAGGAAAGGGAATGGTCTCCCTTGTGGGGCAAGGAAGAGGGAAACACTTAAGGAGGTGCGGCATCCCACTAAGGTTAGGATTTAGGTGTCCCAAAGTGTCCTAGAGAAGAGGGGAAAGGTTTTACATGGTTTAGGAATAGGGAAACATGGCAAGGGGAAATGTTGCATAAAGAGGGACAAAGAGGGGACAAAGGGGAAACAAGGCGCCACCTTTGTAGGAATAGGTTGAATTGTGTCTTTCCTTGTCTTCCAAGCTTCCATTCTGACTTTTCTTGACTTCTAGCCTCTTTTGGTCTTCAATTTCGTCCATCCACCTTACTTCATGCATATGTTATCCATTCCATGCCCAAAACTACTCCAAAATGCCCCAAAATGCACTTCTTTGCCACTTTAGCCCTTTGGACCTATAAACACACGAAAATAGCTCAAAATACTAAAATAACTATGAACTAACAACATAAATGTAAGAAAACAAGCTAACTAAGTTGCATAAATATGCTCTTATCAGGCTGCAAGCCCGTGGTGAAGAGACCCAAACTAGGCGCATGACCTAGTTGTTTATACAGTGCCATAGTGGTGCGGTGGGTGTGCCGCACCATGTCCAAGTTCCCCTTTTTGCTCTTTGTTTTTTTCAAAATCCCTTAGGGTTTAGGAAAACCCTAAATATGCTTTTAATTTAATTTGTACTTTGACTCACAAATTCCACATAACAATTTAATTGTGCGATGCATGAAACAAATATATATATATTGACAAATATATGAACATATACAATATATATATCAAAAGGAAAATATAAACATAGAGGGGTTCATGCATCATAGGGAATGTTTTCATGCTTCGTGGACGTTTCAAATATCTTCTTTTATTTTAAGCGTACCTGATTAGCAGAAAACAAATAAGCCTTTCAATTTGTTGGATGACAGCCTCCTCCAATGATGCTTCAATTCCTCAGCTTCCGGCAAGAGGATGCTGATAACATGTTGTAGGTCTATTTGATTGAACGATCTAGGGTTTAGAGAGAGAAAGAGAGGGGGGGCAAGCCACTATTAGAGAGAAGAGAGATTGATTTAATTGTGAGGTGTGTTTGATTCACCCCATTGTGCCTTTATTTATAGTAGTAGGAAGGGTAAACCTTTCGCTTTAAGGATTACAACATTTAATAGGTAATCTACTCCTAATAGGAATATAAGATACATTCCTAGATATTTGACTGCAACAAAAAGAACCAACTATAGGTAAATTATTTACATATACAATCTAGATATTTGATTCACATAAAAAATGTAGGTAAATCACGTGTGCATAATTTACCTACTATTATTGAAATTTCCCTACTTGCATAATTTACCTACTATTATATTAATTTACCTAGCATAATTTAGGAAAAATGCCAACAAAACATGAGAATATTATTTGCATATATCATAGGTAAATTTAGGGGTGGAAAAAATTCCCAAAAATCCCGAACCGAACCGAAAAAATCCCGATCCCAAACCAAAAATTTCCCAAACCGAAATTCCCGAAATTTTTGGGATGCTATCCCGAACCGATCCTGAAATTTTGGTACGGGATTCGGGATTGGCTTCTCGATATTTCGGGAATCCCATACCGAACCGAAAATATATATTATTAATTATTATATATATATATATATATTTATACATATATATTATTCTTTTATAATTGATTATGGACTTTACGGTTTGAACTTATTACAGAGAATGGAATATGTTATGAATTATGATATGACGTAAGCAATGTTGTTTTATTTATGTCGAAGCCAAGAATGTTGGAACAGCTAGTTACTATGCTTGAGTCTCTTTACCGTTTACACCAATAAATGGAGCTTGTTGGCATTGTAAATATGTATTTTACATATGCAGATTGCTGGTAAATGGACAGCAAAGCAGCGCAAGGTAGCAATGCTTGTCAGTCAAGTTAAGAGCCTTCAAGCAAAGTTTACAGTTTGCAATCCAATGCTTGTGCCCCGATATGAGATTATATTTGCATTTAAACTAGCAAGAGATGCAATAGATTCTCAGTCTTAGACTAACCAGCCTGCACAATCTATCACTTCCAAGAATGTGAATGAGACTTGCTTGATATGTTTGCACAATCTAACAATTCATTCAATGAGTTACATAAGCATAATATGTCAAATTTTAGTCCAAAAGTCCAAAAGCCCAAAACCATTTCGGGATTCCTGATTTGTCCTGAAATCCCGAAACTATTTTGGGATTCCCAAAAATTGGGATTCCCAAAACTTTGGTTTGGGATCGGTATTCAAATTGGGATTCCCGAAAATTTTGGTTTGGGAATCAGGACAAGGGTTTCGATATGGGATCCCATACCGAACCACCCCTAGGTAAATTGCCAAAAGAAATATGAGAATATTTTGTTTATATACTGTAGGTAAATTACAGACTATAGGGCGATATTATTTATATAGGTAAATTAGGGACGTTTAACTATTATATATAAAGAGAATAATTACACCGAATAATAATGTAGTCATTATTTAAAGTAATGCACTAGATTGTTGATTAAAAGTAAATAAATAGAAAAAACGTCAGAATGATTAATTAGATTTTAAGGCCCTTGATTGAAGCTAATTTTCAAGTGTGGGTTGGGGCAAAAATTGTAAATAATTTGTATTAGTAGGTTACTTATATTCTTATGTGGCAATTTATTTGACTTTTGGGTTTTTGTTGGATGTTTCCCAACACCATATCGACTTTGATGTGGGTGCGATAGGTGATGCTTGTTATTGGAGGTTAATAGGGTTTTATGGTTATCCTACGGTGTTTGATCGAGATAAGTCATGGCAATTGTTAGATAATCTTTACGGTGGTGCGTCCTATCCATGGCTTTGTATTGGCGACTTCAATGAGGTTTTACATGCTATTGAACAGGAGGGAGGTAATCTTCGGTGTGAACATCAGATGGTGGGTTTTTGTAACATAGTGGAGAAGTGTCAATTGAATGATTTGGGATATTCAGGTAACATGTTTACGTGGTTCACAACGAAAAGGGGGAGGCATAAAGGTGCAGCTTGATCGAGCTTTGGGGACTCAACCGTGGATGGACCTCTTTCCGGGGTTTAGAGTGCAGTATTTGAACAAAACATCTTCTGATCATGTACCCATTTTGCTATGAGGAGACCTGGAATATGCATGAGGGGTAAGAAAATGGTGCGACACGGTATAAAGAGGGGTAAGAAAACGTTTCGCTATGAGGATGTGGAGCCAAAAATAATCACAAGGCGACACGTGAATTTTTGACAAAATAAGACAAAACTACCCTTGAGGCATACCGAGATTCCTACGCGCAAGCAGCAGGCAATTATCCCTCAACCAAGTCAAAAGTGCCCAAAATAGGTATCAACTTAAAACCTAATTTATTCATATATTTCCCATTTCATTATTTAGCTAATCAATTAGCTAAATAATATACTTATTCCTTTCATATTTCCTAAAATCATAATAATTGACTAATTAAGGGATTAATTACCTAATCAATCCCTTAATTATCAATTGAAACACCCATCCAAACCTAAAACTACTAAAGTGGCCGGCCAATCCCATCAAGAAAAGTAAACCATCTTATTCTCCACCTTTTCCACTATTTTCCCTTTTTAATTACCCTAATTAACTAGCCAGTTAATTCCAAAAACCACCAAAACATTCATTTTATGTTTAATAGCCAAATAAATTGGCTAATTAAACCTAAATCAATCACAAAAACCCTAGCTAGGCCGGCCACCCCTACCCTATAAATAGATTCCCATTTTCACCAAAAGATCATTCAAATTCTCTTACAAAAAATCCCAAATACTCTAAACACTATTTCTCTCTAAAATTCTAACTTTGGCATCGGAGGTTCTTCGGCTAAAGCCCCCCCATTCATCGTGGGCACGTGAGGCTTTTGGCCTTAACCTAAGGTGTTAGTTGTTTTGTAGGTGCAAAATCGTCCAAGATCGAGGAGGAGAAAATTTGCATCCACAAATTGGTGCTTTCATTGAGAGTTGAAATCCATACTCATAGAAGACTCTCGCACAAGAAGGTTTTTTCTTTATTTTCTAGTCCATTAGAATATTTTTCATACGTTCTTATTATTAGAATTTTTTTACTTGCAAAGGTTCTTTGATAAAACGTATAAGCAAAATATAATGGCTAGAAATTTAGAAAATTCCACAAGTGAAAATTCTAATGTTCAAGAAATGGGATTGCAGAGATCTGTGAGGCTAAATACGACAATAAGTGGAGCAGCACCACCACCACGAGTTTCCACCATGGGAACCACCACGGTGGCTACCTCGGTAGCCACCCGTGGCGAGGTCCATGGTGCCTTCACCATGGCTCGAGCCGTGCTATCCAAGGCTCACGGCACTAAGGCCACGGCCCAAGTCCTGTCATCCAAGTTTGCACGGGCCAGGGCCCAAGCCTCGCATTCGCATGCATCACATACTAAGCAGCCTGCTCCCACCAAGTAGCCCACTCCCGTTGCCCAGCATGCTTCTGCCAAGCAGCCTGCTCTCATGACCCAGCCTGCTTCCGACGAGCAGCCCACTCCCGTGGTCCAGCCTGCTTCCGTCGAGCAGCCCACTCTCATGGCCTATCCTGCTCCAGTGGCTTTCAAAACAGCCCAAGTCGACCCAAGACTATCTCAACCATCCGGACCTACCATCGAGCTGGGGGCATTCTCACCACATTTTTTCGTGGATTTGACATTTCCCAACTCAAACCTCGCACCCGGAGTCTACCACCCTTCCACTGCCCAAATAGTCCTATTCCTTCCAAGCTCTTCCAATCCAAATGGCGAACAACACTTGTTTCGACAAGTTATAGAGTTGACAAGCGCCCTTGCACAACAGACAACCTTGGTGAATCAACTTTTGCAACGCATTGGGATCCAACGTGCCCCGGACAAGGTATGTCGAAGTAGGACAAGGGCAGACAGACCTTTCCATCAGCGTCCCGGCAAACAGCCAATCGACCAGCCACGAGCCGAACGTTTGGGCAGTGTACACTCCCGTCTTAGCGCGCGGAGGAGCATGCACTCTCAACTAGGCCCACGGATGAGCATACATTCACGGTTGGGGTCATACTCCGATAGTCAACATGAGCAACCTTCCGGACAAATTGTCCATTCGTGGATAAGCCCACAAGGAGCATCCTTCACCTCACATCAAAGTAGGCAGCATGACGGACGAAGAAAAGCAGTCACTCAATCCAGCTCAAGTTCAACCAGCAGCCTGCGAAGAACTCGTTCGCCTGCTAGGAACGCACCACATGCACTGCATTCGCGGCATAGATAAGCCAAACACATGGAAGAGCAGCTTAGACCAGCAAGTCATGGTTGGGGGCAGCCGAGAGCTCTGCTACCCCAACAAAGGCAAATTCAAGAAGAAGTAGAGAGACTATTGACCAAGCGATTGCATGATTTCCAACGCAACGAGGTTACCGACGAGGCATTACAACGAAACATGACCAACATAAGCAGGTCACCCTTCACGGACGAGATCGAGCAGGCAGAGCCTCCACGCGAGTTCAGCATGCCACATTTCACATCTTTCAAAAGGGATGAAGACCCGGAGAGACACTTAAAGTGCTACCGAAGTGCAAAGATCCTTTATCGAAACAATGATGATCTCATGTGCAAGATATTCGCCACCACTCTACAAGGGGAGGCGCAAGATTGGTTCTACACCCTGCCGCCACAATCTATCAGGAATTTCTACGAACTTTCTTTGGTTTTCACCAAAGAATATTCATTTTATCGCTCGATCAAAAAGAAGTCTGACCATTTGTTCGACGTCAAGAAGAACCCAAACGAGTCGATTCGCGACTGTATGATAAGGTTCAAAGTAGAGAAGGTAAAAATAATCGGATGCAACGACTCGATAGCTAGAGCAGCCTTCCAAAAAAAACTTCCAGCAGACTACCCGCTATTCGGAAAATTGATCATGAAAGAAGATCTAACTCTGGCAGACTCTTTTGTTTTGGCAGAAAAGCATGCACTTTAGGATGAGGCTCGCCAATGCACATTCAAGGACTTGAAGAAGTACCCGACATCACCTCCCTAGAAGCAGTGGATGACTTATTCGCATGTTTGATGGTATCTAAAGTAGCAATAAGCTCTACCATCATGCGAGAAGAGTTGGGGGCCCGACTACCTGTATTCTACAGTTCAAAAGCTCTCCTCGATGCTATTAAAAATTCAAAAGCTAACTTTGCCGATAATTGTTGTAACCCAAAAGCTTAAGTTTTACATTCAAAAGCAAGCAGTCATCATCATGACGCACTATTCTGCCGAATCCAAACCGGCGAAGATAAAGGCGTAGACCCTGGCAGATGCAAAGTTTTCTGACGAACGCAACAACTAGGCCCAACGACACCCCGAAGGCAGCCGAGCACACTTTAGCCACACCTGCTCCCTCAATGGAGATTTCTGGCATTTGCATGTCGACGGCGCATTCAACTACGAAGGCTCGTGAGCAGCCGTGGTTCTTGCCACCCCAAACGTTTCAATGCTTAAGCAAGTGATCACTCTAAACTTCAAAGCATCTAACAACGAAGCTGAGTACGAAACCCCACTAACAGGCCTTTGAATGACAAAAGACTTGGTGGTGAAAAAGCTTTCCATTCATTCCGAGTCCTAGCTAATCACCAGCCAGACTACCAGGGGCAAAGGCATGATGATCGTGGCAACCAATTACTTCACCAAATAAGTAGAAGCATAGCCTATGACGATCATGGTTCAGACGAACATAGAGCGCTTCATATGAAAGAGTATCATTTGCCGATTTGGCATCCCTTAATCCATCGTCACCGACAACGGCCCGTAATTCGTGGGCAAAGATTTGGCGAAGTTCTTCCAAAAATATGGCATTAAGCAGCACATGTCTACGCCAAGCTATCCTCTAGGCAATAGGCGGGCCAAAGCATCCACTAAGATGATCCTCAACTGCCACAAGAAATCCCCCACCAATAAGAAAAGAAAATGGCCAGATGAACTCCAAGGATGTCTATGGGCATATCGTACAACTAAAAGACGAGCAACCGAAAGGCGATGGCCACAAGCTTAGATCTGGCAGAAGAGAAGCGCGAACAGACTATCACTCGCATTGTAGCCTACCAGCATCAACTCCTCTCCAGCTACAACAAAAGGGCCAAGATCCGACAGTTCCAGCCCAGAGATCTGGTCATAAGAAAAATCTTCATCACTGCCAGCGGAAAAGGTTCCAAAAAATACGGATCCCATCTGGGAAAGTCCGTACAAGATCAGCAGAGTAGGTGGCAAGAACAATTACACCCTCGCCACCATAAAATGACAAAAAGATCGAAAAACAATGGAACGCCTACAATCTGAAGAAGTACCATGTGTGACCTCTCGCTATATCAAAGCCCGAAGACTCAAGCAGCTCAACGGGCACTATCTCACCGGCGGAGGATTATCCAGTTGTTATGCAGTTCTTACCTTACATCTAAGTTCTCGTTCGTTTAACTCGTTTTTCAATAAGGAATTCAGAAGTAATCACGACTTGGCTTGGCTGCATGCTTATAACAACTGATCACTCCTGCACTTCAAAAGAAGACCGCGCCCTTCTTAGGAACTTACCGCAGGAATTGCGCCCCCCGAATGACCAACCATGCTCTCCAGTGCGAGAGGGTAAACTAATTGCTTTCCAACACGAAAGGGTAAACCAATTCCCCAACACCCACATGGGTCAGCTATCCAAGAACGGGAGGATAAACTCTACACTCCGAATATCCAGACGTGGATGAGCCGGGCTGCCCTAGTATAACTAGATGCACGATGGCTTGCGCCGGGATTCCTAGAAGTAGCCGCAATGGTCTTTTTTAAGGCTTAGCTAACTGAAAGATTTTGGGTCTCTTGGCCTAATCCATGGGGAACCGGGCCCTAGAGACGGAGAGGGCACATTACGCAGTACATCCGATGGACAACTGTCCTGGAATCCTAAAGCTGCTACCGAGTGCACTAAGGTAGCCTACGGATTCCGGAAGACTACCTACAACTTGCCCTTCGAGCAGTAAAGCCGCACTAGACTTATACAACCACACATTCTTGTGAAAGGTTAAACAAGCTAACACGCATATACGAAGTTTTATCCATTGCCGACATGCTACGTAGTCGATAAGCTTCATCTCTGCCAAGCGCGGAACAACCTACACCAAGTCCTAAAGTGTTGTGATACTTGCTACGCAACCTACAGAATTGGAGAAAGTCAAGGTTAACAGCCTAGTGGTTACGCAAACTTGTCTGCTTCTGTAAGTAAGGCATCCGGCTGCCAACTGATGCGAAATATATAAGCACACAAATTAAACCCTCTTTTTGACAATTGTAGTAAAGATGTAAGTAGGGTATCGTTCTAGGCCGGGGATTAGGAGGGATTGCTAATCTATTCTAAATTAATTTAAAAATATTAAATAAGACTTAAGGACACAAAATTAGGCTAAAAACTCTAATAACTCGAAACACACTTAAAATGACTCAAAATAATGAAAACAATTAAATTAAACACTAGGAACTGAAATGGACGGAAATTAAATTAAAAGACTAACAATAAAGAAAACTAACTAAAAAATATAATTTAATAATGGATGGGTGTTTGGTTTTGATGAAAAGTAAATTAAACTTAATTAAATTACAGAATTGACAAAAACATGAAATTAAGGTGAAATGATAAATGACGGACTAGCTAGAGGGTTCTTCTCCACACATGTTATACTTGCATACAAAATGATTTCAAGTTGTTCTTTTAATAAATTGTGAATTTCAATACTCCAGATTAACCGTGAACAGCACTTTTTTAATCTTCAAGTTTTTCTTAAGTTATTGAATTGGACGGGAAAACGCATACAACAATTCAAAACATTCTTCAAAAGTCCCCTACGTGAAAAGCACAATAGAGATACAATCAAAGATCATTAAACTTTGTGAAAGCTATAAGCATTGACGAGGCATTCGTAACTATGAAAAGCATGATACTCTTGCCAAGAATTTACTTAACACGATTGTGGATAGCAACCTTCACTACTTGTGAATATAAGTTCATAACGATTAGGTGAAATTCACTTATATTCTAGCATCAAATTCATGCATGTAAATTAAGTATGCATCCTTAATCGACATACAAAAATAAGTTATCAATCAAGCAGTTAAGCAAATTAAATCACAACTCAGAAATCACAACTGAAGGTAATCAATTCATATTACAAATATATACATGGCTTTGAATTAACCTCTAGCCAAAATAAATTTAGTTACACATTATTAAAAACAGAAATAAAATATAAGTTTGGAAAGATTTAACCGAAAGAGAAGGCAGCTTGCTGCTTCTGTTTTTCTCCTCCCCGAGGCTCACGCTGCTCGCCAGTCTGAGTCCGCAAGGCAGCTCGCCTTCTCGGTTTTCTGCTGCCGCAAGGCAGCTGTCTCTTCGTCCAGCCCTCTCTCCCCCGCGTCAATCTATCCCTTTTATTTCTGTCCCCCTCCCCTTGCTGCGTCAGTCCTCTGGTCCCCGCTGCCCTCTCCAGCTGCTAAGGCAGCTTTTGGTTCTTTTTTTTTTTATTCCTTTCCTTCTGGCAGCCTTGCTGCTTTTCTCTTTTCTCCTCGCAGTCTCCACACCGCAAGGCAGCTCAGCTGCTTCTTTATTTTTCTTCCGTCTTTTCCGCTCTTCTTTGCCAGCCAGTCCGAGTCCCACTCTCTTTTCTGTTTTTATTCCTTCTGCAGTCCACGTGCTTGCTGGCATGTCCACAATTTCTTTTATTCTTTTATTTATTATTCTTCCTTGCCACAGAAGAATGCCATCAGCCCTTTTTCCTTTCTCATGTTCTCGACATAGCAACAGTAAAGGAACAGTAATCTTCACTGAGCATGTGCACTTGATGACTGATGAGATTCTGCAGTAATGGAATGACTACACACATGCGGTGATCATGTGTGTGGCTTTAGTGCTCTTTTCAAGGTATAAGCTGGAAAATATTTTTGGCAGCAAGATTCTTTTGTGCTATTTTTATTTTCTTTGCATAACAAATCCTATAAATACAAAAATAACGTAAATAGCTCAAAAATATAAGGAACTAACCAAGAAAAGACGAGTGAATTTGAAGTAAAAATATATATAAATATGATCCGATCAAATACCCCCATACTTAACTTTTGCTAGTCCTCGAGCAAAACAAAGAAAACATGAAAAAGTAATAACATGAAAAACATTAGCTTCCCTCTATGTGACCCTCATAGAATTTCATTCAAGAAAACAAATCATCAAGAACCATAGCTAACACCAACAAACTAATCCAAGTTCATCTTCCTTATTCAAATATTAGCAGTAATCTTCGAATCATCCTTGAAGTGTAGTGTGTGAGATAGCCATGCTAATGCAATTTCAAGTTTTTATTTTTAAAATCATCATATGCAAACTAGCGACTTTCTCACGGGATATGCACTCAATCACACATGTGTTTAGTTTTAATGTGTTTCGCTCAAAGAAACAAATGTGAAATTTCTACCATAAGCTTGCATAAAGATCACTTCTCCACAGTCATAATTGCAAAACTTAAATCAAGAGGACTTTTATTGGATGTAATGAGGCTTAGGGATAGGGTTATTGAAATGAAAGAATAGGAAAACACAAGTTCCAAGCTACATTGCAAGCAATTCTTTTGTTTAGATTTATAAGAACTCAAGCTCTCCAACGATTCTTCTGATACCTCCAATCACACCCTTAAACTGAAACTTTAAAAACTTTTTATTTTCTTTGTATACTCTTTCTTTTTTTTTTTTTTTTTTTTTTTTTTTTTTTCTTTTCTTTTTAAATACAAACATGAAATACCCCCACACTTATTCTTTTGCTAAACACCTTCAAAGTACTTCACAAACATTTCTCATAAGACAATCCCGCATTGCTCACTAGCTTGCTTGGAAAGGGTAAGGAAAAATGTTTCAGGCATAAGGGTAGACATATCTGGTGATGAGAAATAAAAGGCTCAACATACACGGCTCAAATTGGCAATCTAATGATATCATTTTTCTTTGGGAAACATGGTTATTTGGGCCATGGTGGTAAACCTAATGCCTCTATCATTTCCAAGTTCATGCAATCAATGACAAACATTTCGAAAGATCGTTACGCAAGTTCTAGAGATGTATCTCACATAAGTTCATCACACATGAAAGAATAGGAGTGTATGAAAAATGCACACACTTTTAATAGGCTCAAAAACTCACATAGGATGTATATGGTCACTAAATTCACATATGAAGCTTTAAGTCATACTTTAGTTTCACATTAACAAGGCTATGTGCATTTGGTTTTTCAAAGATGATCAAACATGTACAAAACTAACAAGAGAATTAGGAATTTCACAAAACACATGTTAACTAAGTTCTTGATGATCATGGTTCAAATTTTATCCAATTATATCATTGGGTCGGGAAACTAACAAAAATCTAATTCAAAACAATAAGGGAAACAAGACAATATTTTTGGATTTTTAAATTTTCCGATTTTTTTAATTTTTTTTAATTTTTTAATTTAATTTAATTTTTTTTTTTTAAGAAAACAAAACTAATTAAGAAAACAAAAAACAACAACATAGAAACAAATGAAACCAGTTCGTAGTCGAAGGTACAAAAAATTTTAATTTGGTCATTTTTTATACTCTTTACCCCCAAACTTAAACTGGACATTGTCCCCAATGTCAGAAAACACTATAATGCAAATAAAAATAAAATAAATAAATAAATAATAAGAAACAAAATAAAACAATGGGACTGAAAACTTCCCTAATTTGCAGTAAAATCAAGCGATGACCCCCAAGCTAAAATTCTGCAATCAACTTCAAGGGTGGAAAGAACCAAAAGTTCCTGCAAAGAAAAGAAATAATTCAGTTAAGTAACGCAAGAAAATTGTAAAAAAAATGCAAACGAAAAATTGAAAATCACAATAAAAGACAATGAATAGAACTAATAAGTGATCATTGGTCGTGCTTGTTGACTTTCCACAGCTTTGATCTCGAACTGATTTGGAATTCTGAGCGAGAATTGCACAGTCTGCATTCTTCTCTGCTTGTTTCCTCTGCACGGCGGGCAGGCACGAGGGAGAGGTGTTGGTCTGTTTCTTTCTTCAATCTTTCCAAGTGCCCACCTCTTGCTTTCTTTCTCCTTGTCCCTAGCTGAGGATGAATCAGCACGTTGTCTCCACATGCTTCGAGGTATCATTTTCACCTCCCTTACTTGTCCCCCAAGTAGATGTGGTAGACAAAACGGAAGCATAAGATGAAGAAAATGAGTACTCGAGAGCAAGGCTAGGTAAGCAATCAGGAAGGGGTTCCAGGCAGTTGGCTCCAGATTGGAAGATTGATACCAAGTGCTGGCTGATTGCTCTCTTTCTCCTTGTCGGAAAACAAAGACAAGGAGAAGGACATGGAGAAAGCATGATATGAGATACTCTTGCTTTCAACCTTTATGATATGAAATACTTTTGCTTTGAATGGGTTGTTCGCAAGAGTATCCCAAGGAATGAGGAACACTGAGTGACTCGAGAGGATTCTTTGGGAATGCATTTTCGGAGATGAAGAAGTGTTGAGAGGGTGTGCTGAGAGAGTGTGCTTTTGCTGTGGAAGACGAAGGTAGATACTTATGGGACTTTTCTTCACAACCGGAACTATTCTCTCACTCATTGTCGGCAGCCGGTGGATGGATGAATAGTACAAATTACGCGCTTTCTGACAAAGCTGCCCGTAATTTCCGCAAAGCTGCCAGTTGCATGTGACGAGTGACAACACGTCTGGACAAATTGATCTTACGAAATCCGGGGTTCGGCTCGTGGTTTCTGAGCAAGCTCAGCTTTTGAGAATTGCAACGCCTCTTTTGAGAAAAGAATCCGGCTTTTGAGAAAGGAAACTCCTCTTTTGAGAAAAGAATCAGGCGCTTGAGAAATGAGCCCCGACTCTTCGATTTGCGAGAGGACGCTTCATCGATTTCTGAGGAGCGCCTCTTTGATTTCTTCCTTTTATAGAGGCGTTAATTTTGTTCCACAACACACTTGAGCACCCTCTTGTAAACATTCCCTTCTTGCACTTGTTTAATCTTGATCATTCCGAATCTCTTCTTTCTTCACCACCTCTGAAAATGTCTGGCCCTTCCGATCGTCGTTTTGACTTGAACATTGGTGAAGAGGCAACTCCGCCTTCACCAGACAACATATGGCGCCCGTCCTTCATATCCCCTACCGGTCCCCTTACCGTGGGGGATTCGGTGATGAAAAATGACATGACCGCTGCAGTGGTGGCCCGAAACCTTGTCACCCCCAGAGATAACAGACTGCTCGCTAGACGGTCCGATGAATTGGCGGTTAAGGAGTCTCTGGCTCTTAGCGTGCAGTGTGCGGGTTCTGTATCCAACATGGCCCAACGCCTATTTGCTCGAACCCGTCACGTTGAATCGTTGGTGGCTGAAATACAGAGTCTCAAAGAGGAGATTAGAGGACTCAAGCATGAAAATAAACAATTGCACAAGCTTGCACACAATTATGCCACAAACATGAAGAGGAAAATTGACCAGCTGCAAGACACTGATGGTCAAATTTTACTTGATCATCGGAGGTTTGTGGGTTTGTTCCAACCGCATCTTCCTTCGTCTTCTGGGGCAGCACCGCGTAGTGAAGCTCCAACTGATCAACCTCTGATACCTCCTCCTTCCGTGGCCCCGCCGACTGCTGAAGCCCCGCCTACTACTGAAGCACCACCCGACCAATGAATACTATTAGTTTACTGATCGGATCATATTTATATATATTTTTACTTCGAATTCACTCGTCTTTTCTTAGTTAGTTCCTTATATTTTTGAGCTATTTACGTTATTTTTATGTTTATAGGATTTGTTATGCAAAGAAAATAAAAATAAGCACAAATGAGTTTTAAATAATAAACAGAAAGAATATTGGTTTTATTTTTGGATTAGGTTTTATTTTGGTTTATTTTGGTTTATTTTATATGCATTGAATTGATTGTTTCATAGAATATTGGTTTTGGATTTGTTACTTGAATTTGTTCTTAATTCCCAACTGCTACTAATTTAGAGTTTATGATACAAATTAGTTTTGTATTATTTTGTCAAGGAAGAATCCAAGGACAGCAAGCTGCCTTTGCAGCTGGAGGAAAGCAAGTCAGCGACAAAGGGATCCAAGGAAATCAGAAGAATTAGGGGACAGCAACTGGCAAAGCAGAGGAAATGGAGGAGTCCACACTGGGGACGGGAAAAGAATCCAAAGAAGGGGAGAGAGACTGGCAGATCAGAAAAGAAGGCGCGGGGAATAAAGAAAAAAAAAGATAGCTGCCTTTGGCAGCTGGAGGGACGGAAAGGCAGCGTCATTTGAAAAGCTAAAAAGGAGTCTGCCAGAGAGAAAAATAAATAAAATAGAGGAAGGAGGTACGGGACAGAAGGGGGGGTCTTGGAGCGGGGTGGACAGAGGGGCTGCCCTTTGGGCAGCTCGCAGACACGGCAGGAGCGAGAAAGGCAGAGGCTGCCCTTTGGCAGCAGAAGAAACTTGAGAGACAGGAGAGTCCACAGAGACGGAAGAGGTGCTGCCATTTGGCAGCTTGAGGAAGAGAAATAGAGAAACCGAGGGGAGAGAGGTCAGAAAACAGGCGCAGAAAAATAGAAATAGAGGAAGGCACGGGATTGGAAGGCAGGGCAGAGAGATAGAAGCTGCCTTTGGCAGCGTGGAAGAAGGCGTGGGGAGAGAGAGAGAGCACAGAAAACTGTGCGGAAAAAAAGAAAAAAAAAAGAAACAGAAGGTCAGACGGAAGAATAAGGTTAGAGAGAGGAATCGAAAGGGGAGAGAGATAGGAGAGACTGACGGAAGTCAGAGGGCAGGTCAGAGGCGCGGCAGCAGAGCAGAAGCAGTGCGCAGGGACAGACAGAACACTGAAGCACTCTCTCTTTCGGTTTAATTTTTCCAAACTTCTCTTTTATTTCTATTTTTAATAATGTGTAATTAAACTTATTTTGGCTAGAGGTTAATTCGAAACCATGAATATATTTGTAATATGAATTGATTACCTTCGGTTGTGATTTCATAAGTTGTGATTTCAATTTACTTATCCGTTCGTATAAAAACTGATTTGTGTATGTTGGTTGAGAGTGCACGCTTAATTTACATGCATGAATTTGATGCTAGAATATAAGTGAATTTCACCTAATCGTTATGAACTTATTTTCACAAGTAGTAAAGGTTGCTAGTCACAATCACGTTAAGTAAATTCTTGGCAAGAGTATCATGCTTTTCATAGTTACGAATGCCTCGTCAATGCTTATAGTTTTCACAAAGTTTAATGATCTTTGATTGTATCACTATTGTGCTTTTCACGTAGGGGACTTTTGAAGAATGTTTTGAATTGTTGTATGCGTTTTTCCGTCCAATTCAATAACTTAAGGAAAACTTGAAGATTAAAAAAGTGCTGTTCACGGTTAATCTGGAGTATTGAGATTTACAATTTATTGAAAGAACAACTGAAAATCAATTTAGGTTGCATATGTGTCATGTGTGGAGAAGAACCCTCTAGCTAGTCCGTCATTTATCCTTTCATTTTAATTTCATGGTTTTGTCAATTCTGTAATTTAATTAAGTTTAATTTACTTTTCATCAAAACCAAACACCCATCCATTATTAAATTATATTATTTATTTAGTTTTCTTTATTGTTAGTCTTTTAATTTAATTTCCATCCATTTCAGTTCCTAGTGTTTAATTTAATTGTTTTCATTATTTTGAGTCATTTTAAGTGTGTTTCGAGTTATTAGAGTTTTTAGCCTAGTTTTGTGTCCTTGAGTCTTATTTAATATTTTTAAGTTAATTTAATAGATTAGCAATCCCTCCTAATCCCCGGCCTAGAACGATACCCTACTTACATCTATACTACAATTGTCAAAAAGAGGGTTTAATTTGTGTGTCAAGTAATTCACGCATCAAATTTTGGCGCCGTTGCCGGGGATTAGTAACTTTGCTAATCCTTTTATTTTTGTTTTTGTTTATGTTTATATTGGTGTTTGTGTATTTTACTTTTGATATTTGATTTATTTTTCTTTCTTTGATTTTAGATTCAAATGGAGCCGAGGGAAATTTAAAGGAAAGATGCGTCCGGCTAAAGACGTTAAATCAAGCGCTTCTTGGGAGGCAACCCAAGCATTCAACGAAAGGGAGACTTTGGAATCGCTAACCCAATCAGCTTTGCATTCTTCCACCCTTATCTTTACTGCTTTCATTTTGTTTTGTTTAGTTAGTTGTGTTATTTGGTTGATTTCTGTGAGTTTGTATTATTTAGTTTAAGTGTGGGGGAAGGTTAACCAAAGTCTCTTTACATTAATTTACATAAAAAAAAAAAAATTAAAAAAAAAAAAAATTTGCTAATCCTTTTATTTTTGTTTTTGTTTATGTTTATATTGGTGTTTGTGTATTTTACTTTTGATATTTGATTTATTTTTCTTTCTTTGATTTTAGATTCAAATGGAGCCGAGGGAAATTTAAAGGAAAGATGCGTCCGGCTAAAGACGTTAAATCAAGCGCTTCTTGGGAGGCAACCCAAGCATTCAACGAAGGGAGACTTTGGAATCACTAACCCAATCAGCTTTGCATTCTTCCACCCTTATCTTTACTGCTTTCATTTTGTTTTGTTTAGTTAGTTGTGTTAATTGGTTGATTTCTGTGAGTTTGTGTTATTTAGTTTAAGTGTGGGGGAAGGTTAACCAAAGTCTCTTTACATTAATTTACATTAAAAAAATAAAAAAAAAAAAAAAAAAAAAAAAAAAAAAAAAAAAAATAAAATAAAAAAAAAAAAAAAAAAAAAAAAAAAAAAAGAAAAAATAAAAAAAAAATAAAAATGCAAATATTTTACAATAATGTAAACTAATAGTATTCATTGGTCGGGTGGTGCTTCAGTAGTAGGCGGGGCTTCAGCAGTCGGCGGGGCCACAGAAGGAGGAGGCGGCAGAGGTTGATCAGTTGGAGCTTCACTACGCGGTGCCGCTCCAGAAGACGAAGGCAGATGCGGTTGGAACAAACCCACAAACCTCCGATGATCAAGTAAAATTTGACCATCGGTGTCCTGCATCTGGTCAATCTTTCTCTTCATGGTTGTGGCATAGTTGTGTGCAAGCTTGTGCAATTGTTTATTTTCATGCTTGAGTCCTCTAATCTCCTCTTTGAGACTCTGTATTTCAGCCACCAACGATTCAACGTGACGGGTTCGAGCAAATAGGCGTTGGGCCATGTTGGATACAGAACCGGCGCACTGCACGCTAAGTGCCAGAGACTCCTTAACCGCCAATTCATCAGACCGCCTAGCGAGCAGTCTGTTATCTCTGGGGGTGACAAGATTCCGGGCCACCACCGCAGCAGTCATGTCATTTTTCATCACCGAATCCCCCACGGTAAGAGGACCGGTAGGGGATATGAAGGATGGGCGCCATATATTGTCTGGTGAAGGCGGAGCTGCCTCTTCACCAATGTTCAAGTCAAAACGACGATCAGAAGGGCCAGACATTTTTCAGAGGTGGTGAAGAAAGAAGAGAGTCGGAATGATCAAGATTAAACAAGTGCAAGAAGGGAGTGTTTACAGGAAGGTGCTCAAGTGTGTTGTGGAACAAAATTAACGCCTCTATAAAAAGAAGAAATCAAAGAGGCGCTCCTCAGAGAAGCGTCCTCTCGCAAATCGAAGAGTCGGGGCTCCTTTCTCAAAAGCCGGATTCTTTTCTCAAAAGAGGCGTTCATTTCTTAAAAGTTGGGCTTGCTCAGAAACCACGAGCCGAACCCCGGATTTCGCAAGATCAATTCGTCCAGACGTGTTGTCACCCGTCACACGCAAACTCAGCTCTGCGAAAATCACGGGCAGTCTGTCGAAGTGCCGATTCCAACCATCTGTCTCTCTCAGCCTAGTCAGCACTTGTCACATGCAACTGGCAGCTTTGCGGAAATTACGGGCAGCTTTGTCAGAAAGCGCGTAATTTGTATTCTTCACCCATCCACCGGCTGCCGACACTAAGTGAGAGAACAGTTCCGGTTGTGAAGACAAGTCCTATAAGTTTCTATCTTCGCCTTCCACAGCAAAAGCACACTCTCTCAGCACACCCTCTCAACACTTCTTCATCTCCGAAAATGCATTCCCAAAGAACCCTCTCGAGTCACTCTGTATTCCTCATTCCTTGGGATACTCCTGCGAACAACCCATTCAAAGCAAAAGTATTTCATATCATGAAGGTTGAAAGCAAGAGTATCTCATATCATGCTTTCTCCCTGTCCTTTCTCCAGCCAGCACCTGCTCTCGAGTACTCATCATCTTGTGCTTTCGCTTTGTTTCTCACTTATAAGGGAAGTGAAGATGATACCTCGAAGCATGTGGAGACAACGTGCTGATTCATCCTCAACTAAGGACAAGGAGAAAGAGAGCAAGAGGTGGGCACTTGGAAAGATTGAAGAAAGAAACAGACCAACACCTCTACCTCGTGCCTGCCCGCCATGCAGAGGAAACAAGCAGAGAAGAATGCAGCTTGCGCAATCATCCCAGCGGAAGGAGTCTGAGATGAAGAACAAGAGAAGCTGCCACATCTGCTTGGAGAACAAATAAGGAACTGCAACATTCCCAAAGAGCAAAGCCTCGCAGTACAATAGCATAAAATCATCACTTGCAAGTGAAAAGCTAAGTGTCACCCTGTTCAAGAGGAAAGCTGTGGAAAGTCAACAAGCACGACCAATGATCACTTATTAGTTTTATTCATTATCTTTTATCGTAATTTTCAATTTTTCGTTTGCAATTTTTTTTTAATTAATTTTCTTGCGTACTTAACTGAATTTTTCCTTTTCTTTGCAGGAACTTTTGGTTATTTCCACCCTTGAAGTTGATTGCAGAATTTTAGCTTGGGGGTCATCGCTTGATTTTACTGCAAATTAGGGAAGTTTTCAGTCCAATTGTTTTATTTTGTTTCTTATTATTTATTTATTTTATTTTATTTTTTATTTGCATTATAGTGTTTTCTGACATTGGGGACAATGTCAAGTTTAAGTGTGGGGGTAGAAATCTCCAGAATTTCATTTGTTTCTGTGTTGTGTTTCTGTGTTGTTGCTTTTTGTTTTCTTTAAAAAAAATAAAAAAATAAAATAAAAAATTTCGGAAAATTTAAAAATCCAAAAATATTGTCTTGTTTCCCTTATTGTTTTGAATTAGATTTTTGTTAGTTTCCCGACCCAATGATATAATTAGATCAAATTTGAATCATGATTATCAAGAACTTAGTTAACATGTGTTTTGTGAAATTCCTAATTCTCTTGTTAGTTTTGTACATGTTTGATCATCTTTGAAAAACCAAATGCACATAGCCTTGTTAATGTGAAACTAAAGTATGACTTAAAGCTTCATATGTGAATTTAGTGACCATATACATCCGATGTGAGTTCTTTGAGCCTATTGAAAGTGTGTGCATTTTTCATACACTCCTATTCTTTCATGTGTGATGAACTTATGTGAGATACATCTCTAGAACTTGCGTAACGATCTTTCGAAATGTTTGTCATTGATTGCATGAACTTGGAAATGATAGAGGCATTAGGTTTATCACTATGGCCCAAATAACCATGTTTCCCAAATAAAAATGATATCATTAGATTGCCAATTTGAGCCGTGTATGTTGAGCCTTTTATTTCTTATCACCAGATATGTCTACCCTTATACCTGAAACATTTTTCCTTACCCTTTCCAAGCGAGCAATGCGAGATTGTCTTATGAGAAACGTTTGTGAAGTATTGTGAAGATGTTTGGCAAAAGAATAAGTGTGGGGGTATTTCATTTTGTTTATTTAAAAAAAAAAAAAAAAAAAAAAAAAAAAAAAGAAAAAAAAAAATTGTATAAAAAGAAAATAAAAAGTTTTTAAAGTTTCAGTTTAAGGGTGTGATTGGAGGTTTCAGAAGAATCGTTGGAGAGCTTGAGTTCTTATAAATCTAGACAAAAGAATTGCTTGCAATGTAGCTTGGAACTTGTGTTTTCCTATTCTTTCATTTCAATAACCCTATCCCTAAGCCTCATTACATCCAATAAAAGTCCTCTTGATTTAAGTTTTGCAATTATGACTGTGGAGAAGTGATCTTTATGCAAGCTTATGGTAGAAATTTCACATTTGATTCTTTGAGCGAAACACATTAAAACTAAACACATATGTGATTGAGTGTATATCCCGTGAGAAGGTTACTAGTTTGCATATGATGATTTTAAAAATAAAAACTTGAAATTGCATTAGCATGGCTATCTCACACACTACACTTCAAGGATGATTTAAAGATTACTGCTAATATTTGAATTAGGAAGATGAATTTGGATTAACTTGTTTGGTGCTAGCTATGTTTCTTGATGATTTGTTTTCTTGAATGAAATTCTATGAGGGTCACATAGAGGGAAGCTAATGTTTTTCATGTTATTACTTTTTCATGTTTTCTTTGTTTTGCTCGAGGACTAGCAAAAGTTAAGTGTGGGGGTATTTGATCGGATCATATTTATATATATTTTTACTTCGAATTCACTCGTCTTTTCTTAGTTAGTTCCTTATATTTTTGAGCTATTTACGTTATTTTTATGTTTATAGGATTTGTTATGCAAAGAAAATAAAAATAAGCACAAATGAGTTTTAAATAATAAACAGAAAGAATATTGGTTTTATTTTTGGATTAGGTTTTATTTTGGTTTATTTTGGTTTATTTTATATGCATTGAATTGATTGTTTCATAGAATATTGGTTTTGGATTTGTTACTTGAATTTGTTCTTAATTCCCAACTGCTACTAATTTAGAGTTTATGATACAAATTAGTTTTGTATTATTTTGTCAAGGAAGAATCCAAGGACAGCAAGCTGCCTTTGCAGCTGGAGGAAAGCAAGTCAGCGACAAAGGGATCCAAGGAAATCAGAAGAATTAGGGGACAGCAACTGGCAAAGCAGAGGAAATGGAGGAGTCCACACTGGGGACGGGAAAAGAATCCAAAGAAGGGGAGAGAGACTGGCAGATCAGAAAAGAAGGCGCGGGGAATAAAGAAAAAAAAAGATAGCTGCCTTTGGCAGCTGGAGGGACGGAAAGGCAGCGTCATTTGAAAAGCTAAAAAGGAGTCTGCCAGAGAGAAAAATAAATAAAATAGAGGAAGGAGGTACGGGACAGAAGGGGGGGTCTTGGAGCGGGGTGGACAGAGGGGCTGCCCTTTGGGCAGCTCGCAGACACGGCAGGAGCGAGAAAGGCAGAGGCTGCCCTTTGGCAGCAGAAGAAACTTGAGAGACAGGAGAGTCCACAGAGACGGAAGAGGTGCTGCCATTTGGCAGCTTGAGGAAGAGAAATAGAGAAACCGAGGGGAGAGAGGTCAGAAAACAGGCGCAGAAAAATAGAAATAGAGGAAGGCACGGGATTGGAAGGCAGGGCAGAGAGATAGAAGCTGCCTTTGGCAGCGTGGAAGAAGGCGTGGGGAGAGAGAGAGAGCACAGAAAACTGTGCGGAAAAAAAGAAAAAAAAAAGAAACAGAAGGTCAGACGGAAGAATAAGGTTAGAGAGAGGAATCGAAAGGGGAGAGAGATAGGAGAGACTGACGGAAGTCAGAGGGCAGGTCAGAGGCGCGGCAGCAGAGCAGAAGCAGTGCGCAGGGACAGACAGAACACTGAAGCACTCTCTCTTTCGGTTTAATTTTTCCAAACTTCTCTTTTATTTCTATTTTTAATAATGTGTAATTAAACTTATTTTGGCTAGAGGTTAATTCGAAACCATGAATATATTTGTAATATGAATTGATTACCTTCGGTTGTGATTTCATAAGTTGTGATTTCAATTTACTTATCCGTTCGTATAAAAACTGATTTGTGTATGTTGGTTGAGAGTGCACGCTTAATTTACATGCATGAATTTGATGCTAGAATATAAGTGAATTTCACCTAATCGTTATGAACTTATTTTCACAAGTAGTAAAGGTTGCTAGTCACAATCACGTTAAGTAAATTCTTGGCAAGAGTATCATGCTTTTCATAGTTACGAATGCCTCGTCAATGCTTATAGTTTTCACAAAGTTTAATGATCTTTGATTGTATCACTATTGTGCTTTTCACGTAGGGGACTTTTGAAGAATGTTTTGAATTGTTGTATGCGTTTTTCCGTCCAATTCAATAACTTAAGGAAAACTTGAAGATTAAAAAAGTGCTGTTCACGGTTAATCTGGAGTATTGAGATTTACAATTTATTGAAAGAACAACTGAAAATCAATTTAGGTTGCATATGTGTCATGTGTGGAGAAGAACCCTCTAGCTAGTCCGTCATTTATCCTTTCATTTTAATTTCATGGTTTTGTCAATTCTGTAATTTAATTAAGTTTAATTTACTTTTCATCAAAACCAAACACCCATCCATTATTAAATTATATTATTTATTTAGTTTTCTTTATTGTTAGTCTTTTAATTTAATTTCCATCCATTTCAGTTCCTAGTGTTTAATTTAATTGTTTTCATTATTTTGAGTCATTTTAAGTGTGTTTCGAGTTATTAGAGTTTTTAGCCTAGTTTTGTGTCCTTGAGTCTTATTTAATATTTTTAAGTTAATTTAATAGATTAGCAATCCCTCCTAATCCCCGGCCTAGAACGATACCCTACTTACATCTATACTACAATTGTCAAAAAGAGGGTTTAATTTGTGTGTCAAGTAATTCACGCATCAAATTTTGGCGCCGTTGCCGGGGATTAGTAACTTTGCTAATCCTTTTATTTTTGTTTTTGTTTATGTTTATATTGGTGTTTGTGTATTTTACTTTTGATATTTGATTTATTTTTCTTTCTTTGATTTTAGATTCAAATGGAGCCGAGGGAAATTTAAAGGAAAGATGCGTCCGGCTAAAGACGTTAAATCAAGCGCTTCTTGGGAGGCAACCCAAGCATTCAACGAAAGGGAGACTTTGGAATCGCTAACCCAATCAGCTTTGCATTCTTCCACCCTTATCTTTACTGCTTTCATTTTGTTTTGTTTAGTTAGTTGTGTTATTTGGTTGATTTCTGTGAGTTTGTATTATTTAGTTTAAGTGTGGGGGAAGGTTAACCAAAGTCTCTTTACATTAATTTACATAAAAAAAAAAAAATTAAAAAAAAAAAAAATTTGCTAATCCTTTTATTTTTGTTTTTGTTTATGTTTATATTGGTGTTTGTGTATTTTACTTTTGATATTTGATTTATTTTTCTTTCTTTGATTTTAGATTCAAATGGAGCCGAGGGAAATTTAAAGGAAAGATGCGTCCGGCTAAAGACGTTAAATCAAGCGCTTCTTGGGAGGCAACCCAAGCATTCAACGAAGGGAGACTTTGGAATCACTAACCCAATCAGCTTTGCATTCTTCCACCCTTATCTTTACTGCTTTCATTTTGTTTTGTTTAGTTAGTTGTGTTAATTGGTTGATTTCTGTGAGTTTGTGTTATTTAGTTTAAGTGTGGGGGAAGGTTAACCAAAGTCTCTTTACATTAATTTACATTAAAAAAAAAAAAAAAAAAAAAAAAAAAGATAAAATTTAAAATTAAAAAAAAAAAAAAATAAAATAAAAATAAAAACATAAAAAATAAAAAATAAAAAATAAAAAATAAAAAAAATAAAAATGCAAATATTTTACAATAATGTAAACTAATAGTATTCATTGGTCGGGTGGTGCTTCAGTAGTAGGCGGGGCTTCAGCAGTCGGCGGGGCCACAGAAGGAGGAGGCGGCAGAGGTTGATCAGTTGGAGCTTCACTACGCGGTGCCGCTCCAGAAGACGAAGGCAGATGCGGTTG
This sequence comes from Malus sylvestris, assembly GCF_916048215.2. Taxonomy (NCBI): domain Eukaryota; kingdom Viridiplantae; phylum Streptophyta; class Magnoliopsida; order Rosales; family Rosaceae; genus Malus; species Malus sylvestris. The sequence continues at coordinate 11,647,464 of NC_062264.1, forward strand.
GAACAAACCCACAAACCTCCGATGATCAAGTAAAATTTGACCATCGGTGTCCTGCATCTGGTCAATCTTTCTCTTCATGGTTGTGGCATAGTTGTGTGCAAGCTTGTGCAATTGTTTATTTTCATGCTTGAGTCCTCTAATCTCCTCTTTGAGACTCTGTATTTCAGCCACCAACGATTCAACGTGACGGGTTCGAGCAAATAGGCGTTGGGCCATGTTGGATACAGAACCGGCGCACTGCACGCTAAGTGCCAGAGACTCCTTAACCGCCAATTCATCAGACCGCCTAGCGAGCAGTCTGTTATCTCTGGGGGTGACAAGATTCCGGGCCACCACCGCAGCAGTCATGTCATTTTTCATCACCGAATCCCCCACGGTAAGAGGACCGGTAGGGGATATGAAGGATGGGCGCCATATATTGTCTGGTGAAGGCGGAGCTGCCTCTTCACCAATGTTCAAGTCAAAACGACGATCAGAAGGGCCAGACATTTTTCAGAGGTGGTGAAGAAAGAAGAGAGTCGGAATGATCAAGATTAAACAAGTGCAAGAAGGGAGTGTTTACAGGAAGGTGCTCAAGTGTGTTGTGGAACAAAATTAACGCCTCTATAAAAAGAAGAAATCAAAGAGGCGCTCCTCAGAGAAGCGTCCTCTCGCAAATCGAAGAGTCGGGGCTCCTTTCTCAAAAGCCGGATTCTTTTCTCAAAAGAGGCGTTCATTTCTTAAAAGTTGGGCTTGCTCAGAAACCACGAGCCGAACCCCGGATTTCGCAAGATCAATTCGTCCAGACGTGTTGTCACCCGTCACACGCAAACTCAGCTCTGCGAAAATCACGGGCAGTCTGTCGAAGTGCCGATTCCAACCATCTGTCTCTCTCAGCCTAGTCAGCACTTGTCACATGCAACTGGCAGCTTTGCGGAAATTACGGGCAGCTTTGTCAGAAAGCGCGTAATTTGTATTCTTCACCCATCCACCGGCTGCCGACACTAAGTGAGAGAACAGTTCCGGTTGTGAAGACAAGTCCTATAAGTTTCTATCTTCGCCTTCCACAGCAAAAGCACACTCTCTCAGCACACCCTCTCAACACTTCTTCATCTCCGAAAATGCATTCCCAAAGAACCCTCTCGAGTCACTCTGTATTCCTCATTCCTTGGGATACTCCTGCGAACAACCCATTCAAAGCAAAAGTATTTCATATCATGAAGGTTGAAAGCAAGAGTATCTCATATCATGCTTTCTCCCTGTCCTTTCTCCAGCCAGCACCTGCTCTCGAGTACTCATCATCTTGTGCTTTCGCTTTGTTTCTCACTTATAAGGGAAGTGAAGATGATACCTCGAAGCATGTGGAGACAACGTGCTGATTCATCCTCAACTAAGGACAAGGAGAAAGAGAGCAAGAGGTGGGCACTTGGAAAGATTGAAGAAAGAAACAGACCAACACCTCTACCTCGTGCCTGCCCGCCATGCAGAGGAAACAAGCAGAGAAGAATGCAGCTTGCGCAATCATCCCAGCGGAAGGAGTCTGAGATGAAGAACAAGAGAAGCTGCCACATCTGCTTGGAGAACAAATAAGGAACTGCAACATTCCCAAAGAGCAAAGCCTCGCAGTACAATAGCATAAAATCATCACTTGCAAGTGAAAAGCTAAGTGTCACCCTGTTCAAGAGGAAAGCTGTGGAAAGTCAACAAGCACGACCAATGATCACTTATTAGTTTTATTCATTATCTTTTATCGTAATTTTCAATTTTTCGTTTGCAATTTTTTTTTAATTAATTTTCTTGCGTACTTAACTGAATTTTTCCTTTTCTTTGCAGGAACTTTTGGTTATTTCCACCCTTGAAGTTGATTGCAGAATTTTAGCTTGGGGGTCATCGCTTGATTTTACTGCAAATTAGGGAAGTTTTCAGTCCAATTGTTTTATTTTGTTTCTTATTATTTATTTATTTTATTTTATTTTTTATTTGCATTATAGTGTTTTCTGACATTGGGGACAATGTCAAGTTTAAGTGTGGGGGTAGAAATCTCCAGAATTTCATTTGTTTCTGTGTTGTGTTTCTGTGTTGTTGCTTTTTGTTTTCTTTAAAAAAAATAAAAAAATAAAATAAAAAATTTCGGAAAATTTAAAAATCCAAAAATATTGTCTTGTTTCCCTTATTGTTTTGAATTAGATTTTTGTTAGTTTCCCGACCCAATGATATAATTAGATCAAATTTGAATCATGATTATCAAGAACTTAGTTAACATGTGTTTTGTGAAATTCCTAATTCTCTTGTTAGTTTTGTACATGTTTGATCATCTTTGAAAAACCAAATGCACATAGCCTTGTTAATGTGAAACTAAAGTATGACTTAAAGCTTCATATGTGAATTTAGTGACCATATACATCCGATGTGAGTTCTTTGAGCCTATTGAAAGTGTGTGCATTTTTCATACACTCCTATTCTTTCATGTGTGATGAACTTATGTGAGATACATCTCTAGAACTTGCGTAACGATCTTTCGAAATGTTTGTCATTGATTGCATGAACTTGGAAATGATAGAGGCATTAGGTTTATCACTATGGCCCAAATAACCATGTTTCCCAAATAAAAATGATATCATTAGATTGCCAATTTGAGCCGTGTATGTTGAGCCTTTTATTTCTTATCACCAGATATGTCTACCCTTATACCTGAAACATTTTTCCTTACCCTTTCCAAGCGAGCAATGCGAGATTGTCTTATGAGAAACGTTTGTGAAGTATTGTGAAGATGTTTGGCAAAAGAATAAGTGTGGGGGTATTTCATGTTTGTGATTTAAAAAAAAAAAAAAAAAAAAAAAAAAAAAAAGAAAAAAAAAAATTGTATAAAAAGAAAATAAAAAGTTTTTAAAGTTTCAGTTTAAGGGTGTGATTGGAGGTTTCAGAAGAATCGTTGGAGAGCTTGAGTTCTTATAAATCTAGACAAAAGAATTGCTTGCAATGTAGCTTGGAACTTGTGTTTTCCTATTCTTTCATTTCAATAACCCTATCCCTAAGCCTCATTACATCCAATAAAAGTCCTCTTGATTTAAGTTTTGCAATTATGACTGTGGAGAAGTGATCTTTATGCAAGCTTATGGTAGAAATTTCACATTTGATTCTTTGAGCGAAACACATTAAAACTAAACACATATGTGATTGAGTGTATATCCCGTGAGAAGGTTACTAGTTTGCATATGATGATTTTAAAAATAAAAACTTGAAATTGCATTAGCATGGCTATCTCACACACTACACTTCAAGGATGATTTAAAGATTACTGCTAATATTTGAATTAGGAAGATGAATTTGGATTAACTTGTTTGGTGCTAGCTATGTTTCTTGATGATTTGTTTTCTTGAATGAAATTCTATGAGGGTCACATAGAGGGAAGCTAATGTTTTTCATGTTATTACTTTTTCATGTTTTCTTTGTTTTGCTCGAGGACTAGCAAAAGTTAAGTGTGGGGGTATTTGATCGGATCATATTTATATATATTTTTACTTCGAATTCACTCGTCTTTTCTTAGTTAGTTCCTTATATTTTTGAGCTATTTACGTTATTTTTATGTTTATAGGATTTGTTATGCAAAGAAAATAAAAATAAGCACAAATGAGTTTTAAATAATAAACAGAAAGAATATTGGTTTTATTTTTGGATTAGGTTTTATTTTGGTTTATTTTGGTTTATTTTATATGCATTGAATTGATTGTTTCATAGAATATTGGTTTTGGATTTGTTACTTGAATTTGTTCTTAATTCCCAACTGCTACTAATTTAGAGTTTATGATACAAATTAGTTTTGTATTATTTTGTCAAGGAAGAATCCAAGGACAGCAAGCTGCCTTTGCAGCTGGAGGAAAGCAAGTCAGCGACAAAGGGATCCAAGGAAATCAGAAGAATTAGGGGACAGCAACTGGCAAAGCAGAGGAAATGGAGGAGTCCACACTGGGGACGGGAAAAGAATCCAAAGAAGGGGAGAGAGACTGGCAGATCAGAAAAGAAGGCGCGGGGAATAAAGAAAAAAAAAGATAGCTGCCTTTGGCAGCTGGAGGGACGGAAAGGCAGCGTCATTTGAAAAGCTAAAAAGGAGTCTGCCAGAGAGAAAAATAAATAAAATAGAGGAAGGAGGTACGGGACAGAAGGGGGGGTCTTGGAGCGGGGTGGACAGAGGGGCTGCCCTTTGGGCAGCTCGCAGACACGGCAGGAGCGAGAAAGGCAGAGGCTGCCCTTTGGCAGCAGAAGAAACTTGAGAGACAGGAGAGTCCACAGAGACGGAAGAGGTGCTGCCATTTGGCAGCTTGAGGAAGAGAAATAGAGAAACCGAGGGGAGAGAGGTCAGAAAACAGGCGCAGAAAAATAGAAATAGAGGAAGGCACGGGATTGGAAGGCAGGGCAGAGAGATAGAAGCTGCCTTTGGCAGCGTGGAAGAAGGCGTGGGGAGAGAGAGAGAGCACAGAAAACTGTGCGGAAAAAAAGAAAAAAAAAAGAAACAGAAGGTCAGACGGAAGAATAAGGTTAGAGAGAGGAATCGAAAGGGGAGAGAGATAGGAGAGACTGACGGAAGTCAGAGGGCAGGTCAGAGGCGCGGCAGCAGAGCAGAAGCAGTGCGCAGGGACAGACAGAACACTGAAGCACTCTCTCTTTCGGTTTAATTTTTCCAAACTTCTCTTTTATTTCTATTTTTAATAATGTGTAATTAAACTTATTTTGGCTAGAGGTTAATTCGAAACCATGAATATATTTGTAATATGAATTGATTACCTTCGGTTGTGATTTCATAAGTTGTGATTTCAATTTACTTATCCGTTCGTATAAAAACTGATTTGTGTATGTTGGTTGAGAGTGCACGCTTAATTTACATGCATGAATTTGATGCTAGAATATAAGTGAATTTCACCTAATCGTTATGAACTTATTTTCACAAGTAGTAAAGGTTGCTAGTCACAATCACGTTAAGTAAATTCTTGGCAAGAGTATCATGCTTTTCATAGTTACGAATGCCTCGTCAATGCTTATAGTTTTCACAAAGTTTAATGATCTTTGATTGTATCACTATTGTGCTTTTCACGTAGGGGACTTTTGAAGAATGTTTTGAATTGTTGTATGCGTTTTTCCGTCCAATTCAATAACTTAAGGAAAACTTGAAGATTAAAAAAGTGCTGTTCACGGTTAATCTGGAGTATTGAGATTTACAATTTATTGAAAGAACAACTGAAAATCAATTTAGGTTGCATATGTGTCATGTGTGGAGAAGAACCCTCTAGCTAGTCCGTCATTTATCCTTTCATTTTAATTTCATGGTTTTGTCAATTCTGTAATTTAATTAAGTTTAATTTACTTTTCATCAAAACCAAACACCCATCCATTATTAAATTATATTATTTATTTAGTTTTCTTTATTGTTAGTCTTTTAATTTAATTTCCATCCATTTCAGTTCCTAGTGTTTAATTTAATTGTTTTCATTATTTTGAGTCATTTTAAGTGTGTTTCGAGTTATTAGAGTTTTTAGCCTAGTTTTGTGTCCTTGAGTCTTATTTAATATTTTTAAGTTAATTTAATAGATTAGCAATCCCTCCTAATCCCCGGCCTAGAACGATACCCTACTTACATCTATACTACAATTGTCAAAAAGAGGGTTTAATTTGTGTGTCAAGTAATTCACGCATCATTTACATCATTGTAAAATAATGTTTATTTCTATTTTTTTTTTTTTTAAATCAATGTAAAATATGTAAATCAATGTAAAAAGACTTTGGTTAACCTTCCCCCACACTTAAACTAAATAACACAAACTCACAGAAATCAACCAAATAACACAACTAACTAAACAAAACAAAATGAAAGCAGTAAAGATAAGGGTGTAAGAATTCAAATCTGATTTGGTTAGCGATTCCAAAGTCTCCCTTCGTTGAATGCTTGGGTTGCCTCCCAAGAAGCGCTTGATTTAACGTCTTTAGCCGGACGAATCTTTCCTTTAACCTCCCCTCGGCTCCAAAGCATGGAATTTATCTTTTAATGGGAGGTGATACTTGAAATGATTCGGCAATGGTTTAAATTCAAGAGTGGGTGCCTGAATCATCAAAATAAGAAACATGTTAGTATAAATTAAAATTAAAATTGGAGAAGATGGCTTATTTTCTTTTTCCGACACAAACTCAATGACAAACACCACATCTGTGAACATTTCCGGGACTTTGAACTTGGCCAGGTTTACTATGATGGTTGTGGTTTGTCCCGTGTCATCAAACTCAACTGCTTTGGGCTTGATTGTCTCATGCACAGCCCCTTGGATGAATTCTTGATCTGCTTCAACCACTTCATTCTCTTGAATCCCTTTTCTTGGTGTGCAAGGTTCTTTGAACATTTCAATAATATCGGGAACTTGTTTTGGTGCACCAAGAATTAGGATATCACTTTGCACCTTTGGAAGAGCTTCCACAATGTCTTTTTCACTCTCTTTGATATTTGGAATCAAAAACCTGCAAGGAAAAAGGACATTCGGAGGAATAATGTTAGAATGAAGTGAATTTAGAACTTCCTCACCTGAGTTGGATGACATAGGGATTTGAGGAGCTTGCAGCAAGAATTCTTCTAAACTGCCCAGGTCGTCCTCCTCCTCTTCTGCTTGCAGCAGCAATTCATCCATGTTCGGGCTGTGTTTGGATGGTTCTGGGACAGCTTCATCCTTCATGTCACCTTCCAAAGTGATGGCTTCATCGATTTCACTTTCTGCTTTTGAATTTGCAATGTTTGAGTTGGAAAGTTCACTTTGATCTCGAATCTGTGCCATGAATTCCACAATTTGCCCAACTTGCATCTCCAATTCGTCCACTCTTTTGACTCGGTCTTGCATCTCCTGGTTTTGATTTTCTACTCCCTGATTCAAAGAGGTGAGTAACTTATTAAGTGTATCATTATCCAAGGATGTACCTGAATTGAATTGGGTTGATTGTTGTGGTGGCTGTGACGGTTCATATGGCCACTGATAGAACTCTTTCGATGGCGGCAATTGTTCTTCTTTTCGTAAACCCTGCGCCACAGAAATTAGTCCTTCCAGAATTTCATTATAATTCATGGGCATATTTTGATTTGATTGGAATTGTTGTGGGGAATGTTGTGGTGGCTGCATAGGTCTTGAATAGAACTCGTCTTGCTGCCAATATCCACCTTGTTGAGGTTCATCCCACATATAATCTGAATTACCTCTCCAATCTGAATTGTAAGCGTTGGAAAATATGTTGCCCCTTGATTGGTTATGGCCTTGATATCCCCAAACATCTTCATTTGCATAAAATTGAGGACTTTGATAACCTTGCCCATAGGGCACATCAAATGTAGGGACACTTGGCATTGTGGTCCGTTCGGCATTATGAGTTAATTGAGCAGTGAGTTGTGCCAATTGAGCTTGAATGGTCGCAAGTGCCATGTCTCGCTCCATTTGTACCTAAAATCAAAGAAAGAAAAATAAATCAAATATCAAAAGTAAAATACACAAACACCAATATAAACATAAACAAAAACAAAAATAAAGGGATTAGCAAAGTTGCTAATCCCCGGCAACGGCGCCAAAATTTGATGCGAAATATATAAGCACACAAATTAAACCCTCTTTTTGACAATTGTAGTAAAGATGTAAGTAGGGTATCGTTCTAGGCCGGGGATTAGGAGGGATTGCTAATCTATTCTAAATTAATTTAAAAATATTAAATAAGACTTAAGGACACAAAATTAGGCTAAAAACTCTAATAACTCGAAACACACTTAAAATGACTCAAAATAATGAAAACAATTAAATTAAACACTAGGAACTGAAATGGACGGAAATTAAATTAAAAGACTAACAATAAAGAAAACTAACTAAAAAATATAATTTAATAATGGATGGGTGTTTGGTTTTGATGAAAAGTAAATTAAACTTAATTAAATTACAGAATTGACAAAAACATGAAATTAAGGTGAAATGATAAATGACGGACTAGCTAGAGGGTTCTTCTCCACACATGTTATACTTGCATACAAAATGATTTCCAGTTGTTCTTTTAATAAATTGTGAATTTCAATACTCCAGATTAACCGTGAACAGCACTTTTTTAATCTTCAAGTTTTTCTTAAGTTATTGAATTGGACGGGAAAACGCATACAACAATTCAAAACATTCTTCAAAAGTCCCCTACGTGAAAAGCACAATAGAGATACAATCAAAGATCATTAAACTTTGTGAAAGCTATAAGCATTGACGAGGCATTCGTAACTATGAAAAGCATGATACTCTTGCCAAGAATTTACTTAACACGATTGTGGATAGCAACCTTCACTACTTGTGAATATAAGTTCATAACGATTAGGTGAAATTCACTTATATTCTAGCATCAAATTCATGCATGTAAATTAAGTATGCATCCTTAATCGACATACAAAAATAAGTTATCAATCAAGCAGTTAAGCAAATTAAATCACAACTCAGAAATCACAACTGAAGGTAATCAATTCATATTACAAATATATACATGGCTTTGAATTAACCTCTAGCCAAAATAAATTTAGTTACACATTATTAAAAACAGAAATAAAATATAAGTTTGGAAAGATTTAACCGAAAGAGAAGGCAGCTTGCTGCTTCTGTTTTTCTCCTCCCCGAGGCTCACGCTGCTCGCCAGTCTGAGTCCGCAAGGCAGCTCGCCTTCTCGGTTTTCTGCTGCCGCAAGGCAGCTGTCTCTTCGTCCAGCCCTCTCTCCCCCGCGTCAATCTCTCCCTTTTATTTCTGTCCCCCTCCCCTTGCTGCGTCAGTCCTCTGGTCCCCGCTGCCCTCTCCAGCTGCTAAGGCAGCTTTTGGTTCTTTTTTTTTTATTCCTTTCCTTCTGGCAGCCTTGCTGCTTTTCTCTTTTCTCCTCGCAGTCTCCACACCGCAAGGCAGCTCAGCTGCTTCTTTATTTTTCTTCCGTCTTTTCCGCTCTTCTTTGCCAGCCAGTCCGAGTCCCACTCTCTTTTCTGTTTTTATTCCTTCTGCAGTCCACGTGCTTGCTGGCATGTCCACAATTTCTTTTATTCTTTTATTTATTATTCTTCCTTGCCACAGAAGAATGCCATCAGCCCTTTTTCCTTTCTCATGTTCTCGACATAGCAACAGTAAAGGAACAGTAATCTTCACTGAGCATGTGCACTTGATGACTGATGAGATTCTGCAGTAATGGAATGACTACACACATGCGGTGATCATGTGTGTGGCTTTAGTGCTCTTTTCAAGGTATAAGCTGGAAAATATTTTTGGCAGCAAGATTCTTTTGTGCTATTTTTATTTTCTTTGCATAACAAATCCTATAAATACAAAAATAACGTAAATAGCTCAAAAATATAAGGAACTAACCAAGAAAAGACGAGTGAATTTGAAGTAAAAATATATATAAATATGATCCGATCACCAACCCTATGGCTAACAACTTTGCAAAGTTCTACACCAACACCTACGGCTGCATAGGCTACACGGGCTTGTCTGCTTATAAAAAAGTAGCATGACTGCCACTGGTCTATCAAGTCTAAAGGTTAGGGCATGAACAAAAGAAGCGAAGATGAAGAAAAGCGAAGGAAAACATGTTTATAAACAACTAGCAAAGGCCGAAGGAGTTCAAGCAAAACAAAAGTCACAAGGAAAAACAAATAAAATCCTAAAGGCTACCTAGAAGACTATAGCAACTTGGACATCCCACGACTACTCGGTTGCCCCAGCCTGGAAGACTACCTTCAGCAGCCGCAACGCTCTTAACAATGGTATCATCCGGCGCTTCACCCTCGGCTGCCCCAGCCTGGGCACTAACTTATCCAACTACTTCACCAATGGAAACCTCAAAAGTAAAATCAAGCAAGTCTTCCGGAGAAATAGAGAAGGTCTCGAAACCCCGAGCCTAGCTTTTTCACATTTCAGCTGTTCATCTTCCTCGAGCAGACCAACATGGATGCTCTGCAGCTCATCCACTTCCTTCTTCAGACTTTCGTTGATCTTCATTACACCTTCAAGTTCCAACACTTGAGGTTCAAGCCTATCGATGATTCTTTTAAAATGGATCACTTAATTATAAGCAGCAATCAACTTTTCATCCTTTGCATAAGCAACGAAACAAAGCTCAGAAACTGCAAACTCAAGATCTTGAATCTGAGGTATATAACATCCAATCTCCTTCTCTGCACTTTCATGCTTAACTTGGATCGCGTCAAGCCTAATCTTCAAGTCAACGATCTTTTGGCGAGCGGTCTCAAGCTGCAAAGGAGTGGGCGCAAACATATGAGACCCCTTCAAAGCAATAAGCTCAGAATCTGCCATAGTATTTGCCATCTCCTTAGTAGCCTTGCTATATCTGCATCATAGCAAGCAGAGCAGTCCTTCTATAATTAGGTTGTATACTTCGCAAACGAGCTTGGGCAAACACCTTTCTGACGCCATCAACAAACTTGGCACAAGCGTCCATGTTTTCAAGAGATCTGGTTTCAAAAGCACATAGATCTCAGCAACCCCTCCAGAAGCAGGCTTAGTGGATTTCTCACAGCTGCCTACGTGAGCAGTCTCCTTATTCCCAGCAGGCGAATCAGTCTCAGCAGCATAAGGAATGGGCCTTGGCGCCATTTTAGCAGCAGAGTCCACCTTATCGCTTTTCATAATAGCAAGCCTCTCCAAAGGTGAACCAGACTTTTGCTCCCAACAAACGTCTTGGTACAAAATTCAGCACTAGGGGCATGACAGAACCTTTATGCCAAACAATCCTATCAGCAATCGTACTAGCCATTCTTGACATGGCAGGCGCCACATGCTCAGATCTAGCAGCCTCATTTTTCATCCCCTTGGAAAAAGTCAAGTCAATCACAAACCTGGAGGGAGTCGGCGAACCCGTGCAAACGAAAGAAGTTTTTGGTTTTTTCTCAACTGGCATCTTTTGAGCAGGCAGGGAAGATCCATTTGCCCATCTACACTTGCAGCAAGATCCACAATAGTGATTGGATAAGCCAATGCATCCATCTTGATCCTATTCACCTCTTTTTTCGGGAGCAGCCCACCTTTCTCTCAGCGAAGAGGACTAAGCAGCCAACGACATTCATGGTACTCAGCAGGGGAACTCAACCCAGCATTCCAGCAGGCAGAGGCCTGCATGCCCAACATTCCAGCAGCCCATGAGGCCCGCGACCTCATCATTTCTCTCAATCACCGGCCTAGCCCCTGTTAGATCCAAGAGCCCAAAGGAAACGAGACTTGCGACTCGCCTAACACTGCACCCCAGCGCCACAATATGTGGCTCCAGCCGCACAAAATGCCTATGGCTTTAGCCAAATTGAACAACCCAACCAGTGGTCCCTGCCACAACACCTCATCGGCCCATGCCGAGCCGACTCCTGGCCTATGCCAGCCAACGTGTTTCACCACCCCGACGGTTGCCCCGCAACAACACTATCCAAAAAGAAGGCAAGAAAACTTAAAACTTTCTTACATCGGTGCGGCAAGGAGAAGATGAAGAAATCAACGAAAGACGGTCCTTTGCACGGGCAAGATGTAGAAGATTGCTAGAGGAGGGGGAACAAATATCCTCTAAGCTCTCTCTCTCTTGTAGGGTAGAATAAACCGCTTTCCAAAGTTGATTTAATAACCCACTTAAGGTGGACTTAAATAGGCTTTGGGAGAAATTTATTTCCATTTCCTAAAAGGATCTAATTTCCTATTAAAGAAAGAATCAACATCAAAATAGGAAACAGTCTTAAGTTTCCGAAAGCAAGAAAATCTCTACACTTGTTGCCCTTTCCTACAAGCAGCCCAACAGGTGTGGGGCATTTGTGGAGCCAAAAATAATCACAAGGCGACACGTGAATTTTTGACAAAAGAAGACAAAACTACCCTTGAGGCATACCGGGATTCCTACGCGCAAGCAGCAGGCAATTATCCCTCAACCAAGTCAAAAGTGCCCAAAATAGGTATCAACTTAAAACCTAATTTATTCATATATTTCCCATTTCATTATTTAGCTAATCAATTAGCTAAATAATATACTTATTCCTTTCATATTTCCTAAAATCATAATAATTGACTAATTAAGGGATTAATTACCTAATCAATCCCTTAATTATCAATTGAAACACCCATCCAAACCTAAAACTACTAAAGTGGCCGGCCAATCCCATCAAGAAAAGTAAACCATCTTATTCTCCACCTTTTCCACTATTTTCCCTTTTTAATTACCCTAATTAACTAGCCAATTAATTCCAAAAATCACCAAAACATTCATTTTATGTTTAATAGCCAAATAAATTGGCTAATTAAACCTAAATCAAACACAAAAACCCTAGGTCGGCCACCCCTATCCCTATAAATAGATTCTCATTTTCACCAAAAGATCATTCAAATTCTCTTACAAAAAATCTCAAATACTCTAAACACTATTTCTCTCTAAAATTTTAACTTTGGCATCGTAGGTTCTTCGGCCAAAGCCCTCCTATTCATCGTGGGCGCGTGAGGCTTTTGGCCTTAATCTAAGGTGTTAGTTGTTTTGTCGGTGCAAAATCGTCCAAGATCGAGGAGGAGAAAATTTGCATCCACAGAGGAGACCTGGAATATGCATGAGGGGTGTGATGAGGTGGTTCGGAGTGGCTGGGAGCATCACGTGGTGAGCTCGACTATTTATCAGGTTACTGAAAAAATTAAGGCAACAAGGATGCAATTAAACAGCTGGGCTCGTATTAACGTCAGGATGGGGTCGAAGGTTGAACCACTTACTTGAGCAGGAAGAATTGTTCTGGAGACAAAGAGCTAAAGAAAATTAGGTAAGACTTGGTGATCGAAATACTAAATATTTCCACCAGAAAGCTAATAGAAGACGGAGGACGAATTAGTTGCATGGGCTATATGATGATGATGGGAATTGGTTTGAGGACCGACAGGGTATGGCTGATGTGGTTGTGAATTATTTCTCCAATCTATTTTTATCAAACGGTACCACTAGTTTTGATGAAGTCCTTGGTTGTATTTCACCTATGGTCACGGAGGCTATGAACTATGATCTTGGGAGTCCTATTACGGATGGGGAAGTGAGATGTGCTGTGTTTCAAATGCACCCTAGAAAAGCTCCAGGACCAGATGGTATGACTCCGGGGTTTTACCAAAAACATTGGGCAATTGTTGGTCCGCATATGTGTAACGGTATCCGGGAAATGGTGCTATCAGGGCAAAGTTTGCGGAAGATTAATTATACTCATGTCACCATGATTCCTAAGGTTAAAGAGGCAACGAAGATGAGCCAATTACGGCCTATTAGTCTTTGCAATGTGCTTTATAAAATTATGGTGAAGGTGTTAGCGAATCGATTGAAACTCATTCTCCCTCGCATAATCTCTCCCACACAGAGTGCTTTTATCCCTGGAAGGTTGATTTCAGATAATTATTTAGTGGCGGAGGAGGTTGCCCATTATATGCACAAAAGAGCCTTGGGGATGAATGGGTTAATGGCTCTGAAATTATATATTAGTAAGCCATACGATCGGGTGGAGGGGAAGTTTTTGGAGGCAATGATCGGTCGAATGAGGTTCTCAACACACTGGATTCATATGATCATGTTATGTGTTTCAACTGTGACCTATTCTTTTAAACTAAATGGTGAACCGGTGGGGTATGTTCAGCCAGGGAGGGGTATTCGACAAGGAGATCCTCTTTCCCCGTATCTATTTGTCATATGTGCAGAGGATCTCTCAGCACTTCTTTCCACGGTTGAGGCGCAACGTATTTTACAGGGTGTTAAGGTGGGTCATCGAGCTCTGAGAATTCATCATTTGTTTTTTGCAGATGATAGTTTCCTTTTTGCTAGGGGAACATTGCAGGAATGTGCGACTATAAAGCAGATTTTGGGAGTGTATGAGGCAGCCTCGGGACAAGCAGTGAACCTGGAAAAGAGTGGTGTCTCATTTAGTACTAATCTCACAAACTTTGATAAGCAGCTTCTTGCAAATTGTCTAGGTATGCGAAGAGTTGAGTTTCATTACAAATACCTAGGATTGCCGGTATTAATTAGGCAATCGAAGAAAGAAACTTTCCGGTTTGTGAAAGACCGATTATGGAAGAAACTACAAAGTTGGAAGAGCGGTTTATTGAGTTGTGCGAGCAGGGAATTGCTTGTGAAGACTGGCACAAGCCTTACCCATGTATTCTATGCAGTGCTTCCTTTTGCCCAAGTCATTTTGTGAAGAGTTGAATACCATGATTGCAAAGTTCTGGTGGAGTGGAGATCCGGGTAAGCGGAAGATTCACTGGCTTAACTGGCGCCATTTGTGTAAACCGAAACTTGAGGGAGGATTGGGGTTAAGAGATCTTTATGCTTTTAACTTGGCCTTGTTGGCGAAGCAAGCGTGGCGTTTTCTCCACCAACCTGATTCTTTGGTGTGTCGAGTTTTCAAAGCTCGTTATTTTCCTACTACCGAGTTTCTTAGTGCTCGAGTTACAACGAACAGTTCGTATGTTTGGAGGAGCATTATAGCAGCTAGACCGGTGTTGTTAAAAGGGAGTCTTGTTTTTTTGGGTTTTGAGCCCACCTCGGGGGGAGTGGGATGTGGAGAGTACGGTTGATAAGCTGCTGGTGGCAGGGTCGAAGGTTTGGAATGTGGGGCTGTTTTATGATTTGTTCTCTCAAGAGGAAGTCGAACACATGTTGAGCATTCCTTTGAGTATGCGAAGGATTGCGGACCAAAGAATTTGGCATTTTGAACGTGATGGGAAGTTCTATGTGAGGAGTGCCTATGATGTGGCAAGGTCTATTGGTTCCAATGCAGCTGCTGGAGCTAGCGGCTCTGCTTCAGTCAATGATGATGGACGAACGAAGTTGTTGCGGAAGGTTTGGAATGCGTGAGTTCCAGGGAAGGTTAAAATATGTGTCTGGCGTGCATGCTTGGATGCATTGCCCACGAAAAGTAACCTTTTCAAGCGGAGAGTGGAGGTGGACAATTGTCGTCCTCTTTGCGGGTGTAGCGGTGAATCAATTAAACATGCTTTGAGGGATTGTAATATGGCTAAAGCAGTTTGGTTTGCCTGTTTGGGGATTAAGGTAGAGAGTGATAATCAACAGTTCATGTTTTGGTTATCAAATATTGTCGAGCATTCTCCCGCTTCGGTATTCGAATTATCGTTGATGGTTATTTGGATGCTATGGAAGAATAGGAACGATGCGTTTTGGAATGGGAAGCAGCTCATGCCGCAGGATATGGTGATTAGAACGGAAGGTTGGCTGCAGGAGTACCATAAGTGGCACAAGTCGGGAACAAAAAAAATCCATGAAGGTTCAACAGAAGTAGCGGAGACCTGGGGTTGATTGGGTTAAATGTAATTTTGATGGGGCGTGGATACAACAAAGGTCAAGGGGAGGTTTTGGAGCTGTGCTACGTGACCATTTGGGTGATTTTGTTGCTGCAGTAGCGGGACCTTTGGTGTGGACAGGATCGGCATTCCATGCAGAGCTTTGTGCTGCTCGACAAGCATTATTGCTGGCCTAGTCTTATTGCCCAGATGGTAAAAAGATAAGTTTTGAAGGTGATTCCAGTCTGGTGATGGCTGCCATGAAGGGCAATGAGGATGATTGTTCTCCATTGGGAAATATAATAAATGACTTGTGATTTATGCTCCAATCTTTTCCTGGTTCAGAGGTGAGTTTGGTGCAACGAGGATGTAATTCGGCTGCTCATAGGCTTGCACGTTTGGGCTTGGGTAGTACCTATAAGTTTGGGTGGTGTGAAAATCCCCCTGACTTGGTCAGGGATATCTTATTTGAAGAAAGTTTGTAGGGTTATGATTTTATGTATTGTCATTTGAGGATAGTTCTCTTGTTTGTGCGGGATGTTCTTTTCCCTTCGACCGGGTTGAAAGCCCCGGCAAAGTTTTATTGAGGCTCATTATGCACACTATCCTCAGTTTGTACGCTTTCTATATTTTTGTAGTGAATAACGTACTTTTCCTTAAAAAAAAAAAAATTATATGTGGGTTTATGTTTTGAAATCTTGATTTTTCAGGACCAATATCTAATGAACCCATAAATCTAAAACATTGACGATTCTAATCATTGATATACAATGCAAATGGAACCATACAAAGATCAATTAAACCTCTTTGTGTAAAAGAAAATCACAAAACATGATTACCTAGGAAAACATGATATTACATATTTGAGTTTATCCAAGTTGCAAAGAGTAATGTAGTTCTCTCTACACTCTGCGTTCAAATATTCGTTCCTACATATCAATTGTATAAAGAAAAAACACAATTCTTAGGAAGTAGTAACACGTAGGTAAATCAAATACAGCCCTTCGTATTGGTTGGAGTTTATTTTCCACGCGTAAAACATAATAAAGGAAGAAGAAATAAGATGAAGACGTGTGCAAAACGTCGAAATGAAAGATGGCAGGCCCGGCTGGTTTTTTCAGACATTTGAGAGTTGGAGCCAAGCCGAAAGCAAGCAGAGATATGGATCATCAACAAATAAATAAATAACCAAATTAACAATATCCTAAATAGAATATCCTATAAGTGTTTTATTTGACAAGTTGTTGGAGGGTTACGTTGCCACGAACCATGTTCACCCACCAAACATCATTAGTTAGGCCACATTTTATCCATGTCATGTCATTGGGAGGTCGATTTGTACTCTATTGTCTATTAGACACTCGACATTAGGCCTGTCAAATCCTGACACGACAAGATAATCTGACACGACACGATAACGAAACGGGTCGTTATCGGGTAACCCAATAAATACCTGTTAAGATAACGAGTTGGTTCGGGTATACACGTGGGTAACACGATACACGATAAGCAGAATATTAATTTTATAATTTTATAACCCTAAAAAAATACTATAATAATTATATATATATATATATTAATTTAACAATTTTATACCCCTAAAAACTATAATAATTATATATATATATATATATATATATATATATTAAATTAACTATAATAATTATAATAATTATATATACTATAATAATTATACCCCCAAAATATTAACTATAATAATTATATTTATATATATATATATATATATATATATTAAATTTTAAATTAAATTTTATACCTCTAAAAACTATAATAATTATACATACAAAATAAATAGATTTAAATCTACTTAATAAATAAATAAATATACTCACACACACACCATTGAACTTCATGAGATACGAATTATACGAAACTAATTTCAACGATCCAACCGTCAAACTTGTTTGTATATTGACACACCCTAACCCGAAGACTAGGACGTGCTGGCCGTCACGTGAGTGTGACGTAACCATAACGCAAGCGGAAACGATTTAATAATAAAATACGAGTCAACGAAAACCACTAATTTCAGTTATTTACAACCTAGCATTCTATGTGCATAAGAGTGTACTAAACACACATAAACAGAGCATAAGCATCTAGGTGCAGTCAAGTAGGAACATAACTAATTTACAACACCCTCGGGTGAATCCTACATTTATTTAGTCTGTCAGAACGCCGAAGCAGTCCTCGTAGGCCACCAACGCCTCAACTATCAACTAGAACCTGGAGGGGCGAAAAACAGAAAACGTGAGTGGGCGAAAATAAAGCTTTTCTAAACCATTTCATAAATCCACAATTATAACCCCTTTTTGGAAAACCTGTATACTTTCCCAGAAAAATAGTATATAGCATATATATATCTCAACTGTCTCAATCATCAATCTTATAACAGATTCAATAAAGAATGTACCATGCCAATTTCAACAGTTTAGTATGAATGCATTAACATAATATAATCAGGTAAAAGAAATAATCAATCGGAGGCCCTCTAATAGCCCTGAACGATTGAACCTAGAGCTCAACATCTATCAATCTCACTCTCTGCCGGAGTCACTCCGCGTGACCTGTCCGGCCTTCTGCACATAAGTCGGAACCACCTAATGTAGTCTGAACGACTCATGGTAATATTCGCTCTAGTGCTTCTCTCATCAATCATCTGTATACAATAACCTAAGGTCACCCACCAGTCATAATCTCACTAACACTCTACGACTGGCCCGTCGTACCCACTCCGCGTGGACTGTACGACCAGCATCTACTTGGATCCAAGGCGAGCGTGCGATGCGGTGAATACTATAAGCACTAAACCATGGTGCAGGATATGAGCTCAATATATCATCATCATCAACATAACAGTAATTAAATACTTACCTGTGCGTCCACAGCACCACCTTACATATATGCATCATACGACAGTTCATAATATTCATAACATTCTATGCATGGCAATCAAATCATATTTCATTTCATTTCACTATACTTTTCATTTAAATTTGATTTCTGGGGAAATCGAGTATATAGGTATATATATATAGAAAGCAATGCCCACTCACTGATATGTCGCCGGGTCGTAACCCCCTTGACGCCCCTGGATGTGCTCGTCCTCGTTAAAGGTTCCACCTAGAAGTGAAATAACTTAAAACAATCATTTAACGCACATTTAACGCACCTAAACCAAACTAGGTAATAAATTCTTCATACGATGCTCAAATTGGGTATATGAATATACCACCGTGACCTACACAACCTCAGGATCATCCCCAAATTTTTAAAATAATTTTTGGAGGTCCCACGCGCCCCCACGCGCCTGACGTGGCACGGACCTACGCGCCCCCCACGCGCGGCCCACGTGCTTGGCACACTGACGGCACAGTAACTGCCGTCAGGAATATTCTCGGAATATTCCGTTAAAAACTAACGGTTTCCGTTAAAGTTAACTAACGGCGTTAGCATATTCCGTTAAAAATAACGGAATATGCCGTCATCTTCTCCGGTGGACCCTCGCCGGACTCCGGTCACCGGAAAACTGGGAAAAACTTCCCCTTCACTGTTCTCACTCGTTTTTGGTCCATTTTTCATGTAATTTATACCAAAATGAAGCATTTAACATGTACAATCACGTTGGAAGGGTTTTAAGGCCTAAAAACTACGAGATCAAACCTTTCCAAATTCTTCAATTTCGGCCAAACTCGAACCCGACGATCCCGACGTCCATTTTGTTCAAACGAGGCACTCCGAGCCTCCTTGGAACTTCCTAAGACTCGTGGTGATCTTTGTTTAACCTAAAACACAACCAAAATTAAGTTCGTGAACAGTGCCATTACACGGGATGTTTTAAAACTAGGTTTTCAGAAACGAAACTTACCTTAAACTGGTATTCCCGTGCTCGTGAGGTCCTAAGGAGTGTCGTGGTGATCTTACATGGAACGTTGGTGTAGGATAGTGATTGTTCTTGGTGTTTGTCCGAGAGCTTGAGAGAGTTCGAGAGTAAGAGAGAGAGAATGAGGGAGTGCGTGAGTGACTGAGGGAGAGATGAGGAAGAGAGAGACAACCTACGGGTTTTGGGGAAGGATTTCAGGAGGTGGGGATCCCACCTAAGTCCAAACACAATTTAAATTAACACATACTAATAATTCTAACCCTAGTTTAAGTCCCTAACATAAAATAATATTCTAAATAACAATAGTCTAGGATCTTTAGGTAAAACAAATGTCAATTTTACGCACCTTAATCCCGTTTAAGGGCGTTTCAGTAATTTCACGTCCTCGGTATTTAGAAATTCTGGGACGGGCTGTGACAATATGCTTCGAGATCGCATCAGCAAAAAATTACAACAAAAAAACATTCACATATCAAGTAACGGGACAAAACTTTTCGACGGTTATAAACAAAAAATCACGATTTAACGGTTATTTTAACTCCAATTTTGATGATTTTTTACAGCTACACTCCTTGACCCTATATGAATACAATGAAAGAATTCGATATTCAATTTAAAATATTTACACTAGTGGATACCACAAAATCTTATGTTACACTTTATGAAAGTATGAATAAACTCTTAAGTGTTAGTGAATCTATTGTTTTGATAGGATACGCATTCTACGAAACTAGTTTCAACGATCCAACCGTCAAACATGTTTGTATATACTTCGAGATCGCATACGCCAAAAATTACAAAAAACAAACATTCAGAAATCAAGTAACAAGACAAAACTTTTCGACGGTTAAAAACGAAAAATCACGATTTAACAATTATTTTAACTCCAATTTTGATAATTTTTTACAGTTACACTCCTTGACCCTATATGAATACAATGAATGAATTCAATCTTCAATTTAAAATATTTACACTAGTGGATACCACAAAATCTTATGTTATACTTAATGAAAATATAAATAAACTCTTAAGTGTTAGTGAATCTATTGTTTTAATGAGATACGCATTTTGCGAAACTAGTTTCAACGATCCAACCGTCAAACTTGTTTGTATATGCTTTGAGATCGCATACGCCAAAAATTGCAAAAAATAAACATTCAAAGATCAAGTAACGGGACAAAACTTTTCGACGGTTATAAAATAAAATTCACGATTTAACGGTTTTTTTAACTCCGATTTTGATGATTTTTTACAGCTACACTCCTTGACCCTATATGAATACAATGAATGAATTCAATCTTCAATTTAAAATATTTACACTAGTGGATACCACAAAATCTTATGTTATACTTAATGAAAATATGAATAAACTCTTAAGTGTTAGTGAATCTATTGTTTTGATGAGATATGCATTTTGCGAAACTAGTTTCAACGATCTAACCATCAAACTTGTTTGTATATGCTTCAAGATCGCAGACACCAAAAATTGTAAAAAACAAACATTCAAAGATCAAGTAACGGGACAAAACTTTTCGACTGTTATAAACGAAAAATCACGATTTAACGATTATTTTAACTCCGATTTTGATGATTTTTTACAGCTACACTCCTTGACCTTATATGAATACAATGAATGAATTCGATCTTCAATTTAAAATATTTACACTAGTGGATACCACAAAATCTTATGTTATACTTGATGAAAGTATGAATAAACTCTAAGTGTTAGTGAATCTATTGTTTTGATGGGATACGCATTCTACGAAACTAGTTTCAACGATCCAACCGTCAAACATGTTTGTATATACTTTGAGATCGCGTACGCCAAAAATTGCAAAAAACAAACATTCAGAGATCAAGTAACGAGACAAAACTTTTCGACGATAATGAACAAAAAATCACGATTTAACGGTTATTTTAACTCCGATTTTGATGATTTTTTATAGCTACACTCCTTGACCCTATATGAATGAATTTGATCTTCAATTTAAAATATTTACACTAGTAGATACCACAAAATCTTATGTTATACTTGATAAAAGTATGAATAAACTTTTAAGTGTTAGTGAATCTATTGTTTTGATGGGATACGCATTCTACGAAACTAGTTTCAACGATCCAACCATCAAACATGTTTATATATACTTCAAGATCGCATACACCCAAAATTGCAAAAAAACAAACATTCAGAGATCAAGTAACGAGACAAAACTTTTCGACGGTTATAAACAAAAAATCACGATTTAATGGTTATTTTAACTCCGATTTTGATGATTTTTTATAGCTACATTCCTTGACCCTATATGAATACAATGAATGAATTCGATCTTAAATTTAAAATATTTACACTAGTGGATACCACAAAATCTTATGTTATACTTGATGAAAGTATGAATAAACTCTAAGTGTTAGTGAATCTATTATTTTGATGGGATACGCATTCTACAAAACTAGTTTCAACAATCAAACCGTCAAACATGTTTGTATATACTTCGAGATCGCATACGCCAAAAATTGAAAGAAAAAAACATTCAAAGATCAAGTAACGAGACAAAACATTTCGACGGTTATAAACAAAAAATCACGATTTAACGGTTATTTTAACTCCGATTTTGATGATTTTTTACAGCTACACTCCTTGACCTTATATGAATACAATGAATGAATTCGATCTTCGATTTAAAATATTTATACTAGTGGATACCACAAAATCTTTTGTTAGACTTAATGAAAGTAAGAATAAACTCTTAAGTGTTAGTGAATCTATTGTTTTGATGGGATACGCATTTTCCGAAACTAGTTTCAACGATCTAATCGTCAAACTTGTTGGTATATGCTTCGAGATCGCATACGCCAAAAATTGCAAAAAAGAAACATTTAAAGATTAAGTAACGAGACAAAACTTTTCGACGGTTATAAACGAAAAATCACAATTTAACGGTTATTTTAACTCCGATTTTGATGATTTTTTACAATTACACTCCTTGACCCTATATGAATACAATGAATGAATTCGATATTCAATTTAAAATATTTACACTAGTGGATACCACAAAATCTTATGTTATACTTAATGAAAGTACGAATAAACACACTGGTGGGTCACTTTCATTAAGCTTTGAGTTCCATTGGCAAGGTTTAAACTTTTGAGAAAGGCTTCACAACCTTGAAAACAAAAACGCTTTCATTTTGCATATCCTTGCACATTTAATATTTGTAATAGATTAGAAGTGTATGAATGTATTTTTTATGAGGCTTTTATTTTCGAGTGTAGATGTGGTACTTAAACGACAAATGTGTTTTAATGTTTTGAAGTAATATTTATGTGTCAATGTGTGGTATGTGCAAATTTAAGAAAAAAAAATATTTTTCTTAACAGGTCATAACGGGTCGGGTCACTTTACCCGTTGGGTAAAGTGACCCGACCTGTTAAAGACCCGTTAAGATAATAGGTGTGACACGACACGACCTGTTAAGATAACAGGTGTTACACGAAAACAACACGAACACGACTAACACGACCCGTTTGCCAAGCCTACTCGACATCATAAAACACTCTCTCACTGACACGGAGTGATCCCATAGTTGAAGACGAATTTCAGGCTCGTATTTTATACTACACTTTCTGAGTTTGATCTTGGCTCTGATGAATCACATGATAGTGGTTAGAGGAGGCTATAATGCCTTTGTTAATCTTCTCAGTCCCAAAAAGATGGACTGTTGTGGCGAAACCATTAGCTAATTTTATTTTTTTTAATCATAAAGAAGCACTCTCTCTCTCCTCACTCTTTCATACAAGAACAATTTACATAAAATGATATAATGTTACCTAGTGTTCTGATTTATTAATGTAGAAATGTTTTTATATAATATTGTATTATTGATTTAAGATATCACAATGATAGTAAATTCATTTCTTGTAGGTGATGTCCCGATTTATATTTCAGACGCCAACATTAATATTATTTTCTTCCTCCTATTTTATCCTGCCTATGTCTTATTTGAGGGGTAATTACCAACATTTTCATTCGCCTCATGACTGGGAATTAACGAATCAATGATTGGCTATGAGGGGTACTAACTATCCTATCTTGTTTAATTCTTTTAGTCATTTCCTTGATTAACCTAATTTTTGTATCCCACCGTCTTGTATATGAGTGGGAACAGATCCCCTGAGCTTAGGAGGCTGAGCCTCTTGAGCAAATCACACAGATCATTGAATTTTGATCCAACGGCTACAAACAGGGGGTCCCTTTAAAAGTTATAATAATTGTTGCCGTTGGATCCAAATCCAACGGTCCGTGTGATTTGCTCAGAAGGCTCAACCTCCTAAGCTCAGGAGGGATCCGTTCCCTATATGAGTTAACAACATTGACAAGAAACTAAATTGAATTGAGCCACAATATTTCCTTGCCTCGTCAAAAGGATGGCCCATAAAAAGAAAATTTTCTCTCAACCTAGTGTAAACCACAAGTCACATTTTACACATCTTATTCTAATGTAATGGGTGACGTTATACAATTCATGTGCGGCCATCAGAATTTTTGCTTGTTTTCGAGAGCGATATCTTTTGCCTCACCTTAATTTTGCACGAAATGAATCCACCAACATGATTGTAAGAAAACTCTAAACGATACGTGGTCAACATAAAAAGTTAAAAAATGCTTTTGAGTTGCCATAATATTTCAAAAGTGTTTTTGAGGAGGAATGGTTGACAAATAAATATGGTGCTATTTGAATGTTTTATAAAAAAAATTTGAAGTGGTTCAAATAAAGGCATTTAAGAGGATAAATACTTTATGGAGGAACATTTCTGGTGCTATGTTGGTTAAAGGTCATTTTGGAAGTACTTC
This sequence comes from Malus sylvestris, assembly GCF_916048215.2. NCBI lineage: Eukaryota > Viridiplantae > Streptophyta > Magnoliopsida > Rosales > Rosaceae > Malus > Malus sylvestris. Next base: position 11,671,532 of record NC_062264.1, read on the forward strand.
TTTAGATAGCATTAGCAATGGTGCCCGCGCGATGCTGTGAGTGTAAAATTGAACATGCTGAAATGTATTTACATCCAGCATCAATTCGTATGAAATTTATGAAATCATAAGTTAGAGCATACCTTGTAATTTGTGCAAGATGGAATCAATTTTTTATAAGGTGCTGGAAAAACTAAGTTGGAACCTGTTATGGAAGAACATTTCAATCAGATGGACCAAAGCAGAAATGTTGAAACAAATGAGCAACATAAATGTATGAACTGGTTCAATTACGGTTATTTGTTTATATAACTATTTTCATGGTCCTCACTTTTCAGTTGCTTAAGGTGTAATAAAAGATTAAGCAATTATATCCATACATGAATCAGGTTTACATGTCAGTATTGAACTAATGAATATAAATTAAGCTTCACTCTGCAAGTTGACACGGGTTGTATAATATTGTTTGTTAAAATTATCTAGACGATAGATATGCAGATCACGAGGAGTGGCAACATACCTTGTAATCTTTGTGAGCTAGATAACAACAGCAATGTAAAAAATTTCTTAGGCATTGGAAATATTACAACAAAAGTTAAAATCACATGATACTGTATGTAATCAAATGACATAAAATTTATAACAATAACTGAAAATTGAAATTACCAACGGAAAAGTAAGCAATAATCTGTTTTGTACAATACAGATTTGTTGATAATTCGTGCTTGAATAACGCTGCAACTCCTGTTTAACATTAAGTTAATAGGTTGTTTAAATTTTGATGTAAAGCTTCGCTAACATGGGAAAAATGTATAACAAAATAAATACGATAAAAAAAAATGAAAACTAATGAAAAGGGTTTGAAAACTTTGAGTTTTAATGATAAGGACAAAATAAAGGGTAAAGTGAATAGTACCAGGATTGACTTTTTAGTGTAAAAATGTGGTTTTTCTTTAAAGTGAACAGTACCGGGAGCTTTTCGTTAAATTTCCCTAAAAAAAAAGCAAGGAAACTGAACGGTACGATTCCCAACTGTTTTAAAAATATGCTGCAAAAAGATATGCAAGTGAATTATGTGTTGTCTTCATTGCAAGAATGGTAAACATGCCATATCAGATATGCCTCGTTCAGTTTTTCTGCAACACAGAGATACAATTTGCTGCATTGTTTGTACTTTGATTTTTTCAGGTATTATCATCATCTTCATCTTTCATCTTCAGAGGAACTGGATGTTATCAATATATATATGAACACTTTCTTCTTTCAACTTGCTGTGAAAACATTATAAATTGTTTGGCTATTCAATGAAGGATTTAAGATGGACATCCAAAAGTATGAATGTAGACGTGAAATATTCCATGGATATCCTTTGGTTGGACAAAAGAACATGATATAAGCAGGGAAATTGTTTCTAATGTATTTAACTAATGATAAAAAAAATGTTGTATGGATAAATTTAACAAGTTCTTGATTGGTGAGGTGTTTTTTGGTTCAGCCAAGGTTTATGGAACGGTTATATTTTTGGTCAAAACGTCTTTGATAATACTTTTGGATGTCCAACTAAACCCATTTATGGGTAGGCAAGTAATTAACCATGTATTAGGAGCAAGCGAAAAGCAGATAGTGTGGATATAGATTGGTAACAACTAATTCTCCTGAAGAGAAACGTTAGTAAAGATTTGATTTAAGCAGTAAACATATACAGAAAGGGAAAAAATTATAATTTTTTAACATGTTTTGCGGTTGTTACAGATGTATACCTGTATAAGAAATGAAGTAGGTGATTGACTCTGTAGCTCGGTGAGTCACGAACAGCAGGGGTGGTGGAACTGAAAAGAAAGGAAACAGATGGCAAGTCGTACGATGTTATTTTGATTGGATGAGTAAATATATAAGAACTTACATAAGCTTTTAAAAAGCTAATAAAACTATAACCTATTTAAATTTAACATTTTACATTCATTTAAACTGAAATAGAAATCTTACTTAAATTTAAAAATAAGAGATTAAATGGTAGCGGACAAAAGATAGCAAGCACAACTAAAATTGGTAAAGGAAAGCGGTACAGTTGTGGTCTTTATATATATATAGATATTTTAGTGCTAATCTGCTGCAAACTTAAACTTCAAGCTTATCATCACCATCAACCTGCAATAACGAAAGAAGAAAAAGACTGAGTAAAAAACATAAAGACAAAAAACTTACCCAAAAAATAATAGGACCGCCGGAGACACTGCCAAATTTGCAACTGATCAATGAAGAAACCAAAATGCAAAATATCCTCTTAGCCAGGAAAACCCTAGCACAGGATCAGAACTGACCCAAAACAAAATGGTTAAATTTTAGGGAACTTTAACGAAAAGCTCCTGGTACTGTTCACTTTAACGAAAACCCACATTTTTACACTAAAAAGTCAATTCTTATACTATTCACTTTACCCTTTATTTTGTCCTTATCGTTAAAACTCAAAGTATTCAAGCCATTTTCATTAATTTTCCTTAAATTTTATCCAAATCAAGCAAAACTCACAACAAAAACTAAACACAATAGTTAGGGAACATACCTCAGTCGTAAAAAATAAATTTCCCATCAATGCAAAAACGGTCGGCAGTCAAATGAAAAACAAAACCCAAACAAATTCGGCCAAAATCGGTGAAGAACAGAGGGTAACGAACGCAAAGACGGCAAAATATTCACCATAGATTGCAACCCCAGAAATTTTGCAAAGCAATTTTACCATGGTGAACAAAACAGCCAAAACCCTAGGTTTAAACAAATGGAAAACCTCCCTTAAATCAGATACCACAAACACGATCCCCTAAAGCACGAAAATGAGAAACTTGGCCCCAATATATTCCAAACCAAAGATATCGAAGAAGAACGAAGAACCCGAGAGGAAGAGCGAGGATAAAGTAGAGATGAGAGGTGTTTGGTTAATATTTAACTTTGGGCTTATAGGAGAACAAAGTCCAAAAGAGTTCAATAAAAAGAGTTTCTGCCCGAAGCCCAACACCAAGCCCAGATGTCCACTTCAAGACAATATGATGATTCCCCATTAAATGCAAAGGCTAGGTGCTTACAAAGGAAGTGACAACCGATGGAAATCTACCAACTCTCAGCCCAAAAGTACTTTATGAATGACATAGCATGTAAAATACTGATAGTTCCCTACCCTCCAAATTGCTTTCGGGCAAGGACAGAAGCAGCACAAGTCAAGTTAGTTCATCTATAAAAGGAGAAAGAGGGCCAGAGACATAGACACTCAACCAATCAAACAAACAAGCATATAACTTGACTCTCAGCCAAGCAAATGCCCAAAAAGTCGTGCTTTGTCCAGACTCTGCACCCTTTTAGCCTTAGATTTCCTTAGAAAGACATCTTTTGTCTATGTAAAGGTTCTACTACATTTTCCCAAATGTTGTAGTATCGATCTCTTGTGTATAAACTCTTTTCCAGTTGTCCCTTTTAGTATTCAATCCTTTGTAAACTGCACAGACAAGAGACTACAAGATGTTTGACCTTGCCCGACAAGGTGAAATCTTGCCTGACTCTCTTTGTTTTTGTCGTTCAATTAATAGATCTGGTGTTATAATGTATTCCCTGGTTTATATTCAAGTTGTTTATAGTCTTTTGATGACTCAAAGCCCCATCAGTTCCCAGGTTTGGTTCACTTAGTGGTTTTATCAAGATTGGAGTGAATTAAACTGATGACTTGATCAGATCTGGACCTTCACCCTTCAAGCATACAAGATAACTAAAAGTCCTTGATCTCAAGGCATAGAAAAGAACTTAATGTAAAATTAACCCATCTACAACAATCCTTTGATAAACAAGTAGTCATAGATAATTTGGGGCGCAAGTAATCGTATTAAAACATACTTGTTCTACATATGCCATACAGAGATGGCAGTGGCACACCTAAGCACCTAGTTGGTTTTGATTGCAAGCATCAAGGTCTACACCTAAGGCCCCACAAAGGCACCTTTCAGAACTAACTTTGTTCTCCTCTTGTAGTATTGTGACAAGCAGGAGCCCGACAATGAACCAAAGTGCGAACTTCTCGGGGAGCTGTATGCTCGAGCCAGAAACGCCCACCAGCCAGATTTCATGCCTGAACATAGTTTTGGCACGCCCGGTGGGACCACAAATCTTGTATGCCAAGAAGATAAAGGAAGGAACAAACCTTTAAGTGGGAATCAAAGCAAAAACCAGGGGTGGGCACAGTTCGGTTCGGTGCGGTTCCACCCCTAAACTGGAACCGGAACCGGAATATATCAACGGTTCTGTTCGGTGCAGTTCAGCTTAAATTTATTACTAGAACCTTACGGTTCAGTCTACACAGGTTCCGATTTGGTTCTTGCCGGTTTACGGTTCCCAATTACTAAATTATTTGAACACCAAATCATCATGCATTCAAATACATCTTCTAAAACTGATTATATAAAGTTGCATACAACACATTTTTTTTAATGCGAATGTCTTTGGTAATGGCACCAAGTCAACAAAAAGAGACAACTAAAATATATATGCATTGGTCAATCAGTCAACAAACAAAAAAGATGAAGCAAACAGCAGGTTTTTAGACTTCAGAGAGCAAGCAAGAAGCAGCAGCTCCTATACACAATCAATTAATCAAACAACATATAATCAAATCAAACAACTTATTCTAAAGAGCAAACAGAGTCAAACAACTTATTTCAGAGAGGAAGCATGGGCTTCCTCAGTTTTAAAAGTTTGAAGAAGCATCAAGAAAAAAACCTCAAGAAAAATAAAAACCATCTCATGCTTATCTCATGCTTGCCTTTTATCTTGATTTTTTTTCCCGGGTAACTCTTACATCTTCCTCCCTCAATATATTTTGTAACGGTTGAAGTACCATTTCCAGAAAGGTTAGCAACAAAGGTAGTACAACAGTACTTACACCTAGCTCTCCTTCTAATTATTGTTTCTTTGGTCCCATCCGGCTTCACAATGTTTTCTATGTCATTATATTCAACAAAATGCTCCCACACTTTTGCCCTACGCTTATTGTTCCCAAGAGGAGGCAATGGAGGAATACCACTCGGTTGAGTTGGTGATTGTGCTTAGGGTGGAATTGGTGGTTCGGATTGTGGTGGAGTTGGTGGTTGGGATTGGGTTTGAGTTGGTGGTGATGGTATTGGACCCGGTAATGACGAAGGCGATGATGAAGAAATAGATGCAACAGAAGAACAAAAATCATGTGATGTTGATTGGTTTGTTATCCCTAAAATAGACAAATATAAAAATGCTACTGTTAAGCATCAACAAAAACATACATGTATGTCTAAGCAAAAAAATACATGTCTAAGCAGTTTGAATGTTCATGCAATGCAATCAAAATCTATTACTGCTAGACCTTCAAATCTATTACCTTGTCTTTAATAATTAATTGCAAGCTTTTGTGTGAAAGGTTATGTGATTTCCACATCAAAATAAACAATTGAAATAATTTTTTAGCAAATAATTATTAAAACTTAAAGGTTGACTAGCCAATATAACATATCAGTCAGTCACCTATGGTACCTATTTAAATAAGGGATACATTTGAAGCATACCATAACCTACTTCAGGACAATAAAAACCAATGTTTTGCAGAGATAAGGTTGAATTGAAACTATACAGATTATGCATATATGTTTCAAAGTGTATAGTTTGCAACTCACAAAACACTAAAATAGGATGGGACCAAGTGACAAGTACCTTACAGCCACTTACGTTCAGATTAACTATATGTTTGCAGTTCTTCACCAGATGCGCTATACCTATATCTGTTACCCTGAAATTCAATGCACGTTCACAAATTCAGTGAATGTAGTTCTTCACAAAACCTCCTATTTAGCGGCAGATATGTCAAGAAGCAGTTCGAAAGAAAATACAAGCCCGTGCCATTGATAAGTTGCACATACAAAGTCAATTATCTGTCAACAAGCTCAAGTAGAAGTAGGTCTAACATTATCCTTAAGTTTGTCTTCTACACTAGGCTAGTTGGTTCATGTTCGTCAAATGCATCAAATTCCTTTTTGGCTTGTCAAGATATTACTAATTTTCAACATAGAAGCCATCAAATAAGGGAAAAATAGCTAACAGGTTTGAGACAGAGGGGAAGATACAAGGAGAAAAGCATTAACGAGGAGCAATTACCACTCTACAAAAGCGTCATATTCCAATTCATTTGACGAAAAAAGATTACACATTACAAGTAGAAAGCATCAACAGTTCACAACTAGAATACCAAAAATGTAGATCTTGGCCTAAATAGTCACATAAGCTAGCAAAAGAAACTAGCATTACTATAGACAAAGAATCCACATCTCAAAAAGCAGTAACACGAATGGCATCACAACACTTTCTTGTCTTCCAAATGCAAATGCCCTAACATCGTCAACAAACATTAGCTCATAGGATATGATAGGTTACACATTCGCATGAGGGCATGTAATGTAAGAGAAAAAAATCTTTATATTGGGCTGCAAATCACAAACTCGAGTAACCATAAACCAACATATGCACAGATGAGCTAGAAACGCACATGATCTTTGTAATTTCACCAAGTATTTTAAGCAAGTACAGTTACATATAGATAGAGAAAATATCAAGGAGGAAGGACGGAAGACGAAGTGTCATGAGCTGTCGCGAATGAGGGATGATGAGGGTCGTCGCAGTTGAGGATGAGAGGTCGTGAGTAGGGGTCGCCGGGGTCGACTGTGTCTATGTGAAATGGGGGAATCAGGATTCAGGAATGGGGTGTATGTGTGTGAAGCCGTGTGTGTGAGTGAAAGTGAACCCTAATTGGGATAGGATCATCTTCTTTGCAATTTAATGAAACCAATTTTTCAACCTATTATACCATGACATGTGTGTATATATATAATTAATTAATTTATTATTAATAAAACAGTTCGGTTCGGTTCGGTCGATTCTTGGTCATTCGAAACCAGAATCAGAATCGGTTTGAACTGTTCAATTTGCTTTTTCACTCAAAGTTGATTTTCCGGTCAACATGATTTTTTTCAATTTTTTTTCATACGGTTCGATGTTGTTTTGCGGTTTGGTGGTTTTCATGCCCACCCTTAGCAAAAACCACCCTGGTACACACCAAGATCTGGCATGGCAAATCTCCCCGAAGACTTGTTGAAGGATTATTTTGTGAAAACATGTTCATTTGAATAACATCTATAGCATGCATTTAACAATTAAAAGGCGGAATCATGCTTGCATGCATTCAAAAACAAAACATTAACCATGAAATTCAAAGCCTAGTAGATTAGTGAACCAAGACTCAACTCAAAATCAAAGTGAGCTGAAATTTACCTTTGTAGATTCCTCTTTGCATAAGCAAAGGCTAATCACCCAAAGAGAGGGCCTTCATTCCTTGCATCTAAAATCTATGGATTTGGATGGATGAAAAGGTTTCTCCAAGTTCCCAAAATTGAGAACCTCTAAGTATCCACACCAAGGTTAGATTGGAGAAGAAAATGAGTAACCTTGGAGGATTAGTATGGCTAGATACACCCTCCAAGGGGGCCGGCCTCCTAGAGAGAAAAGGAGAGACATGTTCTCTCCAATTTTCTCCAAAAGAACCCATAATGAATTTAGGCTATAAAGTCCTTTATATAGTCACTTCAAATAAGTGACCTAAAGAACCAAAAAATCATTCTCTCTAACATGGCCGGCCATATAGGGAATTTGGGCTTTTGGGCCTTTGTGAATCTTTATTCATTAAATTGTCATACAACTTAAGTCAATGGGCTTGACGTTCGAAGCCCATTGGGCTTTAAGGTCCAAAACTATCCCGAGGTCTTTAACGAACTTATTCGTTTGATTAATTAACATATTAATTAATCCTTGCCATAAATAATGAAACCATTTAATTATTCTTACTCATCTCCATTGTTTCTTCAATCTCCACCTTACACGGTGTACGATCCATTAGGTTCCTTTTAGCGAGGTAGTGGGCGATTAAAACCATTTCACATCGATTGTGAATTGAAACTTACTTTCAATTCTCCCTTTAGTGATTATACACGTTTAGGGCTTCCACAAACCAAGAGTGACACCTAGTAGCATATCATGGTTACCCAAGCTAATCAGAAGAGGTAGAGAACCTATTCAGTTTAGGATTACAAATGCAATACGGTCTTTCTCTAATACAATACTCTTGACCACATTGTTTGGTTTGATAGTTTATTCATGTCTACTATCCAATGTGATTCGTGTGCTTATATGATTACCTTGAATGTGATTTAGAGCGACTTTTCTAAATCTCATTCATACTCTGGCCAGAGATTCTTAATCATATCATAGAGTATTCTCCCCCAAACGGTTTGAAGGTTAGAGATCCCTTGTTGCGCATTCACTTGACTCCATAGCTACCCCAACGATGCCGTGGACACCCGCGGATGGGGTGACTTTGACATAATCAAAGATCAAGGACTTAACCATAAGACAAACGTGATGCCTCAGGTCAAAGGACTACTTTGCATTATCCCAACCATGAGTTCTCATGTGACATGAATATGAGAACTCTTCGTTGATCGTGTTCAGTGAACTCATTCTCTATTGAGCACCTACGTACTTGTCTTGATGTCACACACACCAATGACTCGAGACTAGTCACTCTCCCTGAGAGAATACATAGCACGTACTGATCTTAACGGACTGTCAATGCCCAATTGGCAATCCTATGATCAGGAACGTTTAAGATGTGTCTACGAAAGAATGGTCTCATGAATCTAACTTCTTTAGATTGCATTCTCCCAATCACATATTCCTTGGACTTATCGTTTAAGCATATAACATTTATATGAGACGGCTCAAACAATAATATTTGCCCTTGATATTAAACTAGATTAGTTTAACATGTGAAATGTCCGTAAAGTATCATCATATGATTGGTTTTAGGGCACATTTCCAACAATCTCCCACTTGCACTAGAGCCAATCAGCTTGATCATCAGTGATGATACCTCTTCTGTAGTCATTTCATAAATGGCTGAATAGTAGGCCTAGACAATGGATATCTATATGTTATCCATAGAAGCAACCTTGAGAATAACGACGTCACCATTATACATGATTCTCAATCATGTGGTTCAGTCTCTCATTTGAGTTCGGACCTTGATGAGACCTTGATTCCCTAGCTTGAGCTATCGCCCCATTAGTGTCATAGTGTCAGTACACAAGATACACTTTCCGGTTGGAACCGAATAGAGAGTTCATAAATGAACTTTCCCATCCAAACAACATTGTTGTAAGCTTCTATATGGCAATATATTTTGCATTCATAATGGAACACACTAAAGTCATTACTTTTAATGTTTCCATCCAAATATCTCTTTAGTTATAATAAAGAGATATATGATTATCTCTTCATTCATAATGAAGAAACATCCAATGATGGATTAGATTCATAATCTAATACATTTACGCTTCCTTTACGTTACTCTAATTCTTCCTCATTCTTTGAGGAATCTATCCTTCAGTATTCTTTAAATACTTAAGGACTCACTTGACAGCTACCATGGTTTTGATCTTGGGCTTGCACTGATATCGTCTTGTACCGTTCTAGGTACAACTCATATCAATGGTTTTCATACAATATGAAATACATAAATCCCCTTTATGCGTATGCATAAAGGATTCTATTTACGCATTATTTCTTTGGGAGTCAAAGAGTACGTTCTCTTTGAGAAGATCAACTTCTTAGTCTCACTAGAGTTGTCCTATTGATTGAAGTTCATCATCATATGAGAAACTTTCTATCATCTTTTGTCTATTATTAGGAATTGATATAATCCAATTATATCCTAAAAATCTATCATTATAGATTTCCATCCCATGTATATAGACTATGTCTCCCATATACATTCTATCTTCATATAATGTGTTAAAGTCATAACTTTAACGAAGAAGAATTCTTTTCATTTCCAAAATTAATATATCATGTATATTAAATTTTAGGAACATGATTAACTCCCACTAATCTTTTGTAAACCTAGTAAACAAAAGATTCATTTACATCTTTATGAGAAATCAAACGATTTGATCTTTTTCTCATAAGATGCTTATAGCTCCCACTAGCTTGCTAAGATTCATGATGGATGGATCTCTACAACTTACATGTCTTGTGATTTATAGTTTTAGACATATATTATCAAGACTATCTTAATAATGGTTTCGGAAACCCATATTATGTCCAAACATTGAATCACCATTTAGTTGTAGCTGGCTATCTTCGAATTAATTGAAACCAAGACTACGTCAAAAATGGTTTTTTCAAAGTCAACCATCCTTTTGATTGTAGTTAACTTAAGCTACCAATTAGCTTATGAAGGTTTCATTATTTCGGGTCAAATGGTACTTTACCATTTCCTTGAGTATGTATCGTATATACATTCAATGTAGTCATAAGGATTTTCATTCTTATTTCTTTCGAATTAAGAGGTGCAACTCTATGACATAGTCATAAAGTTCAAACCATTCAACTGAGACGGTTTATAAATCTTTCTTGACTACCTTGGAGCTTTTGGTATAGGAACTAGGTTGTTATATTTGTTGATTATTATCTTGTCTCTCAAAGAACCGATTCTTTGAGTTCTATCTTTCATCCATTTGCGTTTAGGCAAATCATATTGTAGAATTACAATGAACTACCCAACAAACAACATTTGTTAGTTGGTTTATAGAAGTGATATCCAAATGTTAATTTAAGGATATCCACAAGATAATTCTCAAACAAATATTGCTTATTAGCACACAACCCCAAATCTTAACATGCTTAAAATTTGTCTTTCTTTCCAACTACATCTTATGGAGTTATGAAAAATTTGGAAGATCTTCTAATTGACAATCATATTGTTTTTAGAAGTATATATCGTATATATGGGTAATAGATAACATCCAACGAACTAAATCTTATTTAAGTTCGTTCTTCTCCTTAATGGAGAAATTTATTATCTTATGATGCTTCTTTCCTTGATATCTTTCAAGGAAACTGTTCTAAAGTGTTACCTTATCTTGGATCAAATCTAAGGAGGTAAATACTTTAGACGTCTTACTCATCAACTTACATTACTTGAATTCTTTGAAACATTTTGCAAAGTATTCGGATTTGTGTTTATTCAAAATAAACTATAATCCAACCGAGAGTGATCTTCGGTGAATGTCATATAACATGAGTAGTATTATGTTGTGGACAAGTGCCACTAACATCTAAGTGAATTAACCTCAACAACTTTGTGATTCTTTCTTCTTTCCAAAAGAATAAAGATTCGAACATTTCACCTCTATACAATTTTAACAAGAAGGTATTGGATCCGGATCTAACGATCCAAAGCATCCATCTTTGACCAACTCGTAATTTATGATTTAGAGGTATCACAATTTAGTTGAGATTAGTCACTACCTTGCAACCTTTTGGGTTTTAAGCATCGTTATATTCTAAACAGTTAACACTACCATATCATCTCTACTATAGAGACAATCAATTAGATTACTATAATCCAATCATTGATTAATAAAGAACAATGTTTTGTCAAACAAAACATTCATCCATCTCTACTATAGTGACGGAATTAAATTCCTTAAAATTGGAATGTAAAGACAATCTTTGGTTTTTCCAATTTCTTTGGTAGTTCATATGAGGAAGTAAGTACTATCTGCCTTCGCAGAGATCTATATTTTATTCACGTTCCGAATGTGAAGTACCTTTTCTTCTCTCATATATCTTCTACTTCTTATTTATTAGTCACACTTTTACAACGATTGTAAAACATAGTTACTAATACGGAATCAAGCATTCAAGTAGAAGAACCAACTGTTTTGAACTATTCAAGAACAATTTACAACACTTTCGAAAGGTGTGTTCTTGACACTTGCAAGACATTTCTTGCAAATACCCCTTCCAATGTCCATCCTTTCATAAAGAAAGTTTGTTCCCTTGGAGTTTATTTTTATCTTCTTCATTTGACTTCCACCTTTGACTACATTTAGTCATAGTCCCTAAACTCCCACTATCTCTCTTGAAACTTATTTCAATTGTGTTATGCACATCAAACATTTTGGAGAGCATGCGGTTTATTGTTCACTACATAGTTTACAATAAACTTAGTGAACCATTAGGATAGGGACATAAAGGTGAAGTCCTTGCCTAGTTTCCGTCTCGTTAAGTGGTTTATCACTTCAACACTCAATGATTCAAAATCATCATAAGTCCATGTTGATGGACTATTTTTGTCAACCCTAAACATAATTACAAACTTTCAAGAGTTGTTCAAGGCAACTCTCATTTCTTCATACAACAATTTGTAAGTGAAGAATCATGGCACATTAAGTGTCCATGCCTTTGTGCTTTCTTCTCAAGTTCCTTGTTCATGTAACAAAGAAACAAGCACTAAGTGTTTGCATTGACTAAGAGTTGTTCAAAGCAACTCCTATTTCTTCATACAACATTTTGTAATTGAAGAATTATGACATTAAAAGTGTTGTCCTCTTTTTGATAGACTTTTCTAACATATTCTTCTAATGATACATTATCAATAGGAAGATTGTGAGGATGAGACTACTTAGGTACATTTACAAGCCATTAAAGACAATCTATGGTTTTGTAGTACCAAGTCTGGAAACTAAAGCTTTCGGCTTTTATTTGTCAAGTGTTGGATAGCGTTTGCAAATATATTGGTAAACAAATACATAACGAATATAAATTGATTGATTTTAAGCCATTTGATCCGGGTCTTTAAATCAAATAGCACCACCCACTATTTTTGGCAAATTCCATATCCCTCATTGGAATTCGAGAGTTTTGGATGAAACTCTTAGTAGGGTATGGGAGACTCACTACTACCAAGCCCACCTCACAATGATATGATGTTGGCTAGCATTAATAATAATGAGAGAGTACGCTTACTCATTTGCATCTAATGCAAGTACCCATCTTATTTGGCCTCTAGAGAATGTCACCTCACAATGATATGATGTTGGCTCCATTGCACTTAGTTAAGTCATTCCCACCATGCTTAGTTCATGAAGGGGTTCAAGAATAGCCTCACGATGATACGATGTCGGCCATCCTCGTTGCCTACACTCACCTCATCAAGTATGTATATAGACTCCTCCTGAGTATAAGCATGCACTTTGCACTCCCCCATGATAGGGTGAAGGCGGTGTACAAGTCATAAACGATTGGAGCCTACCACGGTGGAAGGCCACGAAAGAGTGTTCAAAGCACTCTTACGCTTATCAACTTAATAATGGTTTGGTTGAGGGTTTTAGGTCTCATCACATATAAACATACATTTTAATCTCTATTAAAACAATTTTGGTCCTATTACAACTATTGGTCCATTTGATTGTTTTAGTTGTATATAATACTCCCACTATAATTATAAAACGGTTTTTAAAGCAAGAGTATATGATACTACTAACATAAACTTTGCATTCATTTGATGGACTATATAGTTGCCTTAGGGCCTTAGGATGACTATGAACCTTTTAATTAGATCCAACACGAGCCTTGTGTTGAATCTCGGTCTAGGGATGGTGATTGATTTTAGCTACGCGTTTAATCACATTAAGGCGTGTTGTCTTAGGGGCGTTGGACCCAACTACTTCATTTTCATGCATATCAAATAAAGCAAGAAAAAAGTACTTCAAAGTAAAGGTGAGCTTATGCTCATTGCAACATTTGCATAAAACAAATTACTTTAAAGTAAAGAAGGGCTTATGCCCTTTTACAACATTTGATCAAATCAAATTACAACCAAAATCTAATCTACACATTCCCATGGTTCAAACAAATTTGAAACGGCCTTTCACATAGCTCAATTATATTAGGCTTAGGTTCATAATCACCCTTTAATTAATTAACACTTTAACTAATTAAATAGAATGCAACATTTTCATTTGGTTTTTGTATCCATAAAATTGATTTAAATGGAGCTAAATGAAATGAAAATCCAATTCTCATTTAAAGAGACAAAACAATTTTGTTCTCAACCTAATTTGGGCCAAATTGCAATTAACCTCAACCTTTGGGCAATATTGCAAAAACATAAACTTTTGGGGTCACTTTGTAAGAACACAAAAGTCCACTACTTCATGTAATTACACTAGAACCCAAAATTTAAACAATGCAAAAACTTTATTAAAGGAGCAAAACAATTTGTCCTTTAGCGTTTTTGGACCTAAACGTAAAAACGTAAATTTTTGGGCCAAAGTGCAAATACACAAAAGTATCAAAACTTTATGTAATTGCATAAAAGCCCAAAAAGTACTCCCACTTGAGGGAGGACCGGTCTTGGATAGGAGAAATGAGTGATGTGTGTGTTGATTGCTAAGTTAGACATAAAGCATGCAAGTGGTGCAAGTGGTGTGTGTGAAAGGAAATTAATCCTTACACACCCACCAATATCTCTTACATCTCTTACACCATTTAAACAAGGGTAAATTACATAGTAGCCCCTCAGGTTTGAACTTTATTGCAATCTCATACAACATCTTTAAAACATTTCACTTTCATACCTCAAGTACTATTTTATTTCAATTTCATACAACCGTTAGATTTTCCATCCATGGATCTGTTAAATGCTGACGTGGCTGCCACATATATGACACGTGGCTGCCAAATGTCTGCCACGTGGCAAATAAAATAATTTTTTAATTTTTTTTAAAAAACCTGAAATTGGAAGAAAAAAAAAGGTCCGAACCCAGAAGAAGAAGAAAGAGAAAGAGAAGAAGAAGAAGAAAGAGGAGGGAGGAGAAAGAAGAAGAAGAAGAAGAAAAAAGAAAGAAAAAAGAAAGGGGTCCGAACCCAGAAGAAGGAGGAAGAAGAAGAAAGAGGAGGAGGAGGAGGAGGAAGAAGAAGAAGAAGAAGAAGAAGAAAAAAAAAAAAAAAAAAAAGGGACCGAACCCAGAAAAAGGAGGAAGAAGAAGAAGAGAAGAAGAAAGAGGAGGAGGAGGGAGAAGAAGAAGAAGAAGAAGAAGAAGAAGAAGAAGAAAAAAAAAGAAAGGGACCGAACCCAGAAGAAGGAGGAAGAAGAAGAAGAGAAGAAGAAAGAGGAGGAGGAGGGAGAAGAAGAAGAAGAAGAAGAAAAAAAAAAAAAAAAAAAAAAGGTCCGAACCCAGAAGAAGAAGAAAGAGAGAGAAGAAGAAGAAGAGAGAGAAAAAAAAAAGTGGCAGATATGTTTTTTTTAAAAAAAAAATTAAAAAATTATTTTATTTGCCACGTGGCAGACATTTGGCAGCCACGTGTCATATATGTGGCAGCCACATCAACATTTAACAGATCCATGGATGGAAAATCTAACGGTTGTATGAAATTGAAATAAAATAGTACTTGAGGTATGAAAGTGAAATGTTTTAAAGATGTTGTATGAGATTGCAATAGAGCTCAAACTTGAGGGGCTACTATGTAATTTACCCTTTAAACAAATATCTAACACATTAAATCATTTGAAAAACATAAAACATAAACTTTATGAAATAAATCAAAACTTTGAATCAAAACACAAAACTTTTTGTTCTTGGCAAAAATGTCAAGAACAATGAAGAACATTTATGAAAAACTCAAAAATTTTCCATGAACATTTTTCACCCAAAAACATTCAAAAACCATTCAAACTTTAGGGAAATAACATATAACCAAACTAGGGTACATAGGGGTTCCAAAAGTCACTTGAAAACACTTTTAACAAGTCAAACAAGAACCCAAAATTCCACCCTTTGGATTTGGCCGAAAATTCCCAAAAACATGGCACCAAATTTTAGCTCCAATATTCATGCTCATATGAACTACATCTACAACATTTGAGATGGCAAATTTTCTAACAAAATTTACATTCAAAGAAACAAGAATAAAGCTTGTAACATATTACAACTTTTAAATCACAAACTATGAACTACAAAACCCAAAAGGATTCACCAACTACTAGACCTAGGCTCTGATACCACTTGAAGGATTATTTTGTGAAAACATGTTCATTTGAATAACATCTATAGCATGCATTTAACAATTAAAAGGCGGAATCATGCTTGCATGCATTCAAAAACAAAACATTAACCATGAAATTCAAAGCCTAGTAGATTAATGAACCAAGACTCAACTCAAAATCAAAGTGAGTTGAAATTTACCTTTGTAGATTCCTCTTTGCATAAGTAAAGGCTAATCACCCAAAGAGAGGGCATTCATTCCTTGCATCTAAAATCTATGGATTTGGATGGATGAAAAGGTTTCTCCAAGTTCCCAAAATTGAGAACCTCTAAGTATCCACACCAAGGTTAGATTGGAGAAGAAAATGAGTGACCTTGGAGGATTAGTATGGCTAGATACGCCCTCCAAGGGGGCCGGCCTCCTAGAGAGAAAAGGAGAGACATGTTCTCTCCAATTTTCTCCAAAAGAACCCATAATGAATTTAGGCTATAAAGTCCTTTATATAGTCACTTCAAATAAGTGACCTAAAGAACCAAAAAACCATTCTCTCTAACATGGCCGGCCATATAGGGAATTTGGGCTTTTGGGCCTTTGTGAATCTTTATTCATTAAATTGTCATACAACTTAAGTCAATGGGCTTGATGTTCGAAGCCCATTGGGCTTTAAGGTCCAAAACTATCCCGAGGTCTTTAACGAACTTATTCGTTTGATTAATTAACATATTAATTAATCCTTGCCATAAATAATTAAACCATTTAATTATTCTTACTCATCTCCATTGTTTCTTCAATCTCCACCTTACACGGTGTACGATCCATTAGTTTCCTTTTAGCGAGGTAGTGGGCGATTAAAACCATTTCACATCGATTGTGAATTGAAACTTACTTTCAATTCTCCCTTTAGTGATTATACACGTTTAGGGCTTCCACAAACCAAGAGTGACACCTAGCAGCATATCATGGTTACCCAAGCTAATCAGAAGAGGTAGAGAACCTATTCAGTTTAGGATTACAAATGCAATACGGTATTTCTCTAATACAATACTCTTGACCACATTGTTTGGTTTGATAGTTTATTCATGTCTACTATCCAATGTGATTCGTGTGCTTATATGATTACCTTGAATGTGATTTATAACGACTTTTCCAAATCTCATTCATACTCTGGCCAGAGATTCTTAATCATATAATAGAGTATTCTCCCCTAAACGGTTTGAAGGTTAGAGATCCCTTGTTGCGCATTCACTTGCCTCCATAGCTAAGTGGCTTAACCCCAACGATGCCGTGGACACCCGCGGATGGGGTGACTTTGACATAATCAAAGATCAAGGACTTAACCACAAGACAAACGTGATGCCTCAGGTCAAATGACTACTTTGCATTATCCCAACCATGAGTTCTCATGTGACATGAATATGAGAACTCTTCGTTGATCGTGTTCAGTGAACTCATTCTCTATTGAGCACCTACGTACTTGTTTTGATGTCACACACACCAATGACTCGAGACTAGTCACTCTCCCTGAGAGAATACACAGCACGTACTAATCTTAACGGACTGTCAATGCCCAATTGGCAATCCTATGATCAGGAACGTTTAGGATGTGTCTACGAAAGAATGGTTTCATGAATCTAACTTCTTTAGATTGCATTCTGCCAATCACATATTCCTTGGACTTATCGTTTAAGCATATAACATTTATATGAGACGGCTCAAACAATAATATTTGCCCTTGATATTAAACTAGATTAGTTTAACATGTGAAATGTCCGTAAAGTTTCATCATATGATTGGTTTTAGGGCACATTTCCAACACTTGTAAGGATCTATCTTGACGGAAAGCTCGACCCCTTCTAAGAAGTTAGGATAAAAGGTCATAAATGAAGACTTGCAGGCTACTATGATGGCTGTGATAAAGAGCATGGAGATAAACTCTCTACAAACAAGAAATGAAGTAAGCAAACTATATTCCTTAACAGGACATCTGCAAATGAGGCTAGATCTGGAGTACCTTACCCCAGAAAATGATCGTGCTAGAGAAACCACGAGGGAAACCAGCCTTATGGAGGAATAAGTTATTGCTCTGTATCTTTTACTCGAAGAAAAAGGAATAAAGGAAAGAATAAGGAAGAATCTGAAGCTAGTAAGCCAGTATTGGAAGAAATACTGGAAGCAGAGTTGCCCGACCCCCTATTTTCACTAAATAATATGGGGCATTGCAAACAAGAAGGAACGAAGTATGGGATGCCCCAGTTGATCGAGGAATCTAGCGGGAAAGGAGAGCTTATCACAGCAGACAAACCTCCACCTTATAGGCCTTCACCAATGGCCATTAAAGGAGGAGAGTCTAAGTGGAGAAAGCTCGAACCAAGAAAGGAGATTAACTTAGGCAATGATCGTAGCCTAAGGTGGGAATTGCCTTCTTATACCCCACCTAATAATACAGCCAACCAACAACTCAGAGATGTGTTGGCTGAGTTAAGAAGGATGGTGGTGAGGAATGCCCAGCCATAAGCTCGCCCGCTGTTTAGAATCACTTATCAGAAGCCTTACCCAGAGTTTATTGATGAGCAGAATCCATTTCCTCTCAACTTCATGTTGGAAATATGCCCTGAAAGTCAATCTTTGGAAGAAATCTTTCAGGACAAATGAATCGATGTATGGATGATTCTTATACATCAAATGGCAAAGATACTAATTAGGACTATCTCAATAAACGATATATGTCCTGAATAGTGAATCCATGGACAATGGATCGATTGAAGAAGTAATCTAATGAAGTTAGACTACAGAGACCTTCTTCACATAACCATTATGTCCAAAAGGTTCCTGGTCGTTGGATTGACGGAGGGATACTGACAATGCTTAGACCGGTACATATTGTGTCCGCTTCAATTGGAAGGATGGAAAGTCTCATCCCATTTGTGTTGTGACACTAAGACAAGTATGTAGGTGCTCATTAAGGGAATGAGTTCACTGAACACAATCGAAAGAGAGTACTTGCATGGAGGTCTAATCACATGTCAAGCAAGTAACTCTAATGGTTGGAATAATGTAAGTAGTCCTTTGACCTGAGGCATCGTCGTTGTCTTGTGGTTAAGTACTTAATCTTTGATTATGTCAACGTCACTCTATCAGAATGTCAACGGCATAGTTGGGGTTAAGCCACTTAGTCATGAAGGCAAGTGTATGCGCAACAAGGAATATCTAGTCCTCGATAAGAGAGGAAGAATACTCTAAGATATGATTCGGGAATCTTCGGTCGAAGTATCGAGCGTAATAAAGGAAAGCGTTCCTATACGACTCAATTGGATCATATAAGAAGGAATAATCACATTAGGTGTTTGACATGATATATCCATACCCTAATGATGTGATTGAGAGTATTGTATTAGAGAAGGATTGAATTACATTATAATTCCAACTGACTAGGTTCTTCGAATAAACTTCTACATTAGCTTGGGTAGCTATGACATATGGTTAGATGTCACTCATAGCTTGTGAGTTCTTCTAGATGATTAAATGTAGTCGCCAAAGAAGAAAGGTGAATTAAAATGAAGTTTTAATTCACTAAGTGATTGAATTAAATATAAGCAATTGGATTGATGCCAATCACCTCACTGCCTTGCTAATTAGAACCTAAAAGATTGTTCGCCACAACACTATTGTAGTGAGTAACTAATGGATGATGGAAATAATTAATTGGATTAATTAATTGTTGTGATTAATTTAGAAAGTCTAAAGAAATCATAAAAGCGATAAAGATCGTTTTGGGCTTAAGAAACGTTCGGGTTTAATTGGGCCCATTGGGCCTAAACCCATTGGGCTTTTATTCAAGCATTGGATGACTTGAAATAATAAAAGCCCAAAGCCCAAACAAACAACAAAGAGGCCGGCCACTTTAAGGTGGAAAGGGTGAGATATTTAGTCAAGTGTTGACTAGGTTTCTTTTGTCTATATAAGGAACTTTATAAGATATTGTTCATTAGGGTTTTTGTGTGTTAAAACAACAAAGAGGCAAAAGAAAAATCTCTAAACTACACAAAGGCCGGCCACCAAAGGGGGTTTTTACTAACATCTCTTACACCCTTTTGGTTATTCCTTCATCCTTCTCACTACACTAGTGGGTGAGGATCTTTAGAGGTTTCCTACTTTGGAAACTTGAAGAGAACCTAGGAGCACTCATTCTATCAAAGTGGAGGAGGCAAGGAGGGAAGCTAGGCTCAAGGATTTCAAGGAGCAAAGGGCTTGGAGGTGGTCCATCCTTGCTCTCAAGTCTAGATCAAGAGGTATAAGACTAACCTTCACTTTGTTCTTGATTCTTTAAAATGTTTTGATGCATTATATATAAACCTATGAACCTTGAAGGGGATTTGCATGACTATAGCTTTGATAATATGTTATAAATGCTTCCGCTGCTTTCGTATATTCAATTTGATTTGTATATGCATGATAGTCTATTTGAAATCCCATTCTAGAATCTCATAATTTTCCCTTCACTTCAAGATGCCTGCGTTCCCAACATTTAATGGAGAAGATAACAATGTGTCTTTTAGGGATCACATATTCAAGTTCTCCAACCACTGTGTAGCAATTGAAGACAATCCCAATTATAAGTTGAGGTTGTTCGAGAACTCCTTGGTAGGCTTAGCATCTTAGTGGTACTCTTTGTTGCCCCCAAATTCCATTACTGATTGAGGGCAAATAGAGATAGCGTTCCACGAGCAGTTTTACAGGATGGAGCCAGAGATGACCATCAATGATCTAGTTGAGGTAAAACAATACGAGCACTAATCCACTGAAGACTTCATTATGAGATTTAGAAGGACAAGAATGAGATACCAACTTCCTATCAACCATGTCCAACTTATAGTTCTTTCTCAGAAGGCCTTAAGACTACCCTTGAGGAAGAAGTATTATGATGTACAGTTTAATAAGCTGCAAGAGTTGGTGATTGCAGCCACTAAGTATTAAAACACTCATCTAAAACACTACCTTTCTATAAAATTAAAGCTGCCATCCACCAAGTGGAATTTGAATGAGAGCCAGAAGAAAGTGATGGTCATAGGAGAGAGGCGATAGACATGTGTGCAACAGAGATGACCACTCCCTTTAAGCCTTTGATGGTGAAAGGATTGGTCCAACCAGTCACAGATCAAAAAGTGGTGATGAACGATGACGGGTTTGTCCCCATAAAACCCCCAAAATACCAGAGCTATTCTTTTGACTTAACCAAGGCTGCATAAATCTATAAGGAATTGGTAAATGCAAGAGTAATTGTGCCCGACAACACTAAAAAACTGCCTAAGCCTGAGGAGTTAAGAGGGAAAAAGTATTGCAAGCTGCACTACACCTTCAATCACTCCATCACCAATTGTGTCCAGTTTAAAGACTGGATACATGATCTCATCATTAAAGGAAAGCTGCTACTAGAGAAACCTCAGGCCAACATGATGATTGATACGGACCCCCTCCCAGAAGCCCCAATAAACGTGATCAACCTAGCATAGGCCAAGGGAGGAAAAGGGAAAGCCACATGGGAAGAAAAAGCAAAATGAAAGATCTAAAGAGGAAACTCTAAAGATGCCCGAAAAATCCAAAATAGCCAATTTGAAGTTGCCAGCAACATGAGCCATCCGTGATCAAGAAATAATCAAGGAAAAAGTACCAAAAGCCAGCAGAAGTGTTTTATGGGCAACATAAAGTTATGAAGGGATCGTTAGCTAATAAGGGCATATATGAGTTCACATGGCTGAAAATTAGAGAAAGCAAGTTAAAACTGGAAAAAGAATTCATTTGATGAAAACGATACAAAAGTCTTAGTCCAACAACTTTCATCTTCAACTAAAGCAAATATTCTAGAAAAATAAGTTTGCATGACGGTGAAAATTCGGCTTAGTTTTCCTAAGTACATATTGCTATTCAAAAGTTAGGTTTTGGAATCCTCAACTTCTTGAGAAATCTTCTCCATTTCTTCTACTTTTTGGGAGAGATGGTTAGTAAGGGTCACTTTCTCGGCTTTAAGAGAAAACAATTGCTCTTCCAAATGTTGGATTTCATAATCAACCATTGTAATTCTTTCTTGCCTCGTTGACCCTTCTTCCACCAATTGTTGAAGTATGGTTGTACCCTTCACATGTTTTTCCTGATAACACTTCACTCTATTAGCCACCCGCTCCGCCTTCTGATATTGATTCCTTAATGCCCGCAAGTTTTCGAAAAAAATCAGGAAAGACTTGTACTGAGTTTGGGACAACAACTGAGCTCGGTGAAGTTCAACAAGGGCCTTTTTTGCATCATAAAGGGTCTTATAGCTGAAAGAAGCGGTAAAATCCTTTTTCATCTAGTCTTTGAAGATTTGGCAAGCATTTTGAAATAAAGGAGATTCGGCAGAGGTTGGAGGTGACTGCAGCTTAGTCTTGATTAGCCCGAACTTCTTCACCAGGTCGGGCAAGGATGATGTTGGCAAAACAGGAGGTACACCACTTGTACCTTCAATTGTAACAGTGGGGGCAGCCTCAGTTAGGAAAGCAGAAAGGATAGTGGAAGTAGCTGCTGCATAAGTCTTGGTTTGTTCACTCACAGGCTCAGGAATATAGATCCTTATGGTACCGTACAGGAGAATGACGAGGAAGATCTTTCTTGCGCAACATGGGCGGTGGGGATTTGCCCGAGCCTTCTCTAAAATCTTGTTGCAAACTGATAACTCATATAGTTCATACATTTATATCATCCATTCCTAGTTCCTTTGTGATATTTTTGAGTTAAACTTGTTGCATTTTACTCTCTTTTGTGTTAGTGTGCAACTAATCATATTTCGTAGCTCAGTTGAGGATATATAAGGCAAAATTGTGCTAAAAGTGGAGAATTGAATAAGCATGCTGATGTAGACAGAATTAAAAGTGGAAACTAAATATGGTGATGAATATGGCTCTTTATAAGACCAATAACAGAAAAAAAACGTGGGAATTAAATGCCCAATTACTAGGATGTATTGGCAATATGTAACAGCTCTTTAACATTATAAAACCTAGCCTTTCAGCCATTTTCACATACAGTGGCGGATCCAGGAATCTTACCCCAAGGGGTCGCAGTGTAAAAGTTCAAATAAAAATTTAGGATGGAAAAACATATTGAAAATGAAATCATAGTACTTTCATTCATAATTCATAATGGAAACAATATTACAAACTATAATTGTCCACGACGAGGTTTCATATTTTGAAAACGAAGCATTATAGCTTCATTTTCAATACAAGCAAAAATATCTCTCTCAATATAAACAAGCAAGCTATCACTCAACCATTGATCTCCCATTTTGTTCCTAAGTGGACCCTTAACAATATTCATGACAGAAAATGCTCTCTCCACTGAAGCAGTTGCAACTGGTAAAACTAAAGACAATGTAATGAGCAAATATACATAATTGAATACTTGATGCATCCTTGTCTCCACCATTTTTTTTGCAAGATCACCAATCCCTTCCAATTGAGAGAAATCACTACTGGAACACACATAATGAATATAAATCTCAAGTTGATCTTCAAGTGCCAAACGATCTTCATCCGAAAAGTCTTGAGGATAAAATTGAGCAAGACGAAGTAACTTTGGTTTATCAAAAGCTACAAATGAATCTTTCGGACTCAAACATGCCATACAAATAAGCAACTCGGTATTTACCTCATTAAAGCGATCCTCTAACTCCGTAATTTGCTCATCAATGACATAAATAAAGAGCTCCACACGATAATGATGACGATTTGTCTTTATTGGAGCATAACGCCTTGACCTCCCTGGAAGTATAAATGCCTCTTCCATGTTAGGAACATCAATATGATGTTTTTCACAAAAAGAAGATACTTCATCAACCAATGCATCGAACCCATTATTCCTCATCCAATATAGCTTTTCCTTGCATGATTTCACTAAAGCCATTGCATTCACAATTTCTTGATCTTTCCTTTGCAATGCTTGTGACAAATCATTTGTGAGTCCCAATATGACTTTCATCAAGAAAAGGTGAAACACAAACTCAAAAGTAAGTATCACTCTCATTAACGTATTTGCTTCACCCGCACTTTCATTGGGATTATCATCAATAACCATTTGAAGCACATGAACCACGGATGAAAACATAGAAATGATGCTAATCAAGGTACCATAGTGTGAGTTCCATCGTGTGTCACCGGCACGTTTGAGACTTGTTTCTTGATTTAAGCCTCGCCCCGTTATAAGACAATCATTTTCAAAAGCTATCACAAGCTCTTCTTGAAGTTGCCCTCTAAGTGAATCACGCCGCTTACAAGATGCTCCAACATGATTAACCACATTATTAGCCGTTGCAAAAAAAGAGGCAATGTCTATATTATTCTTTGCTACGGCAACAAGAGCTAGTTGAAGTTGATGAGCAAAGCAATGAACATAATATGCACAAGGTTGTTCTCTCAATATCTTTGTTTTAAGGCCATTCAACTCACCTCTCATATTGCTAGCACCATCATAACCTTGTCCTCGTAGCTTGGAAATGCTCAAACCGTAGCGAGAAAACAATGTGTCAATAGCATCCTTTAGTGAACTTGAAGTAGTGTCGGTAACATGTTGGATACCCACAAATCTTTCAATTACATGCCCGTTGTCATCCACATAACGCAACACCATAGCCATTTGCTCTTTCACAGACACATCACGTGCTTCATCCACCAATATTGAAAAGAATTTATCTTTTAGACCATCCATGATAGCATCAAGTGTTTCAAGGGCACATGAATTCACAATTTCTTTTTGAATGGAAGGAGCTAGTAATTTGAGATTCCCCGGAGCATTTTCCATCACAACTTCTCTAACTTTATCATTATTATCTGCAAGGAATTGCAATAACTCCAAGTAATTTCCCCTATTGCTTGAAGTGGCACTTTCATCATGGCCACGAAAAGGAAGACCTTGTTGCAATAAAAACTTAGTGCACTTGATTGAAGCAATCAAGCATGTGCGATAAGCCTTACGAGTTTGGTCAGAGTGTTTGCTCACTGCCGTTTCAATATGTGTAGCTTGATTCATCAAATTTGTAGCAGCTTCTCTAGCCTTATTATGAACACTCCCAACCGGTCCAACATGCATCTTAAATCTTTCTCTCCCTTTCTTCCAATTCTTAAATCCATCTCCAGTGAAAGCTTCACTACCCACTTGTTCAAAATTGGTTTTAAAGAGATAGCAATAGAGACAAAATGCCGCATCTTTAGATACACTATACTCCAACCAATCAAACTCATCAAACCATTGGGGAATGAAGCGTCGATTAATTCCCGACATATTAGTTATTGGGAAATTATGACCTCTAGGTTGACAAGGTCCTTTTTGTAGATATAATCTTCGGACCTCATCTCTCATATTAGCGTCATAATCTATTATTCGAGTTCTTAATCCAGGATCCGCTTGAAGATTACCCAAAACATCATCTAACTGACTTTGTCTTGAACTTGGAGTTCTTGAACTACCAACAGTATTTGAACTATCAACATTATTCGAACTACCCGAACCCGATGATGACTTTCTCTTAAAAAACCGTTCCATAATAATGCTTGCTACATATACAAAATATTCAAAATAAATACTCACAATATAAACAAACCATAAACATAATCAAAATAAATATGAATTGGATTTTCAATTAAATTAAATATCTCATCTTGCATTCTAATTTCTACATATACAAAATAATGAAAATAAAAACTCACAATATAAACAAACCATCAATATAATCAAAATAAATATGAATTGAATTTCAATTAAATTAAATATATTCTACATATACAAAATATTCAAAATAAATACTCACAATATAAACAAACCATAAACATAATCAAAATAAATATGAATTGGATTTTCAATTAAATTAAATATCTCATCTTGCATTCTACATATACAAAATAATGAAAATAAAAAATCACAATATAAACAAACCATCAATAAAAACAAACCAATAAAAACTCACAATATAAACAAATCATCAATATAAACAAACCATCAATAAAAACTCACAATAAAAACTCACAAGATAAATATGAATTGAATTTCAATTAATTAAATATATTCTACATATACAAAATATTCAAAATAAATACTCACATCACAATATAAAAACCAAGGGAGGAGATGGAGTTGGAGCCGCCAGCAGAGGAGGGAGGAGATGGAGTTCACGTTTGGGGCGGCAGCAGCTATGGAGGAGAGGAGTTGAGGATTTGGGGGGATTGAGTTAGGGTTGAAGGATGAAAATTTGGGGCTTTTAATTGTATAGGGATCGGGTAGGAAGGGCTGGGATGGGGAGGGACACGGTGGGAATTTTTTTTTTTTTTTTTTTTTTTTCGGCCTGGCCCAAAACGACGTCGTTTTGGCCAGGTCATTTAAAAAAATTTCCTGGGCCAAAACGACGTCGTTTTGCCCAGGTTTTTTCAAAATCAAAACTGGCGCACAGCGCCTTCGTCTTCTTCGTTCGTCCTCCTGCCCAGAAAACCGACGACTCCAACGGCAACGAGGTCGCACCAGGGGTCGCCCCACCATCTCCAAGGGGTCTCGAAGGTTGCTTCCATGGCTTCCAAGGGGTCGCGCGACCCCAATGACCCCATTGTGGATCCGCCACTGTATATATATATATATATATTTTAAAGCTTTGTAGATTAAACTTTGGTGTTGAAGCTTTGTAGGTGAAGCTTTGAGGTTGAAGCTTTGTTGGGCACCATGAATTGATTTTGCTTCACACTATCTTGATCAAGATAGTGTGAAGCTTTTGTAGGTGAAGCTTTTGTGTTGAAGCTTTGTAGGTGAAGCTTTTGTGGGTCAAGCTTTTGTGGGTCAAGTTTTTGTAGGTCAAGCTTTTGTGGGTCAAGCTTTTGTGTTGAAGCTTTTGTTGATGAAGCTTTTGTTGGGTACCATGAATTGATTTTGCTTCACACTATCTTGATCAAGATAGTGTGAAGCTTTTGAGAATTTGTTGTTGTCCTCCATTGATGAAGCTTTTGTTGGTGAAGCTTTGGAGTTGAAGCTTTATAGGTGAAGCTTTGGAGTTAAAGCTTTTGTTGATGAAGCTTTGGAGTTGAAGCTTTTGTTGGGTACCATGAATTGATTTTGCTTCACACTATCTTGATCAAGATAGTGTGAAGCTTTTGAGAATTTGTAGTTGTCCTCCATTGATGAAGCTTTGTTAAATTTCCCTTTTTTTTTTTTTTTTTTTTTTTTTTTTTTTTTTTTTTCCTTTTGTGGGTCAAGCTTTTGTGTTGAAGCTTTTGTTGGGTACTATGAATTGATTTTGCTTCACACTATCTTGATCAAGATAGTGTGAAGCTTTTGAGAATTTGTAGTTGTCCTCCATTGATGAAGTTTTGTTGAATTTCCCTTTTATTTTTTTTGGGAAACTAGAAATTTGAAAATGTGGGAGAGACAACATATACAAATTTTGCTTCCACACTATTGAGCAAGAGATTGTGATGCAAGCCACACCTTGTAGTAGTCAAAGGTTTGGATGAACCATATAAATTGAATTTGCTTCGAAGGTCTGAGAATTGTAGTTGCCTTCCATTGATGAAGCTTTTGTTGGCACCATAAATTGGTTTTGCTTCACACTATCTTGATCAAGAATGTGTGAAGCTTTTGAGAATTGTGGTTGAACTCCTTTGATGAAGCTTTTGTTGGCACCATAAATTGGTTTTGCTTCACATTGTCTTGATCAAGAGTGTGTGAAGCTTTTGAGAATTGTGGTTGTCCTCTTTTGATGAAGCTTTTGTTGGCACCATAAATTGGTTTTGCTTCTTACTGTCTTGATCAAGAGTGTGTGAAGCTTTTGAGAATTGTGGTTGCCATCCATTAATGAAGCTCTTGTTGGCACTATAAATTGGTTTTGCTTCACACTGTCTTGATCAAGAGTGTGTGAAGCTTTTGAGAATTGTAGTTGAACTCCTTTGATGAAGCTCTTGTTGGCACCATAAATTGGTTTTGCTTCACACTGTCTTGATCAAGAGTGTGTGAAGCTTTCTACGAGTTGTAGTGTTTTCATTGTTACAGAGGGGAAATGTTTGAAGCAGATGCAAGAGAGCTGAATAGCTTGATCTTCGTACGCCATGCACTGAAGTTGTTGTTGGCTTGCAATAAGACTTTATTGGTGATTATAACTCTTGTTTGGCATAAGTGCTCCCCTAGTTAAGTTGTCAAGCTTAAGGGTTTTTAATTATTTGTGAATGCTAGGAGTTCACATGTACAAGTTGTACCACTCGTCTTCTGATAGGTGGAATGAATGGTGAGTTGCTTTCATCACTTGGCTGGTGGTACGAAGGTGAGTTCCTTCTTCCCCTGGTTAGTGGCATGAATGGCAAGTTACCAAATGATATTAGAGTACGGGTTGTACATTTCATCACCTGGTTGGTGGCATGAAGGAGAGTACAGATTGTACATTTTATCACCTGGTTAGTGGCATGAAGATGAGTTCCTTCTTCACCTGTTTGGTAGCATGAGTGGCAAGTTGCCAAATGATATTAGAGTACGAGTTGTACATTTCATTACCTGGTTGGTGGCATGAAAGAGAGTACGGGTTGTACATTTCATCATCTGGTTGGTGCCATGAATGGCAAGTTGCCAAATGATATTAGAGTACGGGTTGTACATTTCATCACTTGGTTGGTGGCATGAATGAGAGTACGAGTTGTACATTTCATCACCTGGTTGGTGGCATAAAGATGAGTTCTTTCTTCATATTTCATCACCTGGTTGGTGAAAATAAGGGCATGGTGTCTAGGCACATTGTAGCAAGTGTCGAATGACACAAAATATGTTGAACCATTTCAAAGCGCAGTTGGCTTATGTATGAATGTGTTGGAATGTATGATTGAACGAATATACTATGAAGCTGTTCGTTTATTTGTATAGTCTTGTTGACATGTACTTAGACTTTGTTTCATGTTGAAAGCATTCATGTTAAAGCTTTGAACCCGAGTGTTTCATTGCTAGGAATGTAAAAGGATTAGGATCAAGTTGTCTAAATCACCACTTTATTGAATTCATGCCAAATAGTCTTCATTACATAGAATGCCAAACGGCTGAAGCTTAACACTTGTACAATGTGAGTTTACTTGTAATAGTACTTCAAGTGATCAGCGTTCCATGGATGGCCAAGGGTCTTGCCATCGGAGCTTCTTAGCTTGTAGGAGCTAGGGTAACTGATGCCAACAACTTCAGACGGTCTATCCCAGTTTGGACTAAGTGTTCCTTCACTCTGGACTCTGTCGCAGAGTAATATTTTCTTCGATACCCAGTCCCTCACTTTGAAAAATGAGGTTTGACCCTTGAGTCATAATAGTTGGAGATGCGCTGCTTGTAGGCGACATTCCTTAAGTGAGCCTGGTTTCTATGTTCCTCGACTAGATCTAAGTTGAGGGTAAATTGTTTGTCATTTTCGCTTTGCACGTAGTTCTAGACTCGAAACGTTGCTTGCTCAAGCTCAACTGGGACAACTGCCTCTATACCAAAGGCAAGTGAGAATGGGGTTTCTCCTGTTGATGTCCGATACGAAGTGCAGTATGACCAAAGAACTTGTGGTACAAATTATGGCCAACAACCTTTAGCCTTGTCCAAGCTAGTTTTCAAAGTTCGCTTGATTATTTTGTTGATGGCTCCAACTTGTCCATTAGACTGGGGATGAGTTGGGGAGGCAAAACATAAGTTGATGTTGAACTTAGAGCAGAACATCCTGAACTTATTGTCGTCGAACTGTCGCCCGTTGTCAGTGACCAGTGGCGGATCCACAGTGGGGTCATTGGGGTCGCGCGACCCCTTGGAAGCCATGGAAGCAACCTTCGAGACCCCTTGGAGATGGTGGGGCGACCCCTGGTGCGACCCCGTTGCCGTTGGAGTCGTCGGTTTTCTGGGCAGGAGGACGAACGAAGAAGACGAAGGCGTTGTGCGCCAGTTTTGATTTTGAAAAAACCTGGGCAAAACGACGTCGTTTTGGCCCAGGAAATTTTTTTAAATGACCTGGCCAAAACGACGTCGTTTTGGGCCAGGCCGAAAAAAAAATAAAAAAATAAAAAAAATTCCCACCGTGTCCCTCCCCATCCCAGCCCTTCCTACCCGATCCCTATACAATTAAAAGCCCCAAATTTTCATCCTTCAACCCTAACTCAATCCCCCCAAATCCTCAACTCCTCTCCTCCATAGCTGCTGCCGCCCCCAACGTGAACTCCATCTCCTCCCTCCTCTGCTGGCGGCTCCAACTCCATCTCCTCCCTTGGTTTTTATATTGTGATGTGAGTATTTATTTTGAATATTTTGTATATGTAGAATATATTTAATTAATTGAAATTCAATTCATATTTATCTTGTGAGTTTTTATTGTGAGTTTTTATTGATGGTTTGTTTATATTGATGATTTGTTTATATTGTGAGTTTTTATTGGTTTGTTTTTATTGATGGTTTGTTTATATTGTGATTTTTTATTTTCATTATTTTGTATATGTAGAATGCAAGATGAGATATTTAATTTAATTGAAAATCCAATTCATATTTATTTTGATTATGTTTATGGTTTGTTTATATTGTGAGTATTTATTTTGAATATTTTGTATATGTAGAATATATTTAATTTAATTGAAATTCAATTCATATTTATTTTGATTATATTGATGGTTTGTTTATATTGTGAGTTTTTATTTTCATTATTTTGTATATGTAGAAATTAGAATGCAAGATGAGATATTTAATTTAATTGAAAATCCAATTCATATTTATTTTGATTATGTTTATGGTTTGTTTATATTGTGAGTATTTATTTTGAATATTTTGTATATGTAGCAAGCATTATTATGGAACGGTTTTTTAAGAGAAAGTCATCATCGGGTTCGGGTAGTTCGAATAATGTTGATAGTTCAAATACTGTTGGTAGTTCAAGAACTCCAAGTTCAAGACAAAGTCAGTTAGATGATGTTTTGGGTAATCTTCAAGCGGATCCTGGATTAAGAACTCGAATAATAGATTATGACGCTAATATGAGAGATGAGGTCCGAAGATTATATCTACAAAAAGGACCTTGTCAACCTAGAGGTCATAATTTCCCAATAACTAATATGTCGGGAATTAATCGACGCTTCATTCCCCAATGGTTTGATGAGTTTGATTGGTTGGAGTATAGTGTATCTAAAGATGCGGCATTTTGTCTCTATTGCTATCTCTTTAAAACCAATTTTGAACAAGTGGGTAGTGAAGCTTTCACTGGAGATGGATTTAAGAATTGGAAGAAAGGGAGAGAAAGATTTAAGATGCATGTTGGACCGGTTGGGAGTGTTCATAATAAGGCTAGAGAAGCTGCTACAAATTTGATGAATCAAGCTACACATATTGAAACGGCAGTGAGCAAACACTCTGACCAAACTCGTAAGGCTTATCGCACATGCTTGATTGCTTCAATCAAGTGCACTAAGTTTTTATTGCGACAAGGTCTTCCTTTTCGTGGCCATGATGAAAGTGCCACTTCAAGCAATAGGGGAAATTACTTGGAGTTATTGCAATTCCTTGCAGATAATAATGATAAAGTTAGAGAAGTTGTGATGGAAAATGCTCCGGGGAATCTCAAATTACTAGCTCCTTCCATTCAAAAAGAAATTGTGAATTCATGTGCCCTTGAAACACTTGATGCTATCATGGATGGTCTAAAAGATAAATTCTTTTCAATATTGGTGGATGAAGCACGTGATGTGTCTGTTAAAGAGCAAATGGCTATGGTGTTGCGTTATGTGGATGACAACAGGCATGTAATTGAAAGATTTGTGGGTATCCAACATGTTACCGACACTACTTCAAGTTCACTAAAGGATGCTATTGACACATTGTTTTCTCGCTACGGTTTGAGCATTTCCAAGCTACGAGGACAAGGTTATGATGGTGCTAGCAATATGAGAGGTGAGTTGAATGGCCTTAAAACAAAGATATTGAGAGAACAACCTTGTGCATATTATGTTCATTGCTTTGCTCATCAACTTCAACTAGCTCTTGTTGCCGTAGCAAAGAATAATATAGACATTGCCTCTTTTTTTGCAACGGCTAATAATGTGGTTAATCATATTGGAGCATCTTGTAAGCGGCGTGATTCACTTAGAGGGCAACTTCAAGAAGAGCTTGTGATAGCTTTTGAAAATGATTGTCTTATAACGGGGCGAGGCTTAAATCAAGAAACAAGTCTCAAACGTGCCGGTGACACACGATGGAACTCACACTATGGTACCTTGATTAGCATCATTTCTATGTTTTCATCCGTGGTTCATGTGCTTCAAATGGTTATTGATGATAATCCCAATGAAAGTGCGGGTGAAGCAAATACGTTAATGAGAGTGATACTTACTTTTGAGTTTGTGTTTCACCTTTTCTTGATGAAAGTCATATTGGGACTCACAAATGATTTGTCACAAGCATTGCAAAGGAAAGATCAAGAAATTGTGAATGCAATGGCTTTAGTGAAATCATGCAAGGAAAAGCTATATTGGATGAGGAATAATGGGTTCGATGCATTGGTTGATGAAGTATCTTCTTTTTGTGAAAAACATCATATTGATGTTCCTAACATGGAAGAGGCATTTATACTTCCAGGGAGGTCAAGGCGTTATGCTCCAATAAAGACAAATCGTCATCATTATCGTGTGGAGCTCTTTATTTATGTCATTGATGAGCAAATTACGGAGTTAGAGGATCGCTTTAATGAGGTAAATACCGAGTTGCTTATTTGTATGGCATGTTTGAGTCCGAAAGATTCATTTGTAGCTTTTGATAAACCAAAGTTACTTCGTCTTGCTCAATTTTATCCTCAAGACTTTTCGGATGAAGATCGTTTGGCACTTGAAGATCAACTTGAGATTTATATTCATTATGTGTGTTCCAGTAGTGATTTCTCTCAATTGGAAGGGATTGGTGATCTTGCAAAAAAAATGGTGGAGACAAGGATGCATCAAGTATTCAATTATGTATATTTGCTCATTACATTGTCTTTAGTTTTACCAGTTGCAACTGCTTCAGTGGAGAGAGCATTTTCTGTCATGAATATTGTTAAGGGTCCACCTAGGAACAAAATGGGAGATCAATGGTTGAGTGATAGCTTGCTTGTTTATATTGAGAGAGATATTTTTGCTTGTATTGAAAATGAAGCTATAATGCTTCGTTTTCAAAATATGAAACCTCGTCGTGGACAATTATAGTTTGTAATATTGTTTCCATTATGAATTATGAATGAAAGTACTATGATTTCATTTTCAATATGTTTTTCCATCCTAAATTTTTATTTGAACTTTTACACTGTGACCCCTTGGGGTAAGATTCCTGGATCCGCCACTGTCAGTGACTATAGCATTGGGAATGCCGAATCTCCAAATGATGTTCTTCCATACGAAGTTTTCTATTTTTGCCTCAGTAATGGTTGCTAAGGGTTCTACTTCGGCCCACTTTATGAAGTAGTCAACTGCAACAATTGCATAACGAACCTTGCCTTTCCCTGCAGGCATTGGGCCGATCAAATCAAGTCCTCATTGGGCGAAGGGCCAAGGGCTGATCATAGGAGTGAGTGGCTAGGGAGGGGAGTGAGGAATAGTTGCGTAGCGTTGACACTTATCACATGAGCGGGATATTCTGATGGCATCTTGGTGGAGTGTTGGCCAGTAATATCCTTGGCGAAAAGCCTTATGTGCTAGGGATGAAGATCCAACATGATCTCTGCAGACTCCTTCATGTATTTCCTGAAGGACAATTTCCGCCTCTGCGGGAGTAAGGCATCTTAGGTATGGTAGGTTAAAACCCCGCTTGTAAAGTTGGTCATTAATGATCAAGTAACGGGTAGCCTTGTATCGAATCTGCTTAGCTTGGACTTTGTCATTTGGAAGGGTGCCATGAGCAAGGAATCTATAAATCGGGGTAATCTAACTATCTCCTTGTTGTAAGTTGCACACTTTCTCAGCCATGATGCTTGGTGCTGCCAACACTTTGACCTGAATTTTTCTCCCAATCTTGTCTTCCACCGCTGAAGCGAGGCGAGCCAAAGCATCTGCATGACTGTTTGCCGCTCGAGGAATTTGGGTGATCTGGTAGTGGAAGTGCTTGAGCAACAATTGTGTTTGTGCCAGATATGCTGCCATGGAGCTATCCTTAGCGTCAAAGTTATTGGTGACCTGGTTAACCACCAATT
This sequence comes from Malus sylvestris, assembly GCF_916048215.2. Taxonomy (NCBI): domain Eukaryota; kingdom Viridiplantae; phylum Streptophyta; class Magnoliopsida; order Rosales; family Rosaceae; genus Malus; species Malus sylvestris. The sequence continues at coordinate 11,705,661 of NC_062264.1, forward strand.
GGGAGTCACTGAAGATATCAATTTGTTTAACCCCAAGGTGTTTGGCCAAATGTAAGCCTGCTAAAAGGGCTTCATATTCGCCCTTATTGTTCGACGCCTTGAATTTGAAACGAAGAGCATACTCCATCGCCACTTTGTCAGGGGTCGTAAGGACTAGTCCTGCTCCACAATCCTGTTGGTTGGACGAGCCATCAACATATAGACTCCATGCTGGGGCTGTTGGTTCTATTTTCTAAGCTTCTGAGGGTAATGAAACCACTTCTTTAGGCGTAGAAACAATGTCAACAGGATATGTGAAGTCAGCAATGAAGTCTGCCACTGCTTGGCCCTTCTCAGCTGGCTTTGGTTGGTAGGAGATGTCAAACTCACCCAATCCTATCGTCCATTTGATCATTCACCGGGAAGTGTCAGGACTTTAGAGTATCTGTCAAAGATGATGATTGGTAAGCACGATGATGGAGTGTGCTTGGAAGTAAGGGCGAAGTTTTCGAGCAGACATGACCAATGCTAGAGCCAATTTCTCAATGTTGGAGTATCGTGTCTCCATATCTTGTAAGGCCTTGCTAGCGTAGTAGACAAGTCGTTCGACATTACCATCCTTTCGAATGAGAATAGAACTTACTGCTGAAGCCGATACCGACAGATAGATAATGAGAGTGTCACCAACCTCAGGTTTGGAGAGCAAATGGGCTTTACTCATGTAGTCTTTGAGGTTCTTGAATGCCTCAGCACATTCATCAGTCCATGTAATGTACTTCTTACTTCCCTTAAGTGCTTTGAAGAAAGGAGCACATCTGTCGGTGGCCTTAGAGATGAACCTAGTTAAGGCTACCACCTTGCCAGTAAGGCTCCGGATGTCTTTTGAAGTTACCGGTTCCTTCATGTCGATGATTGCTTTGATCTTCTCGAGATTAGCCTCAATGCCTCGTTGGCTTATCATGAAGCCTAAGAATTTGCCAGAGCCTACGCCAAAGGCACATTTGTTGGGGTTCAACCTCATTCGATACTTCTTCAAAATGGTGAAAGTTTCAGATAGGTTGGTGATGTGTTGGTCAGCATGTTTGCTCTTGACTAGCATATCATCAACGTAAACTTCCATGCTCTTCCTAATTTGTTTGGCGAACATTGAATTGACCAGTCTCTGATAAGTCGCTCCTGCATTCTTTAGGCCAAAGGGCATGACTTTATAGCAATATAGTCCCCTGTCAGTAGTGAAAGTTGTGTGTTCTTGGTCCGGAGGGTTCATGAGGATTTGGTTGTATCCTGAGTAAGCATCCATGAAGCTCAGGAGTTCACACCCAGCTGTAGAGTCTATAAGTCTGTCTATGAGAGGAAGAGGAAAGCTATCCTTCGGGCATCCTTTGTTTAGGTCGGTGTAATTGACACACATTCTCCACAAGACCTTTTGGAGTAGGAGACTTTCCTTGGTCTGATTCTTCTTAACAAGGACAACATTTGCTACCCACGTTGGATAATTGACTTCGCGAACAAAGCCTATGCCTTTGAGTTTTTCAACTTCTGCCTTCATTGCCTCATACTGTTCAGCGTCATAAGATCTTCGTTTCTATCTCACTGGCTTGGTCTTGGGGTCAATACTTAAGCGATGACAGATGATATTAAGAGAGATGACTGGCATGTCCTTGTATAACCAGGCAAAGACCTCAGTGTTCTCTTGTAAAAACGAGATCAATGCCAACCAAATGGGTGGTGACAAGGTGGTGCCAATCTTCACCATGTGATCCGGATAATCTTTTAAGATAGAGACTTTCTCCAACTCTTCAGTGGGTTGTGCTTGCTGGGTGAAAGAGTCATCTCGAGGATCATCGGGTTAACTATTGCCACCGTGAAGATCCAAGTTGGCTTTGTCTAGACTGGTATTTATGACTTGGTCATGTATAAAAAGCGTTTCCTTGGGCACAGGCAGGTGTTGTTGCTTAACCGAAGTGTTGTAACATGATCATGCACTAAGTTGATCTCCTCTGATGTAACCATTGCCGTAGGGGGTTGGAAATTTCATCAACAACATATGTGTGGATACCATGGCCTTGAGATCATTGATGCCTGTGCGTCTGAAGATGACATTGTATGCCATTGGGCAATCAACCACCAGGAAGTTAGTGGTAATGGTAGTTGTGTAAGGGCCTGTACCAATGGTGAAAGGTAAGTGTATGCTCCCCAAAGGTTGCACGATATCACCGGAGAAGCTTATAAGAGGGGAAATCGAGCGATCGAGCAAGTGTTCAGCTACATTAAGTGCCCTGAATGCTTCAGCAAACATGATTTTGATTGAAGCCCCCGTGTCTACTAGGATTCGTCGTACTTCAAAGTTGGCTATGTGAGCTTCCATGATCAATAGGTCGTTGTGAAGGTAGATGATACCTCTTTCTTCCTCATGGCAGAAACATATTGGATCCCAGTTAGGCTTTTGATACTTACCTCCCCTGATGTCTTCCACGTGAAACACTTGGTGGCCAGACCTTAAAGCTCGTTCACTATTTTTCATGGCCCTGTTAGAAGATTTAGATATGGGTATGCCACCACTTATGGAATATATCACATTTACCTGGCGTTGGTTACAGTTACCCCTTGGAGGGTGAAGGAGGAATTGATCAATTTTTCCTTCACGTGCCAAAGCTTCAATATGATCACGAAGGGTGATACATGATGCGTAAAATAACTAAACACACAAATTAAACCCTCTTGTTGACAATTGTAGTATATGTATAAGTAGGGATCATTCTTAAACCGGGGATTAGGAGGGATTGCTAAACACTCTAAACTGACTCAAATAGATAAAACTAAGCTTTAAAACACTTAACTAGACTCAAAAGACTCAAAACAAACTCAAAAGACTCAAAACAAGCTAAAAACACTCAAAACTTCCTAAAAACACAAACTGGGCAGTTTTGAGCTCTAAACACAATTTGGACGAAATTTGGGTTTCTAAAGGCTCAAAACACTTAAAAACAAAATCTAAGACAAGTTCTAACTAATATGACTTAACAAAGTAAAGGGGGTTTGGTTTTGGACGAAAATAAGTAAATTAAAACAAGAACAATTTAAACAGATTCTTAAGCAAATTTAGGTGAATTGATGAGATATGGGGTAACTAGAGGGTTCTTCTCCACACATGACACACTTGCATTCAAATTGATTTCCAATTGCTTCTCTCAATAAGTTATGAAACTCAATACTCCAGGTTAACTGTGACAACACTTTTTTAACCTTCAAGTTCTCATTAAGTTAATGAATTGGATGGGAAAGCACATACAACAATTCAAAGCATTCTCTAAAAGTCCCCTACGTGAAAAGCACAATAAAGGTACAATCAAAGATCATTAAGTTTCATGAAAACTATAAGCATTGACAAGGCAATTGTAACTATGAAAAGCATGAAACTTTTGCCAAGAATTCACTTAACACGATCGTTCATAAGCGACCTCCACTACTTGCAAATATAAGTTTGTAACTATTAGGTGAAACTCCATTATATTTTAGCTTCAAATCCTTGCATGAAAACTAAGTGTGCACTCTTAATAAACATACAAGAATAAGTTATCAATCAAACGGTTAAGCAAATTGAATTCACAACTGAAGGTAATCAATTCATAATGCAAGTATAATCATGGTATTGAATAGCCCCCTAGCCAAGAAGGGCTTAGTTCCTCATAAACGCAAAACAAAGATACATAAATTTAGACATTGAAAACAAAGAATGAAAACACCTAGAAACACTCCAACAATCCAATGTCTTGAATGGCAAGCAAGTCCAAGGGTCTCCTTCCTTCTTCTTTGCTTCTGCACAAGGGATGGTTGAAGGTTTTTTGTGGTGATTTGTGGTGGTGGATGGATATAGGTTGGTTATGGTGAAGCGTTGAGTGCTTAGAATGGTCAAAAAGGGGTCTTATTTATAGGGAAAGCAAGGGCTACGAATTTATTAAATTTAGAATCAGAAATCAATGGAAAATAGGCAAGAAAGGTGCAGGAATTAAAGAGAATAGGAAAGGAAATTCGGAAGAGAGTGTAGGACAGATTTAGGAATGTGTTTTGAGGCACAAAATAGGTAAGAATCCTCTCCCCTTGTGCAGCAAGAACTAAAACAAAAGGGAATGCAATTTTAGGTCAGAAAATAGGTAAGAAAGGAGAGAAAGGTGCGGCAATGCCTAGAACTAAAGGGGAATGTGAATTAAAATCAGAAAATAGGAAAGGAGAGGATCCCTTGTACGGCAAGGAAAGGAAAAAGCCTAGGGTGGTGCAGCAATATCTAGGGCAGGTTCTAGGACTTATAGAAATATGTAATTAGGCAACCTAACATGTTTTGAAACCCTTTTGTGGCTGGAACATAGGTGAGGAAGGATTAGGAAACTTCCAAGCCAAGAATAGAAACTTTCAAGAATGGAAACCTCCAAGAATAGAAACTTTGGTTTCCAATTCTGAACTCTTTGTTCTTCATTTTCCTTTCTTCATTTCATTATTCATTCCTAGCCTCCTTTGATCTTCAATTTCGTCCATCCACCTTGCTCCAAGCTTAAGCTATCCATTCCATGCCCAAACTGCTCCAAAAGGCTCCAAAATGCAAATGTTTGCATACTTTGTCCTTAAAACCTGAAATTGCACGAAAATAGCTTAAAATACTAAAATTACTAAGTACTAGCAACATAAATGCAAGGAAACAAACTAATTAAGTCGCATAAATATGCTCCTATCAAATTCCCCCACACTTAGCTTTTGCTAGTCCTCGAGCAAAACAAAACAAAACAAAACACAATCTAGACCTTCCAACAATTGTCTTAGGGATTTCCAATACATATGACATGCTAAAAATCATTACTTACACAGATTTTAGTCATCCTTACCCTCGAGCACATACTTAATCGTAGTCACCATTCGCTATAATCCATTAAAACAACATTTTTTAATGTAGTAACATGCCTTAGAGAATTCCCTCAATTCCTTACTAGATATGCACTCAATTTTCACTCAGATTTTCTGACTACTCCCTACACTAGATATATGTGAGAAGATTGATGTAAACATGAAAACTAGTACTCACATATGTTTTAGCAAAGAAAGCACTTTTTGGAATTATTAATGCATGTATATATATGATCTCATGAACGGAATGCTACTACTTAGAAGCGAGAACCAGTGATATCATATGCTCATACCAATTCCAAACTCCACATATTGAAATACACAACACTCAAGATTGAAGTCTAAGGGTTGTAACGAGGCTAAGGGTATTGGCTAACAAAGAAAGGTAAGGGAAAACAAACGTTTTTAAAGAAATAGTAAGCAAAGTAATGAAATTGACACTTAGAATTCACTTTTGAATGCAAAAATCAACTTTTAAACACAAGGGAAGATTCATGCAACACTTAGGGTCAAATTCAAACTTTTGGACCCTTTCTTCAACAACCAACACATGTGAATTCATTTTCACTTATTTTCAAATCTTTTTCTTTCCTTTCATACACTTTTCTTTTCTCTTTTTCTTTTTCCACGAAAATTTTTATTTTTTATTTTTTTTTTATTCCGTGCCTTTTTCTCTCTTTTTGGCACACAAAACACAAAATTCCCTTCCCCCACACTTGTTTTTCATCATAATGTTGATCAAAAGGAATTCACTCTAAGTCATGCTTCACTATTCTTTAAGAACCAGGGTATAAATAGTCCTAATCTAGGCTAGGTATGGATAATGTGGTTAACAAAGAAAATAGGCTAACGAAGGCTCAAAGGGGTTAAACCTACAAAACATATGACAAGGGTGGATTTGGCTATTTGGCTTTGGTTCACTAAACAACTTCATCTTGAATATGTGTTATGCAAATCAATGTCATGCTTTGAATGGAACGGGCATGAGTTCTAGTATTTGGATCTATAATGATGAAACGCATTCTAAGTAGCAACCAAGCAAAGAATAATGAGATCATTCAACAACTTTAGAAAACAAGAAATCACAGATTAATAACTCTCCAAATAACGTTTAGGCTCAAGTCTCACAGGGTTGTAACGTTAATTTGAGTTCCTTCCTTCAAGCATGTTACAAAAACTAATTTTTTTCTTTTGTGATTGCATGCGAATTCGTAAACTATAACTACAACCAAGCATAAACCACAGAGCATATCAAACTTCCATTCATGTTTGTAACTTTCTTTAACTGTCATGTAATTAAAAACCAAATCCTCATCATTGTGTTGGAAGGTACCCTAAGACGAAAACAAACACACAAAAGCACCTCTTTTTGGCTTTTTCAAAACAATTTTTCACATTTTTTTTCAAATTTTCGGATTTTTACTTCAACACACACCAAAACAGCTTAAAATGCACTAAAAACACTTAAAAACAGTGAGAAACAACTTTAGAGGGGATAGGTAATAAAACCCACGAATTTGTATCAAAAATACTTTGTTATCTCCCCCCACACTTAAATCAAACATTGTCCTCAATGTTTTAAGCATAAACTCACAGAAAGCAAACAAACAAACAAACAAACAACTAATCTTGATAAAATGAAGGCAGCAAAGATAAGGGTTTAGGAATGCAAATTTGAGTGTGGAGTGAAAGTTCCATCGTTCCTAAGTTGAATGCATGGGTTGCCTCCCAAGAAGCGCTTGCTTTAACGTCTTGCAGCCGGACGAAGACCTCCAATTAAGCTCCATTGGTGGCCAGGGCATGGAATTGATCTTTGAATGGACGGTGATACTTTAAATGATCCGGCAATGGTTTAAATTCTAACGTGGGTGCCTGAATCATCAAAATCAACATGTTAGTAAAAAACGTATTTGAAATTGGAGAAAATATCTTACCTTTTTGCTCTGATAAGAACTCAAGGACGAAAACCACTTCTTTGAAAGTTTCAGGGATTTTGAATTTGGCCAGATTTACTACGATGGTTGTGATTTGTCCCGTGTCATCAAACTCAACTTCTTTGGGCTTTGTTGTTTCAAATACGTCATCTTTGATGAATTCTTGACATTCTCCATCCACTTATTTTCCTTGAATCCTTCTTTTTGATGTACAAAGTTCTTCAAACAATTCAACACAATCTGAAACTTGGTTTGCTGTACCAAGAATTTGGATATCACTTTGCACCTTGGGAAGAGCTTCAACAATGTCTTTTTCACTCACTTCCTTCTTGGGAATAAAAAATTTGCGAGGAAAAGGGACATTTGATGGAATAATGTTAGAATGAATTGAATTAGGAACCACCTTACCTAAGTTGGACGGCATAGGGACTTGAGGAGCTTGCGGCAAAAGTTCTTCTAAACTGTCCATGTCGTCATCCTCCTCTTCTTCTTGCAGCAACAATTCATCCACTTTCGGGCTATGTTTGGATGGTTCAGGGACAGCTTCATCCTCCATTTCTCTTCCCAAAGTGATAGCCTCAGCAATTACAAAATCTTCCATTGAATTTACAATGTTTGTGTTGGAGAATTCACTTTGTTCTTAAATTTGTGCCATGAACTCCATAATCTGCCCAACTTGTTTCTCTAATTCATCCATCTTGTTGGCTTGATTTTTCATCCTTTTGGTTTGATTTTCTGCTTCTTGTGTCAAAGAGGTGAGTAATTGAACAATTTGGTCATTATCCATTGACGTACCTGAATTTGTTTGGGAAGATTGTAGTGGAGGCTGTGATGGTGCATATGGCCATTGATAGAACTCCTCAGATGGCTGTGAATATTCTTCTTGTTGTGAGCCCTTCGTCAAAAAGGTTAGTACATCAAGAATTTCATCATAACTCATAGGCATACTTGAATTCAATTGGAATTGTTGTGGGGGAGACGGTGGTGGCTGAATAGGCGTAGTGTAAAACTCCTCATATGGCTGCCAATATGCATCTTGTTGAGCCTCCTTGGCTTGATTTTGTGAGCCCTGCACCAAAGAATTTAATTCATTAAGAATTTGATTATAATCTATTGACGAACCTGAGTTTGATTGAGCATATTGCATAGGTCTTGAATAGAACTCCTCATATGGCTGCCAATATCCTTCGTGTTGAGCTTGTTCAGATTCCCACCACATAGAAGTGGAATGATCACTCCAATCTCTTTGTGGACATTGATTGGCTTGATATCCTTGCCCATAAGACGCACCAAATGTAGGGACACTTTGCATTGTGGTCCTTTCGGCGTACTACGACAATTTAGAAGTAAGATTTGCCAATTGAGCTTGAATGCTAGAAAAATCCATGTCCTACTTCTCTAGTACCTTAAATCAAAGAAAGAGACTAAATCAAATATCAGAAGTAAAATAAACAAAACAAAACCAAATAAGAAACTAAAAACAAAAGACACGAAAAGAAACAAAGTTAGTAACTAAAACAAAAGACAGGAAAAAGAAACAAAAAGAAACAAAAAGAAACAACGGGGGATTAGCAAAGTTGCTAATCCCCGGCAACGGCGCCAAAATTTGATGCGTAAAATAACTAAACACACAAATTAAACCCTCTTATTGACAATTGTAGTATATGTATAAGTAGGGATCGTTCTTAAACCGGGGATTAGGAGGGATTGCTAAACACTCTAAACTGACTCAAATAGATAAAACTAAGCTTTAAAACACTTAACTAGACTCAAAAGACTCAAAACAAACTCACAAGACTCAAAACAAGCTAAAAACACTCAAAACTGCCTAAAAACACAAACTGGGCAGTTTTGAGCTCTAAACACAATTTGGACGAAATTTGGGTTTCTAAAGGCTCAAAACACTTAAAAACAAAATCTAAGACAAGTTCTAACTAATATGACTTAACAAAGTAGAGGGGGTTTGGTTTTGGACGAAAATAAGTAAATTAAAACAAGAACAATTTAAACAGATTCTTAAGCAAATTTAGGTGAATTGATGAGATATGGGGTAACTAGAGGGTTCTTCTCCACACATGACACACTTGCATTCAAATTGATTTCCAATTGCTTCTCTCAATAAGTCATGAAACTCAATACTCCAGGTTAACTGTGACAACACTTTTTTAACCTTCAAGTTCTCCTTAAGTTAATGAATTGGATGGGAAAGCACATACAACAATTCAAAGCATTCTCTAAAAGTCCCCTACGTGAAAAGCACAATAAAGGTACAATCAAAGATCATTAAGTTTCATGAAAACTATAAGCATTGACAAGGCAATTGTAACTATGAAAAGCATGAAACTTTTGCCAAGAATTCACTTAACATGATCATTTATAAGCGACCTCCACTACTTGCAAATATAAGTTTGTAACTATTAGGTGAAACTCCCTTATATTTTAGCTTCAAATCCTTGCCTGAAAACTAAGTGTGCACTCGTAATAAACATACAAGAATAAGTTATCAATCAATTGGTTAAGCAAATTGAATTCACAACTTATGAAATAACAACTGAAGGTAATCAATTCATAATGCAAGTATAATCATGGTATTGAATAACCCCCTAGCCAAGAAGGGCTTAGTTCCTCATAAACGGAAAACAAAGATACATAAATTTAGACATTGAAAACAAAGAATGAAAACACCTAGAAATGCTCCAACAATCCAACGTCTTGAATGGCAAGCACGTCCAAGGGTCTCCTTCCTTCTTTTTTGCTGCGGCACAAGGGATGGTTGAAGGTTTTTTGTGGTGATTTGTGGTGGTGGATAGATATAGGTTGGTTATGGTGAAGGGTGTAGTGCTTAGAATGGTCAGAAAGGGGTCTTATTTATAGGGAAAGCAAGGGCTACGAATTTATTAAATTTAGAATCAGAAATCAATGGAAAATAGGCAAGAAAGGTGCATGAATTAAAGAGAATAGGAAAGGAAATTTGGAAACGAGTGTAGGACAGATTTAGGAATGTGTTTTGAGGCACAAAATAGGTAAGAATCCTCTCCCCTTGTGCAGCAAGAATTGAAACGAAAGGGAATGCAATTTTGGGTCAGAAAATAGGTAAGAAAGGAGAGAAAGGTGCGGCAATGCCTAGAACTAAAGGGGAATGTGAATTAAAATCACAAAATGGGAAAGGAGAGGATCCCTTGTGCGGCAAGGAAAGGAAAAAGCCTAGGGTGGTACGGCAATATCTAGGGCAGGTTCTAGGACTTCTAGAAATATGTAATTAGGCAACCTAACATGTTTTGAAACCCTTTTGTGGCTGGAACATAGGTGAGGAAGGATTAGGAAACTTCCAAGCCAAGAATAGAAACTTTTAAGAATGGAAACCTCCAAGAATAGAAACTTTGGTTTCCAATTCTGAACTCTTTGTTCTTCATTTTCCTTTCTTCATTTCATTATTCATTCCTAGCCTCCTTTGATCTTCAATTTCATTCATCCACCTTGCTCCAAGCTTAAGCTATCCATTCCATGCCCAAACTGCTCCAAAAGGCTCCAAAATGCAAATGTTTGCATACTTTGTCCTTAAAACCTGAAATTGCACGAAAATAGCTTAAAATACTAAAATTACTAAGTACTAGCAACGTAAATGCAGGGAAACAAGCTAATTAAGTCGCATAAATATTCTCCTATCAATACACTTCTCACCGGCATGGCCGTTATGCTCGTGGTGCCAGCAAAACATGCCCGTGTTCTTCGTGGGCTTGTAATCCGGGTGCCTCAGCTTTGGCTTTGGTATCAAGCGTGCTATGCTGGGGTAAATGGCCACGCATGTGGCATTCAAATGTGTGTATGCCTCATACCTCGGGGTAAGGGCTGTCCTGACACGTGCTTGACCCACTGTGTTGACTGCCTGGGGTCGGGGATTATCATGGCGATACCTTTGGTTATCGTGGTAGTGTCCCTTACTCCTTTTACTAAAATGAGACTGGTGAGGATGGAAATCTTTCCTTTTGCCCTGAGATTGATATGTATGTTGACTTGGCAAAGTATTAAGTAAGGCAGGGGGAGGCACCGCTGCCGTTTGGAAGGTCGATGTCTTCTCATTTGGTTGGATCTGACTTCCACTCCCTACTTGTTGATAAGGGGTGGTTATGGGGGGTTTCCCTTGATATGTCATTGCCTCAGCGGAGGCATGGTTGTAAGCCTGTGTCATCACCTCAAAGTAAGTCTTCCAAGTGTTGGTATTGATCATGTACTTAAAGAAACAATCACGTAGGCCTGCCGTGAAGGCCTTGAGGGCGGTCTTGTCATCTGCCTCAGCGCAGCGAGAATACTCATGGCTGAAATGACCAGCATACTCTCGTAGTGACTTGTCCGGCTTTTGGCGAATAGTGTACAAGTCATCTACAGAATGCAAGCGATCGGTCTGGAAGATGTGTTGAGAGACAAACAGTTTCCTCAGTTCCTCAAATGAGTCTACTGTCTCAGGTGGAAGACGGCAATACCAGTTTAAAGCTCCGACAGAGAGGGTGAAGAGGAAGAGAATACATCGTTCTTCGTCGGTGTGCATCCGATATGCCATGGTGAACTCAAAGAGGTTAAGGTGTTCAATTAGGTCCTCCCTTTCAGTATAGAGTTGTAAACCAAGCTTTTGTTTTGTCTTTGCTTGAAGAGGGGTGTCGAGGATCCTCCTTGTGAGAGGGCCAGGCCTGGGTTGGTTCCAGTCAGGTATCTCGCCCTGACGTTCGGCCTTCAACTTGTTTACTTCCTTAATGAGTTGTAGGACAAGGGGGTCTTGAGTGGAGTCATATACCACTGAGATTTTCTTTCGTAAGTCTCCATCGCCTCTTGAAAGTAGGAAAGTTTGAGCAAGGGCGTGTGATTTTTCCTTGGACTCGTCGTACTGACTTTTAGGGCGAGTCTGTCGGAATACCTCAGAGTCCCTTGTACCTTCATGTTCCTCTAGGACATGTCGTTCCTTCCCTGGATTGGCAGCTGGCTTGGGTCATGGTAGGGGACCGAGTCTTTCATTAACCCTTGGGTCATTGATCTTCGAGCGTATGTGGAGGGGATTCTCTCAACATTGCCTTAGGAACTCTCGGCAGTCACGATAAACGGCTTTCGGTCCTTCCAACCCTTCTGCAAGGAGGTGTCTTCCTCCACTTCTCCTGTTTCGGGTCGAAGCAGCTGGGTTGAGAGAAGTCTCATGTTGATCAATGTTTTGATGATTAGCTCGTTCCTCATCAGGGATATCCATGTCGAAGGAAGGCGACCCTCTGTGTTGGGGGGCACCCAGATGATGGTTGATGTCCATAAGGGCAACAAGCTTGCGTGTTTGAGTACGCATAGTTTCATGGAGCGTCTCAAAGAGCTTCTCATACTGCTCCTGGAGGACCTCATTCTTCATTGCTATCTTGTTGTTTTAAGCTTCTAGCTCATCGACTTTAGCTTGAAGAGCAACCCTCTTTCCTTCCTTCTTTTGTTGCTTCGCACTAGGTGCAAGAGGGGTGTCATTCTGTGTGCTATGGGTTCCTTCGCTCCCCATGTTGAAGAGGGATGCCTGGTCAAAAGAGAGTGTACGAATGGTGGAAACCAGCTTGACAAAGCTGAAGAGAGTGGGAATAAGTGTCGTTTCCCACAGACGGCGCCAAATGTTGATGCACAAAATCAGTGAGGACTTTGATACAACAGAAAATGTTAAGTTTGTGACCTTCACTAGATTGCTCCGGTCACTAGTGTGAATAAGTATGTAAATGGATAGAGACAGGGAAACAAACACAAGATGTACGTGGTTCACCCAGATTGGCTACGTCCACAGAGTAGAGGAGTTCTCATTAATTATGAATGAGGTTCAAGCTCTCCTTTAGTGAGTACTAGTGAATGATTTAGTACAAATGACATTAGGAAATATTGTTAGATAATGATCTCTATTTATAGAAGAGAGTTTCTAGTTTCATTCTGACATTGACACGTGTCGTGTCGTGTTGTAATTAGGCAACCTAACATGTTTTGAAACCCTTTTGTGGCTGGAACATAGGTGAGGAAGGATTAGGAAACTTCCAAGCCAAGAATAGAAACTTTCAAGAATGGAAACCTCCAAGAATAGAAACTTTGGTTTCCAATTCTGAACTCTTTGTTCTTCATTTTCCTTTCTTCATTTCATTATTCATTCCTAGCCTCCTTTGATCTTCAATTTCGTCCATCCACCTTGCTCCAAGCTTAAGCTATCCATTCCATGCCCAAACTGCTCCAAAAGGCTCCAAAATGCAAATGTTTGCATACTTTGTCCTTAAAACCTGAAATTGCACGAAAATAGCTTAAAATACTAAAATTACTAAGTACTAGCAACATAAATGCAAGGAAACAAACTAATTAAGTCGCATAAATATGCTCCTATCAAATTCCCCCACACTTAGCTTTTGCTAGTCCTCGAGCAAAACAAAACAAAACAAAACACAATCTAGACCTTCCAACAATTGTCTTAGGGATTTCCAATACATATGACATGCTAAAAATCATTACTTACACAGATTTTAGTCATCCTTACCCTCGAGCACATACTTAATCGTAGTCACCATTCGCTATAATCCATTAAAACAACATTTTTTAATGTAGTAACATGCCTTAGAGAATTCCCTCAATTCCTTACTAGATATGCACTCAATTTTCACTCAGATTTTCTGACTACTCCCTACACTAGATATATGTGAGAAGATTGATGTAAACATGAAAACTAGTACTCACATATGTTTTAGCAAAGAAAGCACTTTTTGGAATTATTAATGCATGTATATATATGATCTCATGAACGGAATGCTACTACTTAGAAGCGAGAACCAGTGATATCATATGCTCATACCAATTCCAAACTCCACATATTGAAATACACAACACTCAAGATTGAAGTCTAAGGGTTGTAACGAGGCTAAGGGTATTGGCTAACAAAGAAAGGTAAGGGAAAACAAACGTTTTTAAAGAAATAGTAAGCAAAGTAATGAAATTGACACTTAGAATTCACTTTTGAATGCAAAAATCAACTTTTAAACACAAGGGAAGATTCATGCAACACTTAGGGTCAAATTCAAACTTTTGGACCCTTTCTTCAACAACCAACACATGTGAATTCATTTTCACTTATTTTCAAATCTTTTTCTTTCCTTTCATACACTTTTCTTTTCTCTTTTTCTTTTTCCACGAAAATTTTTATTTTTTATTTTTTTTTTATTCCGTGCCTTTTTCTCTCTTTTTGGCACACAAAACACAAAATTCCCTTCCCCCACACTTGTTTTTCATCATAATGTTGATCAAAAGGAATTCACTCTAAGTCATGCTTCACTATTCTTTAAGAACCAGGGTATAAATAGTCCTAATCTAGGCTAGGTATGGATAATGTGGTTAACAAAGAAAATAGGCTAACGAAGGCTCAAAGGGGTTAAACCTACAAAACATATGACAAGGGTGGATTTGGCTATTTGGCTTTGGTTCACTAAACAACTTCATCTTGAATATGTGTTATGCAAATCAATGTCATGCTTTGAATGGAACGGGCATGAGTTCTAGTATTTGGATCTATAATGATGAAACGCATTCTAAGTAGCAACCAAGCAAAGAATAATGAGATCATTCAACAACTTTAGAAAACAAGAAATCACAGATTAATAACTCTCCAAATAACGTTTAGGCTCAAGTCTCACAGGGTTGTAACGTTAATTTGAGTTCCTTCCTTCAAGCATGTTACAAAAACTAATTTTTTTCTTTTGTGATTGCATGCGAATTCGTAAACTATAACTACAACCAAGCATAAACCACAGAGCATATCAAACTTCCATTCATGTTTGTAACTTTCTTTAACTGTCATGTAATTAAAAACCAAATCCTCATCATTGTGTTGGAAGGTACCCTAAGACGAAAACAAACACACAAAAGCACCTCTTTTTGGCTTTTTCAAAACAATTTTTCACATTTTTTTTCAAATTTTCGGATTTTTACTTCAACACACACCAAAACAGCTTAAAATGCACTAAAAACACTTAAAAACAGTGAGAAACAACTTTAGAGGGGATAGGTAATAAAACCCACGAATTTGTATCAAAAATACTTTGTTATCTCCCCCCACACTTAAATCAAACATTGTCCTCAATGTTTTAAGCATAAACTCACAGAAAGCAAACAAACAAACAAACAAACAACTAATCTTGATAAAATGAAGGCAGCAAAGATAAGGGTTTAGGAATGCAAATTTGAGTGTGGAGTGAAAGTTCCATCGTTCCTAAGTTGAATGCATGGGTTGCCTCCCAAGAAGCGCTTGCTTTAACGTCTTGCAGCCGGACGAAGACCTCCAATTAAGCTCCATTGGTGGCCAGGGCATGGAATTGATCTTTGAATGGACGGTGATACTTTAAATGATCCGGCAATGGTTTAAATTCTAACGTGGGTGCCTGAATCATCAAAATCAACATGTTAGTAAAAAACGTATTTGAAATTGGAGAAAATATCTTACCTTTTTGCTCTGATAAGAACTCAAGGACGAAAACCACTTCTTTGAAAGTTTCAGGGATTTTGAATTTGGCCAGATTTACTACGATGGTTGTGATTTGTCCCGTGTCATCAAACTCAACTTCTTTGGGCTTTGTTGTTTCAAATACGTCATCTTTGATGAATTCTTGACATTCTCCATCCACTTATTTTCCTTGAATCCTTCTTTTTGATGTACAAAGTTCTTCAAACAATTCAACACAATCTGAAACTTGGTTTGCTGTACCAAGAATTTGGATATCACTTTGCACCTTGGGAAGAGCTTCAACAATGTCTTTTTCACTCACTTCCTTCTTGGGAATAAAAAATTTGCGAGGAAAAGGGACATTTGATGGAATAATGTTAGAATGAATTGAATTAGGAACCACCTTACCTAAGTTGGACGGCATAGGGACTTGAGGAGCTTGCGGCAAAAGTTCTTCTAAACTGTCCATGTCGTCATCCTCCTCTTCTTCTTGCAGCAACAATTCATCCACTTTCGGGCTATGTTTGGATGGTTCAGGGACAGCTTCATCCTCCATTTCTCTTCCCAAAGTGATAGCCTCAGCAATTACAAAATCTTCCATTGAATTTACAATGTTTGTGTTGGAGAATTCACTTTGTTCTTAAATTTGTGCCATGAACTCCATAATCTGCCCAACTTGTTTCTCTAATTCATCCATCTTGTTGGCTTGATTTTTCATCCTTTTGGTTTGATTTTCTGCTTCTTGTGTCAAAGAGGTGAGTAATTGAACAATTTGGTCATTATCCATTGACGTACCTGAATTTGTTTGGGAAGATTGTAGTGGAGGCTGTGATGGTGCATATGGCCATTGATAGAACTCCTCAGATGGCTGTGAATATTCTTCTTGTTGTGAGCCCTTCGTCAAAAAGGTTAGTACATCAAGAATTTCATCATAACTCATAGGCATACTTGAATTCAATTGGAATTGTTGTGGGGGAGACGGTGGTGGCTGAATAGGCGTAGTGTAAAACTCCTCATATGGCTGCCAATATGCATCTTGTTGAGCCTCCTTGGCTTGATTTTGTGAGCCCTGCACCAAAGAATTTAATTCATTAAGAATTTGATTATAATCTATTGACGAACCTGAGTTTGATTGAGCATATTGCATAGGTCTTGAATAGAACTCCTCATATGGCTGCCAATATCCTTCGTGTTGAGCTTGTTCAGATTCCCACCACATAGAAGTGGAATGATCACTCCAATCTCTTTGTGGACATTGATTGGCTTGATATCCTTGCCCATAAGACGCACCAAATGTAGGGACACTTTGCATTGTGGTCCTTTCGGCGTACTACGACAATTTAGAAGTAAGATTTGCCAATTGAGCTTGAATGCTAGAAAAATCCATGTCCTACTTCTCTAGTACCTTAAATCAAAGAAAGAGACTAAATCAAATATCAGAAGTAAAATAAACAAAACAAAACCAAATAAGAAACTAAAAACAAAAGACACGAAAAGAAACAAAGTTAGTAACTAAAACAAAAGACAGGAAAAAGAAACAAAAAGAAACAAAAAGAAACAACGGGGGATTAGCAAAGTTGCTAATCCCCGGCAACGGCGCCAAAATTTGATGCGTAAAATAACTAAACACACAAATTAAACCCTCTTATTGACAATTGTAGTATATGTATAAGTAGGGATCGTTCTTAAACCGGGGATTAGGAGGGATTGCTAAACACTCTAAACTGACTCAAATAGATAAAACTAAGCTTTAAAACACTTAACTAGACTCAAAAGACTCAAAACAAACTCACAAGACTCAAAACAAGCTAAAAACACTCAAAACTGCCTAAAAACACAAACTGGGCAGTTTTGAGCTCTAAACACAATTTGGACGAAATTTGGGTTTCTAAAGGCTCAAAACACTTAAAAACAAAATCTAAGACAAGTTCTAACTAATATGACTTAACAAAGTAGAGGGGGTTTGGTTTTGGACGAAAATAAGTAAATTAAAACAAGAACAATTTAAACAGATTCTTAAGCAAATTTAGGTGAATTGATGAGATATGGGGTAACTAGAGGGTTCTTCTCCACACATGACACACTTGCATTCAAATTGATTTCCAATTGCTTCTCTCAATAAGTCATGAAACTCAATACTCCAGGTTAACTGTGACAACACTTTTTTAACCTTCAAGTTCTCCTTAAGTTAATGAATTGGATGGGAAAGCACATACAACAATTCAAAGCATTCTCTAAAAGTCCCCTACGTGAAAAGCACAATAAAGGTACAATCAAAGATCATTAAGTTTCATGAAAACTATAAGCATTGACAAGGCAATTGTAACTATGAAAAGCATGAAACTTTTGCCAAGAATTCACTTAACATGATCATTTATAAGCGACCTCCACTACTTGCAAATATAAGTTTGTAACTATTAGGTGAAACTCCCTTATATTTTAGCTTCAAATCCTTGCCTGAAAACTAAGTGTGCACTCGTAATAAACATACAAGAATAAGTTATCAATCAATTGGTTAAGCAAATTGAATTCACAACTTATGAAATAACAACTGAAGGTAATCAATTCATAATGCAAGTATAATCATGGTATTGAATAACCCCCTAGCCAAGAAGGGCTTAGTTCCTCATAAACGGAAAACAAAGATACATAAATTTAGACATTGAAAACAAAGAATGAAAACACCTAGAAATGCTCCAACAATCCAACGTCTTGAATGGCAAGCACGTCCAAGGGTCTCCTTCCTTCTTTTTTGCTGCGGCACAAGGGATGGTTGAAGGTTTTTTGTGGTGATTTGTGGTGGTGGATAGATATAGGTTGGTTATGGTGAAGGGTGTAGTGCTTAGAATGGTCAGAAAGGGGTCTTATTTATAGGGAAAGCAAGGGCTACGAATTTATTAAATTTAGAATCAGAAATCAATGGAAAATAGGCAAGAAAGGTGCATGAATTAAAGAGAATAGGAAAGGAAATTTGGAAACGAGTGTAGGACAGATTTAGGAATGTGTTTTGAGGCACAAAATAGGTAAGAATCCTCTCCCCTTGTGCAGCAAGAATTGAAACGAAAGGGAATGCAATTTTGGGTCAGAAAATAGGTAAGAAAGGAGAGAAAGGTGCGGCAATGCCTAGAACTAAAGGGGAATGTGAATTAAAATCACAAAATGGGAAAGGAGAGGATCCCTTGTGCGGCAAGGAAAGGAAAAAGCCTAGGGTGGTACGGCAATATCTAGGGCAGGTTCTAGGACTTCTAGAAATATGTAATTAGGCAACCTAACATGTTTTGAAACCCTTTTGTGGCTGGAACATAGGTGAGGAAGGATTAGGAAACTTCCAAGCCAAGAATAGAAACTTTTAAGAATGGAAACCTCCAAGAATAGAAACTTTGGTTTCCAATTCTGAACTCTTTGTTCTTCATTTTCCTTTCTTCATTTCATTATTCATTCCTAGCCTCCTTTGATCTTCAATTTCATTCATCCACCTTGCTCCAAGCTTAAGCTATCCATTCCATGCCCAAACTGCTCCAAAAGGCTCCAAAATGCAAATGTTTGCATACTTTGTCCTTAAAACCTGAAATTGCACGAAAATAGCTTAAAATACTAAAATTACTAAGTACTAGCAACGTAAATGCAGGGAAACAAGCTAATTAAGTCGCATAAATATTCTCCTATCAATACACTTCTCACCGGCATGGCCGTTATGCTCGTGGTGCCAGCAAAACATGCCCGTGTTCTTCGTGGGCTTGTAATCCGGGTGCCTCAGCTTTGGCTTTGGTATCAAGCGTGCTATGCTGGGGTAAATGGCCACGCATGTGGCATTCAAATGTGTGTATGCCTCATACCTCGGGGTAAGGGCTGTCCTGACACGTGCTTGACCCACTGTGTTGACTGCCTGGGGTCGGGGATTATCATGGCGATACCTTTGGTTATCGTGGTAGTGTCCCTTACTCCTTTTACTAAAATGAGACTGGTGAGGATGGAAATCTTTCCTTTTGCCCTGAGATTGATATGTATGTTGACTTGGCAAAGTATTAAGTAAGGCAGGGGGAGGCACCGCTGCCGTTTGGAAGGTCGATGTCTTCTCATTTGGTTGGATCTGACTTCCACTCCCTACTTGTTGATAAGGGGTGGTTATGGGGGGTTTCCCTTGATATGTCATTGCCTCAGCGGAGGCATGGTTGTAAGCCTGTGTCATCACCTCAAAGTAAGTCTTCCAAGTGTTGGTATTGATCATGTACTTAAAGAAACAATCACGTAGGCCTGCCGTGAAGGCCTTGAGGGCGGTCTTGTCATCTGCCTCAGCGCAGCGAGAATACTCATGGCTGAAATGACCAGCATACTCTCGTAGTGACTTGTCCGGCTTTTGGCGAATAGTGTACAAGTCATCTACAGAATGCAAGCGATCGGTCTGGAAGATGTGTTGAGAGACAAACAGTTTCCTCAGTTCCTCAAATGAGTCTACTGTCTCAGGTGGAAGACGGCAATACCAGTTTAAAGCTCCGACAGAGAGGGTGAAGAGGAAGAGAATACATCGTTCTTCGTCGGTGTGCATCCGATATGCCATGGTGAACTCAAAGAGGTTAAGGTGTTCAATTAGGTCCTCCCTTTCAGTATAGAGTTGTAAACCAAGCTTTTGTTTTGTCTTTGCTTGAAGAGGGGTGTCGAGGATCCTCCTTGTGAGAGGGCCAGGCCTGGGTTGGTTCCAGTCAGGTATCTCGCCCTGACGTTCGGCCTTCAACTTGTTTACTTCCTTAATGAGTTGTAGGACAAGGGGGTCTTGAGTGGAGTCATATACCACTGAGATTTTCTTTCGTAAGTCTCCATCGCCTCTTGAAAGTAGGAAAGTTTGAGCAAGGGCGTGTGATTTTTCCTTGGACTCGTCGTACTGACTTTTAGGGCGAGTCTGTCGGAATACCTCAGAGTCCCTTGTACCTTCATGTTCCTCTAGGACATGTCGTTCCTTCCCTGGATTGGCAGCTGGCTTGGGTCATGGTAGGGGACCGAGTCTTTCATTAACCCTTGGGTCATTGATCTTCGAGCGTATGTGGAGGGGATTCTCTCAACATTGCCTTAGGAACTCTCGGCAGTCACGATAAACGGCTTTCGGTCCTTCCAACCCTTCTGCAAGGAGGTGTCTTCCTCCACTTCTCCTGTTTCGGGTCGAAGCAGCTGGGTTGAGAGAAGTCTCATGTTGATCAATGTTTTGATGATTAGCTCGTTCCTCATCAGGGATATCCATGTCGAAGGAAGGCGACCCTCTGTGTTGGGGGGCACCCAGATGATGGTTGATGTCCATAAGGGCAACAAGCTTGCGTGTTTGAGTACGCATAGTTTCATGGAGCGTCTCAAAGAGCTTCTCATACTGCTCCTGGAGGACCTCATTCTTCATTGCTATCTTGTTGTTTTAAGCTTCTAGCTCATCGACTTTAGCTTGAAGAGCAACCCTCTTTCCTTCCTTCTTTTGTTGCTTCGCACTAGGTGCAAGAGGGGTGTCATTCTGTGTGCTATGGGTTCCTTCGCTCCCCATGTTGAAGAGGGATGCCTGGTCAAAAGAGAGTGTACGAATGGTGGAAACCAGCTTGACAAAGCTGAAGAGAGTGGGAATAAGTGTCGTTTCCCACAGACGGCGCCAAATGTTGATGCACAAAATCAGTGAGGACTTTGATACAACAGAAAATGTTAAGTTTGTGACCTTCACTAGATTGCTCCGGTCACTAGTGTGAATAAGTATGTAAATGGATAGAGACAGGGAAACAAACACAAGATGTACGTGGTTCACCCAGATTGGCTACGTCCACAGAGTAGAGGAGTTCTCATTAATTATGAATGAGGTTCAAGCTCTCCTTTAGTGAGTACTAGTGAATGATTTAGTACAAATGACATTAGGAAATATTGTTAGATAATGATCTCTATTTATAGAAGAGAGTTTCTAGTTTCATTCTGACATTGACACGTGTCGTGTTGTGATTGGCTTCTGATGTTGACATGTGTCGCGCTATGATTGGCTTCTGATGTCGACACGTGTCATGATGTGATTGGCCTTCTGGTTGGAGGGAAACTCTTTTGGGTCCTTAACGGTATAACGTTGACCGGTGCTCAGTAGTTTCGGGATTGGTCAAGTATGGTACAAACACTTACAGATCATTTGATCAAGATTATAGTAAACATCATGCTTAATCTTGGTAGACATGTGAATGAATGAAGAGAATGCTATGCAAACATCCTGCCATGTAATTTCTTTGGTTCTTTAATGTTTTCTTGCATGCTAAAGACTCTTAATTTGGAACCGAAGTTGAAAATCCCAATTAGGTTGTAGATTAAGAGAATTTGATCAAAACCACACATCATATGGCTGATCATATATATGTAAAACAAACTCTGGAAACAGGTTGGAAATTGAATACAGTTTAACTTTATAAACATGGAGTTGGTTTTGTAATGGTGAACTCGAAATCCCTGGACCCATCCTCATCGTTTCTCAATCAACATATCATTCGTTGTTACAATTTTCTTGCATTTTTAGTTATTCTCATTAACAACACAAAACCTACATTCAATTTGTTATTTTCATTGTCTAGTTAAGGTTCTTTCAAGGCTAGTAATTTATAGAGGTCTAATCAGTCTTTGTGGTTCGACACCCTTACTTGTGCCATTATACTAACCATATATTGCACTCGGAAGGAACACAACACAAACAAAACAAATCTATTAAATAGAGAATTTTATAAAGTCAAAAGGGAGCAGCGTAAATATACTTGAGTTGTGCCTGGAAACTTAGAAGAAGGTGGATGGGGAGTCACTTCCTCTAATTGTTGGGGGAGACTGTCGTGGCTTACTAAAGGAGGAGAAACGGTGCCCGAAACTTCAACAGAAACCTACAAATGGCAAAAAAAAGGATAAGAATCAGTAATCAACTTTTGAAGAAGAAAAACAACTAAAAAGTCTAAGTGTTGATATACCTGAAGGGGAACTTAAGGTTGAGAAGTAGGCACCTTAAAGGCTTCGGATACATCAGTAGGAGCTGCACGAAAAATCGGCGGATTGGTCACCTCTAAAACCATCGGAATTTCAGGAGCAGTGGGATCCCCAAAGGAGGAAGCTATTGTTTGATGGGATTTTTGTGCTAGAGAAGGCTGAAAAGAAAAGAAAAGAAAAAAAAGAAAAAAAAAAAAAAATATATATATATATATATATATATATATATATATATATATATATATATATATATATATATATAAAGGAAGATGAGACAATGGATTCTTAGTATAAAAGTGTTAAAAGTAGGCACTTACCAAATGACTGTCATCCTCTACATAATGCATCATCTTCCTAGTTAAGCGATCAAACTGAGAAATTGGAGTTACCTCTAAAGGAATGGGTTTTGCTTAAGAAGAAGAAGTTTGCTTGGATTGGGTTACAGGAAATGAAGCTTCGGCTGGACAAAGTTTTTCTGCCCGAATCTACTGTTGAAAAAAGTCAGACAGTGAGTTATTTTGAAAAAGGAGAGAATTGGAAAACATGGTATACGATACCTCTAAAGCTACAATGGTAGCATCTTGATGTTCTTTAGCTTTCCATTGCATTTCCACGCCCAATGGCTCATCTCTTGAAACAAAAGTTGGCTTCTTGGATGCCGAAGGTCCTAAGTGCAAGAAGAATAAGAGTTAATTAACTCTACGTGTAAAATATGAACAAAAGATTGAGACAAGATACTCTTACTTGAGGCTTTTTGTTTTTGCCTGCCTGCTACAAGAACAGCAACGGAAGAAGTATTTGCAGCAGAAGCAGCTTTTAAAGACTTGGAAGTTTTAACTCTTTTACTCTTCCTGATTGAAGTTGCCCGCTTGGGTTCAGGTTGTCCTTCGGGCTCGGAGTCAGAAGTTTCCACCACAACTGTCCTTGCCCGCTTAGATACTCGAGTGCTTACTTTGGGCTCACCCTCAACATCCAAATCTCCAAACAACTCAGAGATGTCCCCACTGTCTCCAGCCTCTCACCTTTTAGCTTCAGCTGCAGCTTCGTGGAGAATCTGTGCATCAGCATATTCTTCCTCTGACCCAATGTCTGCCGTTTCAGTGTCCCATCGGGCTGCAAAAGTTAGGAGAAAATGAGAGAGATGAATAAGGAGCTAAGGAAATGTGGTTTTTCAAGATTTTTATAGAATATAAATTAAAAGAACAAAATGTACCTATCAAAAGAAACTGGTTCTTTTAATTGACCATTTTCTTCCAATATTCAAACTCGCCAAAGCTAGGATAAGACCTGAGGGAGAGTTAGTTGAAGAGACGATCGCGAGCTCCCCGCAGATCTCCTCCATACTTCTTGATCCATTTAGCCTCCCACCAAATAGAGAAAGTCGAGGTGCATTCAAAGTTAAAGGCCAAAGACTTTCGGGTAAACTTGCTCATAACATTGAGGCTACGTTAGGTAGCTTAGAAAATGACTACTTGAGGAGAATAAGGGCTGTAAGAAGTGCTGCAATGATTAGAGTAAAAAAAATGGGATTGGAATGGCCTGTCTAAAGCCTAGCTGCCTACTGTAGAAGTTAGGATGATAAACATCCAGCCCGCGTCCATAACGATATTGGCGAACTCCCCATGCTAAGTCCTGTGGCTGGATGCAACTAATAAATTTCTCTCTACAAGTAGGGTCAGCGTCTTCTCCAAAAGCATCTTGGAAGGCTTGATCAAAAAACCAAATATACCTCCTGAGAATAGATGCTCCCCACTCCAAGTCAGCCCGAGTCCTGCAAACTTTAAAAAAATAAAAGCAGGTAGACGTGGAGTGATTTGTGGTAGGTGGTAGAATATAATGTTGTATGGTTGAGATCTTGCCATGTGTAATTAGATTAGGTGGTTTGTTAGATTAGTAGTTTGTTAGGAAGTCTGTTAGAGTGACTAGTTCACTATAAATACATACACTTGTAATTACTCCATCATTAAGAAAACAATACAAAAATCTCATTTACCTTCTTACCTCTATCTCTCTCTATTCTCTTGTTATACTCTCTCATAACTCTGCTTTCTATTTCTTTAATATTAACATGGTACCATCGTCGGTTTAGGCTAATCGCCAACTCCGATCCTGTGTTCTTCCGCTGTTTTGATTCTTTTTTGTGGTGGTTACTGAGTTCTTTGGTGGAGTCGTCTTTCACCAGCTTAATCGTTGGTGTCCAAGCTTTAGAATCTTGATTCTTGGAGCTCCGTTATTGGATCTTGAAGATCGTTAACTTCCATTATACATTTCTTGTGTTGTGCTTGTGTCTTCTTTGTGTTTCTGGGCACCTCTAACTACCCATGTATATGTTTCTCAAGCTGCAAATTGTTGCACATAAGGTGTTCGACCTTTTTCCTTAGTGAAATCTTCCTCTCAATTTTCTCAAAATGGTCACTGCAAATCAGTTGCAAATCTTGCAATCCCCAATTACTGGCTTGATTTCTTCGGTCTCTACATCCGTTTCTGTCAAGTTGGACGAGACCGATTACCTTCAATGGCACTTTCTGTTGCAATTGCTGCTTGAGAGCCATGGCATTATGGGATTTGTTGACGAATCAAATTTATGTCCTTCTCAGTATGCAGCAACCTCTGCACATTCAGTACTCCAAAATGGTTCCTCTGCTAGCCTTGAATCATATGAGTTTAAAGCATGGAAAATGTACGATTATGCTCTGATGTTGCTCCTTACTGCAACACTTTCTTCATCCATAATTTCCTGTGTGATTGGTAGCACGAACTCTCGAGAGATGTGGGTTTGTCTCCAAAACCATTTTTTCCTACCAAGTACAAAAACCAATATAATCAAGTTACAGACTTATCTTTACAACATGAAGAAAGGATCAGATTCAATTTCCCAGTTTCTTCGAAGAATTAAAGAAGCAAGGGATATACTTTCTGTTCTTGGTGTCACACTTACTGATGAAGACTTTGTGCTCATTGCTTTGAATTGACTCCCTGCAACATACAACACATTTAAATGTGTAATTAGAGGGCGTGAGGGTGTTATTTCACTCGAGAACTTTCGTCAACAATTGTTCACTGAGGAATCTATTGTCGATTGTGCTTCTGTGGCACCCTTTCTGTCTACTGTGGTAACTAAATTTGGTGACTATCAGACACAAGGTTCTTTCTTTCCTCTTTCTAGCTTTCAATTACATGCTGGTTTCAATGATGGTTATCATGCTCAACACAATTTTACTTCATGCCAATCACACTTAGATAATAATATTGATGGTTATAATGGTGTGTATAGAAATTTTCGATTCAAGAATCATGGTAAAGGGAGGTTCCATTACAATAATGGTGTAACCTACAAGTATTTTCCTGAACTTTCACCTGGAATTCTTGGCTCCCCGCCATCTCCAAATTTTAATTCTCCACCACCTGATTTTCCTACACATCAAATTTGTTCACAGAAGGATCATTTTGATGATGATTGTTATCCCAGACATAATGCTCGGTCTTCAGTTTCAACCCCTAAATCATGTCAAAGCACATTGGATCAAAAATTCAAACTAGCTTGTCCAGTCATCCTGCAGAAACATGAAACACCTTTACAGAGTAATTCTGATGTTGAAATTCATAGGCTTATGATTGCAAGACTGGTTCTCTCTCGGACTTCATTGTTTTAGAAGATGAAATGTTTTTAGATGATGCCAAAGACCAAGTTTCGGAATGTATTGATAATGAAGGTACATAATCTCAATTGATTTCAATGGGTTTACAATCGTGTATTCAAGTGACATTTTCGATTCTTAACTTTGACAACAAGACGAACATTAGTGTTTCTACCCAAATTGTTGCACTTGCACATGAGTTCAGAAGATTTTTATGTATTTCGGTTATGCAATGGTGGATGTATATTCGATATTCAATTAGGCTATCATATGAGAAATTGTGACAAGGGTGGGGCACCAAGTCTACGTTGATTTGGCTACTATGGTACACATGATATAGCAATAATATACAAGCTTAAGATGCTAGGAAGGTTTTCTTATTGCAGAGACTTTGTGCAGCAGGAACCTCACTCTCTAATTGCAAGGAATACTGCACTAATGATTCTTTGAGAACCTGACTGCTTCAACCTTATGATTGGGTGCCCCAATCTTGAGTTTGAGGGGGGATGTTAGAATATAATGTTGTATGGTTGAGATCTTGCCATGTGTAATTAGATTAGGTGGTTTGCTAGATTAGTAGTTTGTTAGGAAGTCTGTTAGAGTGACTAGTTCACTATAAATACATACACTTGTAATTACTCCATCATTAAGAAAACAATACAAAAATCTCATTTACCTTCTTACCTCTCTCTCTATTCTCTGTTATTCTCTCTCGTAACTCTGCTTTCTATTTCTTTAATATTAACAGTAGGAGCTACAACCAGAATTCGGGCAGGGGACACACCTTCTGGAAATTCTAAGTTTACTGCCCGATACTCTGGAAAGTACCATTGTAACCATAATTGGATCATCCAGATTGGTCCATTCATATTGGTTTCAAAGGGTTCACCCCGAGTCATCTCAAAAAGGAGATGGTAAAGATGGGAGAGGATGAACGGGCCCGTAGAAATATCGTCAAAATTATGAAGAGCTTATACTAAGGGGATCTATTCAACCTTTACCCCATTAGATTTGTTGGGGAAAACATGCTTATTGAGCCAATACAAGAAGAAGTACATGTGCTCTTGATCTAAGTTAGCATGAAAGGAACCTGCACCGAAGTTGCTCTTCGCAAAAGGGATAAAGCCCTTGAAAGATGTTCCATAACTCTGGAAAGTTGCGGAGTTATATTCTAAGTGAATAGGGGGAGCCGAAGTGTCTGAACTCTCAGCAATTAAACCAGATGGGAGAACCCAGTTATGAGTTACATCCACTATTCTGCCAGATGGTCTTAGCCCGAAAACTTGTACCATATCAAGGATAGTTGGAGACATGGGGCCCATCCTAAAGTCAAAAGTATTAGTGCCCGAGTTCCAAAAAAAGAAGATCGATAGTTAATAATTCGGGCTTGGAGACCAAAATGGTCTTTGAAATCATTATCAGTTCATAAATGTCGTTGTTCATCCATTTCCTTTTGAAAGAAGGCTCGAGATCACCTATCCACTTAACCCAAGCTTCATCATTCATCAGAGGAAAGCCACGACGGTAATTTGACCACTTAGATGAGGAAATGCCTAACTTAGCCAAGAACGGATTTAAGGTGAACTAATTGGCCTTGGGTATGTTGGTCTCTACTGCAATTGGAACCTGAGAAGTCCATGTGGGACCTAATAGGTGCACCCCTCATTCTTTAAAGAAAAGGTCAAAGTGCAGGCCTACCCGAGGACGATGAAGGTCATTGAGCAAACGGCGCAGGGTGTCAATACCTTCACTAGATTCATAAAAAGGTCGAGTTTGAAAGGTTTTTGGGGCCATTGGTTAAACTTGGAAGGAAATATGAAGATTCAAGAACGAAAGAAGGAATTCGAAAAACAAGAAGGGTTTCTAGGAGTTATGAGAATATTAGGAAGTTCTGAAAAAAATTGAGGAAATGAAATTGTGTAAGGTATTTACCTTGGAGATTAAGAAAGGATTATATAAGTAAACTGTTGATTAAGGATAAAGATCGTGGGTAAATGCAAAGGTCTCAGTTAGCTAAATGGTTGCTTTTGAAATGATGCAAGTTCCAAGAAGCAAGCGTGCGATGGTCGTTAATAGAAGACGGCTATTCAATCATTATTAGTGCCTTGGTTTGCAAGCTTAACAACGATTGAAGGGGGCACTGTTTGGGTTAATATTTAGCTTTGGGCTTAGAGGAGAAGAAAGCCCAAAAGAGTTTAATAAGAAGAGTTTATGTCCGAAGCCCAGCACCAAGCCTAGATGTCCACTTCGAGACAACATGATGATTCCCCATTAAATGCAAAGGTTAGGTGCTTACAAATGAAGTGACAACTGATGGAAATCCATCAACTCTCGGCCCAAAAGTACTTTATGAATGGCATAGCATGTAAAATACTAATAGTTCTCTACCCTCCAAATTGCTTTCGGGCAAGGACAGAAGCAGCACAAGTCAAGTTAATTCATCTATAAAAGGAGGAAGAGGGACTAGAGACAAAGACACTCAACCAATCAAACAAACAAACATACAACTTAACTCTCAGCCAAGCAATGCCCAAAAAGCGGTGCTTTGTCCAGACTCTGCACCCTTTTAGCCTTAGATTTCCTTAGAAAGACATATTTTGTCTATGTAAAAGCTCTGCTACCTTTTCCCAAATGATGTAGTATCGATCTTTCGTGTATAAACTTTTTTCCAATTGTCCCCTTTAGTATACAATCCTCTGTAAACTGCAAAGAGAAAATACCGCAAGACGTTTAACCTTGCCCGACAAGGTGAAATCTTACCCGACTCTCTTTGTTTTTGTCATTCAATTAATAGATCTGGTGTTACAATGTATTCCCTGGTTTATATTCAAGTTATTTCCAATCTTTTGATGACTCAAAGCCCCATCAGTTCCCAGATCTGGTTCTTGTAGTGGTTTTATCAAGATTGGAATGAATTAAACTAATGACTTGATCAGATCTGAACCTTCACCCCTTGAGCAAGATAACTAAAAGTCCTTGATCTCAAGGCATAAAAAAAGAACTTAATGTAGACTTAACCCATCTACAACAACCTTTTGATAAACAAGAAGTCAGAGATAACTTGGGGCATAAGTAATCCGCTTAAAACACACTTGTTCTACATCTGCCATATAGAGATAGTAGTGGCATGCCTAAGCACCTAGTTGGTTTTGATTGCAAGCCTCAAGGCCTACACCTAAGGCCCCGCATAAACACCTTTCAGAACTAACTTTGTTCTCCTCTTACAATATTGTGATAAGTAGGAGCCCGATAATCAACCAAAGTGCCAACTCCTCAGGGAGTTGTATGCTCGAGCCAGGAACGCCCACCAGCCAGATTTCTTACTCAAACAAGAGGAAATCCAAAACAGAAAAAAGAAAAATCTGGAAGCAAAGAGAGCGAGCGAGGATGACAAACGAGTGGAAAGAACGGGCAAAACCATATTTCCACTGCACCAAGCAGGCCACACAACGAGAGGAACAGGAAAAACAGAGGGGCAAAATAGTCCACCCACTGGTCATCCACAGTACCCAGTTGAACTGGGTTTTAGTATATATGATTTTTGCTCAAAAGCATTTTTAGTAACAACATTACTATTAGAAAGAATTTTTTTTTTTTTATTAAAAATACAAGTGCTTCATAAAAAACCAGTATAAATGTTTGCTAAAACCACCTTTTATGTGACTCATGTCGCAAATCTTTAAGGCCTCCTTCAACTTTCTCAATTAAACAAAAAAGCCTTATGTTCGGTCATAGGGTTTTACTCTGAGGTCAAGCTCTCATTGCAGAGAAGGGCCCAAGCATAATGACAGTTCATGACTGCCCATAAATGACTTGGGCTTTTTTCAATTTTGTTTGTACTTCATGAGGAATGAAAAATATTATTGAACTCTTCTTATTGAACTCTTTTGGGTTTTTTTTTTTTTTTTTTTTTGGTTAAAGATTAAAGTGGAATGCCACTTGGTACTATAGTTTAATAATATTTCTCTTCATTTGTAAATGAGAGGTCTTTAGTTTTTGAACCAAATTATTGCTAGCCCATTGTGAACCTTAGCCCACTCTTACCTTCTTAATGTAGATGATATTGTTTGTTTTAAAAAAATATTAAAGTGAAATAGTAGCAATGAATCACTCTATTTTGTTTTTAAATATTTGGTGTTAGTTAGGAACATGGGCGTTGATAAAAGATGCAATAGCTTTGAAGAATAGTAGTATTACGTATGTTAGTATGGGGAAGGGAGAATTTCAAATCAATACAATAATTTAGAAGAGATAAATAGAAACCTAACACCATATTCATTAAAAGTTGAATCAATAGGTTCTAACATGCCAAATGTACTATATCATTCAATGCATATTGAAAAGTCATGCACGAAAGCAATAATAAAATCAGACAAGTTAACCATATTATTGTATCTTGGACCAAAAAAAAAAAAAAGCTACATTATTCTATCCATACAGTTGGACAGTTTTTACTATTCCATTCTCCTCCATCTTCTGCACTATGTGTCATCCACAATCTCACAACACTCCATTATGGATGTCCTCACATCAATGGTCAGTTGCATCATTAAAATCTTGCTAAAAAAATTTGCATGGAAAAAAAATCATAGCGAAGAAAAAGAGTACAACTTTATTATCTTTGAAATAATATTGAATGCACTTATGTTGTCTCGTTAAAACCTTACTTAGCAAAACTCAATAAGAAAAAAAAAATCCTAGTTGAAGGAAATAGAGTCCCTGATTTTTGCAATCTTCAATTTGACTGATTATTAAGTCTGCGTAATCCACCCTGCACTAGCTTCTGAAATGTAAACTTTGGTAAAGATTTAGTGATAGGTCTACTAGATTATTGATGAAACATATATATCTAACTTCGATAACTTCAGCCTTTTAAAACTCATATGTATTAAAAAAATTTATAGATAATATTTTTTAATCATGTCCTCTTTGATACATAATAATTTCTTTATTTAAGCAATATAAAGTACATTATCTTCATGAATTTTTTCATTTTATAATCAATTATTTTGTTAAAGAATTATTATAGTATACTATTTGATGCACATATTAATTTGGGTCTAATCGGATACATGGTTTTCGTGATGATAAAACAATTGAAAGATAGCTCTTGTGACAAATAAAAATAGAATTTAAACCATGTGGTGTAGTCCATTAATGAATTTAGCCCAAAAAATAATTTTTACGTTAAATGTAGAGATAAAAATATACTTCACGTTGCTCCTTCTTCTTCCTCATCTGCTCTCTCGGTTATTTGTACTTTCACAAAGCCAGAAAACTAGGGATATGGTGTGGAAGAACCTTTTGAAAGAAAGGACGGGTGCCAACAAGTCTAATTTGCAGCAGACTTTGGGGGGAGATGACTTTGGAGGAGGTTTTGGTAAGAGTTGGGGTTGTGAGAGAAGATGCACAGGTGGCCCCAAAGCCTAAGAGCAATTCCACCCCTAAAGACTTTGCGCCAGCACTCATCACATTTATCCACTCAAGTGAACAGTAATATACCTCAGTGAACAGTAATAGGCCAAAGCATCTCCACCCCTAAAAAAATGCGCTAGCACCCAATCTAAAAATGCGCTGGCACAAACGATCTTCATCCCTACAAAATGCGCTGGCACCCAGCCCATTTAAAATATTTTATATTTTTTTTAAAGATTAAATAAAAAAATAGTTTTATTTTCGGATAAGATTTTTAACCAATTTCGGATAAAAATTCAACTAAACTTGGAAAAAAACACACTAAAATAAAATTACATAAACTCATCAAATAAACTAAAAAAAAAAACACTAAAATGAAATTACATTAAACTCATCAAATACACTTTATTCTTCAACCACAAGCTTATTTTTATTATCTTCACCTTCTTGCAATCCCCACTAGTGCTCAATCAAGTCATTCTGGTGGGTTACGTGCCAATATGGCTCTTGCACATCAGTGTATCGCTGAACGATCAATTCATTGTAACGTTCATCCCGTTCCAACGGCTCGTGTTGCACGGGATCTTTGGTTCGGTCATAAGCACAGTAGATACGTGTTCTTGAGTTGTTCATCAGATCCAACTCATATTCATCGACGACATCATAATCATACTCATCTTCCACAATCATGTTGTGGAGAATAATACACGTCATCATGATGGATCAAAGAGCCTCGACATCAAACATTCTAGCTGCAGCCTTGACAATCGCCCAACGAGCTTGCAGGATGCCAAAACAACGTTCCACATCATTCTTGAAGGGAAATTTATGAGATTCTAGCAAGGGATTTCATAATGACTATCATGCATATACAAATCAAATTTAATATACGAAAGCAGCGGAAGCATTTATAACAATTTATCAAAGCTATAGTCATGCAAATCCCCTTCAAGGTTCATAGGTTTATATATAATGCATCAAAACAAATTTTAGAATCAAGAACAAAGTGAAGGTTAGTCTTATACCTCTTGATCTAGACTTGAGACCAAGGATGGACCACCTCCAAGCCCTTTGCTCCTTGAAATCCTTGAGCCTAGCTTCCCTCCTTGCCTCCTCCACTTTGTTATAATGAGTGCTCCTAGGTTCTCTTCAAGTTCCCAAAGTAGGAAACCTCTAAAGATCCTCACCCACTAGTGTAGTGAGAAGGATGAAGGAATAACCAAAAGGGTGTAAGAGATGTTAGTAAAAACCCCCTTTGGTGGCCGGCCTTTGTGTAGTTTAGAGAGCTATTTTTCTTTTGCCTCTTTGTTGTTTTAACACACAAAAACCCTAATGAACAATATCTCATAAAGTTGCTTATATAGACAAAAGAAAACCTAGTCAACACTTGACTAAATATCTCTCCAAAACCCACATAATATGGCCGGCCCTCTTGTGTTGTTTTTGGGCTTTGGGCTTTTATTATTTCAAGTCATCCAATGCTTGAATAAAAGCCCAATGGGTTTAGGCCCAATGGGCCCAATTAAACCCGAACGTTTCTTTAAGCCCAAAACGATCTTTATCGCTTTTATGATTTCTTTAGACTTTTCTAAATTAATCACAACACATAATTAATCCAATTAATTGTTTCCATCATCCATTAGTTACTCACTACAATAGTGTTGTGGTGAACAATCTTTTAGGTTCTAATTAGCAAGGCAGTGAGGTAATTGGCATCAATCCAATTGCTTATATTTAATTCAATCACTTAGTGAATTAAAACTTCATTTTAATTCACCTTTCTTCTTTGACGACTACATTTAATCATCTAGAAGAACTCACAAGCTATGAGTGACATCTAACCATATGTCATAGCTACCCAAGCTAATGTAGAAGTTTATTCGGAGAACCTAGTCAGTTGGAATTACAATGTAATTCAATCCTTCTCTAATACAATACTCTCAATCACATCATTAGGGTATGGATATATCATGTCAAACCCCTAATGTGATTATTCCTTCTTATATGATCCAATTGAGTCGTATAGGAACGCTTTCCTTTATTACGCTCGATACTTCGGCCGAAGATTCCCGAATCATATCTTAGAGTATTCTTCCTCTCTTATCGAGGATTAGAGATTCCTTGTTGCGCATACACTTGCCTTCATGACTAAGTGGCTTAACCCCAACTATGCCGTTGACATTCTGATAGAGTGACTTTGACATAATCAAAGATTAAGTACTTAACCACAAGACAACGACGATGCCTCAGGTCAAAGGATTACTTACATTATTCCAACCATTTGAGTTACTTGCTTGACATGTGAGTAGACCTCCATGCAAGTACTCTGATTCGATTGTATTCAGTGAACTCATTCCCTTAATGAGCACCTACATACTTGTCTTAGTGTCACAACACGAATGAGTTGAGACTTTCCATCCTTCCAATTGAAGCGGACACAGCATGTACTGGTCTAAGCATTGTCAGTATCCCTCCGACAATCCAATGACCAGGAACCTTTTGGACATAATGGTTATGTGAAGAAGGTCTCTGTAGTCTAACATCATTAGATTACTTCTTCAATCGATCCATTGTCCATGGATTCACTATTCAGGACATATATCGTTTATTGAGATAGTCCTAATTAGTATCTTTGCCATTTGATGTATAAGAATCATCCATACATCGATTCATTTGTCCTGAAAGATTTCTTCCAAAGATTGACTTTCAGAGCATATTTCCAACAATCTCCCACTTGTACTAAAGTCAATCACTAGTGTATCTTATACATCTTGTCGAGAGAGTTTATGCTCGTAGGTTAACTTGGTTATGTATTAATCTCTTTTATTAAAAGGGATTTACTTATCAAATGTTTCCAAGACATTTGATGATGTCTCTTTAATGTGTTCGAATACTTTGATGAGACCTTGATTCCATGGCTTGAGCTATCGCCCCATTACGTCGTAGTACTCTACTAACGACCTTATGGTTTGGATTCAATCATGGGTTCTAAAAGAACCCCTTTCATTCAAAACACATTTTGAAGCAGTTTCTAAAACTTATATATCTACATATATTTCGTTTGTATACTTTATACAAACTTTGCTTCAAGCTTGAGACCATTGTAGTACAATACTAACAATTCATTCATATGATTAGTACTTCATCCATCATGAAGTTCCATTTGTTAAAATGGCTTATTTTCACTTTGGTTAACAACCTAAGTGAATGCACGCTTCCAGAGTCCCACTCTGATGTTTCTTTCTTAAAGGCAATAATACTCTATCAGTTGCTTTGGTTCTGATCCTGGGATATAGTAATATCTTAAAGTGATAAACCCAGTGGTTTCTTCACCTTTGGATATCTACTTCACAAGTCAACACATGTGTCCCTTTTGCGATTTTATGACACATTCATTATAAGGGTTATGAAAGTGATTTCCTATCACATAGGAAAATGCTTTCTTAAATCTTCAACATTTGAGATTTAATTCCATATAACATTATTGAGATAGCCTTGCTATATCAGTAAGTCCAATTTCAAGTCTATACTTCAAAATTGACCGTGTCATGTTTTGTCATTTTTCGAGTAACATCTATGTTTCATCAAGTCTATCAAATAGACTTTATTCACATCCTGTTGCTCAAATTATGACATCACTCCCACTGGCCTTGTTGTAACTTAGCATTCATTCAAAATTAACAATTATATTTTCTTGATTTGAATGCATATTGCTCCCACTAACTTGTCTTGGATCCATTGAGAATCATTGAGATCCATTAGCTTATTGATGATGTCTCAACAATTTTGAGACCATCAACAACCCTAGCTAACACAAGTTATTTAAACGAATCACATACAAAAGAATTCCTTCTAAAGTAATTCCTTTTGAATATGTGACTTGTTTTATCAAGTCTATTCATTTAATTATACGATGTCATACACCATACTACAAGTTTTAGTCATACTAAGACCTTTAATGTAGTCATATAAGAATTTTCTAAGTCTTTAGTGGAAGCATGGCTCCTACTAAGGATATAGATTCTCAACCATTCCTTCTAGGTGGTTGATATAATTCTCTATTAAAACTACATAGAGCAATATCGTTACATGAGATGTTGAATTTGGATTGTCTTGTTGTTAAACCATATGTTGTGACTCATTTTGAAACTTATTCCCTTTTGTTTCATCAACTTGTCCATATGCTTTGTTATTAGCATGTTCTCATAAAAGAGAATGAAGGACAACTCCCAACATATAACCATTTTATGCTAGGTTGACGAAACCAACATTCAAAGACTATTCTTTAAATGTTACACAACATAGAATTTTAACGTTTTGAAGAGCTTGAGTCCTTTTAACATTTAAAATTACAAACTCTTAATAATAGTCAAGTACTATTATTCTTTAGACAACTATAAACCAATCACATTCAAGTTTATATCCATTTTCATACCTCCCACTATTTCTCATGACTTTAATGAGAAATCATTTCATACATTCAAAATGTATAAAAGTGGATTATATTGGTAGAAGACATTGTGTATTAGCTTTGAAACATTTCAAGCTTATTTGTTTCAATCTTCACTAAGGTAATGTCTTGTTATTTAAGTGACTAAAGTCTTTAAACCTTTTTTTATAGATTTAGACACTTCTTTCTTGGTTTAATCACTAACACAATTGACCTTTTAAAACAATTTTAAGAATACCCAATTAATTGTTCAAAACTACTAATTGAATCAAGAGTGATCTTGATCATTGTGTTTAAAGTGATAACCATATAAGAAACAATTTTCTTATTACTTATATCATTATAATGTGATCTTCCTTTTCATCAAGAAAGGAATCTCTAGACTTTTGTCAATTCATATAGAACTCATAAGTAGACAAATGGAACCAAATCTAAAGATTTATTGTATCCTTTTATGTTCTACTTGTGAGATCTATCCATAATTGATAAATCTAAAGTTTGGTTTATCACATTAAAATTAAGTGATATAACTCTTGTATCTCATCTAGGATACAACAAGACAATTTTCAATTCATAACACTACTTTAAGGAAATAGTATATTAAAAAGGCATACTTCACATTACATTAATATGATAGTTCAAACATTCATAATGTTTAATACAAAAGGTATTAGCTCTATACATTTAGAGACTAATATGAATGCCTTTATACATTTAGGCACTAATAGTGGCCTTCCATCAAATGAAGCCATATAATTAGTTCTTAACAAAATAAGAAAGTTTAAAGACAATCTTTAAATGCCTAACAAACTTCCTAAGTAGTAAGCAAAAAACATGGTGGCCGAACTCTTCTCCACACTTTTCCTTGCTTGTTCCTCTTCTACTTGGCTCCTCCACCTATATACAATTATACAAGTGATTAGCCCTTTATATCAAATATAAATATTTAGAAGATCTAACAATTAGAATTGAAGATAAGAACATAAACCATACCTTGTGGCTTGTCCTTAAGAGTTGCAAGGTATAACCTGCAATTCCTCTTCCAATGCCCCTCCTTTCCACAGTGGTGGCAAGTCCCTTTGGGCTCCATTGCCTTCTTTTTCCTCACTCCTCCTTTCGGCTTAGGAGTGGGGGACTTCTTCTCCTTCCCTTTGCCTTTGCCTTCCGGCTTGGCCTTGGAAGAGGATGGCTTATTGTAGGCTACTGCAGCAGTCCCTACAACGTTCTCTTTCTTCATAGTCTTCTCGGCAGTTACTAACATGTTTAGTAACTCGGAGAGAGTACTATCCATCTTATTCATGTTGTAGTTCATTACGAACTGCGAAAATGAATCAGAAAGAGAAGCCAATATGAAGTCCTGGGCCAATTCCCCGTCAAGTGGAGTACCAAGGTTCTCCAATTGTTCAATGAATCCTATCATCTTCAGTACATGTTGATGCACTGGAGCCCCTTTGACCATCTTGGTTTTCACAAGTTCACAGACAGTGCTAAAGCGACGGTTGCGCGTCCCTTCACCATATAACTCCGTAAGATGGAGTATTATGGAAGATGCACTGTCCATGCCCTCGTGCTGTCTCTGTAGCTCCTCATTCATGGAAGCCAACAGATAGCATTTGGCTTGTGTATCATCCTCAACGTGCTTGTCATACTTAGCACGTTCATCCTCAGTGGCGTCAGGGCCAAGAGGTATGTGAGGTGGAGCCTTGTCTAGTACGTAAACAATCTTCTCCAAGGTTAGGAGAATCTTGACATTACGATACCATGATGGGAAATTGTGCCCCTCTAGGCAATGTTTGTCGAGTATTTTCGCGAGTGTGCTTCCAACCATATCTATATACATAAACAAATAAAATAATTAGATTGATTGTTGTTTAAGTCAAACGATTCGGGTCTTTAAACCGAATGACACCACCCACCATTTTTGGCAAATTCCATATCCCCCATAATGGAATCCGGGAGATTTCAAAGAAAGCTCCTAGCGGGTTATGGGAGGCTCACTATTACCAAGCCCACCTCACGATGATACGATGTTTGGCTAGCAACAATAATAATGAGAGGGTACAAGTACCCATTCACAACAACCTCTTGTGATTACCCATCTTTTTGGCCTCTAGAAAATAATACCTCATGATGATACGATGTTGGCATTATGTTTCTTAGTTAAGTTCTTTCCCACCATGCCGGTTTAGCTAGGGGTTCAAGCATGACCTCACGATGATACGATGTTGGCCATACTCGTTGCCTACCTTAACCTCATCAAATGTTTTAAATAAACTCCTCCTGAATATAAGCATGCACTTTGTCACTTCCCCATGATAGGGTGAAGGCGGTGTACAAGTCATAAACGCTTGGAGCCTACCAAGGTGGAAGGCCACGAAAAAGTGTTCTAAGCACTCTTACGCTTTCAACTTAATATTTGGTTGGTTGAGGGATTTTAAGGTCTCATCAATTTTATTTATTTAATCACAATCAAATAAATTGTCCTATTATAACTACTAGTCCAAAGTTAATGAAATTAGTAGCATATAATATCCCCACTATTCGTTTTCATAAAACAAATCAATATCAAAACATTTTTCAAAATATTGGAGATATATATAACAACTAATTGTATTCATTATAGTCTAGTAGCGTATGATACTCCCACTATTTTTTTTGAGAAAAACAAATTAATATCAAAAACGAATTTTTCAAATATTGGAAGTAACTACTACTACTAAGGTTTTTGCATTCCTTTCGATTTGAACTTTATAGTTATCTTAGGCTCTTGGATGACTATGGACTTATTAGGTTATTGCAACAACGAGCCATCATTGTTGAATATAAACTCGGGGAGGTTGTGTCAATTTAATTACGTGCTTATCAATCCAATTAAAACCATTTTCATTGAGCCATTAGAAATGAAAGACAATCATTCATTGCTAATTTGGGCATTGGACCCTTTTAATCTTTAATCTCGTGTCAAAACCCTCTTTTAATTATGTCTCCTTACCAATAGTTAAAGAAACTCTAGTCTAGCACTAGAGGGAATCAACTAACAAATAGAGATTAAGAAGTAATAAGAATTACAAACCGATTTGTACAAATTCCTATAAATTACATATACTAAAAGGGGAGAGATAGATTAACGTCAAACGTGACAAGGTCCAATTAAACAGTAATTAAAACACATTCCAAAGGTTCAAACAATTTGATTTTAGCGCCTTATCATGTAGCTCAATTATCGTTTAAGGCATAAGTCCAAAGTCATCCATTTCATAACTACTTAAACACATTTAAATAATCATAATGGAATGCAACATAAACATTTAGATTTAGTGCATATGGGCATAATATAATTATGAGTTTAAACAACTAACAAAATTAAAATCAAATATTTTAACTTTCTAGTTAGTAGGGGCCTAAATGTAAATATGAAAAGTTAGGGGTAAAACCGTAAATACTCAAAAGTATAAAATATCAACTTTTCAAAGATTACAAAAGACCCCCCAAGTGGACAAATCCACTAGGGTGGCCGGCCATTTGATGGGGGATGGGAAGTCTCACCCATCAAGCTTTAATTCAATGCAAAGAAGAAAAAATCCAAATTTGCTTGTCACTTGGTTTTGGCATTAAATGGCTTTAATGAAAAATTTGATGGAAATCTCCTAGACAAGTCTAGGGTTTTAATAAGTTTTAATATAGTTATGAATGGTAAGAACATCACCCAAAACCATAAAACCATGCATGAAAACCAAATAAAACCATTTTCACCCAAAACCAAACTATGAACACCAAGAACAAAACCATGAACACTTTTTCAAGATTTGTGTATTCTTGGTGATTTTTCAAACCCAAAAACAAAAGTCACAAGAACACTTCTTTCAAGCTTTAAAAGGATGTGTGAGTGGTTTACAATAAAACACAAACACAACCCAAAATCACCCCCAAAACCGTGCCATCCCTTTGGTTCAAAACCCCAAATTTTGTTCATGACTTATTCTTCATTCATGCATACAAAACAACTTTTACATGCATATCTTTTTCAACTCTTGATTTACATTTTTCAACCATTGAAAAAACAAAAGACAAACATACTTTTAAATGAAGAAATAATATGTCATACTAGTTCTAAACTCATTTTTCATTCATGCATACAAAACACTTTTGCAAACATATCTTTCTCAACTTTTGACTAACATTTTTCAACTATTGAAAAACAAAAGATAAACATACTTTGAATGAAACAATAATATGTCATACATAACATTAATACCCATATGCATAAAATCTAAAAGGACACATTATACATAAACCATTGGCTCTGATACCACTTGAAGGGAAATTTATGAGATTCTAGCAAGGGATTTCATAATGACTATCATGCATATACAAATCAAATTTAATATACGAAAGCAGCGGAAGCATTTATAACAATTTATCAAAGCTATAGTCATGCAAATCCCCTTCAAGGTTCATAGGTTTATATATAATGCATCAAAACAAATTTTAGAATCAAGAACAAAGTGAAGGTTAGTCTTATACCTCTTGATCTAGACTTGAGACCAAGGATGGACCACCTCCAAGCCCTTTTCTCCTTGAAATCCTTGAGCCTAGCTTCCCTCCTTGCCTCCTCCACTTTGTTATAATGAGTGCTCCTAGGTTCTCTTCAAGTTCCCAAAGTAGGAAACCTCTAAAGATCCTCACCCACTAGTGTAGTGAGAAGGATGAAGGAATAACCAAAAGGGTGTAAGAGATGTTAGTAAAAACCCCCTTTGGTGGCCGGCCTTTGTGTAGTTTAGAGAGCTATTTTTCTTTTGCCTCTTTGTTGTTTTAACACACAAAAACCCTAATGAACAATATCTCATAAAGTTGCTTATATAGACAAAAGAAAACCTAGTCAACACTTGACTAAATATCTCTCCAAAACCCACATAATATGGCCGGCCCTCTTGTGTTGTTTTTGGGCTTTGGGCTTTTATTATTTCAAGTCATCCAATGCTTGAATAAAAGCCCAATGGGTTTAGGCCCAATGGGCCCAATTAAACCCGAACGTTTCTTTAAGCCCAAAACGATCTTTATCGCTTTTATGATTTCTTTAGACTTTTCTAAATTAATCACAACACATAATTAATCCAATTAATTGTTTCCATCATCCATTAGTTACTCACTACAATAGTGTTGTGGTGAACAATCTTTTAGGTTCTAATTAGCAAGGCAGTGAGGTAATTGGCATCAATCCAATTGCTTATATTTAATTCAATCACTTAGTGAATTAAAACTTCATTTTAATTCACCTTTCTTCTTTGACGACTACATTTAATCATCTAGAAGAACTCACAAGCTATGAGTGACATCTAACCATATGTCATAGCTACCCAAGCTAATGTAGAAGTTTATTCGGAGAACCTAGTCAGTTGGAATTACAATGTAATTCAATCCTTCTCTAATACAATACTCTCAATCACATCATTAGGGTATGGATATATCATGTCAAACCCCTAATGTGATTATTCCTTCTTATATGATCCAATTGAGTCGTATAGGAACGCTTTCCTTTATTACGCTCGATACTTCGGCCGAAGATTCCCGAATCATATCTTAGAGTATTCTTCCTCTCTTATCGAGGATTAGAGATTCCTTGTTGCGCATACACTTGCCTTCATGACTAAGTGGCTTAACCCCAACTATGCCGTTGACATTTTGATAGAGTGACTTTGACATAATCAAAGATTAAGTACTTAACCACAAGACAACGACGATGCCTCAGGTCAAAGGATTACTTACATTATTCCAACCATTTGAGTTACTTGCTTGACATGTGAGTAGACCTCCATGCAAGTACTCTGATTCGATTGTATTCAGTGAACTCATTCCCTTAATGAGCACCTACATACTTGTCTTAGTGTCACAACACGAATGAGTTGAGACTTTCCATCCTTCCAATTGAAGCGGACACAGCATGTACTGGTCTAAGCATTGTCAGTATCCCTCCGACAATCCAATGACCAGGAACCTTTTGGACATAATGGTTATGTGAAGAATGTCTCTGTAGTCTAACATCATTAGATTACTTCTTCAATCGATCCATTGTCCATGGATTCACTATTCAGGACATATATCGTTTATTGAGATAGTCCTAATTAGTATCTTTGCCATTTGATGTATAAGAATCATCCATACATCGATTCATTTGTCCTGAAAGATTTCTTCCAAAGATTGACTTTCAGGGCATATTTCCAACAATTCTTACATCCCTCTCGACATTTTGCAAAGTGTTTTTCTTTTTCAGTCTGTGGATGTGGCATTGTTTTGACAAACGTAGCCCACCTTGGGTAAACACCGTCTGCAAGGTAGTATGATCCGTCGTATTTAGTGCCATTAACCCGATATGTGCATTTGGGCGATTTTCCTTGCAGTAGATCGTCGAACACTGGAGATTGAGCAAGGACATTTAGGTCATTCTGAGCTTTTGGAACACCAAAAAAAGCATGCTAAATCCATGTATCAAATGAAGCCACCGCTTTCAAAATGATACTCTTGGCTCCTTTTCTGTTACCATAAGCTCATTGCCACGCACTTGGACAGTTTTTCCAAGTCCAATGTATGCAGTCGATGCTTCCAATCATGCCAGGGAAGCCTCGCATCTCACCCTTCCTTAGAAGCCTTCGCATGTCCCTTGGCGTGGGTGTTCGGAGGTACTCATTGGTGTAAAGGGCTTCAATTGCAGAGCAAAACCGCATCAGAGACTCCAGAATAGTTGTTTTTCCTATCCTCACGATCTCATCCACTTGATCTGCATATGCTCCATATGCAAGCATTTGTAAGGCAGCCATAATTTTTTGCTCTGGAAGAAGACCTAGAACACGAAAAGCATCTTTTTTTTGCACAAAATATGGATCATGGTTGCAAATAGCACTCATGATTTTGTTGAACAAACTTCGTTGCATTATAAAACGACGTCTAAAAACATGATTAGGGAATACGCTGTTGGGAATAAAATAATCTTCCAAGAGATCTTTACCTCGTCTTTCCCTTTTCCTATCGAAGTTTGCAACACATCTGGGTTTGGCTATCTGACCTACAACTTCCATGACACGGCGGGAATGTGAGGCCCTCTACCTTCTATGGTCATCATCTGAGTCCTCCTCCATTGCGAAAGCCTTATCTCCACCTCCACCTTCCTCTAGATTGATCAATTCTTCTTGTTGTGCCAACAATCTTTTCTATTGCTCCACAAATTGTTTATGCACTCTCCTTTAAGAAGACATTGTAAAAAAAAACTCGAGATTTGAAAACGATGAAGATGGATGTAGGGATGTATAGTTTATATGGAAAAAAAAATTAAGGATGAGCTTTTTGGTATTTTTTTTTTTCACACAAAAAGTATATGAAAGCTTTGGTAGAAAGTGTAGAAAATATTGAAATGTGGTGTAAGGTGGAAGATGAGGGTTAGGTATTTATAGAAAAAAAAAATAACTTTTTTTTAAATTTTCTATATTTTAAAATTTTTTTTTGTATTTTTGAATAAATTTTCTGTATTTTTTCATAATTTAAATTTTAATATAGTTAATTAATTTGGACCGTCGGATTTGAAAAATATTCAAATCCAAGAGCCAAGGC
Source organism: Malus sylvestris (assembly GCF_916048215.2). NCBI lineage: Eukaryota > Viridiplantae > Streptophyta > Magnoliopsida > Rosales > Rosaceae > Malus > Malus sylvestris. The sequence goes on from NC_062264.1 coordinate 11,749,020, forward strand.
CTTGCCACGTGGCCAACGGTCATAATTTTGACTGTTGGGCCTTTTTTTATTATTTTTATTTTTATTTTTTGTGAAAAAAAGTGGATCGTTGATCTGTGATCAGACGTCCATTTTAAAAGTCAAATTCAATTTTTTTTTACTGTTGGAAATCCAACGGTCTAGTTTCCAACGGCACTGAAGAGGGTCACGTAGCTCTAATCCGGGTGAACACAAGTGGGCTGACAAGCGGGGCTGCCACCTGCACCCTTGTCTCTGGGTCTGTCCGAGTGTGCTGCACACACCAGCCAAATAGGCCGGCCTCTGTGTCTGTCCAAAATGGGCTGGTCTGTTGCCTAGCTTGGGCTGGGTGCTAGGCTGTTTTGCGAGCTAGAGCAGATTGACAGGGTGTTGGGCTGATTTTTGGACAAGGTGCTGGGCAATTTTGTGTCTGGTGAAACTGCTCTAATGATGCTGGTTTTCTTTGGTGATTTGTCTTGTTTTGAAAATTATGGCAGTTTGGGATTCGAGTTTCAACAACCGAATCGCGGTGTTGATGGGATGGGGAATCGAGTTTGTAAGAACAATAATCATCGGGTTCCAAATCAAGGTTCGAATTCACCATTGAATGATAATGTGGTTAGATCAAATCAACATCAGCAGCAATATCAATAGATGCCACAGCAGCAACAACAAATATTTCCCAAGCATCAACCTATGACTTACAACACTTTGTAGCTACCTACAAGACCAAATGTTCAGTTGGGTAGTCCTGGAATGAGGGTAGGATTAGGGATGGGCGCAAAAAACCGAAAATTGAAAAAAAATCGAACAAAACTCGAAAAAAAGTTAACAAAAAAAAGCACCGAACTAAGAAAATCGAACTGAATCGAAATTGGTTGGCTCAGTTTCGATTTTGATGGTCCGAAAATCGAACTGAACCAAACCAAACCAATATATATTATTAATTATTTAATATATATTAATTATGAAATCATATACAAATGCTTATATGTATTATTAATCATTGTCATTGCACATTTTTGCTTAAATCGTCGATCCATGCGAATTTTCTTCTGTGAACTGTGTTGAGAATTGTGAGAGTTTTGAACATTTGCATTAACAAATGTATGTCAGGTTCATTTGTGTCTGATTACCAAAAGCTATAAATTGAATTATCCAAGTTGTAGAAAATCTGTAGCACACTTTCAACATTATACCAAGAAACATGCAGGCTGAATTGTCATAGTCGAAAAAAAAACCGAAATTGAACTGAAACCGGACCAAACCAAACTGAACAAAACTAAATTTTTTTAAACCGAACCGAACCGAACAAAAAATTCAGTTTGGTTTCGGTTGTGGCAAAAAACTGAACCAATGGGAACCAAACCCACCCCTAGGTGGTGTTGGAAAATTTAATAATAATAATATTATTATATTAAATTTATTAATTGAATGGAAATTAGAAGTAGAGCCTTTTGATAGAAAAATGTGTCTACTCAAATGAAGAGTTGCAACTTTTGACTCTTTATGAATAATCATATGTTTTCCAAAGAGGTATCCCACATTCGATAAAAAGAGAAGCCCCCTATAATTACATAATAACTTTTCATTTGTTTACATAATCATACATAGAGTGCACTAAATATTATAGAGTCTCATTGAGTCCATATGAGAGAGTTATCAACACAATCGTGGTTCATGGAACCTTGTGATTTGAAGTGCTACTATTACAATGACGTGATCGTTGTATCTTGAGAGACATGCGCTGATCAACCATGAGCACCGTAGTGGAGCATAAACTTGTCTTAAAGACAAAGTGTTCAACACTTGCCTCGATTGTATTTTCTAGGTTTTTCTAATCCATTATATCATGTTCATTTAACATTGGTTACTCATGTGCATGCATTATTGTGATATATAATTTGATGATTTATTTCTTGATTTTCTATGTGATTTATTATAGCAATTAGACCCAATTTTTCCAACAGATAGGATGATGTGAACTGGTGATCTAGGTATGAATGGCGATGTGGTTCTGAGTTCACGAATGGGAATGCTTGGGCCTAGGAGTTGTAGGAGCAGAGAGACAAAAAAAAAGAAAATGACATTTTTACCCCTGTATTTAACGAAAAAAAATCACTTTTGAACTAAATTTGCTAACGGCTTAAACCACGAGGGTTTAAATCTTAATTATTTTTAGCATGAGAACTATTTTTGAATTACTTTTTTATTATCACGAGAACCATTAATGACCATTAATTTGACAAGAGTAGCAAGCACATATTATATATTTTACTTCCCTCGAGGATGAGGCGGTGGTGGCTACAGCTGCGAATTTGTACCTGGGACATCAGTTAAGGGTTTTTCTATTGTTGTTTGTCTTTGCTGTTTTTGAGCTTAAGTTTGTGTGGACTTTCCATTTTATTTTGGGTTGTAGCTATCCTATTGCTTGAGATTTTTTACTCTTTTATTTTATTAAGGATTCTGTGTTTTGTTTGGACTTAAGCCCAGTTATTACATTTGTAATTTCCTTTTTATCTTTAAAAAATTGTTATTTGTACTTCAGAAATCTTATTTTACACTTTAAATTTTTTTATATTTAAAAAAAAAAACACTAAAAACATACTAAAAAAGAGTACAAAATAAGATTTTTAGAATGCAAAAAACAGTTAATGAAGTTTGTTTTGTGGGAAAACAATAAAAAGTCATATAGACCCAACCGACGCTGCGTTTTGAGTTTTAATTTGGCAAGGTGTATAAAGCCCTAGCAAAATCCTAATCCAATTTCCACCACCTCTCTGCCTCTGCGTCTTGGAACTCTTGAGAAGCCAGCCATGGGGAAGGTGAAGGGCAAGCACCGTTTGGACAAGTACTACAAACTAGCCAAAGAGCATGGCTACCGCTCCCGAGCTTCATGGAAGCTTGCCCAGCTCGACACCAAGCACCAATTCCTCCACTCTGCTCACGCCGTCCTCGACCTCTGCGCCGCCCCCGGCGGTTGGATGCAAGTCGCTGTGCAGCGCGTGCCCGTCGGCAGCCTCTTGGTCGGCGTCGACCTAGTCCCCATCGCCCCGGTCCGCGGCGCCTTCTCCATCCAGCAGGACATCACCAAGCCCGAGTGCACGGCCAGGCTCAGAAAGCTGATAAAGGAGAATGGGTGTTCGGCTTTCGATTTGGTGCTTCATGATGGGTCGCCTAATGTGGGTGGCGCGTGGTCTTCGGAGGCGACGGCTCAGAACGCTTTGGTCGTTGATGCGGTGAAGTTGGCTACTCAGCTTTTGGCTCCCAAAGGAACATTTATTACTAAGGTATGTGTTGAATTTACATATTGGCAATCGGGTTTTTGTGGGTTTGTGTTGGAATTTTTGTATTTTGTGAGAAGTGGGTTGGGAGTTGGTTTGCTTGCTTGGTTACTTCAAATGAAAAGTTTAAACTATGAGTTGTTAAATTTTGAGTTCTATTTGTTTGATTCATTACTGCATTCCTGAACGGGGCAGCGCTTGGAGTTAATATTTCAAGAATTGAATTGTGGACGTCTTTAAACATATACGAATTTTGTTTATGTAAGTTGTTTTGGTTTTGTTTTAGAATGTGAGCGCTTATTATTGTTTTGTTGCAGATCTTCAGGTCGCAGGATTATAATGCTGTCTACTATTGTATGAAGGAGGTGAATTTCCAGTTCTTTATTTATTGTAATTCTCTACATTGATATGCCTATTTGATCCTCGTATATAGGTTGTAAAACATATTTATTCCGACACTCTGGATTTTGATATACCTGTCTGATCCTGGTATATAATCTGCAGCTATTTGAGAAGGTTGAACAGGATAAACCAGCCGCTAGTCGTAGCTCATCTGCTGAGACATATCTTTTGGGTTTTAAGTACAAGGCTCCTGCAAAGATTGATCCACGCCTACTTGACGTGAAGCATCTATTTAAGTCTGTAGAACCTCAGAAGAAGGTAACTCATAGTAGATTCAGTAGAATACCTGCTTTATATAAGTACAAAATTCTTGCCTTTTAAAAAATTAGTTTTAATATATTTATTCTCTTTACAACTCCTTCATATAGGTGGTAGATGTACTAAGAGGAACAAAGCAAAAAAGACACCGTGATGGGTAAAAGTTCATTTTTTTTCTCTATATCTTTACCTGCTCACTATTGTATGAGCTGAAGCGTTCTAATTTCCAAACAGGATCATTGTATGTGGTTTTTCAAAGCATGTGTGTGGAAATTCATAAGTAACTGGTAAAATTGCATAGGATTGTTAACGGTGACGGCTGAACCCTAGTATTTCCCATAAGTAATTTTCTTAAAATCTGTTTTATTACTTTCTGTTTTGCTGATTAATTTTATAAAAGCCCAATTTCATTTATTTTAATTTTATTGATGGGTCAATGATTTTGCTCTATCCACCATTGACCTTGTTTGTTCAAATTTTTTGAGTTCTTATGATTGCTCTCTACCTGGTTCTCTTTATTTTTGTGTTCCTCTGATTGATATCTCACAAGTGTTGTTGCCTGATTGGGTTCTATATTTAGGTATGAAGACGGAGACACAATTTTGAGAAAAGTGACTTCTGCTGCTGCTTTCATTTGGTCTGATGTTCCTCTCAATATCCTTGGTTCTACTACATCCCTAAGCTTTGACGATGAGGCATCTTTACTCCTCAAGGATCATGCTTTAACAACAGAAGAGGTAGTCATTTCCTGTTTTTTCTTTGCATGTTGTGTTCTCTTGATATAGATTTTACTTTTCCCTACTAGGTTGAAAAAATGTGTTTTATTTGCCCCTTTAATACTTTGGAACTCTTGTAGTGTTCCAACCACTTTAACTATTATGGTTTGACAGGTTAAAACTCTCTGTGATGATCTGTGTGTTTTGGGGAAGCAAGATTTCAAGTACCTTTTGAAGTAAGAAATGCTGTGTTTCTTTTTTCTATAAATTGCAATTGCATTTTGTGGCTAGACCTTATTAGATTCCCCCCCCCCCCCAAAACAAAAAAAACCCAACCCCGCTGCCGCCTTCTTTCTTTTTAATCTATAATTCACGTCTCTCTGCTGTAACAGCATTTTTCTTTAACTCATTATCATTACAGTTGTTGAGGGAAGGTATCTCTGCATTCTTTGAGACATATCATCTATGATTGTTATTAGTTCGGTTGGGGTTTTGGCTGATCCCCAACCAGTTTGAGCTCTGAATGAGTCTTGGTAGGTTAATTATTATTCAACTTGGCTCGGGTTATTGTTCATGTCATCAATTAACTACCTCTTGTTATTTGGTCTTACCTTCCAGTGGATGGGTTGTTTAACTTTCTGCTGAAGAAACATGGGAGTACTCCCACTATTGTTTTACATCACTTGGATTGTTGGAATAATTTAAATAAGTTGAGAAATTATTTCTAGTGATGGACAATTCAGATTGCAGAGTAGTTAATTTGCAATGCATCTACTAGACATGCAGTACATTGCAGTCTAGTTTTCTTGTTTCTTCATTCATACTAAGTTGTTATGATTGTATTGTCATTTAGGTGGCGGATGCAGATAAAAAAGGCCTTATCTCCGTCCCATAAGACTGTCGCTTCTACTACAGATGTTGAAAAGGAGGAGAATAAGGAGGATAAGGATGATGATGAAGACAAAATACTCAATGAAATGGAGGAGCTGACGTATGCTATGGAGCGCAAGAAGAAACGAACAAAGAAGCTTCTAGCAAAAAGACGAGCTCAAGTTTGTAGCTATTTGTTCCCTTTATATTTATGCACGACTACTCTTCTCACAAAAAAAAAAAAAAAAAAAAAAAAAAGCATGACTTCCCGCTGTTATTGTTCAGACGTGAAACTGGTAAATGGTTAAATGTTCTTGAGGAATATACACCATGGTTTGGAGAGACGATGATAATTTAGGAAAAGGAAAACTAATGAAAATGGCTTGAAAACTTTGAGTTTTAACAAAAAGGACAAAATAAAGGGTAAAGTGAATAGTATCAGGATTGACTTTTTACTCTAAAAATGTGGTTTTTCGTTAAAGTAAACAGTACCGGAAGCTTTTCGTTAAAGTTTCCTTAATTAAATGAAGTCTGATAATGTAAAGTTAGACTTTCTAACAGGTATTAATTCCATTAAGCAGTGCGATGGCCCTGGAATCGCCACCTTTATTTTATGTTTGCATGCGCCTTTTAGCTGGATTTGGTGCCAAAATAGGATTGCTGGGCTTTCCCCTGTTTGACCATACAGTCTTTACAACGTTGCTTGTTGGATTGGTCCTTAGGTCAAGTGATGATATAGTGTAAAAGATAGTTTAACCTTTTCAATCAAGTGTGAAGCTGAAAGTTTGACAGCTTCTTGCTTGCTGGCGGCACCTTCATGTTGTTGGTCACTTTTTATGTACAAAAATAGTTCGCCTCCTCCTTTCCCATTTTTTTGGCTCAACAATTTGTCCATGTAGAGTTAGATTTAAAGTTGTAATCTTCCAGGATAAGAACTATTGTTTATTTTGCCTTCTCCTTTTCCCTTTTCTTTCGTTCAACAATTTATCCATGTAGAGTTAGATTTAAAGTTGTAATCTTCCAGGATAAGAACTATTGTTTATTTGTTTATTTTGGATATCAACATATGGCACTTTGTTCCTTTTGATTAAATCTATATATTGCAGGACAAGGTACGGAAAGCAACAGGGATGCAAATAGATGCACTGCAAGATGGTTATACTGACAATGAGTTGTTTTCCCTCGCTTCCATTAAGGTATGTTTTCATTTCACAATACCTTTGCACGTTGATTTTCTCTTGGGAATGAGATTTCTGATTGAGGAGCTTTTTTTCGATTCTCGAGAGTTCATTTTTTATGGGCCTTCTTTGGGAAGTTAGATTATAGTTTCAAGTCCTTGGTACAGTATGAAGGCTTCTATTTCTCAACTTTTTTCTTTTCATGAGCCATCGCGAGCTTAGTATACTTGATTTATTTATTTGTTCCAAAACAGAATGGTATGAAGTTATTATTTAAATATATAAAAGGGTTTTACTGTACTCTATAATTTGGAAATTACCATATTTTGTCTGTTATAATTTTACAGTAGATGTTTCTGTGTTTCTGGCAGGATTTGTATGCTACTAACTTACTGTTAGTTGGCTTTTCTTTCTCCCTATGTCCGTTGACATTTAAAAGGATTCCATTTTTTTTTCTCCTCAAAGATCAAAATCTTCCTTTCGCTTTTATGTTCCTTAATTTTTCTTGCTGAAGCGAGTAGGTTCTGACTCCACCAACTTCATGTATAAATATGAATTCATATCTTGACTGTATTCTTGTCCTTCAGGGTAAGAATGATCTGGTAGCCGTTGATTCCACTGAATATGATGGTGAGAATGGTGACCTTGGAGATGGTGAAAATGAGGAAACCCATGAGAAAACCCAAGAAGCATCATCCAGTGATATGGACACTGAAGATGAACGCAGAAGGTTATTCTTCTTTTACCTTATATTAGCATTAGATAAACAGATAATAGAGCATTATATAAACAAATAATTCTATTATCTGTGTATTAAATCATGTATTACTATTTATGATGTTAGATATGATGCACAAATGGAAGATCTTTTCGACAAGGCTTATGAACAGTACACGTCCAAAAAGGAGGGAAGTGCAAAGCAGCGGAAACGTTTAAAACAAGCACATTTTGAAGACACTCAACTTTTGAAGGTATGAAGTTTTCATTATGCGTGGTGTTGCAAAAAAAAATTCACACTCGATATGGTCTCATGCTGTGGATCTGTTTGGGAGTAGTGTTACTTAAAATCTCAATATCTTTCTGCAGAACTTTGTTTTGGTAGGCATGAGTGCATAGATGACGAAAGTATTTACATCTACAACAGAATAGTGCTTGTGCTGATATTTATTTATTTATTTGGCCACGCAGGAGGTGGATGGCAGTGATATTGTTCAGTCTGATTATGATTCAGACAAAGGCCAGGGTATCCAAGAATCGAATCCTCTATTGGAAGCACTTGACGAGGGGGATGGACCTACTCAAGAGGAAATTACGAATAACTGGTTTAGTCAGGATATCTTTGCTGAAGTTGTAGAGCAGGGGGATTTGGAGAACTCTGGTAGTGAAGATGAAATGCTGGTTGAAAGGCAGGAGAAATTTCCCGTGCTGGAAAAGGCCAATGAAAAGACTGCAATTCAGAATGGTAAGGAAAATAATGCAATTCACAATGCCAAGAATAAGACTGAAAATCACCATAAACTTCAAGCTTCAAAGGCAGATGATGATTTTCAGATTGTCCCTGCTCCGGGTACAGATTCAAGTGATGACTTGTCATCAGATGAATCCGAGGGTATGGATATAGATAAAAAAGCCGAGATACTGGCGTGTGCAAAGAAAATGCTGAGGAAAAAGCCAAGGGAACAGATGCTTGATGATGCCTGTAACAAGTACATGTTTGATGATGACGGCTTGCCCAGATGGTTTTTAGATGAGGAGAAGAGGCACCGTCAACCAATTAAACCAGTGACCAAAGAAGAGATTAATGCCATGAAAGCACAATTCAAAGAAATTGATGCCCGGCCTGCAAAGAAGGTGGCAGAGGCAAAAGCTCGAAAGAAGCGAGTTGCCTTTAGGAAGCTTGAGAAGGTTCGGAAGAAGGCAAACACAATATCTGACCAGCCAGACATCTCTGATCGTTCAAAGAGGAAGCAAATTGAACAAATGTACAAGAAGGCTGCGCCCAAAAGGCCTCAAAAGGAGTATGTGGTTGCAAAGAAAGGAGTTCAAGTCAGGGTTGGCAAGGGTAAAGTACGTGTGGATCGAAGGATGAAAAAGGATGCAAGGGGTAGTGGACCAGGTAAAAGGCCCGGAAAAGGCAATTCAAAGAAAGGAAAAACTGCTGCTAAGGGTGAGAGAGGAGGCAAGGGTGCCGGAAAGGGTGACAGAGGCAAGGGGCTGGGGAAAGGAAAGGCTTCAGGAAAGCCAACAGGCAGGAAGGGTAGGAAGTGAGAAATATGGGCAAGCAAGCACGACTGAGCTTCCGTGCGATAGGGTGTTCGTTAGTTTGCATGATCAATTTTGTTTTTCTTCTGCTATCTCAATTTTTGTTTGTTGGAATAAGTTATAGTTCATTTGTTGTAGCCATCGTTGTTAAAACCTTAATCCTTATGGAACGAAACAGTTTTTTGTAAAGTTATGAGGGGTTTTACTTGGGTCTCTGTAGTTTATGCAAAAAGAGTTGGTTCGTTAGTCCCCATGGTGAAATTGAAGTTTTGGATTGACCAAAAAAAGAATAGAAATTGAAGTTCTGGTGTCCCTACAGTCTGAACAATTTCACTTTTGTCTCGGCTTGAACTTGGGAACTTTAGGGCTTGTTTGATAATCATGATCTTTTAGTTTTCAGTTTTGACCCCATAAACGCAAAAACACTCAACAACAAGGTTTTTTCTCACTAAGTGACGCTAGCTATATGAATTTTAGAACGTCATTACGTTTGATTTTGTGTCACTTCTTCCATTAGATCCAAGTACTAGTCTTTTCTTAAAGTCTCTTTCAAAGTCCTTCTAGGTATTCCTCTACCCCTTCGGCCCTGAACCTCTGTTCTATAATCACATCTTCTAACTAGAGTGTTAGTTGGCCTTCATTTCACTTATCCAAACCACCATAACCGATTTTCTCTTTTCTTTCCTTTAATTTCGACTACTCCTACTTTATCTCGGATATCCTCATTCCTAATCTTATCATTTCTTGTTTGCCCACACATTCAATGAAGCATTCTCATCTTTGTTACACCCATTTTATGTACTTGTTGATGCTTCACTGCCCAACATTATGTTTAAAGCATTGCCGGCCTTATTGCCATCCTATAAAATTTCGTTGAGCTTCAGTGGTATACGACGGTCACACAACACACCGGATGCACTCTTCCACTTCATCCATCTAACTTGTATTCTATGGTTGAGGTCTCCATCCAACTCTTCGTTCTTTTGCAAGATAGATCTTAGGTAGCGAAAACGGTCGTTCTTTGGTACTTCCTGAGAGAATGACACTATATAAGCTTTTAACTTTTTGAGTACTTATTTGTATGGATGTGTTCATTTGTCAAAATGAGAAATTATTTTGCTCATGATCTTTTGACCCAACAAATTCCAAAACCCTCTAAAAATAAAATTGTGTACAAAATGACTCAATAAGCTTTTAATCTTTTTGGGTACTCATTTTTAGGAGTTTAGTCAATCTATGTGGATGATGTAGTCTACACACTGGAAATGATGAAGCAATGATTGCAGAATTCAAGGAAGAAATGATGAAAAGGTATGAGATGACCGACCTAGGCCTATGACATCATTTTCTTGGCATTGGGGTAAAGCATCTTTATTCATCATAAAAAGTATGCTCATACCCTACTTGAGAAGTATTTTTTTTTTTTTGAAAGCAACGATATGGTATTTCGTTGAATAAGTGTGCAGCAAACAGTAGTAGTTACAAAGAAGTGGGAGGAAACTCCTGCTACATCAAAGAACTATTGTCCGCCAACAATACATCAATAATAATATCCGGTGGTTCCTCGAACCAAGTGTAGTCACTTGAGGAGGACAGGGCAAAATGAGCAAGGCAGTGAGCAGCTTTGTTGGCTTGGTGACACACATGGGAAGTAGAAGCTTTAGTGACCCCTAGTAAGAGAACCTTCAAGTCCTCAATGATGTGCCCAATGTCAGACAAATCAATGACGGATCGCTGTAAAGCTGAAACGATCTGGAGAGAGTTGCATTCAAGAATGATATTTTGTAATCCCTTCTGCGTCGCCAAAAGGAGGCCTTCACGAGCCGCAAGGGGCTTTGGTGTGAAGAGGTGAAACAACGAACGAAAATGCATTTGAGCAAGCTGCAACACACATGCCTAACTCATCCCAACCCGACGCCACCACATTTTTCACTTTCTTTCCACGCCCTATCCACATTAATATTTACATAACCTGGATGGGGTTTTTTCCACGACATAGAAGGGATGAGAGGTCTAGAGATAGAGGGATGGGACTGAGCTTTCTGGAAATTTAACCACCAGCTTATTGCCCTCAAGGTGACGATGTCTTGGCGTTTCGACCCACCCTTCCACAATTGGTCATTACGAGCACACCAGATTGCCCAAAAGATCATAAGGCAAATCTCGAAATGCGATTGAGAAAGGTGAGAAGCCAAGAAGAGAACCCAATCCTCAATAGAGTTAATATTATTCCCTGAAGGGGGTTCCTAATACATGATGCTAACTATGTGCATGAGGCGAAGCAACAGTCACGTAAAATGTGCAGTGCAGATTCCGATAGGCCAGAGCACAAGGTACAAGACGAGTCAGTGCCTTGTTTACGAACCATATCTGCTTTGGTGGGGATGATGTCCTTGTAGATCCTCCACACCCCAATCTTGACTTTGGGGGGAACATTCTCAACCCACAATTTCCCCCACATACCCGCGTAACACGAAGACCCTGCCGAAGTGGAAGCTAGATTACCCTTCTCCAAGAGGTCCTTAGGCCATCTCCAACCGAAAGGTCCAGAGGGCTAAAGGGCCAAAAATAGCTTGAAAACCACCTCCAATCGAAGGCCAAGCCAAATGGCTCGTGGGCCCCACTGGACGAAAAAGCACCTTAGGGCTAACCAGACGGCCCAAAGGAGCCGGCTAACCAGCCTCGGGCTGGGCTAGAATTCAAATTGCAATGGCTAGCTAGCTGACATCAGCTAGCCGTTATTTTTTTTTACAATTTTTTTTAAATCCATTTTTTTTCCTATAACTTCCTAAGCTATTAAATAACATTAAGTAGCATGAAACAACATTAAACAATATTAAACAAGATTAAATAACATTAAACAACATAAAAATTATACAACATAAAAAAAAAACATTTAACAACATGAAACTTAAACAATATTTTTAAAAATATTTAACAACATAAAACTTAAACGCCTACTCCATGCTTTTTTTGGCCCAAAGATGTGCAACAAGATCCTGTTGTAGCTACTTGTTTGTGGCACGGGAACTTATCATCCTATAGCGCCTCATGTACTCATTTAAAGAGATACTACCAGTACTTGGATTGAAAGGCAAATTAGGCCCATCATATATTTTTGCACGAGCCCTTCTTGACCCATTTGGATCCTTTCGGTCATCATCAGACTCCATCAATATACCTATCTCGCTCATCCTCGACAATCATGTTGTGTAATATGATGCAAGACATCATGATGGAGTCCAAATTTTCTCGACTCCACCTGGTAGGAGCATATTTATGCGACTTAGTTAACATGTTTTCTTGCACTTACTTAGTTAGTTATTGCTTATAAGAGTGTTTTAAATCATTTTTGTATGTTTGTAGGTCCTAATAACAAAGTTGGCAAGAAAAGTGCATTTTGGTGCATTTTGGAGCAATTTTGGGCTGAAATGGATTGCATGCACTTAGAGACATGAGGATGGACGTTTTGGGAAGATTATAATTCAGCATATGTGTGTGAAAATGGGCAAAGGAAACACACACACATGGGCAAAGAGAAGCACACATGGACAGGTTGGAGGGCAGAAAATGTGTTTGTTTTGTGGTTGAAATGATGAGGAACATGTGTGTGCAAATGGGCAAAGGAAAGGCATGGCATGGGCAGAAAATACACCACTACATTCACTCATTATCACAACACTCACCCTTGTCCCCTTCATTATTTCTGTTTTCATGCACCATTACATTTAATCATTGCACTCAAGTGGTGCACATCCCTTGTCCCCTTCACCCATCAGATTTCATTCACTTTCACCTCCACTACATGCACTCATTGATGCACCACTCCTCCACTTTCCTTGCCCATGCCATGCATCGTGAATCTACCTGCACCTATGACTCATTTCTGTACCATTCCACCTCCCTTTCCTTTATCTACCATGTGCACAATCATTCATGTTCCCCACTTGCATTCATAGTTGCAACACCACTCCATTTCACCCCCCATGCTTTGCATCATTACTTTACTTTCACCTTTGAATCATTGCTAACACCACCATCCATCCCTCCATGCCATGCACTTCCTCTATAAAAGGAAGTGTGTGTGGCAGCCATTACATTCAGTTTTTGCGAGATAATTCATCCCCATTTCGATACAACCTTCATCCAAACACTTCCATTCATCCTCACATCCATTCCTCCATACAAACAAACCTTCAAACACTCACCAACACCTTGTGCCGTAGCAAAGGAAGGAAAGGAAAGTGCTTGGATGTGCTTGCTGTCCAACTTGGATCGTTGGAGCATTTAGATGTTTTCTTCCTTTTGTTTTCAATGTCTAAATTTGTTTATCTTTGCTTTGTAAGTATGAGAAACTAAACGCCCCTTAGCTAGGGGGGAATTCGAAACTATGTTCATGCTTGCAATATGATTTGATTACTTTCAGTTGTGATTCATAAGTTGTCAATTCAATTTACTTATGTTGGAAATGTGCCCTAAAACCAATCATATGATGATACTTTACGGACATTTCACATGTTAAACTAATCTAGTTTAATATCAAGGGCAAAGATTATTGTTTGAGCCGTCTTATATAAATGTTATACGCTTAAACGATAAGTCCAAGGAATATGTGATTGGGAGAATGTGATCTAAAGAAGTTAGATTCATGAGACCATTCTTTCGTAGACACATCCTAAACGTTCTTGATCATAGGATTGCCAATTGGGCATTGACAGTCCGTTAAGATCAGTACGTGCTGTGTCTTCTCTCAGGGAGAGTGACTAGTCTCGAGTCATTGGTGTGTGTGACATCAAGACAAGTACGTAGGTGCTCAATAGAGAATGAGTTCACTGAACACGATCAACGAAGAGTTCTCATACTCATGTCACATGAGAACTTATGGTTGGGATAATGCAAAGTAGTCATTTGACCTGAGGCATCATAGTTGTCTTGTGGTTAGGTCCTTGATCTTTGATTATGTCAAAGTCACCCCATCCACGGGTGTCCACGGCATCGTCGGGGTTAAGCCACTTAGCCATGGAGGCAAGTGAATGCGCAACAAGGGATCTCTAACCTTCAAACCGTTTGGGGGAGAATACTCTATGATATGATTAAGAATCTCTGGCCAGAGTATGAATGAGATTTAGGAAGTCGTTCCAAATCACATTCAAGGTAATCATATAAGCACACGAATTACATTGGATAGTAGACATGAATAAACTATCAAACCAAACAATGTGGTCAAGAGTATTGTATTAGAGAAAGACCGTATTGCATTTGTAATCCTAAACTGAATAGGTTCTCCACCTCTTCTGATTAGCTTGGGTAACCATGATATGCTGCTAGGTGTCACTCATGGTTTGTGGAAGCCCTAAACGTGTATAATCACTAAAGGGAGAATTGAAAGTAAGTTTCAATTCACAATCGATTTGAAATGGTTTTTAATCGTCCACTGCCTCGCTAAAAGGAACCTAATGGATCGTACACCGTGTAAGGTGGAGATTGAAGAAACAATGGAGATGAGTAAGAATAATTAAATGGTTTAATTATTTATGGCAAGGATTAATTAATATGTTAATTAATCAAACGAATAAGTTCGTTAAAGACCTCGGGATAGTTTTGGACCTTAAGGCCCAATGGGCTTCGAACGTCAAGCCCATTGACTTAAGTTGTATGACAACTTAATGAATAATGATTCACAAAGGCCCAATTAGCCCAATAATACCCTAAGGCCGGCCATTTAGAGATGGAGTGAGTTTTGGACTTATTTACAAGTTTGCCACTCCAATGAATTAAGGTATAAATATGACTTTATAGCCAAAATTCATTTAGGGTTTCTTTTAGAGAATTTGAGAGAACATATCTCTCTCTTTTCTCTCTAAGAGGCCGGCCCCCTTGGAGGGATTAGCTAGTAATCTTTCTCCTCCAAGGTCACTCATCTCTTCTTCACATCTTACCTTGGTGTGGAGACTTAGAGGTTCTCTATTTTGAGAACTTGGAGAAACATATTCTTCCATTCAAATCCATGGATCTAAGAAGCAAGGAATGAAGGCCCTCTCCTTGGGTGATTAGCCTTTGCTTATGCAAAGAGGAATCTACAAAGGTATAAATTTCTCAACTCACTTTGATTTGAGTTGAGTCTTGGTTCACCAATCTACTAGGCTTTGAATTTCATGGTTGATGTTTTGTTTTTGAGTGCATGCAAGCATGATTCCGCCTTTAATTGTTAAATGCATGCTATATAGATGTTGCTCAAATGAACATGTTTTTCACAAAATTTCCTTCAAGTGGTATCAGAGCCTAGGTCTAGTAGTTGGTGAATCCTTTTGGGTTTTGTAGTTCATAGTCTTTGATTCAAATGTTGTAATATGTTACAAGTTTTATTCTTGCTTCTTTGAATGTAAATTTTGTTAGAAAATTTGCCATCGCAAATGTTGTAGATGTAGTTCATATGAGCATGAATATTGGAGCTAAAATTTGGTGCCATGTTTTTGGGAATTTTCGGCCAAATCCAAAGGGTGGATTTTTGGGTTCTTGTTTGACTTGTTAAAAGTGTTTTGAAGTAACTTTTGGAACCCCTATGTACCCTAGTTTGGTTATATGTTATTTCCCTTAAGTTTGAATGGTTTTGGGTGAAAAATGTTCATGGAAATTTTTTGAGTTTTTCATGAGTGTTCTTCATTGTTCTTGACATTTTTTGCCAAGAACAAAAAGTTTGGTGTTTTGATTCAAAGTTTTGATTTATTTCATAAAGTTTATGTTTTATGTTTTTCATATGTTTAAATGTATTAGATATTTATTTAGAAAGGTGTAAGAAATATTGGTGGGTGTGTAAGGATTAATTCCCTTTCACACACACCACTTGCATGACATTTATGTCATGCACCACTTGCATGACTTTATGTCTAAAACTACAAATCAACACACGCATCACTCCCTTCTCTCTAAAACCGGCCACCCTATTAAAATAGGGTACTTTTGGGGCTTTTATACAATTACATAAAGTTTTGATACTTTTGTGTATTTGCACTTTGACCCAAAAGTTTACGTATTTACGTAAAGGCCCAAAATCATTAAAGGACAAATTGTTTTGTTCCTTTAATGATGTTTTTCAATTTGTTGAATTTTTGGGTTCTAGTTGTAATTACATGAAGTAGTGGACTTTTGTGTTTTTACAAAATGAGCTCAAAAGTTTAAGTTTTGCAACATAGCCCAAAAAGTTGAGGTTATTGCATTTTGGCCCAAATTAGGTTGAGAACAAAATGGTTTTGTCTATTTAAATGAGAATTGGATTTTCATTTCATTTAGCTCCATTTAAATCAATTCTATAAATACAAAAACCATATGAAAATGTTGCATTCAAGTTTAATTAGTTAAAGCGTTAATTAATTAAAGGGTGATTATGAACCTAAACCTACGATAATTGAGCTATGTGAAAGGCCGTTTCAAATTTGTTTGAACCATGGGAATGTGTAGATTAGATTTTGTTTGTAATTTGATATGATCAAATGTTGTAAAAGAGCATAAGCTCTTCTTTACTTTAAAGTAATTTGTTTTATTCAAATGTTGTAAAGAGCATAAGCTCATCTTTACTTTGAAGTACTCCTTTCTTGTATTATTTGATATGCATGAAAATGGAGTAGAGGGTCCAACGCCCCTAAGACAACACGCCTTAATGTGATTAAACGCGTAACTAAAATCAATCACCATCCCTAGACCGAGATTCAACACTAGGCTCGTGTTGAATCTAAACAAAGGTTCATAGTCATCCTAAGGCCCTAAGGCAACTATATAGTCCATCAAATGAATGCAAAGTTTATGTTAGTAGTATCATATACTCTTGCTTTAAAAACCGTTTTATAAGCATAGTGGGAGTATTATATACAACTAAATTCAATCAAATGGACCAATAGTTGTAATAGGACCAAAATTGTTTTAATAAAGATTAAAATGAATATTTATATGTGATGAGACCTAAAAACCCTCAACCAAACCATTATTAAGTTGAGAAGCATGAGAGTGCTTTGAACACTCTTTCGTGGCCTTCCACCGTGGTAGGCTCCGATCGTTTGTGACTCGTACACCGGCTTCACCCTATCATGGGGGAGTACAAAGTGCGTGCTTACACTCAAGAGGAGTCTATATGCATACTTGATGTTGTGAAAGGTAGGCAACGAGAATGATCAATATCATATCATTGTGAGATTGTTCTTGAACCCCTACCTGAACTTGCATGGTGGGAATGACTTAACTAAGTGCAATGGAGCCAATATCATATCATTGTGAGGTTACATTCTCTAGAGGCCAAATAAGATGGGTACTTGCAAGAGATGCAAATGAGTAAGCGTACTCTCTCATTATTATTAATGCTAGCCAATATCATATCATTGTGAGGTGGGCTTGGTAGTAGTGAGTCTCCCATACCCTACTAAGAGTTTCCTCCAAAACTCTTGAATTCCAATGAGGGATATGGAATTTGCCAAAAATAGTGGGTGGTGCTATTTGATTTAAAGACCCGAATCAAATGGCTTAAAATCAATCAATTTATATTCGTTATGTATTTGTTTACCAATATATTTGCAAACGCTATCCAAAACTTGACAAAGAAAAGCCGAATGCTTTAGTTTCCGGACTTGGTACCACAATCCCAAAGATTGTCTTAAATGGATTGTATATGTACCTAAGTAGTCTCATCCTCACAATCTTCCTATTGATAATGTATCATTAGAAGAATATGTTAGAAAAAGTCTATCATAAAGAGGACAACACTTTTAAAGTCATAATTCTTCAATTACAAATCGTTGTATGAAGAAATAAGAGTTGCTTTGAACAACCCTTAACTAACGCAAACATTAGTGCTTGTTTCTTTGTTACATGAACAAGGAACTTAAGAAGAAAGCACAAAGGCATGGACACTTTATGTGCCATGATTCTTCACTTACAAATTGTTGTATGAAGAAATGAGAGTTGCCTTGAACAACTCTTGAAAGTTTGTAATTATGTTTAGAACATAATGGTTGGTTGACAAAAATATAGTCCATCGACATGGACTTATGATGATTTTGAATCATTGAGTGTTGAAGTGTTAAACCACTTCTAGAAACGGAAACTAGGCAAGGACTTCACCTTTGTGTCCCTATCCAAATGGTTCACTAAGTTTATTGTAAACTATATAGTGAACAATAACCACACACTCTCCAAATCGTTTGATGTGTATAACACAATTGAAATAAGTTTCAAGAGAGATAGTGGGAGTTTAGGGACCATGACTATTGTAGTCAAAGGAGAAGTCAAATGAAGAAAGCGAAATAAACTCCAAGGGAACAAACTTTCTTTATGAAAGGATGGACATTGGAAGGGGTATATGCAAGAAATGTCTTGCAAGTGTCAAGAACACACTTTTCGAAGGTGTTGTAAATTGTTCTTGAATAGTTCAAAACAGTTGGTTCTTCTACTTGAATGCTTGATTCCGTATTAGTAACTATGTTTTACAATCGTTGTAAAAGTGTGACTAATAAGAAGTAGAAGATATATGAGAGAAGAAAAAAGTGCTTCACATTCGGAACGTGAATAAAATAAAGATCTCTGCGAAAGCAGATAGTACTTACTTCCTGATATGAACTACCAAAGAAATTGGAAAAACCAAAGATTGTCTTTACATTCCAATTTTAAGGAACTTAATTCCGTCACTATAGTAGAGATGGATGAATGTTTTGTTTGACAAAACATTGTTCTTTATTAGTCAATGATTAGATTATAGTAATCTAATTGATTGTCTCTATAGTAGAGATGATATGGTAGTGTTAACTGTTTAGAATATAATGATGCTTAAAACCCAAAAGGTTGCAAGGTAGTGACTAATCCCAACTGAGTTGTGATACCTCAAAAACAGAAAATACGAGTTGGTCATAGATGGATGCTTTGGATCGTTAGATCTGGATCCAATACCTTCTTGTTAAAATTGTATAGAGGCGAAATGTTCGAATCTTTATTCTTTTGGAAAGAAGAAAGAATCACAAAGTTGTTGAGATTAATTCACTTAGATGTTAGTGGCACTTGTCCACAACATAATACTACTCATGTTGTTTGACATTCACCGAAGATCACTCTCGGTTGGACTATAGTTTATTTTGAATAAACACAAGTCCGAATACTTTGCAAAAGGTTTCAAAGAATTCAAGAAATGTAAGTTGATGAGTAAGATGTCTAAAGTATTTGCCTCCTCAGATTTGATCCAAGGAAAGGTAACACTTTAGAACAGTTTCCTTGAAAGATATCAAGGAAAGAAGCATCATAAGATAATGGATTTCTCCATTAGGAGAAGAACGAACTTGAATAAGATTTAGTTCGTTGGATATTATCAATTACCCATATATAGGATATATACTTCTAAGACAATATGATTGTCAATTAGAAGATCTTCCAAAATTTTTCATGACTCCATAGGATGTAGTTGGAAAGAAAGACAAATCTTAATCATGTTAAGATTTGGGGTTGTGTGCTAATAAGCAATATTTGTTTAAAAATTATCTTGTGGGTATCCTTAAATTAACATTTGGATATCACTTCTATAAACCAACTAACAAATGTTGTTTGTTGGGTAGTTCATTGTAATCCTACACTAGGATTTGCCTAAGATAGCGCAAATGAATGAGAGATAGAACTCAAAGAATGGGTTCTTTGAGAAACAAGATAGTGATCAACAAATATAACAACCTAGTTCCTTCACCACAAGCTCCTAGGTAGTCGAGAAGGATTTATAAACCGTCTCGGTTGAATGGTTTGAACTTTATGACTATGTCATAGAGTTGCAACTCTTAATTCGAAAGAAATAAGAATGATAAATCCTTATGACTACATTGAGTGTATATAGGATATATACTCAAGGAAATGGTAAAGTACCATTTGACCCGAAATAAGTGAAACCTTTAATAGCTAATTGGTAGCTTAAGGTAACTACAATCGAAGATATTGGTTGACTTGGAAGAAACCATCTTTGACGTAGTCTTGGTTTCAATTAATTCGAAGATTGCTAGCTACAACTAAATGGTGATTCAATGTTTGGATATTATATGGGTTTCTGAAACCATTATTAAGATAATCTTGATAATATATGTTGAAAACTATGAATCACAAGACATGTAAGTTGTAGAGATCCATCCATCATGAATCTTAGAAAACTAGTGGGAGCTATAAGCGTCTTATGAGAGAAAAGATCAAATCGTTTGATTTCTCATAAAGATGTAAATGAATCTTTTGTTTACTAGGTTTACAAAAGATTAGTGGGAGTTAACCACGTTCCTAAATTAGAATATATATATATATATATATATACACATATATGATATATTAATTTTGGAAATGAAAAAGAATACTTCTTCATTAAAGTTATGACTCTAAACATTCTATAACGATAGAATGTATATGGGAGACATAGTCTATAAACATGGGAAGTAAATCTATAATGATAGATTTCAAGATATAATTTGATTATATCAATCCCTAATAATAGACAATAGATGCTAGGAAGTTTCTCATATGATGATAAACTTCAATTAGAAGGACGACTCTAGTGAGACTAGCAAGTTGCCCTTCTTAAAGGGAACGTGCCCTTTAACTCCCAAAGAAATAATGCGTAAATAGAATCCTTTATGCATACGCAGAAAGGTGATTTATGAATTTCATATTGTATGAAAACATTGATATGAGTTGTACCTAGATAGGTACAACTCGATATCAGTGCAAGCCCAGGATCAGAACCACGGCAACTGTCCAGTGAATCCTTAAGTATTTAAGAAATACTAAAGGATAAATTCCTCAAAGAATGAGGAAGAATTAGAGTAACGTAAAGGAAGCGTAAATGTATTAGATTATGAATCTAATCCATCATTGGATGTTTCTTCATTATGAATGAAGAGATAATCAGATATCTCTTTATTATGACTAAAGAGATATTTGGATGGAAACATTAAAAGTAATGACTTTAGTGTGTTCCATTATGAATGCAAATATATTGCCATATAGAAGCTTACAAACAATGTTGTTTGGATGGGAAAGTTCATTCATGAACTCTCTATTCGGTTCCAACCAGAAAGTGTCTCTAGTGTACCGACACTACGACACTAATGGGACTATAGCTCAAGCCAAGGAATCAAGGTCTCATCAAGATCCGAACTCAAATGAGAGACTGAACCACATGATTAAGAATCATGTATAATGGTGACGTCGTTATTCTTAAGGTTGCTTCTATGGATAACATAAAGAGATCCATTGTCTAGGCCTACTACTCAGCCATTTATGAAATGACTACAGAAGAGGTATCATCACTGATGACCAAGCTGATTGGCTCTAGTGCAAGTGGGAGATTGTTGGAAATGTTCCCTAAAACCATTCATATGATGATACTTTACGGACATTTCACATGTTAAACTAATCTAGTTTAATATCAAGGGCAAAGATTATTGTTTGAGCCGTCTCATATAAATGTTATACGCTTAAACGATAAGTCCAAGGAATATGTGATTGGGAGAATGCGATCTAAAGAAGTTAGATTCATGAGACCATTCTTTCGTAGACACATCCTAAACGTTCCTGATCATAGGATTGCCAATTGGGCATTGACAGTCCATTAAGATCAGTATGTGTTGTGTCTTCTCTCAGGGAGAATGACTAGTCTCGAGTCATTGGTGTGTGTGACATCAAGACAAGTACGTAGGTGCTCAATAGAGAATGAGTTCACTGAACACGATCAACGAAGAGTTCTCATACTCATGTCACATGAGAACTTATGGTTGGGATAATGCAAAGTAGTCATTTGACCTGAGGCATCATAGTTGTCTTGTAGTTAGGTCCTTGATCTTTGATTATGTCAAAGTCACCCCATCCGCGGGTGTCCACGGCATCGTCGGGGTTAAGCCACTTAGCCATGGAGGCAAGTGAATGCGCAACAAGGGATCTCTAACCTTCAAACCGTTTGGGGGAGAATACTCTATGATATGATTAAGAATCTCTGGCCAGAGTATGAATGAGATTTAGGAAGTCGTTCCAAATCACATTCAAGGTAACCATATAAGCACACGAATCACATTGGATAGTATACATGAATAAACTAACAAACCAAACAATGTGGTCAAGAGTATTGTATTAGAGAAAGACCGTATTGCATTTGTAATTCTAAACTGAATAGGTTCTCCACCTCTTCTGATTAGCTTGGGTAACCATGATATGCTGCTAGGTGTCACTCATGGTTTGTGGAAGCCCTAAACGTGTATAATCACTAAAGGGAGAATTGAAAGTAAGTTTCAATTCACAATCGATTTGAAATGGTTTTTAATCGTCCACTGCCTCGCTAAAAGGAACCTAATGGATCGTACACCGTGTAAGGTGGAGATTGAAGAAACAATGGAGATGAGTAAGAATAATTAAATGGTTTAATTATTTATGGCAAGGATTAATTAATATGTTAATTAATCAAACGAATAAGTTCGTTAAAGACCTCGGGATAGTTTTGGACCTTAAGGCCCAATGGGCTTCGAACGTCAAGCCCATTGACTTAAGTTGTATGACAACTTAATGAATAATGATTCACAAAGGCCCAATTAGCCCAATAATACCCTAAGGCCGGCCATTTAGAGATGGAGTGAGTTTTGGACTTATTTACAAGTTTGCCACTCCAATGAATTAAGGTATAAATATGACTTTATAGCCAAAATTCATTTAGGGTTTCTTTTAGAGAATTGTAGAGAACATATCTCTCTCTTTTCTCTCTAAGAGGCCGGCCCCCTTGGAGGGATTAACTAGTAATCTTTCTCCTCCAAGGTCACTCATCTCTTCTTCACATCTTACCTTGGTGTGGAGACTTAGAGGTTCTCTATTTTGAGAACTTGGAGAAACATATTCTTCCATCCAAATCCATGGATCTAAGAAGCAAGGAATGAAGGCCCTCTCCTTGGGTGATTAGCCTTTGCTTATGCAAAGAGTAATCTACAAAGGTACAAATTTCTCAACTCACTTTGATTTGAGTTGAGTCTTGGTTCACCAATCTACTAGGCTTTGAATTTCATGGTTGATGTTTTGTTTTTGAGTGCATGCAAGCATGATTCCGCCTTTAATTGTTAAATGCATGCTATATAGATGTTGCTCAAATGAACATGTTTTTCACAAAATTTCCTTCAACTTATCCATTTGAATTAAAACTGATTTGTGTATGTTGGTTAAGAGTGCACGCTTAATTTCCATGCATAAATATGATGCTAGGATATAAGGGAGTTTCACCTAATCGTTATGAACTTATATTCACAAGTAGTAAAGGTTGTTCGTCACAACCATGTTAAGTAAATTCTTGGCATAAGTTTCATGTAATTCATAGTTACAAGTGTTTCATCAATGCTTATGATGTTCATAGAACTTAATGATTCTTGCTTGTATCTCTATTATGCAATTCATGTAGGGAACTTGTGGGGAATGCTTTGGGTTGTTGTATGCAATCATCCAATTCAATGAAATTAGGAAAATCTGAGGATTAATTTAAGCGTACCTAATTAATCTGGGGTGTTGAGGTTCACGGTTTATTGAAAAGCAACTGGAAATCGTTTTATATGCAAATGTGTCATGTGTGGAGAAAGACCTTCTAGCTTGCCCATCATCCATTCAAATCACCAAATTCGTCCAAAATTTGTTTTAAGTCTTTAGTTACTTGTTTTTACTTAAATTCATCCAAAACCAAATCCCCCTTTACTTCAGAGTGTCTAATTAGTTAGAATTTGTCCTAGTTGTGTTTTTAAGTGTTTTGAGTTAAGATAAAATCAATTTTCGTCCAAACTTTGTGTTAGTGGCAGAAACTGCCTTAGAGTTGTTTTTAGGCAGTTTTGAGTCTCTATAATCTGTTTTGAGTCTTGTGACTTTGTTTTGAGTCTTGTAAGTTTAGTTTCATACTTTTAAGTTTGTTTTCACATATTTAAGTCAGTTTCAAGTGTTTTAGCAATCCTTCCTAATCCCCGGCCTAGAACGATCCCTACTTACATTCTTTACTACAATTGACAACAAGAGGGTTTAATTTGTGTGCTTATATATTTGGCATCACCACCCTCTTGCCGACTCCTTGATGATCTTCCACTGTGCTTGTAGAATATCGAAAGCTCTCTCAACATCTTTCTGGTATGCCTCTTGGTGTAAGGTAAAACACTTTTTAACGTAATTCGTAGGGTTTGGAATTGCTTGGACAAGTGTCACCCACTTTGGGTAGATGCCATCTGCCAAGTAATACCCTTATATTGTACTGATGGTTGTTGATAGAGTAGTCAAGTTGAGGTGATTTACCTTCCATCAGATTATTGAAGAAGGGTGAACGCCCAAGAACTGTAATGTCATTTTGGGATCCAGAGACTCAAAAGAAAGCATGCCAAATCCATGTGTCATATGAGGCAACCGCCTCTAACACAATAATTGGCTTTCTTGACCTTCCGCTAAAGCCACCTTGCCATCCGGTCGGACAATTCTTCCAATACCAATGCATGCAATCTAATGACCCTATCATGCCCGAAAAGCCATGGTCTTTAGCTTTGCGAAGGAGTCGATCCAGATCTTCTTGATTTGGCTCATGGAAGTACTCCTCTTTGTAAAGATGAACAATTGTGTCACAGAATTCAGAAAGAGTATCAAGGTATGTAGACTTAGACATACTGTATGTATCATCCATCGCATCAGCTGGGGAGGTATAGGCTATCATTCGGAGTGCAATAGTAACCTTCTGATGAGGTGAGAAACCAGTGCGGCTGGCTCTGTCTAACTTCTGTCGAAAGTATGGATTGACCTGCTAGACATCCTGAAGTAACTTGAACACATGACGCCTCATCTGGGAATGACATTTGAAATCCTCTTTTGTGTACCCTGAGTTGGGGTTGAAGTAGTTGTTCATCAGATTGTCATGTACCATCGCTCTGTTTCGTGGTTTATAAGAGCGACCATTAATAGAGCCACCCCATTGAGGTTCCTCAGTTAGCTGACACACCATGGACGTAGCTATGGCTGCCACATATTGAGTGTTGTGCCATGCTTCATCTTCTTCATCAGACTCCTCATCTTCTCGTCTCATCTGCGCCCATTTTTCTTCCAATTCAGAATTGGATTCGGACCCCCAGTTGGAATTTGAAGAGAATCCAAAGTTAGAATTCATTTCAAACTTGAATTGAAAGAGATTAAGTTGAAAGAGTTTGAATTGAAAGAGATTGATTTCAAAGGTGTGTGAATTATAGCTCAATATCCACCCTATTTATAGCCAAAAAAAAAAATTCAAATCCAACGGCTAGCTGACGTTAGCTAGCCGTTGCTAGCCGTTGGATTTGAATATTTTTTTTTCAGCCAAATTTTTTTAAATTTAAATAATAAATTATGTTTGACCCTCGGTTGGAGATGATTTTTTGTGATAGGGCTAAAATGAGACCTATGGCCATTTGACCTTCGGTTGGAAATGGTAAGAAATATGGCCTTGCACTGTTCATTAAAATATTAATTTGTTGGAGGTCCAAAGGGCTCAAACGAGCTCTCTGGTCCTCCTTCGGTTGGAGATAGGCTTACAAGCCACATGATAGGCACTTTTCACACTGAACCGTCCATCCTTATTGAAAGCCACGAAAGCTAAGTGGCATGGAAATGATAGCCTCGCACTCTTCGTTGGAGAATAGGGATCTAATAATGGGGACCTTCCATTGTTTTGTTTAGTGGCAGATAAGATCAGAGACTAAATTAACCTCACGGAGCAGAGGCTTTGGAGTGAAAACACGAAATCGATAGGGATATGGGATCCAGTGGTCCCCCCAAATGTCCACAGCCTCACTCCATTTGGGTTGCTTGCAAGGGGCATTTATGCAGTAAAACTTAAGGTGCGTGGTAGTTAGTTGGGTGAATGATCGTGAGGTAAGACTCAAATGGGTTTGGTTATGTGATGATTCAACATATGGAGTGAATGCTTGCAAGGGCCATTTAATTTTTCTTTTGCTACTTTCTTAGTTTCTCATCCATTGCATATGGCGTGTTCAAGATGGACCCTTTTTTCTATGCAAGTGTTGTATTTCTTTCAGTCCAAAATTTCAATAGTCATATAATCTCGCTCATCGTAGCACTTATTTGTCATTATCATTTCTTGGTTCAAAATACTTTGGAGAAATGTTGTCAGTTTCTTCAAACTATATGCGATTAGATATATATTTATAGTGCTATGAACAATATCAATTTTTGTAGGATTTTTTTCTCACAAGGATGGAAATCCTTTTATTGTTGTTGTGTAAAATGTTGTCAAATATTTGCCAGAGTTACTGCCTTTTTTTTAATTGGGAGCTTATATTTCGATTTCAAGCTGCCATATGACCGAATAACATAAGCATTTTCGTTGTCATTATAATTTTCTGAAGGATAACTAAATAGAACAATATTTTTATCATTTTCTGCATGTAAATGGGACAATGTTTATTAAATATTTTGTATGCAAATACCACTGTCAATCCATAGCCACAAGAACTACCTAGGTGAAATATGTCGATCTAATCTTTTGGACAAAGCTGTCTAGTTAACGTTTTCATCGTAAACTGGGTTAATTGCCGCAATTATTTTACGTAATGTATTGGTTTTTTTTTATTGTTCTTTTATTTAGGAAAAATTAGTATCCGGTCCCTAGTTCTTACTGTTCATTGACTAAGACCTTATTAGTTCTCAAATTTTGATTCAAGTCCCTAGCATTAATGTGATAATTACATGTTTATTATATAATTTTTTAATATAAAAATTAGTAATTAATTTAGGGTTTAATACTCACACCTCTATTAAAATTCTAATTAATTTTCAATTCAAACATTTCCAAAATAATAATAAATTAAATTAAATTAAGTTTGTACCTATTAGTTTTTTTTTATATATATATAAAAAGATTCTCAATTTTTAATCTTAAATGTACCCATTCATATAATTTTTCAATTTTTTTTAATCTTAAATGTACCCATTCTCAAATATATCAATTTGTTATATTTATAATGTACCCTTTTTTTAATATAAAATCCTTTCAAATTTTTTAATCCATGTTTAAACTTATATGGGTACATTCTTTTTCGTTGATTTGAGAATGTATCCATGTTTTGGTACAATAACTTTTTTTGTTAATTTTGGTTAATGTACCCATACATATATGTATATACACACACACACACACACAATATAATAGAGAGTATAATTTATATTTTATTATTTTTTATTCCATAAATTATGGGTTTTATTTAAAATCTCATTAATATAAACAATTACAAATTTCAATTTTTAATTTTTAATTTAAAAAATATAGTAACTTACATTATTACATTAATGTCAGGGACCTCAATCAAAAACTAAAAACTAACAAGGTTTCAATCAAAGAATATTGATAGTTAGGAACCGCATCCAAAGTGTCCCTTTATTTAATTCTGTTATGTGTATAATTTTGTGTTTTGTTTTGGTTTTTAACTAATGTGTTATGGTGGATATATAGGAAAACTTTTGGTGCTCCGGTGGACAACTTTTGTCATATTTTATCAATGTAAATCAAACAATATTCCCTTTTTTTTATTTTTTGGAGTAATGAGTTTTTTCAGTGGTGCTAATTTTTGAACAATTTATGATGCTATTTGTAAAATTGAGTCAAAAACGTTTTTTAACAACTATGATATAGTTTGATTTCAATTCATAATTACCTATTTTGTTAAATTTAAGATTGAATGTGTTAGTAAATCTTTATCCTTTATGTCCAAATACATATATAATGTTGTATGTATAGTTTTTATAATGTTGTTAAGCATTTTCAGTGTGTTCTTTTTGTGTGTAGAGGGTGAAAAACGCGTCATTCGCAAAAGCAAAACAGGGGACATCTTCTACTTCATAAAGGAAGAAGAGGTTGGTTTGATTGTGATTGCTTTTCTGATTTGGTTAAATTCGAAGTTAGTTGGCTTGCGTCTAATTTAGTTGTTTGTGTTGTTTGCATATGTAGTTGTTTTGTAACTTAGTTGATTTGGGTTTGTAAAGTTTTTTTTTCCATACTATGCACAAACTGACACACCCCGACCAAGATCGAGGCATGCTGGCCGTCACGTGAAGGTGACGTAGCCATGTGCACAGTGCGGAAGCAATAAAGATAAGAAATATACAAATAAATAAAAACCGAAAGCTACTCATGTGCACTAATAAACAGGAAGTGCTAGGAGTGAGATACAAGTGTAAATACTTCTAATCATGGAAATTAACATATTAGCCGGAACCCCTGTAGAAGTCTGTACAGTTGAATTCATAGCTTATTAGTCAATCTAGTCGGAGTCACTACAATGACCTATACGGCACTACACTGCACACAAGTCGGAACCACTAAAAGGGTCTGTACGACAAGACTGGGTGTAATATAATTATGCTCAATACTACGCTCTCATGATAGCTGGGCGATAAATCATTGGTCACCTACGAGTCGGAACCACCTATGATGGTCTGTATGACAAGACTGTACACCTAAATTGGATCCAAAGTGAGCATGTGGTGCGGGAGGTGACATTATATACAGGCTTGTGCTATATCTCTGGCTAAATCACAATCACTCTATGTGCAGGTTTATGAGCTCAACGTTGCTCTATCACATGTCACATTATCGATAATTCACATAACAAAACATAACTCACCTGAGCGTCCACAACACCACAATTATATATATATGCAAACAATTCAACTCATAGTTTAAGCATAATTCAATAGGCATGACATTTTCAAAGCATACTTTTATTTAAACACATTTTCTGGGAAATATTAAGTATATAAATATACACTGAAAACCAAAAACCCACTCACTGGTATGTTGAAGGGTCGTAGCCCCCTAATCACCCTTGACTGCGCTCGTCCTCGGGATAAGTCTCCCCTATATGCGAAACAACTATAAAAACGTTAATTTAAAGCACCTAGATAAAACTAGCTAATAACTTCTCATACAATGCTCAAATGGGGTGTTTAAATATACCAACGTAATCTACACAACTCCACGAACATCCCCATATTTTTAGAAAAATTTTTTGACCAACCATGCGCCGGCCAAGGCACGGCCAGACGCACCGCCCACATGCGGGCACATGCCGGGCACACTAACGGTGGCAGTAACGGCGTTAGGGAATATTCCATCCAAAAGCAAGCATATTCCGTCAATTATTAACAGTGTCATCTAACGCTGTTAGCATATTTCGTGAAAACTGGTGACTTCGCCGGTTTCTGGATTTTATTTCAAAACCTTATATCTTCTTCGTTTCTTAACCAAATTCTATGAAACTTGACCCATTTTGAAGATCTCACCAAGACGAACAAAACCATGCTTGAGTTGAGCCCTGAAACCACCAGAAACCCACTGGAAAAAGCCTTGATATTTTGGCAAATTTTAAAACTCGTCGTTCTCGATAATCCGGCATCCAAATTCTTCCAATGAACCACTCCAAGCCTCATGAGGACCTCCTTAAGCTACATATAAGCTACAAATCCCCAAAAACACACAATTTTACGATTGCAAGAATAGTGACATAAATCAGGTTAGGGTTTTCACGAGTTTTCGAAGAAGTTCTTACCTAAAAATGGCACCATTCAATTCATATGAACCTCAAGAACATGATGGTGTCCTTTAAACCCTCCATCTGCAAACTTTCCACCAGTTTTTGTTGTTAATCCGTACGGGAGAAAGGAGAGAGGGTGAGTTCGAGAGAGAGAGCACGGGAGAGAAGAGAGAGAAAGGTACTTTTTGTGTGTGTGGACCAAATTGGGTCACCAACCAAACAACTAAACTTAAAAAAAATTATTTAGTCCAAACCTTAGCACATTTACACACACCACCACCAATCGCTCAAGGGTAATTTCGTCAATTCACGTTATCGATAACTATAATTCAGGATGGGTTATGACAATGCACATGCATATTCATGTTATACTCACTATTATTCACTTCACTGAATATTAACAATATTTTTCTCTTGCAATTTTTTCCCATGTTAAATTGTCAAGCGACAAGCAATACAAACTTGTATGAATTTTGTTTCTTCATTGTTAATCTACTGATGCTAGGGATAATTTGAGCTTTTACATTCTTTTGAATATTTTTCATATTTGATTCGCAGGATCAGTGTCACTGTACACCTTTTCGCAACTATTTGTTCTGTCTATCTGCCTTCCTCTGTGTAATTTTAGTCAAATTGAACTACTTTTTTTAACTTCAGATTTAACTGAAGTGCTAAGACTTAGTAAAATGAAAATTTACTTTGGTTTGATGACATTTAGGTGTTCAGTGTTGAGTCTATGATTATTAGGTCCACAATCATTGGCTACATGATTTTTATATATTTTAACCATAATATGTCATAAAATTTTCAATCCCACAACTACGCGCAATTCACTCCCGCAACAACACGTGGGTCACAATTTCTAGTATTTTACTAACACTCGAATTAAAATTTTAATTATTTTAAAATCACACTATGTTTCTTCCTTTGTTTTTATAATTAAATAGTTTGTCAACTAAAAATTAATAATAATTTTAGTTTTGTGTACCAAAGTAATACACTTGGGGTAATGCTAGAGAGACTAAATTTGGAGACAAAATTTACAAATTAAATGATATGTCACCAATAAGAAGTAGCACGTTTATGAACGCTTAAGTGATAAACCAATATTTAACTTCCATGTCCTTTAGTTTTAAAAATATTGTCTACAATTTAGTCTCTCTAGCTAGCATTACCCAATACACGTAACATGGGGATTAGTGAAAATGTTGATTGAAAAGATAAATTAAATGATAAACTACATTTTACACCCTCAAGTTTAGGTCACATACTAAACTCTTGCATTATCTTTTGAACATTGCAATGACAAACATAAATTTATGAACTGGTTCAATGTTATACCTCTGTTAGTCAATCTATTTGTTTGACCGTTAAATGTTGACTAAACAAAGATGGAACAAACATTTATTACAACAACAACAACAACAACAAAGCCTTTTCCCACTAAGTGGGGTCGGCTATATGAATCCTAGAACGTCATTGCGCTCGGTTTTGTGTCATGTCCTCCGTTAGATCCAAGTACTCAAGTCTTTTCTTAGGGTCTCTTCCAAAGTTTTCCTAGGTCTTCCTCTACCCCTTCGACCCTGAACCTCTGTCCCGTAGTCACATTTTCGAACCGGAGCGTCAGTAGGCCTTCTTTGCACATGTCCAAACCACCGGGACCGATTTTCTCTCATATTTCCTTCAATTTTGGCTACTCCTACTTTACTTCGGATATCCTCATTCCCAATCTTATCCTTTCTCGTGTGCCCATACATCCCACGAAGCATCCTCATCTCCGCTACACCCATTTTGTGTACGTGTTGATGCTTCACCGCCCAACATTCTGTGCCATACAACATCGCTGGCCTTATTGCCGTTCTATAAAATTTTCCCTTGAGCTTCAGTGGCCTACGACGGTCACACAACACACCGGATGCACTCTTACACTTCATCCATCCAGCTTGTATTCTATGGTTGAGATCTCCATCTAATTCTCCGTTCTCTTGCAAGATAGATCCTAGGTAGCGAAAGCGATCACTTTTTGTGATCTTCGCTAGATTGCTCCGGTCATTAGTGTGGATAAGTATATAAATGGATAGAGATAGGAAAGCAAACACAAGATGTACGTGGTTCACCCATATTGGCTACGTCCACGGAATAGAGGAGTTCTCATTAATTGTGAAGGGTTTACACAAGTACATAGGTTCAAGCTCTCCTTTAGTGAGTACAAGTGAATGATTTAGTACAAATGACATTAGGAAATATTGTGGGAGAATGATCTCGTAACCACGAAACTTCTAAGTACCGGAGTGTGGTATCGTCTTGACTTGCCTTATCTGTCTCATAGGTAGATGTGGCATCTTCTTTGGAAGTACTCTTCCTCCATCCAGGGGTGGTAACTGTAACTGGTGGAGATGCACAAGGTAATGTATCAATTTCACTCGAAGCTTACTTGTAGTTTCAGGCTCGGTCAAGCGCGATACAAACCATGTAATAAGAGTCCCCCAAGTCGCCGAGCTAGGGGATCTGCTGAAAGAGGTGACAGACAAGGTAAGCAATCAGAGCTCCGGCTGATTGTTCACATTCTCCCTATCTTGCAGGCAGCATGAAGGATAAAGAGAAGAAAAATGAGAAGAGATGATCATGAAGGATAAAGAGAAGAAAAATGAGAAGAGATGATATGGGATACTTTTTCTTTTGAAGAAGTGACTTTCCACAGGCTTATTCTTGAACTGGGCTGGAGGGTTTTCTGGTTTCCTCCAGAGTATAAGGCCGACTGAAGAATTTGAGGGTCAAAACAAGTCCATCAAATCTAGAGTACGTTCGACCCTGCTGATATGGGATACTTTTGCTTTTGACAGAGTAGTGGATGTATCGGCACGTGTGTGCTGTTATGCTTGTCTCCACATGCTTCCTTGTATCCTTCTCACTTGCCCTATCTGTTCCTCAGGCAGATGCGGTATCTTCCCTGGAAGCATAAGATGTTGAAGATGAGTACTCGAGAGCAATGCCAGGTAAGTAATCAGGTAAGGGGTTCCAGGCAGTCAGTTCCTGGCTGGAAGCTTGATTCCAAGTGCTGACTGATTGCTCTCTTTCTTCTTGTCTTGCAGGTAAGAACAAGGCCAAAGGAAAAGACAGGGAAAAAGCATGATATGGGATACTCTTGCTTTTAACCCTTATGATATGAGATATTCTTGCTCTAGTATAGCTTGTTTACAGAGGTATTATCGGGGGGAAAGAAAGCTGAATATTTCGAAAGGCTTCGTTTGGAGTGCCCTCTCAGATAAGAGCAAGGGTTGAGCATTTTTGCAGGTCTGCCTGTTCGTTGGGGATGGAGGTCGACATATATAGGAGTCTCCCTAACATCAAGTAATAATGTTATTCCTTTACCCTGCTTGGTCATAGCACGGTAGTGGGAGCTGCCAGCTTCACATGTTTTAACTCTGTCAGAGCACTTTGAAAAAGTGGTATGTGGTATCTGGAAAGCTGATGTTGCGTGTGAAGATTACAGACAAGCTTTATCCAAGGAGATCCAGCTCTTGAAGTTGGGAAAGTGGTGCCTCTTTGGTTTTCGAACAAGCAATCCTGTCGGGGATCTGGCTCTCGATATTCGGAGAACGATGCCTCTTCGATTTTTGAGAAAGCAATCCTGCTGGGGGTCTGACTCTCGAGATTCGGAGAGCGGTGTCTCTTCGATTTTTGAGAAAGTAATCATGTTGGGAGTATGGCTCTCGAGATTCGGAGGGCGGTGCCACTTCGATTTTGGAGCAAGCAATCTTGTTGGGAGTGTTTTCTCGACTGTGAGTAAAGGTTGGGCATGTTTGCTAGTCTACCTTGCCACGAAGCACAGAGGTTGACACACAGGGACTTTCCAATTATCCAGCAGTGGTACTGTTCCTTTACCCTCTCTTCGATTTTTGAGAAAGTAATCATGTTGGGAGTCTGGCTCTCGAGATTCGGAGGGCGGTGCCTCTTCGATTTTGGAGCAAGCAATCTTGTTGGGAGTGTTTTCTCGAATGTGAGTAAAGGTTGGGCATGTTTGCTAGTCTACCTTGCCACGAAGCACAGAGGTTGACACACAGGGACTTTCCAATTATCCAGCAGTGGTACTGTTCCTTTACCCTCTCTTCGATTTTTGAGAAAGTAATGATGTTGGGAGTCTGGCTCTTGAGATTCGGAGGGCGGTGCCTCTTCGATTTTGGAGCAAGCAATCTTGTTGGGAGTGTTTTCTCGAATGTGAGTAAAGGTTGGGCATGTTTGCTAGTCTACCTTGCCACGAAGCACAGAGGTTGACACACCGGGACTTTCCAATTATCCAGTAGTGGTACTGTTCCTTTACCCTTGTGGGTAATAATATGGTAGCTAGACCTTCAAAATTTATGTGTCTAAACTTTGTTGGTGTTGTTTCTTTGCTATTCTTTTACCCTTCTTGGTCAGAGCGATGTAGTGGGAGTTGCAAGCTTCACATGTCTCAACTTTGTCAGAGAACTTTGGCAAAGTTATCTGTGGTACCCATGAGCTACTGTTGCGTGTGGGAAGTAGGTGATTGAAAAGTACGATTCATGTGCTTTCTACTTCGCCAGAAATCTTCGACAGAATGCCCATAATTTCCGCAAAGCTGAGTGTGCGTGTGACAGGTGCTGACAAGGCTGGAAAAGTAGGTGCCTCTTTGATTTCTGAGATCGGCCTTCGTGGTCTCTGAGCAGCCCAGCTTTTGAGAAAGCAAGCCTCTTCGATTTCTGAGATCAGCCTTCGTGGTCTTTGAGCAGCCCAGCTTTTGAGAAAGCAAACGCCTCTTCAATTTCTGAGATTGACCCTCGTGGTCTCTGAGCAGCCCAGCTTTTGAGAAAGCAAGCCTCTTCGATTTCTAAGATCGGCCTTCGTGGTCTTTGAGCAGCCCAGCTTTTGAGAAAGCAAACGCCTATTCGATTTCTGAGATCGACCCTCGTGGTCTCTGAGCAGCCTAGCTTTTGAGAAAGCAAACGCCTCTTCGATTTCTGAGCAGGCGCCTCTTCGATTTCTGAAGCTTCGTCGAGTGCAGATTTTTATAGGGGCTGACATTAAGTTCCAAAGCACACTTGAATATCCACCAGTAGAAGCTCCATTCTTGCACTTCTAAGATCTTGATTTGTCCGACCTCTTCTCTCTTCAACACCTTTGAAAATGTCTGGCCCCTCCGACCGTCGTTTTGACTTGAACCTTGTTGAAGAGGCAGCCCCGCCTTCTTCAGACAACATATGGCGCCCATCCTTCGTCTCCCCTACTGGTCCTCTTACCGTTGGGGATTCCGTGATGAAGAATGATATGACCGCTGCGGTAGTGGCCAGGAACCTTCTCGCTCCCAAAGATAACAGACTACTTTCCAAACGGTCTGATGAGTTGGCTGTTAAGGATTCTCTGGCTCTCAGTGTTCAGTGTGCAGGTTCTGTGTCTAATATGGCCCAACGCCTATTTGCTCGAACCCGCCAAGTTGAATCATTGGCGGCTGAAGTGATGAGTCTCAAACAGGAGATTAGAGGGCTCAAGCATGAGAATAAACAGTTGCACCGACTCGCACATGACTATGCTACAAACATGAAGAGGAAGCTTGACCAGATGAAGGAATCTGATGGTCAGGTTTTACTTGATCATCAGAGATTTGTGGGTTTGTTCCAAAGGCATTTATTGCCTTCGTCTTCTGGGGCTGTACCGCGCAATGAAGCTCCAAATGATCAACCTCTGATGCCTCCTCCTTCTAGGGTTCTGTCCAGTACTGAGGCTCCGAATGATCCCCCTCCGGTGTCTTTTCTTTCTCGGGCTCTACCGACTGCTGAGACTTCTCCTAAGCAACCTTTGTGAAGGCTCCCTCTTGTTTGTTTATTTTGACTCAAGTATATGTACATATTTGTAACTTATCGGGGATATCAATAAATAAGCTTTCCTTCATTTCAACGTATTGTGTTAAATACACCAAAGCCTTCTTCGCTAGGTTCTTTGAATTTTCTTTTGTTGAAGCTTGTATGTTGAAGCTTTGTGAGTGGAGCATGTAGGTTGAGGTAGTGTTCCCTTAATTTCCCGAGTGAGGAAAACTTCTCGGTTAGAGACTTGGAAAATCCAAGTCACTGAGTGGGATCGGCTATATGAATCTTAGAACACCATTGTGTTCTGTCCTGTGTCATGTCCTCTGTTAGATCCAAGTACTCTAAGTCTTTTCTTAGGGTCTCTTCCAAAGTTTTCCTAGGTCTTCCTCTACCCATTCGGCCCTGAACCTCTGTCCCATAGTCGCATCTTCTAATCGGAGCATAAGTAGGCCTTCTTTGCACATGTCCAAACCACCGTAACCGATTTTCTCTCATCTTTCCTTCAATTTCGGCTACTCCTACTTTACCCCGGATATCCTCATTCCTAATCTTATCCTTTCTCGTGTGCCCACACATCCAACGAAGCATCCTCATCTCCGCTACACCCATTTTGTGTACGTGTTGATGCTTCACCGCCCAACATTTTGTGCCATACAGCATCGCCGGCCTTATTGCCGTCCTATAAAATTTTCCCTTGAGCTTCAGTGGCATACGGCGGTCACACAACACGCCGGATGCACTCTTCCACTTCATCCATCCAGCTTGTATTCTATGGTTGAGATCTCCATCTAATTCTCCGTTCTTTTGCAAGATAGATCCTAGGTAACGAAAACGGTCGCTCTTTGGTATTTCTTGATCTCCGATCCTCACCCCTAACTCGTTTTGGCCTTCATTTGCACTGAACTTGCACTCCATATATTCTGTCTTTGATCGGCTTAGGTGAAGACCTTTAGATTCCAACACTTCTCTCCAAAGGTTAAGCTTTGCATTTACCCCTTCCTGAGTTTCATCTATCAACACTATATCGTCTGCGAAAAGCATACACCAAGGAATATCATATTGAATATGTCCTGTTAACTCATCCATTACCAACGCAAAAAGGTAAAGACTTAAGGATGAGCCTTGATGTAATCCTACAGTTATGGGAAAGCTTTCGGTTTGTCCTTCATGAGTTCTTACGGTAGTCTTTGCTCCTTCATACATATCCTGTATAGCTTGGATATATGCTACTCGTACTCCTTTCTTCTCTAAAATCCTCCAAAGAATGTCTCTTGGGACCCTATCATACGCTTTTTCCAAATCTATAAAGACCATGTGTAAATCCTTTTTCCCATCTCTATATCTTTCCATCAATCTTCGTAAGAGATAGATTGCCTCCATGGTTGAGCGCCCTGGCATGAACCCGAATTGGTTGTCCGAAACCCGTGTCTCTTGCCTCAATCTATGCTCAATGACTCTCTCCCAGAGCTTCATTGTATGACTCATTAGCTTAATACCCCTATAGTTCATGCAATTTTGTACATCGCCCTTATTCTTGTAGATAGGCACCAAAGTGCTCGTTCGCCACTCATTTGGCATCTTCTTCGTTTTCAAAATCCTATTGAAAAGGTCAGTGAGCCATGTTATACCTGTCTCTCCCAAAACTTTCCACACTTCGATTGGTATATCGTCTGGGCCTACTGCTTTTCTATGCTTCATCTTCTTCAAAGCTACAACCACTTCTTCCTTCCGGATTCTACGATAAAAAGAGTAGTTTCTACACTTTTCTGAGTTACTCAACTCCCCTAAAGAAGCACTCATTTCGTGTCCTTCATTGAAAAGATTATGAAAATAACCTTTCCATCTGTCTTTAACCGCGTTCTCTGTAGCAAGAACCTTTCCATCCTCATCCTTGATGCACCTCACTTGGTTTAGGTCCCTTGTCTTCTTTTCCCTTGCTCTAGCTAGTTTATAGATATCCAACTCTCCTTCTTTGGTATCTAGTCGCTTATACATATCGTCATAAGCCGCTAACTTAGCTTCTCTCATAGCTTTCTTCGCCTCTTGCTTCGCTTTTCTATACCTTTCACCATTTTCATCGGTCCTATCCTTGTATAAGGCTTTACAACATTCCTTCTTAGCCTTCACCTTTGTTTGTACCTCCTCATTCCACCACCAAGATTCCTTTTGGTGTGGGGCAAAGCCCTTGGACTCTCCTAATACCTCTTTTGCTATTTTTCGGATACAACTAGCCATGGAATCCCACATTTGGTTAGCTTCCCCCTCTCTATCCCACACACACTGGGTGATTACTTTCTCTTTGAAAATGGCTTGTTTTTCTTCTTTTAGATTCCACCATCTAGTCCTTGGGCACTTCCAAGTCTTGTTCTTTTTTCTCACTCTTTTGATATGTACATCCATCACCTACAAGCGATGTTGATTAGCCACGCTCTCTCCTGGTATAACTTTGCAATCCTTACAAGTTATACGATCCCATTTCCTCATTAGAAGAAAATCTATTTGTGTTTTTGACGACCCACTCTTGTAGGTGATCACATGTTCTTCTCTCTTCTTAAAGAAGGTGTTGGCTAAGAAGAGATCATATGCCATTGCAAAATCCAAGATAGCTTCCCCATCCTCGTTTCTCTCCCCAAAACCATGGCCACCATGAAAACCTCCATAGTTGCCTGTCTCCCTGCCCACGTGTCCATTTAAATCTCCTCCTATAAATAACTTCTTCGTCTGAGCAATTCCTTGCACCAAGTCTCCAAGGTCTTCCCAAAATTTCTCCTTCGAACTCGTATCCAACCCTACTTGAGGTGCATATGCACTAATCACATTGATAAGTTCTTGTCCTATTACAATCTTGATTGCCATGATTCTATCTCCTACCCTCTTGACATCTACAACATCTTGTGTCAAGGTCTTGTCCACGATGATGCCAACACCGTTTCTCGTTCTATTTGTGCCCGAATACCATAGTTTAAACCCTGAGTTTTCTAGATCCTTTGCCTTACGACCAACCCACTTAGTTTCTTGTAGGCACATAATATTTATCCTTCTCCTCACCATAACTTCTACTACTTCCATAGATTTTCCCGTCAAGGTTCCTATATTCCACGTTCCTAAACGCATTTTGCTCTCTTGAACTCTACCCTTCTGTCCTAGCTTCTTCACCCTTCCCCGTCTAATTGGATCAAAGTACTTCTTTTGTGTGTCCCGTGTAAAGTTGATAGGAGCATATGCTCCCAAACAACTTTGAGTGGAGTCGTTCGAAAAGAAGTTTCTATAGCCCCCTTGCTCATTTAACACTGCATCCGGGTGCCGATGGAGATACAACGACCCTTGCTCACTTATCACTGTGCTCGGGCCACACAGCGCGCCACTTACGGGTGACGCCCTAGCTTTAGCGCGATTTCGTTCTGGATTCATTTTCATAAGGATTCGACGTAATCATGGAGTGCCAGCTGTCGACTACCTGACGCCCTCCCCCTCCTCCTTTATCCGGGCTTGGGACCGGCAATGTAAGATAAACTTACACGGCGGAGTTGGAACAAACATTTATTGCGAAGGAAAAAATGTAACACATGGAAAAATGTGGGTCCCACCCCTTCAATCCTACGCCCCTCAACACCTTTCTCCCACCAAACTCCATGACGTAAGCTTCTTCACCCCTCTAAACAGAATCGTCACTTGTTTAGCTAACACATTCTCCCTCATATAATGGTAGTCAATTTCCACATGTTTGGTCCTTGCATTAAAAATTGGATTTCTAGCTAAGGCGATTGCAGAAATGTTATCACACCAGAGCTATGGTGGAGATGGAAGAACAAGACCAACATCAACTAATAACTTGCAAATCCATGTCAATTTTGTTGCAATGTTGGTAAGTGACCTATACTCTTGCTTATGTGGAAGATCTTCCTACGGTTGGTGGTTTCTTGGCACTTCAACTGATAAGAGAATCTACCAGAAAAACATAAAATCCGTCGGTAGACCTTTTGTCTATACTTTGAAAATGCATCTGAAAATGTAGTGATAGTAGGAGGTTTAGATCACTTTGAAAACCATAAATC
Organism: Malus sylvestris; assembly: GCF_916048215.2. Taxonomy (NCBI): domain Eukaryota; kingdom Viridiplantae; phylum Streptophyta; class Magnoliopsida; order Rosales; family Rosaceae; genus Malus; species Malus sylvestris. The sequence goes on from NC_062264.1 coordinate 11,788,437, forward strand.
AAGAGAGAGTGTCCCTTTAAGGTATCTGAGAATGTGCTTAACTGCTTAAGAATGTGACAGTCTTCGATTTTCTTGAACTGACATACCAGATTCACTGCAAATGATAAATTTGGCCTTGCCCAAGTTAAGTACTGTAAGCCACCAACCAATGACTTGTATTCCTCAGGATTGGCAAGTAAAAGAGAATGATGATCCAACATAGAAGTGCTGAGTGGAGTAACATAAGAATTTGAACCATTCATATTAGCCTTCTTAAGCAAGTCTAAGATGTACTTAGTCTAAGAGATTAATATACTAGATGAGGATTTCTTGACCTTAATGCCAAGAAAATAGTGAAGTGATCTCAGATCCTTAACAGGAAATAATGCACTGAGTTGAGAAATAACATCTTGACACACATGAGTATTAGGACCAATAACAATAATATCATCAACATAGACCAAGATGAAGACTAAAGTTGTATCCTTCATTACAAATAAAGAATGATAATTCTGTGAATTTGAGAAGCTAAAAGACTGTAAAGCATTGGTTAATTTTTCATACCAAGCCCGATTATGTTAAAGTTCCATGCAGAAATGCATTACTCACATCAAGGTGATTAAGAAACCAGTTAAACTTGGTTGCCAAAGTGAGCAGAAGTCTAATAGTGACAAGCTTGTAAACTGGACTAAAGGTTTCAGTGTAGTCCAATCCTTGTTGCTGGTGAAGTCCTTTGGCAACAAACCTGGCTTTGTACCTATCAATGGTACCATCTGGCTTCCTTTTAATTCTAAACACCTATTTTGCATCAACTAAATTCTAAGAAGAACTTGTAGGAACTAGAAACCAACTACCAGTTTGAATGAGAGCATTAAATTCTTCTTACATTGCTTGCCTCCAATGAGAGTGTTTAGATGCTTGGAAATAAGAGTGTTTAGATGCTTGGAAATAAGTTTAAGGTGTATAATCTTAAGACATATCAAAGGGAAAATGATGTTTTGTAGCTAAAAAGAGTTTTAGGTTTGAAGATACCAAATTTGAATTTGGTTTGCATTGCACGAGTGTTAGTTGTAGGCAATGAAGTATGAGATTCTGGTAATGATGATTGAGGTGCAAGTATAGGTGCAGGGATAGGGATATATGCAGTAATAAGGATTGCAGATGTAGAACTTGGTGAGGGTGAAGATATAGGTTGAGTCATAGGTGTAGGAGAATGGGTAATTGAGTTGACATAGGGAAAACAGAACTTGATTTCACAATGAGTTCCTTTTAAAGAAAAGGAAAGGTAATTTCATCAAATATCACATGCCTTGAGATGTACATTCTTCCAATGAGAGAGTCAAGACATTGTACCCTTTATCAATTCAGACTATAACCCAAGAAGACACATTCTTCGCTTTTTGGATCAAGTTTGGATGTCGTATAAAGCTTCAACCATGGAAAGCATCTGCAACCAAAAAATTTAAAAGATGTATAGTCTAGATATCTATGAAAAAATGATTCTCAAGGAGATGATTTTATGCTAGTGGGCATTCTGTTGGTGAGATAGATAACTGTAGCAAAGGCTTCAACCTATTAGGACTTATGAACTTTGGAAGCTGCTAGAAATGTCCTGGCAGTTTCAACCAGATGCCTATGCTTACACTCAGCACAACCATTTTGCTCTGGTGTGTGAGGGCAGCTAAGTTGATGAGAAATACTATGCATTTGGAGATAATTAGGAACTTAAGATTTAAGAAATCTCCACCATAATCAAATCTTAAAGTGACAATCCTAGAACTGAGCAAATTCTCAACCAAAGCTTTGAAATGAACAAATGAATCAAACACATCAGACTTGGATTTAAGAGGGAAAAACCAAGTGTACTTTGTATAATCATCAACAAAGATGACATAATATATGTCCATTTACAAAAAGAAGTGGTGTAGGACCCCATACATTTGTGTGCAAGAGTTCTAGAGGTTTACTTAAAGTACAAGAAACAGGAGCAAATGACAACTTAGAACATTTGCCTAAACCACAACTAGAACATAAACTTATTTATTGTACTTGAAATACATGACTTAGATGCTAGCTTATTTAGTATTTTGAAAGCAAGATGGCCCAATCATTGATGCCAAATATCCTAAGAAGCTTTAGCATATATTGCAATAGCCTGTTAATTTTCAGCAATAGTAGAAGCATGAAATGGATAGAATCCAGCTTTCGCAAGGACTTTAAAGAGCATTTTTCTCCAAAGAAAGATCATTCACAATAAAGTGAAAAAGATATAAATGAATAGAAAACCAATTGTCAAGTATGAACTTATTGGCAGAAATCAAATCTTGCTTAAGATTAGGAACATGCAAGACATTTTTGAGTTCAAAGCAATGAAAGGTGGTATTAATGGTAGAAGAACCAGAATTAAGTATAGGCAAACCTTTGTCATCACCAATATATATTTGCTTAGGACCATTGTTAGACTCAGGTTTCTGCAGGTTTGTGTACGAGTTGGTCATATGTGAACTAGCACCATAATCAAGAAGCCATGTAGGAGTAGTAGTGACATTGTATGCAATCTGAGAATTCTTGGATCCATAGGTTAGATTCATGCGTTGAAGGCACTCCACAACTTCATGATACATTTGGTGACATATTTGACAAGAAATCCTTCTGTTATAATTGTTAAACTGAGAATGAGAGCCACGATTGTAACTCTGATTACCTTGATTGCCTCAATTGTACCTTTGATTGCCCTGATAACCTTGATTATACCTCTGATTTCCACATTTCTAAAAATTCATAGGGTTTGAAAAATTTCCACGATTTTGAATACCAAAGAAATTGAAATTGGATCCGCTCTGAGTAAAGAAGGCCTGAGAGCCTGAATCACCAGTTGGTGTTGGAAGAATTCTCGCAGAGGAATTAAAGGCTTGGATTGACACTGAAGAAGAACTTTTCTTGTGATTAGTCAACTGAATTTCCTTGCTTAGAAGAAGGCCATGAAGTTCATCAATAGTAGTATAACCAAGTCAAAATTGAATCACATCAATGAAATATTCATATACAGAGGGAAAACCATGTAAAGTAATAGAAATCAACTTGGAATCCTCAATTGGAGCACTGGTGTTGGCAAGAGCATCAACAATTTCTTCAATTTGTCGAAGATAGACCACAACTGTAGTTTCACCCTTGGTGATGTTGTGAAGATGAGAATGAAGCTCATGGATGTGCAATTATGAAGCAGTCGCAAGTCTTGATTCCAATTTTGACCATAGCTCATGAGCAGAATTGACTCTAACATTGTAGGGGATGAGAGAATCCGAGAGTGTAGAATTAATCTAGATCAGAATGTTTTGATCATTCTTAAATCAAGTCACGTACTGAGGATTCAGAGTACATGTGCGATTTCTAGACGAATCAAAAAGAAATTTGGGCGATGCTGTCATCTTTCCATCAATGAGGTGAGGTTGTACTGACGAAAAATCGGAGCAAATAAAGCACTCCAGGTAAGATAATTTGTTGTGGTGAGCTTGATTGGAACCATAGAGCCAAGATTTTGGATCATGATTAAAGAAATTGTCGAAGGAGTCAAGGAATTAGGGCAAGAATTTGAGAGAAGAGCAGGATGAATTTGAGAGGCAGATTCAGATGAAGGAGATCCAGAAGTCGCCATTGCTAGATTTCTAGGGTTTGCATCTTTGAGGAAGAAGATGAGCGGGAAGCGATAGAAGGTGGGTCGAAAAGGTCGTTAGACAAGGGCAAAAGATACCATAATAGGAAAATTATGATTTTATTTCATAATGAATAAGATTATATGTTTGTATATATACTAGTGATAGACTCACTGGTATTAACAACTAATTACATCTCATCTAACTAATCACCAACTATTTACAAAAATGTTACAACTAACCTATAACAAACCTCAACTATCTTTAGTAGACTTATTTACAATATTACCCTTATTAGTCGGCTATTTTGATTTCGCGGCAGAGACCAGGAGGGAGACGCAGTCAGAGGTTAGAGAGTACACATTAAGGGAAGATTGTGCGATACGAACCCAGATCCCCGTCATGTGTTGTTGGATGAGCTTAAGTGGAGTTTCGAACGACCAAGTTTGACAATTCGTGGTGGCGGAGGTTGATGAGCTTGTTAAAGGAAAGAAAATAGTCAATGATCTTGTTGGAGTGCTTTTTGGGATATAGAAAATAATCAATGATCTTGTTGGAGTGACTATAGGAAGCAAATGTAATTACCTAGAATTAGTCTACACTTACTTAGAATAGCTCTAGCCATATGTATAAAATTCCATATTCATCTACCAGTTTTGTGTTAATGAAATTTCAAGTTCTACAGGTTCTACATTTCAATTTGGCATCAGAGCACCAATCCTGGTGACTCTAAAAGCTCATACACCTTTGTTGCAAACACGCCCAAAATTATTACCAAATACAGAGAAAAGGAAAATGGCTTAATCAAAATGCACACAAACAATTCTCACCATCTATGACCCATTAACTCTACACCAATATGATACAATAAAACTTAACCTAATCAACGTGTTGCTCGACAGACACAACTACGACCAATGGAGCCGTTCTATGCCTCTTAGCCTCTGCACAAAAAAGAAGCTGGGATTGATTGAAGGAACTATCAAAACTCTTTCACCAACTGTCCCTATGTTTCTGGTATGGCAACGTAGCAATGATATGGTATTATCATGATCCACCCTGACATAGACGGTGATGTACTGCATACCAACACATTCGTTACCACTTGGAATGATCTAAAGGACATGTTCTGCCAAAACAACGATTACAGAATTTATCAAATCCGACAAGAAATTGTCGAATGTTGACAAGGACAACAGTCAATCTCCACGCACAACACCAAGACAAAATCACTTTGGGATGAGTTGGATTCGTAAAATGAATAAGTTAAATAACTCATTCTTGATTGTCTGAGGCTTAATATTGATGATAAGAACTTTACCTGATACACATAAATCCCATGGCATGATCCTTCAGCACGAGAAGTAGATAGAAGTGGTAGGTTGGCGAGAAAATCCATCAAGTTCTCATGCGATGCAGACTAATAGCTCCCAACAGACTCAATGACCTTCCAATTCTTATAAGTCCCTAAAGTGCACATATTGAAAGGAACACAAACATTGGGTGGATTAATGCTTTTATATCAAAGGATTTCCAGAAGGCCATAAATGGCATAGGAAGATTGTAAAACCCAAAATAAAAGGGAACCAGCCAACAATAATGAGGCAAAGCTAGCATCTCACCAAGTCGAAAAAATTAAAGTACCAGCCATTGGCAATCTAAATTTCACGACCGATGAATACGTTGAGCTCATTGCCATGCTTCACAACCAAAAGAGTAATGGTCAATCATTCTCAAATGTAACAGGTATTGTCACATCCACATGAAACATAGCACAATATGATTCACATTCGACATTATATTGGATTATGGATAAAGGGGCAACGAATCACATATCTTGTTCACCACCAACACATAACAAACATACTGTTCAAGATAATTTTGTTGGGTTGCCTAATGGAGGGCAATCAAAAATCAAAGACAAAGGATCCGTTAAATTATCACATAACCTGTCTCTTGATGGGATCCTTCATGTCCCAAAGTTTCATGTGAACTTATTATCAGTGAGTAAATTGAGTCGGGCCTTGAAATGTAATCGTGATTTTTTTTTTCTTCAGATTTTTGTGTTGTATAGGACATGGCTATGAAGAGGATGATTGGTTTCGGCAAACATTTTGATGGGCTTTATTACCTTACACCGAACAAAATCCTCACCTTGTCAATCATGCTAACCGTATCTCTGTTCTTTGGCATCAACGCCTCAGGCACCCATTGCATGCACCTATCTATTCACTTTCCAAAACTATCCCAAAAATAACGTTTGATTCTAAGCACATTTGTGATGTTGCCACTTAGTACAATGGTCTAGTGGTATTCCTCTTCACTTGTAAGTAAGAGGTCTTAGGTTTGATTCTCTCTAAAAGCGAATTTGAACCACATTTGCTAGCCCATTGTGAGGCTAAGCCAACACCCCCCTTAGTGTAGAAAATATCGTTTGTTCAACAAAAAAAACACATTTGTGATGTTTGCCCTTTGCCAGTAAACTCGATTGTCATTTATTTCTAGTTCAATTAAATCCAATGCACCTTTTGATTAAATTCATTGTATGTATGGGGACCTCACAAAACTCAAACACATTATGGAGAAAGTTATTTTCTCACCAATGTGGATGATTTTCTCTACAATAGGCAATCCCCAAGAGGAATTTATTCCAACGAAGCTCTAATACGCATAAATACTTTGGCCAAACCAACTAAAGTAGTCCTATTGGAAATGCTCAGGTCCGACGCTTAGGATCGACAAAAGGATTCAAAAAGTGTTTCCGACCCACACGTTGACGTCAAAGTTTCCAAAGAACTTTCACTTAAGATTCACTCGAAACGAACATGCAATTCAGACTAGGAAGAAATCCTTTTGGTACGACATTGCAAGAATAGAATACCACATTGCAAGAATAGAAGTCCTCACCCCAAAAACCAGGGCGAGGTGTGGAAAAACCAACTCCACTTGAACGAATATCATGAGAGATACATTGAAACTCTTACATCTGATGAATGCAGTACAATAAGTGCGAAAGCAAGGGTGTTCTCATGGGTTTAATGTTTAATTCATGATACCAGGATAATGTGGTGTTCCGGGTATCACAATGAGAATACTTTACGAATACTAAGTTTGGAAGGCAACGTTCCCCCTGAATCAATGTTGCCAAGGAGAGCTAATATCCTCTATCTTGGGCACATAAACTTATCCATATTCCACTTCGCCACTTATTTTTCACATGAAGTTCGTTACTTAAGAGAAGTTCATTGGATCAAGATTTCTTCCAAGTAGAGAAAATAATGAAAGAAGCATATTGTATTATGACAAAAGTTTATGAAAGGGACATTGCCTCATTTCTAACCAGAAGCGAGTTTACTTCAACCTCTTTTGGAACATATTTCCTTTTGAGGGTATAAGAAGATTCGCCAGGGGCATTCGGTGCTAGGTCGTTCTCGGAGTCACACTTTTTTTGCTCTACCTCTAAGTCCGACATCTCACCCAACAAATGTTGAGGAAGAGGAAAGTCCATATGCTTGATCTCCTCAAGAATTCTGAAGACATTTCATCCCCTGGGATGCTCTCGTCGAGGATATTTGATAAGGAATCCGACGTTGAACTTTTCTTCATGTAGTTTCTTATGATCTTCTCGAAGTGCAGACACCTCGAAAGAATATCCGACGGTAAACTGTTGGAGTTTCGCGATACGCTCGTCATCTTTACTGCAGACCTCTTGACGAAGATTCTTAACCTCTTTTAAAATAACTCCCTGCTTCTTAGCCAGGCGTTCTATTCGGAGGTTAACACACGCTTTGATTCTTTCCTTAAGGCAACAATAGCTTGGTTCATTTCTACCTTGGCTTGCCTTTCGAGCCCCAATTCCCCTCGAATCTACTCAAAGCTTTCTCGGTAATCTTTAGCCTTCACCTCTTTGACAGTAGTTAGGTCACTATAACGAATTATATTTGCCTCATAGGCAGAGTCTGAATCTTGTTGCTTGGTGACACGCCCCGATCCCGGTGTCCGAAGGACAACAGGATGACCAAGTGCTGGCTGACACCCGAAGGTGTCGCAAACCATTTCTACTATATGAGTTTTCTAAAACTAGGGGTTAGTACGTTGAAGAATAATTGTTTAAGTATTACATATATATAAACTTAGTCCACTCATGTTTTGTTTTGCGCCCCCTTAAGGACCTAGGAATGACGAATATGACCCGAGCTACAAGGCATTCCCATATCAGTGAATTTGTGTCCTCCACTCTGCGTAAGACATCTCTTGTAATCACACTTTCTAATATTCCTTTCACTTGTATCTCGAATTAGTAGTATGCTCTGAACATGTTCATGTATTATCACTTTTAATATGTTGATAGTTGAATATTCTCCTTCTATTACTGATCAATACCTTATTACTATTATTTTGTTAAGGTTTGTATTTTGATATTACATTGCGTGGTTACGCACAAAAATTATATGCATTTACATGTTCTCGGCGTATACATTCATAAAATAGTTTGTGTCACCTTTGGGTGTCGGCCAGCACGTGGCCATCCCATTGTCGTTCAAACATCGGGATCGGGTGTGTCACTTGGCTTGCACACTCTTGAGTTCTTTAGATTCGGTTAACAAATGTTGTTCCGCCTCAATCTTTGCCGCTGTTTCAAGACCCGTAACTCACTCAAGCTCTTGGATCCACTTTTCTTGTCGAAATAAGGTGACCTCTGTCTAAATGTTGGCCTATTACAAAGAGTATATCAAAGGGGATTTGTGCATATCAACAAAGTAAAATAGAGAAGATCAAGATAGATACCTTATAGCGACTCCCGTAACACCGCATCATGACATCGTTAAGAGAGGTACATGTTCCTTTTGAGTCGTCAGAGGCAATAATTGCTCTAAGCAACGCATGGGCGTAATCCACATTTTGAAGACCACTGGTGTTCGAAGGAAAAGCAATTCGGTCAATTGAAGGCCGGATCACAAGATGAGGATAAGTTGTCCTCTCAGATCTTGACAAAACCATTTGGGGAAGATCATTATAATTGAATGGCTTATCCAGAAACACTCGTGATTGAGGGACATAAGTTAACGCCAATGCAATAGAGGACACAACAACTTCGCTCAACATAGATGAATACTCGGTTGAAGAACAAAAAAAGCAAAATGAGACTCCAACTCCGACGACGAGGCAGCACCACCGAAGGATACAAAGGAATTAAAGAAGGCAGCTTATCTGCCACTGATGTAGGGGCAAAGACATTGGGATTTGGTGACATAAGAGCAGCCACACGTCTTTTTCTTTGGAGAAGGATTTCTTCTTCCCCTCCAAGACCTTTGAAAGACGTGTCACTAATCGTCAGTTGAGGCTGAGGAGTCACAATAATTGGACGAGAAAAAGAGCTTCTAGGATATTTCTGCTTATTTGGGACAGGTCATAGTGCAGTCGCTGGTTTAAAAGAACGAGACCTTCTATAGACACTGTGAGCGTTAACCCACTTCGGATCCTTTGGAGGAGTTTAGAACAATGAAAAGCATCGATATCCTTTCCCCAGTCAATGAAGCACTCAGTGGAGAATAGTCATTTCTAGTTAAGATAAATAGCTAGAATTTGTATTGCTCTGTGAATCAAGTCTGCACGGTACAGTCTAATTTAAGCAACTTGTCTTTGAAGTTAGGAATGGTTTGAAGGCTAGATCTGATCCGAACTCCGCTAATGTCTTTTACCTATGCTCCGTCAACAACCAGTGTATCTTCAAACCAATCTTTGTCATGACAAGGGATGTCCTGGATATATAAGTCTCCCAAGCAAAGCTAGTTCTGGCAGCCAAATAATACTGATTGTTCGAACACGACCTAATGTTATGCAACATCCTAAACTCGGGGATATCTAACTTAGCCCCTAACCACTAATTAAGCAACTCGAAGTAGGTAAGAAGCCTAAAGGCGGCAGGAGGAAGATTGTAAATGGCAATGTCGTAACACAACAAAATGCCCTTCAGAAAGGAAGAAAGGGGAAAACAAATGCGCAATCATGGTAGATCAGCATAAATATCGTGGCCAGGCTCCTACCAGACATTGCAATTGTTCAGAATGTCGCGACACATTTCAACAAAAGATTCACCCTCTTCTTGGTTACGAACTCTCGTTAAAGGAAGATTGTATGGAGAGACCCTGATCGATTTGGATTTCTTACTCGAATACACCATTGGGTAAAGATTAAAAAAAGTTAAGAGAATTTTGAAATAGGTACGGATAAAAGTTGGAGCTTTTTTTGACAATGAGGGTTTATGGTGAAAGAATGAAGAGAGGTTAGATGATATATAGACACAGTTTGAACAGGTCATCTAGCCGTTGAATCTAGACCGACTCCCTTTGGACCAATTGATCTGACGATTGGGAGAGGCAAAGAATTTCAGAAGAAATTTCTTGTGTCGTGTGCGCAAATTTTGGACACGATGTTTCATCATTGCAAGTTTTATGGCACGTTGCACGAAGATAGACGCTTGAATCTAAAACGATGTCACGTCAAAGTTAAAAGTCACCTCGCATTCATGAAGACTAAACGCTAAATATTCCAACTTATCTTCAAAGACATGGTCTTTAGTAACAATCAATCCTCAAGGGGAACATGTTGACAAATAGTTAGGGGCAATTGTGGGACCATGGTTTTCCTGGGCTGTAGTAAAAGCTTATTCGAATATTGCTACTTCAGAAGTCTGGTCATGGACTCACCAATTTTGGGCGAAGCTTTATCAGACGAAGTAGGATGCCACCATCATTCTGCTTCGGGGTAATAGGTGGAGTCCAAGCGATTCAGCTGAATGACCATGCTTGTTCCTCAAGACATGCTATTTGATCCAAATATGGACTCAATCAAATCCTATATGTCTTGGAGTCCCTACAATCTAGGGATAGGCGTACGCCGCAAGTAATCACACTTCTAAGAGGATACAATATCTACTTACTAGATACTCTCTTGGATTCTCTCGGCTTAGATCAAGGATTCTATCCTAAAATGGTCTCTCCCACAGTATAAATACACCCATCTAGGGTTCATCTATGGTAATGCAATCTATACACCTGAATTCTCTTGCCCACTGCTTGAGTCTCAAATCATTCACTAACTTGACTGTCACAAAGCCTTTGGCACAAACCCCCCTCCCCGACCAAGGTTTGCTCACAGTTGTTTGCTATTTTGCAGGTTGCTCCAGACTGTACGGATTTGTGCTCAACCACCGGTTATGGAGGTGCGCAGATTTGGTTCCAACCCTTATATTTTTACTTACCACAACTTATAATCTAACCGGGAATGGATGGGATAATGAGCATCACTGCCGCTTATATGGTTATGGTTGGTGAGCAAAAATGTGCTCTTCTTCTTATGTATTAAAGAACTTAACTGAGTTTCCTATCTTAATGCATGGAAACTCTTATTTTGTTGCTCGTGTTGCTCGTACGAGGGGCTCCTCAAGCAAATTGATCTTATTCGGCATTTGTATAATACAAGCATAGCAGGTCTTATTTTCTTCCATAAAATGAAGTCTGTACATTCATTCTAAGTTCCACAATTACCACCAGGTCCTCCAAAGAGGAATCTATAACGCCAACCCTCGAGCCATGTATCTTTATCGTTTTGTAAGGCATAACAACCTGTTCCATCTGCATGTTCAGTAAAAGAATCACAATATGTGGGAATCACTTGTTCAAGACCCTTCAGCATGTAACGAACTTCTTTGAAATAAGCAGCATGATCATAGAAACCATCGGGGAATTGACCACCCCCCATCGGAGGGATGTCTTCGTTTTCTTTAGTCATGGCAATGCCTCCCCACCCCGCATCTTCAGCCCTATTGAGTAAGCCAGGAACTATTTCCTTTGGCCAATACCCCACTGTAATATTCGATTTTGCACCTATCTGAAGCCACCAATTTTCTGATACTGGATCCTGTGAATTCAAAGTAAAAGAAATTTACATGAAAGAATATTAGCAAAATATAATGTAATAACAACTTTATTGCATGATTCCAACATTGAAAAGCAACACAAACAATTACCGGTAGATTGACAATCCGACATCATATGTATCTCCACCAAACTTAGATACTGGTCCTAGAGAAGTTTTTCGGACCAGTTGTCCGGTCAGTTTGTACAAACCCCTGGCAGAGGAAATCAAAGCACCCGGTCTTATCTCCATCTGCCTATATGTTCAGAAAGACGAAGTTGAGTACGTACACTAATATATGTAGTTCATAGGAAAATGTATTCTTCTGCCGGATTGTACTTCTTTACATTGTACGATTGTGAATGTGAATAATAAGTCATGTTGATTGTTGCCTACATGTGTGGTTCACAAAAGTCTGACAATTTAAGCATATGATTGGCAACATAAGCATTTGTATGCTAACAAAACATTTTACATGATTTTTACTGCCTTGGAAGGAAACATATTTTGAAGAAGGAAAGGAAAGGAGAAAATGAAGATTACCAACTTACCCAATACACAAATAATTGAGGAATGTCATCGCTGTTTATTGGTTGTGACACCTATGACAATATGACATATTTTGATGAGTTTATACTAGATGAAGAAAGAAGTTGGAAAATCACAGATTGCTGTTTAGAAATTAAAGATGTATCACATATATGTACATACCATCACCCCAGCAATAAGAACATTATAGTTTCCCTGCGGAGCACCTTCCACCCAAACATTGGAGTGCTGGACCAATCCGGCGATGAGGGTAGCTTGTAAATCGAACAGATCCCAGCTACTCCATATTATGCGACGCCGGCTTTTTGGTTTATTCTAACAAACACTTGCTGAGTCTCACAAGAAATGTGGTAGATATTAGATGGTCTAGACCAGATATTTGAGAAATCATTATATAATGTACACGAATTTGATCAAGGCATCAGTAGTGATCAGTGTTTACATGAGTGTTCGGGGAAAGGGCATTATTTTTTGCGGCATTGCGAAACATTTGATGTGAAAGACTTTTGGCCATTACTAAATCATCCTTTGTTGTTCTAGGTATAGGAACTGTTCCCTCAGGGCATGCTTCCATTTTAGACAATGTTTCGGATATCGGATCAATCACAGGAGCTGATTTTTGAGTCTCAGCTGGAAATGAAGTTGGTCGCAGCTGCATAAATTATCCAAAAATTATGTAATTAGGATTAAAAGAGGCACAGCTACTGTAATTAAAATTTTTCATAACTAATTTCTTTTCAACAAAGAAATAGGAACATTGAAAGAATGGAAAAGATGAATTAATTAATTTATCTGGATTTTGTGATTCTTGAGCAATTGGTTATCAAGTGCAGGTTGGCTATAAATGTCTATGCAATCAAAAACGTCATCTCCACGCTTTGACACAAAAATTAGAAAAATCACAATTCAAAAGTAAAAGATAACTTCTTTCTTTTCTATAGAAAAGCAGTTGGGAAGTGATTTCGGTTTTTCTGTCTTTGGATTGATTAAATAAAAGACGAGTTAAGGATGAGTTCGGATGGAAAAAACGTATGTGAAATCTACTATCCTGTGTAGACTTTGCCGTTTGTTCGAAGATTTATTTTATTTGGATTATAAAAATTAAACATTAAATTGAATCATATATGCAACAATACCTGAACGGTTTTGACGATAGGCTTGTTAAGACTCTGAAGTTGTCTTTCCAATTCCATGTCATCTTCTCCTGGAGTAGTAGTCGCCATGACTCTGCTGCAGTCATGTTTTCTTAAACATAAGATGACCAACAAAGCTGTTCTCAATCTGGAGCTCATGTTAGCCGAACCGCAACCGACGATAAGAGGACTAAACTTGTCTAGATATCTACTTGCAAGCCTTTTCCTGTGAAGCAACAACAAGAGAGGCCCTTTGAATATATGCATAGTCAGAGGTTGTTTTGCAAATTATGCATGTGTGACAGGTTGCAGAGAACCAATTTGTTTTTAAGCTGTACACCCTCATAACAAGCCAAGCCAATTTAATTCTCTCACACATAATTAATTTGTGGACTGGAGAGAAAAGTCTAGACTTCGTGAACTTCCTCACAAGGAAATAAAATCGGTTCGTATGCTTTTGTAGAGGAAACGTATGTATTATAAGGGTAAACTACAGTCTACTCCCTCAACGTTTCATTCAATTTCAACTTGATAAAACAACTAATTTTTTCAATTTCATACAATGACTCCTGTTTCGTACCAAGTTCATACAATCGTTAAAAAATCTGATAAGTTGACCATTAAATGATAACATGATGACAAATGCCTAGCCCATTTTTTGCCGACGTGGCAGATGCACGGGGGACATTTAACTAGTACAGCAGCAAGAAATGGATAGAAAACAAAATTACAGCCTACCTTTACAAAGTTACATTTCAGAGGTTTCCGTAGTCGCGCAACAGCCGACTGAATAGCTGGTAATATATCCAAAATAAATTGGTGATAAAATGTAAAATACTTCTGCAAATTCCTAATGTTTTCAATTTCTAATGTTGCACGGAAAGCCCTTAAAAATCACTGCTATTAGCTTATCGAGAAATCACCGCTCCATCCAAAAATAAACGTCATACTCATATTTATGTGTATATAAATATAAAGCATAGGAAATAACAAGGAGCTGAGTGAGTGAAGAATAACAGAAAAATAATTCCTTCGGATCGATAGGAATTGCCGCTACTCCGATCGAAATGCCTTGGACTCTTGTTTTTCTCCTTTACTCTGTAGGACTCAACCTTCACACACACACACACACACACACACACACACACATATATATATATATATATACAAGGATGAAATGCTAAGGAGACCCTCTCAAAGCGGGACTCTCCATCACCTCATGTTTTTTGGCACAATGTTTAATGATGCTGGTACGGGGATTGTACTAAAAACATGAGGTGACGGAAAGTTCATGGAGATGTCCACTTTTGGAAGAGTCTCCTTAGCACATTTCCCTTGATACCAATTAACATATAGGGTTTGATTTTTATTTTAATTAGGATTGGTCATTGAATGCAAAATTGTGCAATTTTTCTGCACCCCAAACAAAATTTGAGTGGGGGCATCCGCCCCCTCTAGGCCCATAGTGGCTCCGTCCCTTTATATATATATATATATATATATATAATCTTTTATGTATTTGTGCCCATGTGGCAATTCACACATGTGTAATGAGCTAGTTTATAAAGCCACTCTCTTCCAACACTAAGAAATAATTAAATACATTTTTACAAAAATTGTGCCGTTCTTCTTCTTCCTTCCTCCACCTCCATTTCTGTAACTTGCAAACAGGGCCGGTCCAGAGATTTTTAAGGCCCGGGGCGACGTCAAAAAATGTGCCCTCATTTCATATAAAAAATATTTGTTTTCACACGTAAAACATCAATAAAATTATATTTAGAAAAACACTTCAAATTCAATAATTTAAAAATATGGAATAATTAATTTATTTTGTATCAAGAGAAGGAAACTAAAAAACTTCGGGCTTAGAAGTAGATAAATTATGAGTTTTGTTTTCCATCTGAACTTTTAAAGTGTTTTTGTATAAATCGTGAGTTATTTTTTCTTATTTAATAACCTCGTCAATATAAGACTAAAAAAATATTAATGTTTTTGAGTCTTTAAGGATATGTATAAGTAATGAATGAACACTAAATTAAACATTTTGATGACACGTAATATTATTTGCAAATTTGGTCTAAAATTTTAGTCTGCGCATTACTCTTTGCTGAAGATTAGACTTGAATTGGAATGAATATTTAAAAATAGCAACCCACATAGTTACTAGCTAGTAAATAAATTAACAACCAAACAAAAATTTGTAAAAATTGAAAAAAATAAACATGCACATAGCATTTCGAACTTAGGACCTCTCATTAATTTTAAACAACAAAAACCATTACTTTTAATTAAACTTCTTGATCATTTAGCCAAATTTTATAAATTTGTATTGTTATGAAAAGAAATTTTTTAAAATTGGAATGTAAATAAGCACACATGGTGTTTTGAACCTAAGACCTCCTCATTCATTTTAAACAACAAAACCACCAGTTCTAGTTAAATTTCTTTGTCACTAAACCAAATTGTATAAATTTATACTCTTATAAAAACATATATAAATATATCACCCTAATAATTTTGGCGCCCCCAATATTTTTGGGCCCCAGACAGTCGTCTTGCCCGCACTGGGCCTGGGCCGGGCCTGCTTGCAAGATGAGGTTGAGGTTGAGGTTGAACCACCTCTGGATTTGGTACTTATTATTGGTATATCACCCTCCAGCCCTGGTTTCCCTTCCGTGCATGCCCCGTCATACGACCACTACTCGTTT
Organism: Malus sylvestris; assembly: GCF_916048215.2. Lineage (NCBI taxonomy): Eukaryota > Viridiplantae > Streptophyta > Magnoliopsida > Rosales > Rosaceae > Malus > Malus sylvestris. The sequence goes on from NC_062264.1 coordinate 11,804,379, forward strand.
TACAACCGCGTTGCTTCCCTGGAAGCTTCCATGGCTTCCTTGGCTTCCTTGCCCTCTCTGATCGATGAAGTTGTCTCTAATACGTTGGATACTAAGCTCCGGGTTTATTTTGAGCAGTTTCGTCATGAGCTTCAATTTCGAGGTCGTAGGAGTGGCCCTTCGGTTTCTGCAATCTCTGATGTTCCAGATCATTAGGAAATCGAGCATATTCAGCAACCTCGAAGTCCTACCTATAATGGTGGAAGTCAATCTCCATGTCTGCAGTGGTCTTAGCACATTAATTTCCTCGATTCATTGAGGGTAATGATCCCTTGACTTGGATCTACAAGGCGGAGCAATTCTTCTTATTCTACAACACACCTGAATCTCACCGTGTTCTTACTGCCTCCTTCCATCTGGATGGTGAGGTATTGTGGTGGTTTCATTGGATGGACAGCTTGCATACATTGCCTAGTTGAGATGAGTTCACAAGAGAACTTTACAAAGAATTCAGGCCTCTGGAATTTGAAGACAGTGTTGAAGCTCTATTCATGTTATGCCAACCAGGTACTTTTGGAAACTATATTTCTGAGTTTAGGTGTTTAGTAAATAGAACTCATGATGTTGGTCATGTGCTGCTTATGAGTTGTTTCGTAAAGAAAGCTCAAATTTGATGTGAAATTGTTGAAACCTACTATTGTACATGAGGTCACTGCTATTGTTGTGCAATTAGATACTAAGATTACTAAGCTTAGAGGAAGTCAATCTAAACCAACTCCTTACCTAAATCACAGCCTGTAGTATCCACCACTAATCCCCACACTATTCCTAGATCGGGTAACTTAGCCATTAAGAAATTGTCCCTGATGAAATTCAAAGGAAGAAAGAGAGAGAGAGAGAGAAAGAGAGAGAAAGAGAGAGAGAGAGAGAGAGAGAGAGAATGTTGGTTTTGCACTAATAAATGGACCAAGGGACGCAAGTGTGGGTTAAATTCAAACTGAGGACCTGTCACTTCATTGCCAAATTTCAGGTAGATAGGTAAAAAAGGTTTGCATCCTAGACTACGAAGGTGGTGCATTAAATGCCAAGTTGGGGTGACCCAAGGCTAATGTGTTCATTAATTGAGGGCATATATAAAGGGATGAAGACCTCCTGTGTTGGGGTCGGATAGCTAAGAGAAGAGATGATGTATTAGCCAAGCTTTATTGAGTCTTGAAATTAATATAGATCCAAGTACCACAAAGGACGTAGCATAGTTTTGAGGGGAGAACCACTTATATCTCTGAGTCTAATCCATTTCATTTTGTATCCAAAGTCGTCCTAGGGTTTAGAATTTTAATTTGTTAACCTCCCATTTTTTAGAATTCATATAGTGGAAGTACAAGCTATGGAATCAATGTTCATCGAGTGGAAGTACAAGCTATGCAACCACTATCAGACTTCTGAAACTCATGGTGGAGATTTGACCCATCCACCTAATGGTTTTGAGCATAGGACGAACGAGTGACACTAGTTTTGTGGTTCTTTTCAAAAGTTATAATTTCTAGAGATGGACTTCTTCCAAAATGAACCAGTTGGACATCTTAGAGACAATGCGCTAGTGAGCATAAATTTGTTTTTCATTTTTAGTATAATTGTACTAACATTTTAGTTTTAGTAATAAAATGCCTTATTTTTTATATTGTGATATCTTGTGAGATTGATATAATAAAACTAGCATATGGCCACACACAAGGTGTGTGAAATTTTTTTTATTTTTGTTTTTGAAGTAGGAGGAGAGAGGAAGAGAGTGATAGAGAATCTGGGGGTGGGAAGAGAGGTTTATTTTTTATTTTTTTTAGTTTTTAATTAGAGATATGTTAGAAACATATAGATGAGGCTTTGAAGAAAGAAAAAAAAGCAAATTTATTGTTGTGTAAAATTACATTTATGCCCATATTTCTTATTCATTTTCAATTTTAATTAGAGGTTAAACTGGTAATTTTATAGGATTTTGGTTAACAATAAGTGTTTTATTAATATGTACTTTAGATTAAACATAATTTAATATATTTTTTTAAATAATAAAATACTATTGCTTGACGAAGGCTGTCGACAAGCTAGTCTTTTCTAATTTTTTTTTTATCATAAAGCTTACCCGGTGAAAATTTAGTCGGGTTTAATGTATTTTATTATTTTTTCGACAAAATAAAACTTTGCTCGATAAAAAAATTTGGTCGGGCATGTAAGGTTTGTAAAGCAAAGTTGGTCAACACAATTTTCCTCGCACTACTACAAAAGTGGCTTATTGAGTCAGCAGTTGGTATCGGTTTTATATAATATAGTGACGGATTAGACATTTCAGACGGGCACTTTAAATGGTGTGGGAATTACTGTCGGTTATAACCAACATAAACTGTCTATGTTGCTTATAACCGCCATAGACTGTTAATGTCGCTTATAACCAATATAGTTTTTAATCTTTTTAAATGGTGGTGTTGTATAAAAAGAGAATCGTGTCGCTTTCAATCGACATAAAGTTAATGTCGGTTAAAAAGAGAATTGTGTTGCTTAAACCCGACATTAATAATTATTTTAAAATATTTTAAAACTTCCTTTCGGTTGTAGCCGACAGGTTCGTATTTTTATATATCCTCTCTCTCAATAATATCAAAACCCTTTCTCTCATTTCGCTCAGCCCTCTCTGCCTTTAATATCATAACCCTAGCTGCATCTCATTTCCCTATAATGAAAAGCCCTAGCCGCACCTCATTACTCACTCTTCTCTGCAAAAACCCAAAACCAACGAGTTTGCCATGGAAATGTAGGCACATCTAAGCTCCAATAAGAAGCAAACTAATACTTGTTAGTTTGATTTGTGTATGAGTTTCTGGATCTGCTAAAGAAATAATGGGAAAAGGCATAATAACATTCCAACAGCTCAGATCCGAAACAAAAAGGGTAAAAAAATCCGTTGCTGATACATGTACAGCGGCTGCAGATACAACCTAAGAAAGATGCAGAGGTCCAACAATCATAGTACTCGTCCCCAAAAGTCCAATCTCAGCTAATCTACAAGAAAGGTAATAATCTTTTCTGGTTTCCTTTCACAGATGTGAGCTCGGTGTGCATTAAATATGTATGTATATGAATGTGAACTCCTTGTGTCTAGTTGTGAGCAAAACAATGGCTGATCTGGTGTCCACAAGGGAAATGCAAGGAGTGGCTTGGTTAAATCACAATTCCAAGCAAACAAAAGGTAAGAAACCTTGTTTGTACATGTTGTAAGTTTGATCTTAAAAAATATGGCTATGTATCATGGCATGTCTCATATTTCTGCATTGTCTGTGTAGGACACTCGAACCTAGGGTATATTCGACAAAGGAAATGTTGAAGTTGCAGATCCAAAGGCAAACAAATTATCAACTGACACATCTTCGGATCTGAAAGGTATACGCTCATCTGTGCTGAGATTTTGCTGGATCTGCAACGTGTGTGAATGGATATGGAATGCATGTATCATTTGAAGATACATGTGGACCATTTGGAACTTGACTTGCTTTGAGAACAAAAGAAAAATCCACCTCCAAACTAAATAAATGACATGTTTTTGTTTCTTTTTTTTTCGAATGCATTAGTGATAGATCCGCTGACAACAATCGTGTTTCCTCAATAGCTCATGGTGTTGTTTACTTGTTGTAAGATCCCACAGCGTTCGGGGGAGGGGAGGTGATGTGCCTTCTATGTACATGCCCACCTCCCTATAGTGAGACGCTTTTTGGGTGGAAGACCAAGAACAAAATGGTGAGGACGTGGCACAAAATGGACAATATCTTACTATGCGGACTGGGATGTGACAATTTAGTATCAGAGCCACTCCCCGGCCAGAAGTGTGCCAATGAGGACGTCGGACCCCTAAGGGAGGTGGATTGTAAGATCCCACATCGCCCGAGGAAGAGGAGGTGATGTGCCTTATATGTACATGCCCACCTCCCTATAGTGAGACGTGTTTTGGGTGGAAACCCAAGAACAAATCTATGAGGGCATCGCCCAAAGCGAACAATATCTTACTATGCGGATTGAGATGTGACAATTTGGTATCAAAGCCACTCCTCGGCAGGAAGTGTGCCAACGAGGGCGTCGGGCCCCTAAGGGGGGTGGATTGTAAGATCCCACATCGTCTTTGGGAGGGGAGGTGATGTGCCTTATATGTACATGCCCACCTCCCTATAGTGAGACGCGTTTTGGGTGGAAGCCCAAGAACAAAATCGTGAAGACGTGGCCCAAAGCAGACAATATCTTACTATGAAGATTGTAAGATCCCACATCACCCGGGGGAGAGTAGGTGATGTGCCTTATATGTACATGCCCACCTCCCTATAGTGAGACGCGTTTTGGGTGGAAGCCCAAAAACAAATCTATGAGGGTGTGGCCTAAAGCGGACAATATATTACTATGCGGATTGGGATGTGACACTTATGGTAGGAAACTTTTTATTTTTTTTATTATTAATAGTTTGTGGTGTCGCTTAGTTGTTATTTTATTTATTGAATTGGTAGGTGGTGTTGGTTAGGGCCGACAATATGGTTGTTTATTTTATTTATTAAATAGTTAGGTGGTGTTGGTTAGGACCAACACTACTATCCTTTTTTAATGTCGCCTATATCTGACGTGAGTTTCAATGTCACTTTTATCCAACACTACTGTCCTTTATTTTATTTTATATTGTTTTCCTTTTTCGTGGCAGATTAAGGGGACTAACCGATATCAAAAGCCTTTTCGTGACGCTAGCACTGGTGTCGGTTCTTTTATCCGACATTGCATGAGTTTATGTCAAATTTTTACCTATTATCCGATAGAAATTATGTTTTCATGTCGGTTTTTGGACTGTCAATTATAGTTAATTTTGTAGTAGTGTCGACGAAACTGTCATTGGAAATCAGTCGGCAAAAGTGCTTTTGCTCGACAATTTTTAAGTTTCGTGGGACGGAAGTTCGCGCAACGACCTTTGACAAAAAAATTTCGAACAGAACTTAAGGCGACGAAATGTCATTTTGCCGACTAATTTTGTTCATTTGGAAATGTGTTTTTTTGTAGTGTTGTGTTGCTTGTATAAAAATGTTTTATTAAGAAAGATTAATGGTAAAACTAGTTTTTTCGAATGGAAAAAATTTGTTGTCCATGACAGATTGGATGCCAATGATGAAGGCAAGACAAACGGGAGAGCAGGTGCTAATGCATGAAGGCAAGTTGTTGCAACCTGCCAGTTGCAAGGTCCTGAACCTTTGTCCATGAGATTTTACTTTTGTAGTTAGACTACATTAACTTAAAAAAAGAAAAAATTAGTATCTGGTCCCTAGTTACTATTGTTCATTCTCTGAGACCTCATTAGTTTTCAAATTTTGATTGAAGTCCCTAGCATTAATGTGATAATGAATTTACATGTTTATTACATAATTTTTTAAAATAAAAATTAGTAATTGATTTAGGGTTTTAATACTCACACCTCTATTAAACTCCTAATTGATTTTCAATTCAAACATTTCCAAAATTAAAAAAAAAAATTAGAACAAGTTTGTACCCATTAGTTTTTTTTTTTTTTTTTTAATAAAAAGATTCTCAATTTTTTAATTTTAAATGTACCCATTCATATAATTTTCAATTTTTTTAATCTTAAATGTACCAATTTGTTATATGTAAAATGTACCATTTTTTAATATAAAATGAACCCAATTTTTCAATATAAAATCCATTAAAAATTTTTTTTTTAATCCATTTAACTTGTATGGGTACATTCTTTTTTATAGATTTTTTAGAATGTATCAATGTCAAGTTTGATCGAAGAAATTTACTAATGTTATTAAGCCTAATATCTTTTTTTTTCCTATGGTTTTGAAGAATGTACCCATGTTTTGTTTTGGTACAATATGTTTTTTTTGTTAATTTAGATGAATGTACATATATATATATATATATATGTGTACATATATATATATATGTATATATAGACACACAATATAATAGAGAGTATACTTTATATTTTATTATTTTTAATCCCACAAATTATGGGTTTTTTTTTTAAATCTCATTAATATAAATAAATACAAATTTCAATTTTTAATTTTTAATTTAAAACTATAGTAATTTACATTATTACATTAATGTCAAGGACTTTGATAAAAAAAATTAAAAACAGACAAGGTTTCAATAAAAGAATATTGATAGCTAAGGACCGCATCCAAAGTGTCTCCTTAAAAAAATACGAACGTCCCCACCAACCTACAAACTAAAAGTTTGTTTGATAACTATTCAGTTTTCAGTTTTCATTTTTTCCAGTTCTTATGCATTTCTTCCAAATTTAGCTTTCTTCTTCCACTCTTCTTCATCTTTTTTGCCCCGGCCCCATACACTTTCTCCATACGTATCTCAAGCACACACAAAAAAGCTAAAAGCTAACAAAATAGTTATATCAAACAAGCCCTAAGGGCTTGTTCTACACCCTCAAAAAAGACAAGCTTTCTTGATTGCATTTGTCCAACTGTCATTAATGTGAATGAAGTCTTCCCTCCTTGCAAGTGGCAAATCCATTACTCTGAAATCATCAATTCTTCGTTGAACCAAGTCTTGGAAGTTTTTCCCAACTGGTGGGTTAAACTAAGAGCTCATTTGTTATAGATGATTGAATTAGAATGGATAAATAAAGAGATCACTATTCTAAAGTATGTTTAAAGAATGAAAAAAAAAATTGTAACCAACCCAGATGTAGGAGAATAATTACTCATGACGAAAACTTATCAATTCCAATCGTCCCCTAGATGGAAAAAACCCTCTTCATGTCTAATCATCTTTTAATCCCTTAAAATGAAAAAGCATTCCCCTCTACAGTCAAAATATATTCCTTGGAATTCGGAGAGTAATCAATTCCAATCAAATCTTTTATACCAAAAGAGGCCTAAATTTTCAGGAATCATGGATGAGAAGGAAAGGTGTGAAAGTAGTAGAGTTGGCGCAATGGTGTCATAAGTTTGTACGGGAAACAAGCTAAGTGGTAAAAACTTGGGCTGTAAGACATAAAAACTTGGGCTGTAAGACAAGCTAAGTGGAAAAACATTTCATCTTCTACTATTACTCACTGTGCAGTGGACAACTTATGAAACATTTAAGACTACAATGTCACACATGAGACGATGAGAGCTCCTCCCGTTGCAAGGTCGGATCCAGGAATTTTCATAAGAATGAACAACAATTTTTAAGGAGCTCGAGAAGTGACCCAACCCAAGAAAAATAGGGTGAAATGTTTAAATGTTCCTACCAAACAACTAGTCACCAACCATATGTTGATCAGTTACCATTTTTAGATGGTATTGCAAGCTTTTGTCCTCAATAAGCATGCAGTATAACCAAATATGGAATAAACAATTGATTCCAAGGCTTAGAAGCAAGGTTCTTCTTGTTTCCCTTCCCGTATTAAATGGAAAGCTCTTGTGATTTTTCACATTAAACTAAAAGATTTAAATTTTGACCACCTACGTATACTTTATAGTTGGATCTATATTAATCTAACAATTCGAATTCGAATTAACAATTTTAACAACATAATATGTTAGACTGTAGAATAAGAGGAAGTTTCCTATTTAGACATGACACAAAACCGAGCGTTCTAAGATTCATATAGCCGACCCCACTTAGTGGGAAAAGGCTTTGTTGTTGTTGTTGTTGTATGCTTGCAAACAAATCAATATGATGCTCCCAGAAGATGAGGAAGTGCATATATTAACAAGAAATATAATACACTTGAAGGCAACCATTTTCTTGACGTTAAAGCTCAGAGAGCTTTGTTTGGATTCACATATAGCTCTCTTTGCTTATAAATATACTTTCCCAAGCACTAAAGTAACAAGATTAATTAAGGTCTTCAGCAACTCAATTTTTCATAACACCAGAGTCCTAAGTCCCCATCAGTCGTTTGCTTCAAAGCTTCCATATGCAACCTGTACGGCCTCTATCTAATGCTTAATTTTTTTAGAACTTGGGCCAGCCTTATAAAACCATTAGACCTTGACCTTCTATCATGTCCGATCCCTACAAAATTTTCCGTTGCATACGAACAATCCGGTCTAAAAAAATGGTGAAAATCAACAATTTCTGCTGGGGTTCTGGTCTTCTCTACTTATGCTTTGTTGGGTTATTTTTAACTCCGGGTGAAGCTGCTTTGAAGAAGTACCAATTCGATGTGAGCAATTCGTAATGGCAGCCTTAACATGCAGACTATAAGTTTATTTATCCATTTATTTACTGATCATATACGTTCATTTTCAGGTTCAAGTGAAGAATGTTAGCAGGTTGTGCCATTCGAAGCCAATTGTTATAGTAAATGGGAGGTTCCCTGGACCTACAGTTTATGCTAGAGAAGGAGATACACTTCTTATAAATGTTACCAACCATGCAAAATATAACATGTCAATTCACTGGTATGAACATTTATATTTGAATTTATTTGACTAATTTAGCATGATTAATACGAACATTTGGGTTGTACTGATGAACAATTTGGTGGATTTTTGCAGGCATGGACTGAAGCAATATCGCAATGGGTGGGCAGATGGGCCCGCCTACATCACACAATGCCCTATCAAAACAGGGAACAGCTATACCTACAATATTACTGTAACCGGGCAAAGAGGAACACTTTGGTGGCATGCTCACATCTTTTGGCTAAGAGCTACTGTCTACGGAGCGATTGTCATCTTGCCGAAACAAGAGGGTGGATTTCCATTTCCTCAGCCTTACAGTGAAGCTAACATTGTCTTAGGTGGGAGAGTGCGACCACAAGTTTTTGAAATACATGTAGAAAAATTCAGATTATATGCAGAAAATAATTGTTTTGTTTCTCGTCAATGCTGTAGGAGAATGGTGGAACAACGACGTCGAAGAGGTTGTTAAGAAAGGGAACCTACTTGGATTGCCACCAGATATGTCAGATGCACACACCATCAATGGGAAGCCAGGGCCTCTGTTTCCATGTTCTGAAAAACGTAAGCCAGCTCCTTCTAAAGAGAGATTCTTAGACACCAGATATTCGAGATGCTTCTTGTAATTTCTGGTTTGTTGCTATCTCAGATACCTATGCATTAGATGTTGAACAAGGAAAGACGTACCTGCTACGAATCATTAATGCTGCACTAAATGATGAGCTATTCTTCGCCATTGCTGGCCACAATTTGACAGTGGTAGAAATTGATGCGGTCTATACCAAACCATTTACAACCCAAGCAATTCTGATAGCACCGGGCCAGACTGCGAATGTTCTTGTTCAAGCAACTCAAGTGCCCAACAGATATTTCATGGCTGCCAGGCCATTCATGGATGCACCCATTTCCGTTGACAACAAAACTGCCACTGCTATACTACAATATAAAGGCATCCCAAATTATGTATGGCCAATCCTTCCTCAACTTCCAGCAGTCAATAACACTGCTTTCGCATTAAGCTACGATGGCAAGCTAAGAAGTCTAAACACAGCTCAGTTCCCAGCCAATGTACCTCTCAAAGTTGATCGACATCTTTTTTACACTATTGGTTTAGGAATCAACCCCTGCCCTACTTGCCTGAATGGAACACACCTCACTGCTGCTTTAAACAATATCACTTTTGTGATGCCACAGATTGGGCTGCTTCAAGCTCATTATTTCAACACCACAGGAATATTTACCACAGATTTCCCAGACCACCCTCCAACGCCTTTCAATTACACTAGTGCTCCACTCACAGCCAACCTTGGAACTAAACAAGGCACCAGGCTTAGCAAGATTGCCTTCAATTCAACAGTAGAGTTGGTGCTACAAGACACCAATCTCCTCACAGTGGAGTCTCATCCCTTCCACCTTCATGGTTACAATTTCTTTGTTGTTGGCTCTGGAATTGGGAACTTTGACCCCAAGAACGACCCGGCTAAGTATAATTTGGTGGATCCTCCTGAAAGAAACACAGTCGGAGTTCCCACCGGTGGTTGGACTGCGATAAGGTTCAGGGCGGACAATCCAGGTAAACACATCGACACAACCAAATAGTGTGCTGCATGAAACTTCAAATTTACTAATTAAGCAAGTTATTTGTTATTGTTAGATATTTTACTAATTTCTTTTGAACGGCATTTGATCATCGTTAGGTGTGTGGTTCATGCACTGTCATTTGGAGCTGCATACCAGCTGGGGTTTGAAGACTGCATTTGTGGTGGAAAATGGGAAAGACACTGATCACTCTGTCTTGCCTCCACCTAAAGACCTTCCACCTTGTTAGTTCAATGCACATACGTACTGGGAGAACTCAAATTTGGGTTTCTCGAAGAAAATGAACTATTATTTATTTTGAGCCTTTTGTCTGACAAATTCTTGCAAACATTACTGCGAAGTGCAGGAGTTCTACAAGCAGAACTCTTGTTCTAAGACCAATAAAAGAATGTAATGTGTATCGGATTGTTTTAAATGTGAATTTAGTGTTGGAGTGACTTGACTTTCGCGTGTAATTAGGAGGATTTGTTCCAGTTTGAGTCCGTATAATTAGGGTAAATATTGTTGCATATTCTTACCTTGTAAATCAAGTTCGTACTATATATTTGCTTCCTTTGTGAGAAGAATGATATCAAGAATTGAAAGCCCATATAAGCCCTCAATTAGCATGGTATCAGAGCAGAGATCCTAAGATTTCTGCTCTGCCTGTTCCCTTCAAAAAAATTTCGAGCCTTCATGGAAAATCTGCTGCCTCTTCATGGTGAAATCCCCATCACTGGTTCCACCCTAACCGATGTTATACCTACTACTACTACCCTAAACACTAATAATCCCGATCCTACCATGAACCCGATGACTCTACCACAAGTTGTAACACATATCATCCATCACGATTCATACGCTACATCGATTGATATCAAATTTAACGGTGCCAATTATGAAGTTTGGTCCTAGATTGTCAAGATGTTTATTGCTGGTAAAGACAAGTTGAAATACTTGTTTGGAAGTAATCCTCAACCCCTACTGATGATCCAACTTTCACTAAGTGGGGCATAGAGAATGCCATTGTGAAAGGTTGGCTAACAATCTCTATGGTACCCAATCTAATTGGGTATTTTCTCTGACTACCAATGGTGAAGGAAGTGTGGGATGCTGTTGCTTACAAGTACTATGATGGCTCCGATATTTCTCAAGTTTACGATCTTGCCTACAAGGCCTCTCGCATGAGGCATGATAGTTGACTAGTGGAGATATACTATAATGACCTTTGATAGGATTTTTAGGTACCTACGCAAAGAGGTTAAAATCACACAAAATACTTGCAAGATAACAAGGTTGTTGTAGTATAAACGGCTCAAGTAAGGTCGTTTTCCGTAGGGATTATTTTAAAAAATTTATGAAAAACCAAAATATAATTGTTTCAAAACAAAGATGGGAAAATGGTGATTTAATGACCTAAATTAAGAAAAACGAAATTAATTAAAATCTGCAATTTTTAGAAAAAAGAACAAGGGAACAATTTTTAGAATTCAAAATGAGAAAATAATAGGGTTCTGCCATCACCCTAACAATCCTACGTAGTTCTTCTAATTCCTTACGAATTACACATGCATAATTTGAAGGTTAGGTTTTCCTATAGTATGTCCTACTTGGAACCTCCAACATAGAACGCATATCTAACATGCAACTCGTCTGTGGCGTCCAGATCAAATGTGAACATGCAAGACTCATTAAGTTTTGTGAAAACCTTTTGAAAAACCATTTAACTCCTAAGATGCGTCGTCCATCCTAAGTAGCTACACATGTTAACCACAAGAAGCCTTAGTCAATTTTAGGGATAGACCTCCTCCAAAGTTGCATCAAATTACTTTTCTAAATATCCTAATGGTCACGAATTACTAAGACAAACATATAGTTTAAAGCACAATGATTTACAACTCAAAACTTGCATGCATAAATTCATAAGAAAATTAAAATTAAACTACGTATTCTTGCTAAGGATCATGGCCTCACCCTATCAAAGAGAATTAGCTACGCATATTCATAATTAAAATCAAAAGAATTGTATTGAAATAGAAAAAGAATGAAAACAACTTGTAGAATAAAGTCCGAAAATCTCTAAGCTCTAGCCAAATTCTTCTCTCTAATGTTGTGTACGTTGACGACCAACCCTAGGTCTGCCGAAAGGCTTATTTATACTGCTCTAAATAAAATCCTCCTAGTAAAAGGTCTTAGAATCAAACTAGGAAACCAAATAAATTGAAATAAAATAGGAAACATAATCCTAAATTGACTTGGTAAATTGACACGCCCCGATCCCGATGTCCTCGTGACATCGGGATGATCACGTGCTGGCCGACACCCAAAGGGTGACGAAAGCCATTAATTTAAGTAAAAACTCATAAATAAGCTAAAACAGGCAGCAAGACTAGCCACAATAATACTACCAAATCAACTTCTAATTAACAACATTAGGATCAACGCATAATGTCAGAGCATACGTCTATTACAGAGTACAAACAGAATTTAAGATAGAGATGTGCTATATTACAAAAGATGTCGAAGCAGAAGAAGTATAGCACTGGATCACTGGTAGGGAAAGGCCTCGTAGCTTATATCGTAATCCTCGTTCGTAGGTCCTGAAGGGGGCGCAAAACAAACATGAGTGGACCAATTTGATATAAATATAATAAAACAGTTATCAACATACTAACCCCCAGGTTTTATGAAAACATATATATCATGATCAAAATAGATTTTCCGAAACCTAGCATGCCGTGCAATATCTCAAATTCATAACTTGTATAAGTAATAAACACTAGTGAATTGTCCGATAACCTGCAGGCCCCATGCCGGCTCCCCGTCTCTGAACAGACAATCAGAGGAAAATACACTACAGGCCCCATGCCGGCTCCCCGTCTCTGTGCTAAATAGCCAGAGGAAACACACTCCAGGCCCTATGCCAACACCAAACCGTCGCCCGGGACGGACCGGAATCTATCCCTACGTCCCGTAGCGGAAAGGACCACTAGGTAAGTACAAAACCATTGAGCATAAACATATTGAAAAACAACTTCGTAGTATAAAGTCATCCATCATCTATACTACAAAGAGGTGTTCTAAACATGTTCTAATATCATATCGTCATCCATCGGATATTCTATAAGAACATGGGTTATAGGAAAAATAGTAATAATTCAATCTAGCCTCAGTAAGCATATATCTCATAAAGTACTTCGTAAAACATAAGTATTAAATCATGCTTTTCATGTATGCATTTCTATTGTTAAAACATGATTTTGAAGGGGTCCACTCACCGTACGCCGACGGTGCAAAGCTATACCAAGAAGGTATAACAGAATCACCGTTAATAATTGCACCTATTCACACAAAGGAGTACCTTTGGTCAAACTCTATTCAAACGATTGAATTTGGGAAAACGGACTTCAAAAACGGGTCCAGGACATCGAAATTAGCCTAGGAGAGGTCCTGAACGAAACCCCGAAAAGTCAACTCAAAAAGTCAACGTTGACCGTTTTGCATACAACAACAGCTACCATTCGAGTATTGATGTGGCACCTTATGAAGCCTTGTATGGGAGAGTGTGTCGAACGCCGTTGTGTTGGGCAGAGGTCGGCGAGCGAGTATTGTTGGGACCGGAGATTGTAGACACTACCAATGAGAACATCCAGCTGATAAAGAGAAATCTCAAGGCAGCTCAAGACCGACAGAAAAGCATAGCGGACAAACATTCCAAAGATCGGGAGTACAAGGTTGGTGACTTTGTATTCTTGAAGTTGTCTCCCTGGAAGGGTGTGGTTCGTTTTGGTAAGCGAGGAAAGTTGAGTCCTCGATATATTGGTCCTTATCAGATTACGGAGAGAATTGGTGCAGTTGCCTATAGATTGGAGTTGCCACCGGAGTTATCTCAGATTCACAATGTTTTCCATATTTCTATGCTTCGGAAATATGTATCAGACCCCTCTCATGTTATTCAGTTAGAGCCGCTGGAAGTAAGTCCGGATGTTAGTTATGTTGAAGAACCAGTGGCTATTCTTGACCAGCAGAATAAAGTGTTGAGGAACAAGGTCATTCCGTTGGTGAAAGTGCTGTGGAGGAACCATGCTACTGAAGAAGCGACGTGGGAAACGGAAGACCTGATGAGGAGTCAGTATCCGTATTTATTTGCTTGAAGTTGTAATTTCGGGGACGAAATTTTTATAAGGGGGGTAGATTGTAACACCCGCCCCCACTTATAAAATTTATTTGCTAGGGAGCTGCCACGTGGCAGTTTGAAAAGAAAGAAGGATCCAAAGCTTAGATCCTGATAGGGTAGTCCAAAAAGGGTAAAATTGATAGATTTATAATATTTAGGGAATATTACACACATGGCTTTGAATTTGGGTTGGGCCGAAAGGCTTTAAGGGTTTTGGGTTGAAAACCCAACTCAGATTGGCCCAAGGCCTAATCTGCTTGGGCTACACACACGGGCCTAATGCCCTAAACAACAAATGGCCCAAGGCCTTAATTTTATAACAGAAATTAATTTAAACAATTAAAAGGAAATGGGTTGGATTGGGCTGGCCTCACCACACGGGCCTAAGGCCCGCCTGCTATTCGAAACCGGCCTGGGAGGCCTGGCCTCACCGGAGCACCACCACCACCGGAGCTTCACAGCTCCGGCCAACTACCACACACCATCCTAAAGTCCGATCTAGGTACCAAAACGAAGAGCAAGACGAATGGAGTGTTTTTATACCTTCATTTCGTCGTGGAACGACCGGAGATGGCCGGAAAAAGCCCCGACACCCTCGGGATCGCCGGAGTTGGGTGTGCTTACACCCGGCTTCGATTCGTCCTAAAAACCTCGAAAAATCACAAAATAACCTCCATTAAAACTCATTCACCAGATCTTAGGACGAAAAAGTGAAGGTTTGGAGCTTACCCAACCGGGAAAATAAAGGTTTCGCCGGAGTTCCTCTCCAGTTTCTGGGCTCGCAGCACGGGACAGAGGGAGAGAGAAGAAGGAGATGGGTCTTCTTCGCGCGGGGGAGACGGGTGCGTGCGTGCGGGTTGCTGCAGAGAAGAGAGATGAGGGAGCTATGAGAGAGAGAGACGAGAGAAAGAGATAGAGTCGGGAGGGACAGAGAGACAGACAGAAGAAAGAAAAGAAAACAGAAAAAGAAGAAGAAGAAAGAAGGAGTCACGGGGGGGGGACAGAGAGAGAAGACAGGGAAATTGCTAGGGAGCTGCCACGTGGCAGTTTGAAAAGAAAGAAGGATCCAAAGCTTAGATCCTGATAGGGTAGTCCAAAAAGGGTAAAATTGATAGATTTATAATATTTAGGGAATATTACACACATATAATTTTATAAGTGGGGGCGGGTGTTACATAAATTCCCCTAGAAATCTGCACAGCCACGTTTTGGACTCATAACAGCTCCAAAACTGGCCCAAAATAGCTGGATTTAAAGCTCGTACTATTCTGAGCACTTCTTCAGAAGACCACGAACCCATCTGAGGTCATATTGGGCTCCAAAAACGCACTTTAAACCCAGAAACGTTACTTTCCAACAACGCACACTGCTCTTTTAATAAATCTCCAGAAAATAACCGCTTGGTAGAAAAATCCCAAATTTTGAAACGAATAAGCCAAGAGACACATGAACGTCCTCCAATTTGAATCACTCCAAAATTCGTCCGTTTGGTACACGTCCGTCAGTATGGCAAGAAATCGATTATCGACGACCCCATCCAATGAAGTGCAACACTGACACTGAAATTTATAATAAAATTGTTCAAACGGATCGTGTTTATACATTGCTTGCAAGATAAGACAACACATTCAATAAAATTCATAGTGACATTCTATAAACTGAGCCCCTTTCCTCTATCGAACAAACCTTTGCTTATCTTTGACAAGAAGCTATGAGACATGCGGTGATGAACAATAGTGCAAGAACTTTGAGTAATGGGGCTACCATGGTTGCACGCCCAGCAGCGAGAGCCCCTCCTTCTTCAAGGTCATGTCTCGAGCCCAAGAGAAGCCCATTGGACCGAGCTTAGGACTATAGCTCTAGGCCAATGGCTTAAGCCCAGCTTAGGGGTCCCTATTTGTTGCCAAATAGCCCCACGACCCAACACATGTCCACTTCAACCTAGGACCAAGCCATTTGTTCCCATATGAATAAATGTTTTCAACCACGTGGCTATCCTGAATGGCAGTGAGAGACATGGTCGTGACCAATGTTTTCAACTACGTGGCTATCCTGAATGGTGGAAACCCTTAAAGCTTCAAAGACAATGGGAACGAGAGAAGCAAGACACCAAGCAAGGACAAGCGAATATCACAACCTCGATGTCTCAATTATCTTTAATATCTCAGGATAATCCTCATATTGTTTCTTGTTTGATCGAGTTTTTTCTGGCGTTATCAAGTAACTGTGGTTATGCCTTACATGTGAATAGTGATAATATTCAATGTGATTGGATTATAGACTCCGATGCTACGAACCACTTGACTTATGACCCTCAAGATCTAGCATGTGATTCCACCCGACTACGACATAAAATCACCAATGCGAGTGGTGTAACCTCTCCTGTTACTGGTACTGCCACTGTGCATCTTACTTCAACTCTCTCTCTTTACCTAATATATTACTTGTGCCTCCACTAAAGCATAAATTGATGTCTCCTGGTCAAGGTACTGAGCAATTCAATTATTGTGTACTGATGTATAAGAAGTTTTGTCTTATCTAGGATATTCTCACGAAGAAGATCATTGGTCATGGTACTAAGAGGGGGATCTCTATTTTTTGGATGATGTTAGTACGGGCCGAGTTAATCTAGTCTAAGGAACAATTGATCACAAGAGACATCAAGTATGGTTGTGGCATCACCATTTGGGTCATCGGTCTTTCAATTATTTACAAATATGTTTTTGGATTTGTTCGTTGCATGTTCTAGTTCCGATTTTAAGTGTGGCACTTGCATTCTTGCTAAAAGTCATGATGTTTCTTATCCGTTGAGTTCTAATAAAAGTGTTACTCCTTTTGGATTAATACACTCTAATGTTTGCGAACCATCTCCAATTACTATTTTTTCTAGCATTCAATAGATTGTGATTTTTGTGGATGATTGCACACGAATGACCTAGCTGTATCTTCTTAAGAAAAAAAGTGATATGTTTTCAGCCTTCAAGGTGTTTCACACCATGGTTTAGACTCATTTTCATGCTAAAATGCAGATTTTGCATTCTGACAATGGCAAAGAATATGTTAATCATGATTTTGCCCATTATTTGACTAATCGTGGTATCCTCCATAAAACTCTTGTCCTCAGACCCCTCAATAGAATAGGGTGGCAAAGCGAAAAAATCAAGATCTTTTAGAAACTAGCCGGGCCTAGTTAATTGGTGCGATTGTCCCATGTTTCTCTTGGGATGTTGCAATTCAAATTGCTACATATCAATCGAATGCCGTCCAAAATCTTGGATTTTTAAACACTATTACAAGCCTCTACGTCCCTCTTAATGATACCACCCCATGTCTTTGGGTGTGTCGGATTTGTTCACCTTTAAAAAATCAACGGACAAAACTTGACCCTTGTGCTCTTCGTTGCATTTTTATGGGGTATTAAGTACTTCAAAAAGGGTATTATTGCTATCATCCCCCACTTGACATATGTATGTCACTACGGATGTAACCTCATCCTTCATTTTCCTCCAACCCTACTCTTCAGGGATAGACAAGGAATGAAAACCAGAACTGGACCAAACTACAAGCATAGCTAGCAGCTCCAATGGCACTGCCAAATATGCCAATAGATAACATGGCACTGCCAGCCCAACCAATAACAGCTGCAACACTGCCAACTTGGCTAGCAGTGCTACTGCCCACACAGAAAGCCACGGGAACAGTGCCAATGGCAGTCAAACAACCACTAGACATGGCTGCAATGGTGCAACCACTTGAGGTTGAGGTTATTGATGATATTAATTACTACGCTTATTGATGTGTCTAATATTTTGAGTTCTCAGTTATCTTGTAGTTACAATTCAGGAATACCACATCCTCGATACTTGCCAGACGAGGGAAAAAGAAACAAATATCTATTGCCAACAATGTGTCATCACAGAAATTGTCAAAACCCAACAAAGCTGTCATACAACAAGTATCCATTGATAGTACTCCGAGTTCCTTGAAGGAAGCATTATCCAATGCTCAGTGGACCCAGGCGATGGAGGAAGAAATGAATGCACTTTAAAAGAACCAAACGAGGGATTTGGTTACATTGCTGCAAGGAAAAAGAAGAGTAGGGTGTAGGTGGTTGTATACAATCTAGTACAAATTTGATAGGTCCATTGAAAGGTATAAGGCACAACTAGTGGTCGAGAGTTACACCTAGACTTATGTTGACTATATAGAAACATTTGCTCTGGTAGCAAAGAATAATACATTTAGAGTGTTGCTCCCATTGGCAACCAATTTAGATTGGCCATTACAACAATTTGATTTGAAAAATGTTTTTTTACACAGGAATCTTAAGGAAGAGGTGTACATATAAATCCCACCAGGGTATACATCAATATCACAATCGGGAGAAGTATTGAAATTGAACAAGGCATTGTATGGATTGAAACAATAACATTGAGCATGGTTTAGGAGGTTTCGGATGGCTATGAGAAAGTATCGGTTTAGGCAGAGCAATTCCAACCATACAC